>NW_027507787.1:22264728-22864728 GCF_037356315.1 Lithobates pipiens
TTGATTTCTATGGAAGGTACATCTTTGGTGCATTCCCATTGATTTCCATGGCCCTATTTCTTTGGTGCGTTCCCATTGATTTCTATGGAAGGTATATCTGGTGCAGTCCCATTGATTTCTATGGAAGGTACGTCTTTGGTGCCTTCCCATTGATTTCTATGGAAGGTATATCTGGTGCAGTCCCATTGATTTCTATGGAAGGTATGTCTTTGGTACCTTCCCATTGATTTCTATGGAAGGTACATCTTTGGTGCCTTCCTATTGATTTCTATGGAAGCTAGGTCTTTGGTGCGTTCCCATTGATTTCTATGGCCCTATTTCTTTGGTGTGTTCCCATTGATTTCTATGGAAGGTAAGTCTTTGGTGCGTTCCCATTGATTTCTATGGTAAGTAAGTCTTTGGTGCTTTCCCATTATGGAAGGTACATTTTTGGTACATTCCCATTGATTTATATGGAAGGTACATCTTTGGTGCATTCCCATTGATTTCCATGGCCCTATTTCTTTGGTGAATTCCTATTGATTTCTATGGAAGATACTTCTTTGGTGCGTTCCCATTGATTTCTATGGAAGGTATATCTGGTGCAGTCCCATTGATTTCTATGGAAGGTACGTCTTTGGTGCCTTCCCATTGATTTCTATGGAAGGTACATCTTTGGTGCCTTCCCACTGATTTCTAAGGAAGCTAGGTCTTTGGTGCATTCCCATTGATTTCTATGGCCCTATTTCTTTGGTGTGTTCCCATTGATTTCTATAGAAGGTACGTATTTGGTGTCTTCCCATTGATTTCTATGGAAGGTACGTCTTTGGTGCATTTCCATTGAAATCTATTGAAAGTAGGTCTTTGGTGCCTTCCCATTGATTTCTATGAAAGGTACATCTTTGGTGCGTTCCCACTGAAATCTACTGAAGGTACAGCCTTGGTGTGTTCCCATTGATTTCTATGGTGGTACATTTTTGGTGCATTCCCACTGAAATCTATGGATGGTACAGCATTGTTGCCTTCCCATTGATTTCTATGGTGATACATCTTTGGTGTGTTCCCATTGATTTCTATGGTGATACATCTTTGGTGTATTCCCATTGATTTCTATGGTGGTACATCTTTGGTGCGTTCCCACTGAAATCTATGGAAGGTACAGCGTTGGTGCCTTCCCATTGATTTCTGTGGTGGTACATCTTTGGTGCATTCCCGTTGATTTCTATGGTGATTCATCTTTGGTGCATTCCCATTGAATTATTTGGGCTAGGCTCACACTGGTGTGATGCGGGAACCACAGCGATTTCTGTGTAGGTTCCCACATTGCATCTGAATCGCAGGTAATTCACACTGACATCTGTGAACCGCTGCAGGTGTCCAATATAAAGTTAATGACGCCCCCCCCAAGTCAGTTTGCAGAATGCAGTGCGAACTGTAGGAGTGGATCGCATGGGTGTGAACACCCATGTGATTCGACTCCAATGCCGACCAAAAAAGGGTCAGGCACCATTTCAGTGCAAATGCAATGTAATTTCAGTCATACAAAATGTATGGCTGAATTTAAATCGCACAGACATCGCATGCTATGTGCACAGGAATGCCGTGTGAATCACATGCAATGTCTGCAATCACATAGGTGTGAACCCAGCCTCAAAGGTACGTCTTTAGTGAGTTCCCATTAATTACTATGGAAGGTACGTCTTTAGTGAGTTACCATTAATTACTATGGAAGGTACGTCTTTAGTGAGTTACCATTAATTACTATGGAAGGTACCCCTTTGGTGTGCAGACTTAAACAGTTATATAGGAGTTTAAGGGGAATCATTTTCGTGAAAGATGATTTTAGCGCAGCAAAACCGCACCAGTGTGAAAGGGGTCGACAGTTTGTCATTTTCCTGTTGCTCAATCCAAAAGAACATGCCAGATTGGGCAATACCCAGCATCCACTGCACTCCATAAGATGCACATGGTTTAATATAGTTCACAGTCATAACTATTCACCATTTTTCATTTTTTTTTTTTTTCCTTCCACTTTGATCTATATTCTGGCCTTCATCAGAAAAAAAAAAAGATTTAGCTCATTAGATACCAAATATCTTGTTCAGCTTTTCTGATAATTACCAGAGAGAGGCTGGTGATTTGTCTGTGCTTTCAAACTGTTAAATTTTCTAAAACCTCAATGAGGCACACGCTGTGATGTTGGTAGTATTTGAATTTGTAATATAACGTATATCTTTTTTTCTGTGTTGTAAAGTGTTCTATTAAAGGTAACCAGATTCAGAGCTTGAAGAGATTCTTCTGCCCTCTATCTGTCACTAGGTGAATAGCCTGCATGTGTTGTAGCTGAAAGGCATTAGCAATTAGCAACTTCTGTTCGCATAGTAAATGCTTGAAATGTCTCAGCAGAATCATCACACCAATTACTAGCAGGTGCCTTTGCCTAAAAAGCGAAATGATGTATCGTTAATCAACACTAGTCTTTTAATCTACTCTGTTCGGAGTCATGTACTGTATCTGTGTTCATTTTCATCTCTATTATATTCCAAGTCGTATGCATCCTCTGCTTGCTAAAATCCATTTACAAGCTTCTTTGACAAGGAAATTATTTCTTGCTACAATCCAGAACACAAACAATGAACTCGGTTCAATCTATTGGATGAAACCGCAAACAAATTGTACCTGCCAGGCACAGAGATAGCAATGAAAGGGATATATTTTTCTTTCTCCCAAGGCACAAAGTCAGTTAATTATGCTGTTCTTAAGATAAAATGTGTGTTTGATAACTTTTAGGCATACAGGTAGACTAAGGAAAACATGTTCACTCCCAAATTAAAAGAATCCTGGACTTTTTTTTCTGTCTTTTGTCTTTTTGGAAATCTCCTTACAATGCAGTAATAGCCAGAAACAGACTATTTGAAAGGTGTGTTGACAGGACTAATGGGAATTTAGATAATAGAACAGTACCTTCATGTTCTACCAAAACAAGGTCCCTGAAATGAAAGTATATGCTCATAATAGCAAGAATGTAAGTGTTATCATGTACATTTAAGAAATTAAAATCATGAATATGGTTGCTATAGGCAACACATACTTACCCTGCTGCATATACTGTAGTCTTATTTAAACATTTTATGAAGAAAAAAAAATGACTTTTTATTAGAGATCATTCATACCATGTTGCATTGCCTGTGTGCTTCTCTGATAGCTAGGAATAGATAGGAATCCTCTACTTTTTTTTTTTTATAACTCTCCACATTTTGCAACAGCTAGATACTGACATTTTAAATGTCAGTACAACTAAAGCCTCGTACACACGATCGGACTTTGTACAAACTTTCCCGTGGATTCTTGTACAAAGGGGTGTCGGCCGTGAACTTGTATTGCATACACACGGCAGGACTTTTTCAGCCAACTTTCACCAAATCATGTGGTTTTTCTGCTCTTTACCGCCACCTTTGGTCAACTTCTGTATTGTTACAGCTCTGCTCTTAAAGTAAAACTAAAGTCATTTTTTTATCATTTTTGGATAGAATAAGGGAGGATTATAACCCTTGTCAATTTTTCAGCCAACTTTCACCAAATCACGTGGTTTTTCTGCTCTTTACTGCCACCTTTGGTCAACTTCTGTATTGTTGTCTGATCTTTTGCATTGGTTCTGAACATGTGTGTTTGTACTTTGTACAAAAGTCCTATGGTTTTCTGTACACACAATTGGACTTTGCTCCATCAGACTTTTGTTGCCCGGAAAGTTTGTCCGTTCGTACAGCCAACAAAAGTCTGATGAAAATCAAAAAAGTTTGTCCGATGGAGTGTACACACAGTCGGATGTTGCCTTAAAACAGCTAAAGCCTCATACACACGATGGGACTTTGTACAAACTTTCCCTTGGATTTTTGTACAAAGGGCGTCGGCCCTGAACTTGTATTGCATACACACGGCAGGACTTTTTCAGCCAACTTTCACCAAATCATGTGGTTTTTCTGCTCTTTACCGCCACCTTTGGTCAACTTCTGTATTGTTACAGCTCTGCTCTTAAAGTAAAACTAAAGTCATTTTTTTATCATTTTTGGATAGAATAAGGGAGGATTATAACCCTTGTCAATTTTATGTGTCTGTGTCTCATTGGGGAGATTTTCCTTCTCTTCCTGTCCCATAGCCACAACAGGAAGTGAGAGGAAGTCCATCCAAAGTGAGCTAATCCCTGATTATCATCAGAATTAGTGTCCCCATTGGACGATTTCCCCTTTTTTCCTGCTCGGGTGACAACGCAAAATTTAGAATTGTATTTCAATTTCATTCATGGTGATAATGGTAAACAGGATAAATAGCGAGGGTAAATCTCCCAAACAGGGCACAGACAGCAATGAAAACAGGTGTTACAATCCCTCTCCAGTCTATCCAAAACAAAAACAAAAAACTGTTTTACTTTTAGTTCTACTTTAAGCAGTTTGTAGACTGTATTTTGTTCACTGCCTGGGCTGTGGAAAATGCCCATAGCACAACCTGGAGCCAGTGTACAAATTATGAACCAAGTTTGGTGCCTATTTAGGATACTGGAATAGTTGGTTGTATCTAAAACCTCTTTCACACTGGGGCAGTTTTCAGGTGCTTTAGCGCTGGAAAAAGTCTCTGCTCAAAGAGCCTGAAAACCACCGCCCATTCATTCCAGTGTGTCTTTTTCACACTGGGGCGGTGTGCTTGCAGGACGTTCCGAAAAGTCCTGCAAGCAGCATCTTTGGGGTGAGTTGGGAGCGCTGTTTTTAGAGCTCCCAGAATGCCTATTGGAATGAATGGGCTGTGCTTTGAAAGCGCCGCAAAAGAGGGGTATTAATCCTTATTTGAGGTTAAAAGCTCCCCGATAGCGGCCGAAAAGCAGCGCTAAAGCACAGCTAAAACCAGCGGTGCTTTAATGCTAATGGCATGTGAAAGCAGTCTAAAGGCTCATTCACGTTGCAATGCAAGTGTTAACACTTGTTGGATCTGTATGCGTCGCCTCATGTTGCATATTTTAAAAGGCTCTAGATTGACTTGAAAGGAATACTACAGATCAAAAGTACCCAAAAAGCAGCCTGTAGGACTTTTTTTTTCAATACATAATAATACAAAGCATTGGTTTAAAAAAACTGTCAATAGACAATAGGTTTTCTTGTACCTGTGCATCTTGCAGACATCTGGTGTGCAGTAGCCCTAAGGCTGGTCATAGATATCTCAGGGCAAAGAACAATGAGCAGCAAGATACTTATTTGTGCTTCTATGACTTGAGATATTCAGTCCTCACCCTGCAATGACAGCGGTTTACAAGTGATACTTATGACCCTTCACTATTTTATGTCAAATCATTTTTTATTAAAAAATTTCTTGCAGTACAGATCAAGTAGAAAAAGACATATACGTCTCCAGTTCCGATTATATATCAAATCAAACATGGCACATAGGCACAACACTCAGAGTACAAATGTAACCATAGGTAGAAATAGTCTCCATCTAAAAGACATAGCTGTCAAGACTATCACATTAATCAGTAAAATGTGTAATATCAACCAATCAAGTACAGGAGCGCTTTGAAAATTATAATCTAGAATACCGTGTCCTAGCACTGTTTGTAAGATTGATCAAGAAAATGGTATAGTAACATACATCATTTCATGCAAAGATGAGTTTGTATTTAAAGGTAAAGTAAAGGTAACCTGCAGGAGTGGGCAATAAGAATCAGAAAACTAAATAAATATTAAACAGTAAATTGTCAGGTCACCTTGAGGCGAGGTGACAGGTGCACGTCGTAGGGATCAGGAGTGCACCGCAAGGTTGTGGACCCTACGGCTGACTGCTGCAGATGGGGGACAGATCCTACTGGGGTTAGAGCGTAAGATTCCCTGGGGCGCAGAGTCTAAGAGCCAGCAGGTGTTCACCAGCGCATCCAGTGGTGAGGATGGACTTGGCTGCAACTGGCTCCAGGTCGCGACCCCCAGGGTCCCCCAGCTCACACCCACAGTAGGCAACAGGAGGATAGGGATGGTGAGGGACAAAGCCAAGGTCGGGGCCACAAGCAGACAAGAATAGTCGGGTACACGCCAAAAGGTCAGGATCACAGGCAAACAGGGATAGTGAAGACACGCCAAAGTCGGTAACGGAAAACAGAAGCAGAGCACACGGCAGGAAACAGGACGCTAACACACAAAGGAATACACAATGGTTGATCAGTACTGATGGCCTGCAGTGCACAGGTTAATATAGGACTCCCTGATAGGGCCTGGGGTGGAGCCATGCTTAGAGGAGAGGTTATAAAAACCACCAGGTGGAAGCGGCTGGGCTCTTAGGCTGAAGACATGAGGGGAGGTAAGCAAACACAGGAAGATCACTGCATAACCATGACATAAATTGTGAAAACAGATTTATAAAACATGCTGGAATATTTACATATTCCTAGCAGATGTTACATGAGTTTTCCTGAAAGCTGAGTTTAGTTTTTGCTCAAAACTATAGTAAGGCACAACTGGCACTTCTTGTTGCTCGTTGGACGATTATGCAATCTTGGATATCCAAACATCCCCCTATGTTGCTAGCGGTACAAAAGGCTATCGAATCACTTTTCTATATGGAACGACTGGACGCCATCACCAGAACTCCTCGTCCTACACACCGTTTCTTTGCGAGATGGCGTAACTATATGGAGGTCACTTTAACTCACGCTGACATTCAGACAGCAATGCATCCATTCCGATTTACGGCTTGGTATCTCCAAAAGAATCTGGCTGGCTCTTTGGGTAGGCTTAAATTGTCTCCCCGGGGAGATCCTGCGGCCTATAGGCCACCTTGACATTCTGACCCTAAGATGTGCATTTCTCATCATAACTGTGCGTTTCCTCCTCTTTTCTTCATTCTAGAGGTTGTGACCCTGAGGCTACTGATTTTACTCATATCTCTGGTATATTAAGATTGTATAGGCTATTGGGACCCACTTGGGTCCGTTTGCCCCGAACCTGGGGCTATACTGCCATTGGTTCTTTTCTACTCGCTACATAAGTGTTTGTATCTGTATACTTTTATTCTCTACAGTTATCTTCTGTAACCTTTTATTTGTAAAACCAAATAAAAAATTTTCAAAAAAAATAAAAATAAAACTATAGTAAGTTTTGGGGTTAATTGTGCTAAATTGTACTTTGGCATCAGTTTTGCTGGGCTGTATAGAAGTTCTGCCTGGTCATAGGTGGGGTTGTACACCTGTGGGAGGCTTTAGAACGCAGTCTGGTTGGATGCATTGGGTACCAATCTTCATCTCGGAGCCAATCAGTGGGTGCGTTTGTCTCACTGCGTAATCTTGGAGAGGGTACTTAAGGTGCCAAAGTCAAGTGGTTCTGGGTTCCGGTCCAGAAGTTGTTGCTGACTCCGTGGTCCTGGACCTCCTGACCAGCCCCCAGGGGCCCTCATGGCCTGGGGTGCGGATCCTTCAACTTCTGAGCCTCAGAACTGGCTAGTTCGAGGCGCAGTAACTGGAAGGAGGATTCTAAGGTGTTCCAGTGCCGTCTCAGGTTTTGGAGAGGCCCAGCAACTTTACACGCGACCAGGGGAGGACTCTTCAATAAGAGAGCCACGCACAAGGCTGGCTGCTCGGTAAGAGTCTGGAAGCTGAGCTGCCATGGACATTGAATCCACAATTCTTACAGTATTGCCAGACCAGCTGAAAGATTCTGGTACAGTAAGAAAAATTCCTACTTCTATCCTTCCAGTTATAACTAAAGTTTCCAACCAAGTCTGTGTGAGAGACTTTGAAAAGCTAGAATTACCTGTTGGCTGCTAAACCCAAATTTAAAGATTTATCCAACAGTTAAAGAGTCCAGTTGCGAGTGGCTGTTCTCTGGATTGTGTACAGAGAGAGAGACTTTTATTGAAGTCAGCAGTTTCAAGCACCTGAGCTAAACTTTACCCTGATACCCTCTATTCCCAACTTAGAGACTGAGTTTGTTCAACTGTTTTATGCAAAATAAAAATCCTAACAAGGAATTCAAGTGTCGATCTCTACAGTCACTGGGTCATCAACCCTGAGAACCCCTAGACAAGAGCAACGAGTTCGAGCTGGCGGAGGTAATCGGCAGGCCCAGAAAAATTCAGCAGCTTCTTCGAGGGTAAGTGCTACATACATATATATAAAGTGGATATAAAAAGTCTACATATCCCTCTTAAAATGTCATGTTTCTGTGATGTAAAAAGTGAGACAAAGATAAATTATTTCAGAACTTTTTTCCACCTTTAATGTGACCTATAAATCGTACAACTCAATTGAAGAACAATTTGAAATCTTTTAGGTGAGGGGTGGAAGGTAAAAATAAAAAATAAAATAATGTGGTTGCAGAAGTGTGCATACCCTCTTATAACTGGGGATGTGTTCAGAATTAAGCAATCACATTCAAACTCATGTTAAATAGGAGTCAATACACACCTGCCATCTTTTAAAGTGTCTCTGATTAACCCAAAATAAAGTTTAGCTGTTCTAGTGGGTCTTTCCTGACATGTTCTGAGTCACATCCTACAGCAAAAGCCAGGGTCCGCAGAGAGCTTCCAAAGCATCAGAGGGATCTCATTGTTAAAAGGTATCAGTCAGGAGAAGGGTACAAAAGAATTTCCAAGGCATTAGATATACCATGAGACACAGTGAAGACAGTCATCATCAAGTGTAGAAAATATGTGACAAAAGTGACATTGCCAAGAACTGGACGTCCCTACAAAATTGATGAAAGGACGAGAAGAAAAATGGTCAGGGAGGCTGCCCAGAGGTCTACAGCAACATTAACCACTTGCCAACTAGTCGCCGCAGTTGTACTGCGGCACAATGGCACAGCTGGGTGGAACAACGTTATGTAACGTTGCTTCACCCTTTGGCCAATAGGGGTGGGCACATGGCCCCTGCTTGCCCACAGAGCCGCCGGGGTCCCGCGATCGCTTGGGACACATGGAGTACCTTGATCTGTGTGTGTAAACACACAGTTTCCAGTTCTCTGAGGGGAGAAGTGACAGATCGTCTGTTCATACAGAGTATGAACAGCAATCTATGTCTTCCTCTACACATTCCCCTCCCCCTTCAGTTAGAACACACACTAGGCAACACATTAACCCTTTGATCACCCCCTAGTGGTTAACCCCTTCACTGCCAGTGACATTTTTACAGTAATCAATGCATTTTTATAGCACTTATCGCTGTAAAAATGCCAATGGTCCCAAAAATGTGTCAAAATTGTCTGACATGGGGGCGCATGCGCGCAGCTCGACGTGATGGACGTCTGCCACTAGAGCTCCGCACTCCCCGCAACGATCCCGGGACTTTCTGAGGCTATCTCCACACCCAGGCAACCCGTCGGTACGGCTCGCCGATACCGCCGTGCACCCCCCGGGATGGTCCTGACAGGCCATCGGGGTAAATCAAAGCCTAAGCCGATCAAAGAGGCGCTCGCGCGGGCCTCGTCCAAGATGGCCGCGAAAGCACAAGCTCTGGCTCCCTCACAGCGTTCCAGCTCTCCCGCTGATACGGCGGATCCTCACAGTGAAGATTCCGATGAGGAAGGTGGGCGCAACAAAGAGGACTTCCCTGCACTTCCTAAGCCAGGTATGCCGCAAACTGACCTCCTTGCTCACTTTGAAAAAATGCTACATAAGGCCCTGAAAGTGACCTCAGAACAAATAACCACCAAACTGACTCACGAGATACGTGAATTAGGCCAGCGCACTGCTGACCTTGAGACCCGTGCAGACGACATGGAACTGACCCTTAAAGAGCATGAGCAAGAACATCTAGCTCTTCGTGAGGAAAACGCAATGCTCCTCTCTCGGCTAGAAGATGCCGAGAATCGCTCAAGGAGGGCAAATTTGCGCCTCCGTGGCATTCCGGAAACGGTGCAAGATATACAATCTTTCACCACAGCCTTATTCCAAGAGCTATCTCCGTCAATACCGATCGAGCGTCTGGAATTTGACCGGATACACAGGGCCCTGACACGCCGGCAACCTGATGGCCCCCCACGGGACATCATTGTGAAACTTCACTTTTTTAGGTCCAAGGAACAACTTCTCGCTGCTGCCCGCAGTAAAGAAGACACCCTTACATTTCAAGGGCATGCATACCAGTTATTTACTGATTTGGCCCCTCTTACAATTGCAAAGCGGAGAGCCATGAAGCCGCAACTACAAGTACTTATTCACCATCAAATCAAATATATGTGGCGTTTTCCTTTCGCTCTTCACTTTACCTATAACGGTCAACAATATACCTGTACCTCTCCGGAAGCTCTCCAGCGCCTCCTTGAGTCCCTGCATCTAACACCGCAAGAACAATCAACCGAGATCTCACTCCCACGCACCCCTGCTCGTCTCACCCCATACCCTCACGTGATGACCCCTAAACGAGACCCCAGGGATATACGCTCTCCAAGATCTATCCGGAAGGGTACACCGGCGAGGGCCTCTGCAACAAATTCTTACAGCCCTAAAGTGTTCGTACCTCGCTGACCGGACTCTACCGCCCTTCTGCTTGTTATTTTGTCTTTACCCACATTTTGGGCGTTTTGAGCCTTAGCCCGGTGGTTCAATTTACCTGTTATGGTTACTGGTCACCTGTATACTTGGTGCATTTTTGAACTTGTTTTTTGGTTTTGCCTTTTGATTTTTGATTTTTGATTTTTGATTTTTGATATTTAGATTTTTGACTTTTGATCCTTGACTTATTGTTTTCTGATTTTAGATTATTTGCTTTTGATTTTCGAGAGACTGTTACGTGGTATTGCAGGTCCCTTCTCCTTCCACTGTATTATGCCCAGGGACCCCCTTGTGAGCTATGTTAAAAAAAAATTTTTTTTCTTTTATTCATCATGGGGGTCCATGTAATCTGAACCTTAGTTAGCCATGGAGAATGCACCTGCTTAGTTAACTGTTTCTCCTCAATGTCCCCCTTAAAGTTGATCTACCCCTACCCCTCTCCAGCCCTTCCCTTCCCCCTCCCCCTCTTCCCCCCCCTCCCTCTCCTCCCCCCCATCCCTTCTCCCTCCCCATCCCTCCTCCCTCCCCATCCCTCCTCCTTCCTCCCCCATCCCTCCTCCCTCCCCCCCCCCTTAGGATCTGACACTGGAATTGTTTTTTCTTTATTTTTACACCACTCTATATTGTATGAAGGTTATAGTTAGAGTACATTTTTTGACCTAATTTGTACGGCTCTTGGTTGTTTTAGTATGTTTTATATTATATTACTTGCAATGCTTCTCCCTGTCCCGGTGCGTTGCGGGGGACAGTCACTGCTTCCCCCCACCTAGGTGCGCCCTCCCCATGGCGGACTCCTCTGCTGTCGGGACCACGCACGTTAGAGTCGGGCGATTCAGACTTTTCCGACTCGCACTAGTCTACCTAATTTTCGCCTTACATGTCTACTCTGATGCCTCTCTATCTTTCTTCCTATTCACTCGTTTATCTCCTAACTCACTCTCTCTCCAAACCCTTTTTCCTATTTCTGGTCGGTGGGCCTGGGGGGACCCCGGGTCATACTATAATATTTTCCCATGTCTTAGCCCATGGCTCCCTTAAATATATTATCACTTAATGCCAAAGGTCTTAATTCACCTAATAAAAGGGTTAAAGCATTTCGTTCTTTCGTATCCCTAAAAGCGGGTATAGTAGCATTACAAGAAACGCATTTTTCTACAAATAATACTCCTAAGTTCTTCAGTAGCAGTTACCCCTTGGTGTATACAGCCTCTGCGGCTACAAAACAGCGGGGGGTCCTCCTGGCGCTCCATCGTTCCCTTCCGTTTACGTTTGCCTCAGCTATCCGAGATCCTGAGGGACGCTATATTATTTTGTCTGGCTTTTTACAAGAATCTGAAGTAACTTTAGTTTCCTACTATGCCCCTAATTCCAATCCCATTCCCTTTTTTTCTCATCTTTTTCAAGTCATTAAATCTCATCTTAAAGGCACATTGATTATGTGTGGAGACTCAAACTTAGTCATTCACCCTTCTATTGATAAGTCTCCCTATATGCCAGACCATCATTCGCTATCGGCAAAATTTCGATCATTGCTCCAACAATACTATCTATTAGACACGTGGAGGGAATGTAACCCCGCAAAGAAAAATTACTCCTTTTTCTCTAATCCTCATAATTCATTTTCCAGAATTGACCACATATTTATCCCAGTAGCATCCTCTCCCGTCCTGCTCCAATCTCTCATTCACCCAATCACCTGGTCCGACCATTGTGCAGTGATTACCACTATCTCTTCACTTGTGCCACAATCCAGCGAAAGATTTTGGCGCATGAACGATAAATATCTCACGAACTAATCTTTTAGACTTGACATCGAAGTAGCATTACGTGATTATCTCATGCACAATGCCGTCCCAGGCACTTCCCCCGTTCTTTTATGGGAAGCCCATAAACCTGTTATACGGGGTAAATGCATTTCTACGGCCTCTTTCCTCAAAAAAGATAGACTTGATCGTATACACTATTTAGAATCTGAATACCAACGCCAGTTTCTATTATTTCAAACTACTCCCTCAGAGTCGAACAAGTCTAAGTTAGATAGCATCCGTCTTGAATTGGACTTGCTCTTTTCTGATGCTGCTGACAAATCTTTGCGTAGGGCCTATCACTCCATCTATACGAAATCTAACAAGCCTGATACATTTTTGGCTCTCCGCCTTAGACAGCCGGAGCGTATCCACAAACCAATCAGACTCAAACTCCACAATGGGACCCATACCAGCAACCCAGTCAGAATAGTGAATGAATTTTCTAAACGCCTTGCCAAACTATATGAATCCCCTGCCTCCTTTCCTATTGATAAAGCTGAGGCTCTATTTCGTAACTTACAGATTCCCTCCCTCCCTATCCCTGTCCGCAGCGCCTTTGAGGAAGAGATCTCGCCAACTGAGGTAACCCAAGCTATCAAATTACTTAAACCCAATAAGCAACCTGGCCCTGATGGTTTCACTGGGCTGTACTATAAAAAGTTTGCGGAAGTTCTGTCCCCTCTCTTGGCGAATTCCTTTAATGCTCTGTTGAAAGGGGGCGTCTTCGGTGCCGAGACGCTTACGGCTTCGGTCTCTATGATACCCAAACCCGATGCTGACCACTCTGTATGGTCAAATTACAGACCCATATCACTCTTGAACCTAGACGTAAAACTTTTAGCAAAAATCCTGTCCACACGATTAAACCCACATATTGGAGGATTAATTCATAAAGATCAAGTGGGATTTATTCCTAAACGTCAAGCTAGCGATAACGTACGCCGGGTCATTCTATTACAGCACTTGGCGAGAACTCGGGGCATCCCTATGCACCTCTTGTCCCTCGACATTCGTAAAGCGTTCGATACCGTCTCCTGGCCTTATCTTACATATATACTGTCCAAATGGGGTTTTGGCCCTCACTTCCTTCGTTGGATTGAGGCATTATATGCTAATCCCCAAGCATTTGTTAGATACTCCGGCTTTAACTCAGTTAGATTTCCTATCCAGCGTGGCACCAGGCAGGGGTGCCCTCTCTCGCCCCTGCTCTTTGCCCTCGCTATTGAGCCCCTTGCAGCTTTGATCAGGTCTAATCCTGACATTAGGGGAATAGAAATAGCCTCCACGATGCACAAATTATGTCTCTTTGCAGACGATGCCCTATTATTTATAACCTCACCTCATACAACCCTACCTAACTTGTTCAAACTCCTTGACTTGTTTGCACTAATCTCAGGCCTTGAGGTTAACCAGGCTAAGTCTAAGGCTTTAGCAGTATCCCTTCCTATAGACACACTTCAAAGTTTACGCACGAACTATCCATTTCAATGGTCCACCTCTTATATTTCCTATCTAGGAGTGAAATTAACTAGTAACCCTGCCCATCTATACCAAACTAACTACTTGCCCATGCTTCGTAGCCTAACATCCCTTCTTAATTCTTGGCATCCCTTATGTGTTTCTTGGCTTGGTCGCATTGCGGCTGTTAAAATGTCTTTGTTACCAAAGTTGTTATACTTGTATAGAACCCTTCCAGTTATGGTCCCTCTATACTTCCATAAGACTATTCAAAGTCGAACTTTTAAATATATTTGGGGTAATGTTAGACCTAGGGTCTCTAGGGCTGTTCTTTTTCGACATAAACTCCGCGGGGGTCTGGGTATTCCATACTTCAGAAACTACTACTATGCAGCGCAGATAGCCCAATTGACCTTATATCATGCCAAATCTGAAATCCCGCTGTGGGTCAGTCTAGAAGCAGTGGATGCACATCCAATCTGTTTCCAACTTACTTTGGCTTACCCCACTGGCATGTAGATCGACCCCATTACGAGCCACTCCCTTAAAATTTGGCATAAGGTAAGTATTCCCTTTAAATTACTATCCCCGCATCATCCTCTGCTCTCATTTTTGGGTCATCCGAATTTTTATCCGGCCCTTGCGGAGCCGAACGCTTTCTCAGCCTGGACCCGAGCAAACCTAACTAAAGTTTGTGACTTCTCCTCGAGAAGATCTTTCGCCACATTTTCCGCCCTACAGGCACAAGCTCATCTGCACCCCACAGAATATTTTCACTATCTTCAAATAATCCACTTTTTCCGGGCAAATATCACCCCTGACTCTAATTCTAATTTTAATTCCATGACCCCGTTTGAATCATTATGCTCCTCTGACCCCCATGCCCCGGGCATTATTTCAGGTTTATACTCTTGCCTCTCTAATATAGCGGAAGACATCCCGCCCTATGCTATCGCATGGACCAGGGATCTGTCACTTAATCTTGACGCGGAAGCCTGGTCTGATATTTGGACCAACACCAAAAATTCATCACAAAATGTTGTGGCATCTGAAGCAAGTTACAAGGTTCTGATGCGATGGTACCTAGTACCCTCTAGAATCTCTAAATTTGTTCCTGGCTATCCACCTGATTGCTTCAGGGGCTGCAACGAGCGGGGCACCCATCTCCACATTTGGTGGACTTGTCCCATTGTGGCAAATTTCTGGTCTTCAATTTTTCATATGCTAACCACATTGTTGCAATACCCTGTGACACCAGACCCAGCATCAGCCCTGTTAAATTATCTGCCTCAGAATCTTACTAAAGCCCGAAATAGACTCTTCCTTCAAGTGCTAACTGCGGCCAAACAAACGATCGCGAAGGCCTGGAGGACCCCGTCACTGAATATAACTGAGACCAAACATAGAATCACTCAAGCAATGATACACGCTAAAATTGAAGCCATGGTGCTAGATAGAATTCCTTTATTCAATAGGATTTGGCAACCTTGGGTGGACCATTTTCTACCAAAAGATTTCGATACACGTCTTATGGCCCCTTAACTCACGCTGATTTTTATTCTAGACCCTGCGGGTTTCCCGGGCTCACCGACCATACCTTTCCCCCCTCTTTCTTTGCTTCTCTCCTTGTCTTATGTCTTTGTTCCAATTCTCCTTTCCCCCCTTTTCTTCTTCTACTTCCCTCTGTTTCTCTCTCTCTCTTTCTGATCTATGTATACAATTCTCTCAGCGGAACACTACTCTACAATATCACCTGAAGTGACTGCTGCCATCAAAGCATTGTCTATTATATGTTTCTCCTCTAAATGGAAGCGGTTAATTTTCTTTTGCTTTTTTATCCTGTTATGACTTCTTACTTGGATGCTTCTCGTTTGCGAACTCCAACATCTGGAAGGCTTACGAATGCGCTTTAGTACTGTTTGTTCTATACCCTTTGACAGTAATAGGTAGTAGCCTACTAAACTATATTCTGTCATGGTTGTTACAGCAAACTGTTCTGCTTATCTCTATGTGTCCTGTTTAATTTTTCAATAAAATATTTGAAACGAAAATTGTCTGACATGTCCGCCATAATGTTGCAGTCCTGATAAAAATCACAGATCACTGCCAATACTGGTAAAAAAAAAAAAAGAATAAAAATGCCATAAAACTATTATCTATTTTGTAGACGCTATGACTTTTGTGCAAACCAATCAATATATGCTTATTGTGTTTTTTTTTTTTACCAAAAATATGTAGAAGAATACATATTGGCCTAAACTGAGGAAAAAATTGTTTTTATATATTTTTTGGTTGATATTTATTATAGCAAAAAGTAAAAAAAAAATTGCATTTTTTTTTTTCAAAATTTACGCTCTTTTTTTGTTTATAGCGCAAAAAATAAAACAGCAGAGGTGATCAAATACCATAAAAAGAAAACTCTATTTGTGGGGAAAAAAGGGCAACAATTTTGTTTGGGGGCAACGTCGCGCGGCCACGCAATGGTCAGTTAAAGCTACGTGGTGTAGAATCGCAAAAAGTGCTCTGGTCAGGAAGGGGGTAAAATCTTCCTGGGCTGAAGCGGAACAACACTGCACATCACCAAAAGAACACCATACCTACAGTGAAGCATGGTGGTGTTAGCATCATGCTTTGGGGCTGTTTTTCTTCAGCTAGAACAGGGGCCTTAGTCAAGGTAGAGGGGATTATGAACAGTTTCACATACCAGTCAATATTGGCAAAAAACCTTCAGTCTTATGCTAGAAAGCTGAACATGAAGAGGAAATTCATCTGTCGGCATGACAACGGACCCAAAGCATACATCCAAATCAACAAAGGAATGGCTTCACCAGAAGAAGATTAAAGTTTTGGAATGGCCCAGCCAGAGCCAAGACCTAAATCTGATTGAAAATCTGTGGGGTGATCTGAAGAGAGCTGTGCACAGGAGATGGCCTTGCAATCTGACAGATTTGGAGTGTTTTTGCAAAGAGTGGGCAAATATTGCCAAGTCAAGATGTGCCACGTGATAGACTCATACCCAAAAAGACTGAGTTCTATAATAAAATCAAAAGGTGCTTCAGCAAAGTATTAGTTTAAGGATGTGCACACTTATGCAACCATGTTATTTTATTTTTTTATTTTTACCTTCCTCCAACTAAAAGATTTCAGTATGTAGTTTAACTGAGTTGTACAGTTTATAGGTCACATTAAAGGTGGAAAAAGTTCTGAAATTATTTATCTTTGTCTCATTTTTTTTACATCACAGAAACCTGAAATTTTAACAGGGGGTGTGTAGATGTTTTAATTTAATCTTTATTTGTAAAGAAAAACAAGAGAGACAGAAAAAAATGTAAACATTACAAACATTGTTAAAGTACACCAACAATAGGTATCATGTGTGTCGGAGCAAATACATGTCTAGGTTACAAATGAATGGAGTGAAAACATGTTTATAAGGCACATCAGGAGACCATCTGTGATAGCAACCCCTGAAAACATTACAGGTTAAAGTAACCTTTATCATAATTTCAGAAAAGGGGATCATAGGGGTCGTACGTAGTTCATCAGGAAAGGTTCTATGAAAAACCTGTCTTTATGAAAAATATGTCGTAGAGGTCACACATCAAATCAGTAACAATAGATAAGTCGAAGTCTTGGTACATTTGCTTAAGGCTGGGTTCACACCGCTGCGGGGGGAGAACCGGATGTGATTCGCACAGCAAATCACATCCGATCTCCGTAGCGCTGCGAGTTCAGCCATACAGATAGTATGGCTGAACTCGCAGCGGTCCCGCAGCAAACTCGCACGGGACCCTTTTTTGGGTCCGCAACGGAATCGGATCGCATGGGGGTTCACACCATGCGATCCGATTCCTGTGCGAGTCGGCAGATCGCACTGCGATATGCCGACGGATCTGGGGGTGTCATTAACATAACATTGACACCCCCAGCCGTCCGCATAGGGCAGTGTGAACTGCCGGCGGGAGGTATGCGATGCGGGAAAACGCCGCGGATTTGCGGCGTTCCCGCATCGCAGCAATGTGAACCTAGCCTAATGAATTCCTAAGGCCGCGTACACACGCGGGGACTGTTCGCCCAACTTTGTCCGTCAAACAGTTTCAGCAAACAGTCCGCTCAAAATTAGCATGGACGGACTTGCCCACACACGACGAACGAACAGTTTGCTGAAACCGTGCGCGATGACGTGAACGGCACGTACGACGGGACGGAAAATACAACGTCCTATACACTGCATTATAACTTTCGGCGTGTAAATCCTTTCTGAGCATGCGCGGAACTTAGTTTGACGAACAAGCCTACACACGAGGGGACTGTTCGCTGAAACAAAGTTTCAGCGAACAGTTTTACGGAATTTCCGAAGAAACCTTGTTCAGCGGACTGTTCGCTGAAACTGTCCGCTGAAAGCCCACACACGAGCGGACTGTCCGCCGAAACACTGTTCAGCGGACAAAGTTGGGCGAACAGTCCCCGCGTGTGTACGCGGCCTTAGGGTGTATTTAGTTATAGAAAAAAAGAGAACAAGGGCAGAAAGAGAGGGGACGAGAAGCATTCCATCATAGTCCCAAAGCAACATCTTCTAGGCCACTCTCAGCCCAGGAGATAAACTCAGAAGGGTATGGGAACACGGACCATGAAGTCCAAGTGAAAGAAAACTGTTCATCTTTACCACATTCCTCTGCCAACAGACATTCAAGGTCCCTTATGCGGTCCACTTCAGTAGCCCAATCCCCCAGGGAAGGCACTATTGTGGCCGCTGCCAGAAAGTGTCATAATTCATCTTTTTTTTACAGATTTGAATTTGCCAGGGAGTATAGATAAGATAGCCACCTCAGGTGAAGGTTGAAAGGAAGTTGCCATCAGTTTATAGTATAGTTTGAGGATCTGTTGTCAATATCCCTGTACAGTAGGGCATTCCAACCAGATGTGGAGCATGGTACCCTGGAAGCCAAGACACCACTAACAGGTATCTGGTACTGCAGTTGAAATGAGTTGAAATGATGTATAGTCAAAGGGCATATGGAACCATCTCGTTACCAGTTTAAATACTTTTTCCTGGGTCTTAGTGGCTAGGGATAGCTTTTGTGCCAGGATAAACCATTTTTGCCAGTCAATAGGGGAGATAGAATAATGTAATTCTGCCTCCCGGGCCACCATAAATGGTGGAAGGTCAGGAGAGGAGATATTCAGTAAAAGGGAGTAAAGTTGAGATAACACATGTGTTGGAGGTTGAGCAGTTCCTCAAATTCTGTCAGTTCAGCAAGGATGTCTGTAATGGATGGGAAAGTCCAGATGTACGAAGTAAACTGTTGTCTCTGAAGCCACTGCACGGGGTGTCGGGAAATCAGACTGGAGGGGGTATCTGTCTTTAAAGTGGAAATACAGAGGAAGCTGAGATAGAGAGGACTAAAGGAGGGTCAACATCCCTGTGTACAAAATACATAGAACAGGGTTCCCCCTTATGGGATTTTAATGGCCCCAGTGATGAAATAACAACCACAAACAAAATATGTATTATATATAAAAGTATTATTCTATAAATTATTACAAAAAATACATGACATACAGACACTTGCTGCAAAAAGAAGTGGCTAATATAATTACCTGACAACATTACACAATGACTGGATGTTATGAGGTTCCTGAGACACTGCAATATAGAATGCAAGCGGTATTCGGTATTGAAATGGAGCACTGTATGGCTATAGAGTGATCCTAATTACCATAGGGCAGAGTTGTAGGTTACTCCCCTGCTGCATACACAGATGCTAGAATTCTAAAATTGCAGACTCCCATAACCAGCTAGGACCCCTCATGTCTACTTTTTGTCCAACCTCCCAAGGCAAAACCCTCTAAAAAGGGTTTGAAATTAGTAGCCTCGTTAAGCCCAGGGAGTGATGTAGCACTCAGACGGTATAACCATCTTAGTATAGATTGCAAATATGCAGGTACTGGCTATAAGGGATAGAGTAGATCAGAGATCTGGGATGAAAACTAGAACTGTGTAGGATGGTATTTCCCACTGTTGGTTTGCAGTAGAGGGTACTGGAAAGTCCCCCATCTGAATCCTTGGAGATGATAATACCCAAGAAGGGTAGGGATGTGGGGTCGAAATTAACCATAAATATAAGATTAAATTCATTAGAATTCATAGCTTTCAAACAACGATGGGGCCCTCCACTGGTCCATCCCACACGACAAAGATATGATCGATATACCTATGCCATAAACTGATATGGCCAGAAAATTCCAGAGATTCATCAGACGTGAGGAAGCAGCACTCCCACTCCCCCAGGTACAGGTTGGCATAGCACAGGGCACAACATGTCCCCATTGCCATCCCCTGCACCTGAAGTAAGTGGGAGCCCTGAAAAGCAAACACATTATGAGTGAGTATAAACTCAAGAGCAGTGACTATAAACTCATTGAACTTCCACTCCGTCTGATTTTTCTGCTTGAGAAGATGTCTAATTACAGATATTCCTTTGTCATGCGGGATCGAGCAGTAGAGGGCCTCCATGTCTATCGAAACGAGAAGGGTGTCTGGAGAAATATGCAAACCATCCAGGATCTGAAGCAAATATGGGCTGTCCCTAATACAGCTTGGTAGACTGATCACATACGGTCTGAGATATTTATCTATGTATCAGCTAAGGTTCTCAGTTAGAGAACCATTACCCAATACGATGGGTCTGCCAGGGGGGTTGTTTTTGTTTTTATGCACTTTGGGAAGAGCATAAAACATTGGGACCACTGGAAATGTAAGAATGAATTCCCAGTTCTGCTTAGAAATTATATTGTTAAGATAAGCAAGGTCTACCATCTCATAGAACTTATTGTCGCATTTCTGAAGAAATGCCAAATGGGTGGGATGATACCATTCATTGTTGCGGAGAATGTTCATGCACATGCAGATATATGCAGAATGTTAAGAGGCATAATGGAATATCATGGCTCCGGGCATAGTTATTTAGAAGAAGGGTCTTTGGGTATTGTCCCTAGCTTCACGGCCACTCACAAAGCCAACCTGATCTAAGTGTATTAACCCAGGTAACAATGGTGGTAACCTGTTGGCTAAGATTTTAGCAAAGACTTTCAAATCGACACCAATCAAAGATATCGGCCTATAGTTTGTGCATAGAGTAGGGTCCTTGTTTGGCTTTGAGATGATGGATATATGACCCTTGAGTGTTTGTGGATAAAACATTGAGCCCTCTGACAAAGAGTTGAACATATTAGATGGGAAGGGTGTGGGAAGGGGAACGAAAAATGTATAAAACTTAGGAGTGAAGCCATTGGGGCCTGGGCTCTTTCCCCTTGGTGTACCCGCAATGGCTTTGGCAACTTCATCCTCGGTGATAGGGGTTTCCAGATAAGTAATGGTGTCACCACCCAAAGTAGGTAGCGTGGTTCCGAGACATAAGATAATTGGTCTTCCACCACGGTAAAAGGGGAAACTGACAATCGAGTCACAGAGATATTGTACAGGGATTGATAGAAGTCCCTAAATTCCTCAGCCATCTTAGAGGGTGAGGAGATCAATTCTCCCTGTGCCCCCTGAATATGAGAGAACGAAGTTAGAATAGTTGAATTGTCACCCCAACAACTTAGAAGGCACATATAACGTAAATGTAGCACACCTAGTGACAGTGGCATCTATTGTTTAAAATCTTAGTTACTAAAGAGTGTATACCTTAAACCACTGGTACCCCTGGATATAATAAACAATGTAAAAGTATATGAAAAGTAAAATTGGTGAAGAACAGGATATGAGCAAGCTGGGGACAAGTTAAAGGCACAAGTATTCCTATGTGGTCATGCAGAGATTGAATACACCAATTACTACATCTATCACAGCATTATCCATGATCGTTGTCATAGCTTAGCTCAAATAGCAGTGTAAATGCACATTAGGTCTGGTACTGAGGAAAGACTTGGTGTAGACTTTTTATATCCACTATATATATATATATATATATATATATATATATATATATATATATATATAAACACACACACACACACATACATATATATTCTTTTTTTACACTACATGCTGGTATAACCCACTCTTATAAAGTATATGGCCTGAAGCTGAGTGAAACTAGGAGGAGGGCCAGCATGACTGGGGCCTGCAGAAGAGGTGGAGTATTAGTGGGTGATTTAGAAAGATGCAGTCTGCTTAGCGGATTGAAGAGTTCAAGGCAAAGGGTGTATCCTGTAGTGGATAGAAAGGAAGGGTATCGAGTCACAGCTCAGTCAGAGCTCATCACAGCATCAGACAGTTTTCTACCACCCTCCCTCATTTGTTTTGGTTTGGGGGAGCTTCCTACTTTCTCAAGGTGCTGGGTTATTTGTAGTGGGTTTTTGGGTTTTATGTTGCTGACTTGCCATTCAATTTCTTTTATTTTCTTGTCATAGCAGCAGGCAGAGGGTATTTGTAGGCAGTGCTGATTAAATAATTATGGAATATTGTGGGTTGGGCCCATCTGAGGTATGGGTGACCCTTCCTAACTGTGGAAAATTGTGGGTTGGGCCCATCTGAGGTATGGATGTCTCTTCCTAACAATATAGTGGTAACATTGGAGTATTAATTAGGTTGTATCTAGTAGTTTTTTAAGTGGTTAATTGTTCCTGAGTCGGTGTAGTTGAGGCTGGGGGCCTTTGATTGTGTGGCAGATATTCGGTTAATCGTGAGTATATAATCCTTCAATGACATTAGACTGGGCATAAGCTGAGGTTGGTTTATTTGTTATGCATTAACTTGTTTTCTTGTGAATGTTGTATTTAATGGTTTGTAATAAAAGGCTGCTATGGCCATTCAGGGGATTGGTCAAGAGTTTAATGTTTTATAGATTTGCAGAGCCTCTGCATTATAAGAGTACATGATCTGATCTATTAAGTACTAATTCATAAATAGCAACATGACTCTGCAGGTTCGGAATGTGCAAAACAGAACATTTACTTCATTCAAACAGCAATATTCTCTGAAATTCAAGCAGCAATAATCATTAATAAAGTAAGCTGCCAAAAGCATACAAACATCAAAGAACCTGCACAAAAGCACATTCTGGACATAACTACAAAGAAATAAGAAATTAAGTAAAGACTTGGTCCTAAGTACCCATAAAAAGCAAGCATAACTCTTTGGCAAGGAAGAATATGCTCCTTGTCGATAGGTGCCAGATCTTTCAGCTCGTACATTCAAAGTGTACCTCCAATTTTGTTTACAAAAACAAAAAACAACCCACCAGAATAACTTTATCTATCATTAATTTGACTTGTAGTTCAGTCGGGACTTTTTTTAAGCAGCTGTGAAACAATTTTGTAGGAAATGCAATCTTGGAAGATTTCTATACAGTTTATATTCTTCCAGGCTGAACTTTTATACAGTTTTAAAGAATCACGAGAACTGTGGGTTGAACTGGAGAGGTGATTTATAATGATTCCATTACAAAATGACTTATAAATCAAGTATACATTTTTAATAATATTAAAGTAAAACATGTAATTTCCCAGGTAGTGTCAAAGCTTGCATGGTGCCTCCTGCCCTCCACATTGCTTTTGGCCGATTATTGTCACAGACTGCCTTACTGGCCAATAGAATTGTGCAGGAGGCAGGCATGTACTGGCCATTGGGACTACAGGGAGTTTCCCGGTGGGCCGATGGCTCAGTGGGCCAGTTTCAGTGACAAAGTAATGGCCGCACGGCTCGCCCTCAACTTCACGCAGTGAGAAAAATACAGAGGAGAATTACTGAAATAATAAAAGAGGTTAGTGAGGACTCCTTATGTTATGCTACTTATGTTTTTTTTTTTTTTTGCACAATTGCGTATAGTTTTATATACTGTTTTTGTGCTTGTTTGCAAAATTAAACTGGGCTGGTCTGGATGAAGTCCAGGGCCAAATTTTTGTCCCAGTCCAGCCCTGGCAGGAGGCAAGAAGGGTCAGGAAAACATAAGCACTATCAGGAAGTGTGGAAGTAACTCTCAAATCGACAAAGTACTTTCAATGTAATCTGTAAAAAAATAAATTAAAAAAAGGTGAAAATTTCCATCTGTAGTGTCCAAAGAAGACCTCATAAATATAAAGTCAAACCATGCTTTCCCCCAATTTGAGATATAGAGTATACACATTCCTCTGCCATTAATTCCTCTTATTGATATTCAACACTCAACATTAATATAACAGAAGGAAAAGATGGAGATATTCCATAGTGTAAAACCACTTATTTTATAAAGTAAAAATAGATTAAAACACACAATCTCAAGTGTTGTACCCAGCACCCAGTGGCATAACTATAACCTTTAGGGCCCCTGTGAAAGAAACCCTTCCTTTCGAGAACGGTGGTGGTTTACAATTTTTTTTTTTTACTCTAGGAGCCCCATTGGGGGCTTTGGTGAAATATCATGGGTCTAAACAGACCTATGATGTTCCAACTTTGAGACAGAGAGGAAGACTGAGGACACAGACCCCAATCTCCTTCTCTGCAGCCTCGGCTACACAGAATGAGTGGACAGAAATAGCTCTGTACAGAGCTTCCCATTCATTCACAAACTGTGTTTACTATGCCACAGTTACGAATGGAGTCAGTGATCTGTCCATTCATAAATGCGGCATAGTAAACGCAGTTTGTGAATGAACGGGAATCTCTATACAGAGCTATTCCTGTCCATCCATTTCAATTCAGAAAAAGAAGGGCCATTTCCCACTCTCCTTCCTGACAGATCTCCCGCAGCAGCCAGCAGTAGAGGGGATGGGGGAACCTGGCAGAGCCAATGAGGAGGGTCAGAGAAAGAGCACACAGGGGCTGGAGAGCACATCTTCCTGGTACTGCTATACCCACCCCTATCTCCAGCGACCCCATGCTGGTACTGCTTTACCCCTCATCCTCCAGCCACCCCACACTGGTACTGCTAGAACCCGGTCTGTCCTCCAGCCTCCCCACACTGGTACTGCTATACCTCACCTTCCCCCGGTGTCCAGTGACTCCTGGGGGTACACCCCCAAATCTCCAAGTGGGCAGGGATTGAAATTTCCTCTGTGTGTTCTGCTCTCTCCCCCATCCTAGCACCCTAGGGTGTCTGTAGATGGGGTTCCTGTTCTTAGGAGAATGCAGTCCCTTTTTCCAGGGGATATGGGGTCCCTATCCCAAGGGAGAAGGGGTCCCATATCCCTTTCCTAGGGGAGATGAGGGCTTTGCCCCATGTGAGAATGGGCCCCTGTCCCTAGGATAGATGGGGTCCCTGTCCTCAGGAAAGAAGGGGTCCCTGTCTTTAGGGGAGAAGGGGTCCCTGTCTGCAGGGGAGAAGGGGTCCCTGTCCTCAGGAGAGAAGGGGTCCCTGTCTTTAGGGGATAAGGGGGCCCTGTCCCCAGGGGATAGATGGAGTGGGGTATGGGATGGTGTGTGGGGAATATGGGGTTGTCTCACTCACCATGACCAAGTCCTCATTCATGGTCACCTGGGCTCCCTCCAGCAGCAGCATGGACGGGCGATCAGCATATCTCCGAGAAAGATCTGTCATCTGTGTATGACAGGGGGAGGGGGGGGGGGTGGGGCTGGCAGACAAGCCTGCAGTGTCCTCTTGGAAGCTGGCTTTCATAGGGCTGCATCTGTGTGCTGAATGTTTGCCAGGGAGAAGCTTGCAGTGCACTGTGAACCAGATTTAGGAGGGCATGACACTAGCTGGGCAGGACAATGGAGTGCGCAGCGCTGAATGGAACAGGGGAAAGGGACCAAGAGACTGTGGACACAGGTCAGGCAGAGAGTTAAAGAGCAGCTAGTGCGGTAGAGCATGGAGCTCTGCTAGTCACCCCAACCTCCAGCCACCTGTGCGTGCAGTGCACTGGTACTCCTACCCACCCTGCTGCCTATGCTGGCACTGGCCATACCTAAAGAGGGGCCACATGGGCCCCATGAAGTATGGAGCTGGGTCACAGTCATGACTCCTGCAACCCCTATAGCTACGCCCCTGCAAGCACCCACTAATCCACACAATATCTTCTTTCTCTCCTGAGAATACAGAGCTTCCTCCTGAGTATGATAAAATCACCAAAATTTTTTGTCACTTCTTTACTGCTCCTGAGGAAGTCAAACACACAGCTTTGTATTACATGTATAGTTTTTATGTTAAAATGCTCACAATTATTATGCACAACTAATATGCACATGAGTGCTGCAGTTCGTTTTGGGCTAGAAAGAAGAACTGAATGCAGAGTGTGTTTATTTATTTAACCACTTGCTTACTGGGCACTTAAACCCCCCTCATGCCCAGACCAATTTTCAGCTTTCAGCGCTGATGCACTTTGAATGACAATTGCGTGGGCATACAACACTGTACCCAAATTAAATTTTTATCATTTTTTTCCCACAAACAGAGCTTTCTTTTGGTGGTATTTAATTACAGCTGGGAGTTTTATTTTTTGCTAAACAAAAAAAAAAAAATGCAAAAAAAAATCATGTTTAATAGTTTGTTATAAAATTTTGCAAACGGGTCATTTTTCTCCTTCATTGAAGTGCGCTGATGAGGCTGCACTGATAGGCTGCACTGGTGGGCACTGATAGGCTGCATTGGTGGGCACTGATAGGCTGCACTGGTGGGCACTGATAGGCATAGTTAAGGCGGCACTAATAGGCACAGATAAGGCGGCACCGATGGGCAGAGATGTGCACAGATAAGATGGCGCGGATGGGTGGCACGGGTGGGTGGCACTAAGGGGCACTGATAGGTACCACTGATAGATGGGACTGATGGGCACTGATAGGTGGCACGGATAGGTGGCTCTGATAGGTGGCACTGCTGGGCACTGATGGGCGGCACTGATGGGCACTGGTAGATGACACTGATGGGCACGGATATGTGGCACTGGGGTGCAGCACCTTTGTTGAGGCAGATTGTGGGCACTGCTGGGTGGCACTGTGGGCACTGCTGGGTGGCACTGTGGGCACTGCTGGGTGGCACTATGAGCACTGCTGGGTGGCACTGACGGGGGCACTTATTTTTTATTGAGGTGGCACTGGCAGGGGCAGGTGGGCACTGGCAGGGCTGGCCGTGATCAGGACTGATGTCCCGATCACGGCCGCCGGTATAATAGCCAGAGGAATAATAGCCGATTACCGGCTCCGTTGTATCACATGATCAGCTGTCATTGGCTGACAGCTGATCACGTGATAAGGGGTCGGGATCGACCCCTTGCTCGGATCGGTGATCAGGCGAGTCTCATAGACTCGCCGATCACAGAGCGCGCCACGCGCGCCCCTCAGGGGGCGCGCAGGCCGCTCGTGCACGGGACGACGTCAATAGACATAGTCCCGGCAAAGGAGGTCCGTGCTGTAGCCGTCATTCGGCTATAGCGCGGGTCTCAAGTGGTTAAATGGCATCCAACATGCTAAGCCAACAGACCACAACAAACTGTAACACAGTCTGTTAATGATGCTACATGTCTGTTTTTTGGTCTGCTCTGGAGTATTAGCAGCCTATTTATGCAATGCACAATAAAGCACATTAACCACTTCAATACCAGGAGCTTTCACCCCTTCCTGCCCAGGACAATTTTCAGCTTTTAGAAGGACAATGGCGCGGTCATGCAACCCTGTACCCAAACTAAATTTTTATAATTTTCTTCTGACAAATAGAGCTTTCTTTTGGTGGTATTTGATCACGACTGGGGTTTTTATTTTTGCTAAACAAACTAAAAAAGACGATTGTCTCTCCCTGTCAGAGCGAACCGAGGAATGCCGTTTACTGCCACTTCTTGGTTCACGTGATGATCAGCTGTGATTGGTTTGGTGCCCCACTTTGATTTTGTTCCACTTTGCTATTGTGGCCCAACTTTCTGTGACTTGATAGCGAAGCCTGGTAAGCTGTGATCACACTTATCCATTGGGAGAAGCTTTACTGGGCATTGAAGCAGTCTCATTATGTGGAATGGCAGTTGGCCGGGCTTAGCCATAAACTCTGTGACAAGCTGAAACAAAATCAGAAAGGGGCACAAAATAATATTTTTAGACTAAGGCATGTATTGTGTTGCTTGCTCTTAGGTAAGATATTTGCTTTAACCGCTTGCCGATCAGGCATCGCAGTTTTTCTGTGGCAGGATGGCACGGCTGGGTGAACGATGTTACCTTGCGTTGCTTCACCTTTTTGGAAACGGTGTGTGCACGTGCCTGCAGCATGTGCCCGGAGTCGGTGCGAGTGCCCGGCGCTCGTGACAGAACGAGAACCAGGATCTGTGTGTGTAAACACACAGATCCGGGTTCTTTCAGGGGAGTGGAGACAATTGTGTGTTCATACTATGTATGAACACCAATCTCTCTCTCTTCCTAGACAGATCCATCCACCCTACAGTTAGAACACACATAGGGAACACAGTTAACCCCTTGATTGTCCCCCTAATGTTAACCTCTTCACTGGCAGTGACACTTATCCAGTAATCAGTGCATTTTTATAGTACTGATCACTGTATAATTGTCATTGTGCCAAAAATGTGTCAAAAGTGTAAAATATGTCCACCGCAATATCTCAGTCCCAATAAAGATCGCCGCCATTACTAGTAAAAAATAATAATATTAAAAATGCCATAAATGTATCCCCTATTTTGTAGACGCTATAACTTTTGCACAAACCAATGAATATATGCTTATTGTGATTTTTTTTACCAAAAATATGTAGAAGAATACATATCAGTCTAAACTGAGGAAAAAATTTGTTTTTTTTGATAAAAAAATGTGGGATATTTATTATACCAAAAAGTAAAAGATATTGGGGTTTATTTACTAAAGGCAAATCCACTTTGCACTTAGGGATGAGCCTCGTGTTCGAGTCGAAAGTACGTTCGACTCGAACATTGGCTGTTCGTCCGTTCGGCGAAATCCGAACTCTTGGTCCGTTCGCGTCAAAATTCGTGTGGCGCGAACGGCCCACAATGCACTGCGATGGCGCAGTGCATTGCTGGCTCATGATTGCTGCTGCGATTGGCCAAGCATGCGGGGTCACAGTGCATGCTTGGCCAATCGCAGCGCCAGCAGCGAGGAGAGCCATGATTGGCCACAGGCAGGATGCCTGTGGCCAATCATAGCTCAGGCTGTGTAGTGCACGCCCCACACTATATAAGGCCGCCTTTGAGGCGGCCTCGTATAGTGTGTTGGCATCTGAAGCAGTGGGTGTTCTGTGTACCTTCAACACAGTTACACACCGATCGTTTTTGGCTGATTTCCTATCTTGCTCTTGTGTAGTGGTTATTGTCTGTGCCCTGACCGCAGTATACACCACTATATTCACCTCACCTATATAGCTAGTGATCTATCTTTAATAATAGAGCTTGCAGTCAGTAGTGTTAGGAGATAGTGCGTGCTGTCTGCGTGCTCTGTACCCAGTACATACCGCTATAATCCACCTACATAGCTGTTCTCTATTTGAGCCCAATTGCCATCTGCAGGAGTTATTGGAAGTTGTGTGTGCCTCCAGCACAGCACAGTATACATCTGTATATACCCCTTTATCTCTGCTGTTTTCTGGTTATTGTCTGCGTGCCCTGACCGCAGTATACACCGTGATATTCACCTCACCTATATAGCTAGTGGTCCATCTTTAATAATAGAGCTTGCAGTCAGTAGTGTTAGGAGATAGTGTGTGCTGTCTGCGTGCTCTGTACCCAGTACATACCGCTATAATCCACCTACATAGCTGTTCTCTATTTGAGCCCAATTGCCATCTGCAGGAGTTATTGGAAGTTGTGTGTGCCTCCAGCACAGCACAGTATACATCTGTATATACCCCTTTATCTCTGCTGTTTTCTGGTTATTGTCTGCGTGCCCTGACCGCAGTATACACCGCGATATTCACCTCAGCCTAAGGCCCAATTTTTCTGCCCCTGTTTAACAGGGGCGTTTAAGTACAATTTTTGATGCAATGCTTTGCAGCAGGGCTAATTCCAGCAAAAAAAATAGAGTATATGGAAGAGGTTGCAGTGTGGTGGCACCAGCAGCAGTGCCTAAGGCCAAATTTTTCTGCCCCTGTTTAACAGGGACATGTAATTACAATTCTTGATATAATATTTCACAGGAGGGCCCCTTCCTGTGCCCACCCAGAGTAACGGTGAGGACTTATAGTGTTGTGGCACCAGCACCACAACCACCAAAGGTCAATTTTTCTACCACTGTTCAACAATGGCATGTAATTACAATTCTTGATATAATCGTTCACAGCAGGGCGCTCCAGCGCCCACCAAGAGTCACTTTGAGGGCTTACAATGTTGTGGCAAAACCAACACCTTGTTCCGCCATTTCTGCAGAGCATATAGGGCAGGCCCCTACTTTCAAACATCCAACTTACAAACATCAGACAGCAGCAAGTGAGATGAAAAAAGATGGACGACAAAACAAATTATACAGGGGTGATAACCCTTCCCTATGTTTTCCAAAAAGCTTAAAAATAGTTTTTTTGACTGGAGCTACACTTTAAAAATGTACCAGTTGAAAATTACAAACAGATTCAACTTAACACAACAAACCTACACAGTCCCTGTCTTGTTTGCACCGCCTGTATACTGCTGTTCTGAGTATATAGGGCCTGGGGGCCACACGCCTTTCCTTTTTTTAATATGGGTACAGGGTTCCCCTTAATATGCGTACAAGACCCAAATAGGCTGGTAATAGGCAGGGAGGGCTACCCATGCCATTTTTCTCAATGATTTTCAACCATATTGCAGGAACCAGATATAACATTAAAACCGCAAGCAGACTTCCGGTTCCGGCGCCGCATGGAGTAGCTGTTCCCCTCACAGCTCCCGCATACCGCCCTCCACATCGGCCTGAAAACTCGGCATTTTCCACCCCGAACGATCCAGCAGCCTCCCCCACGACCCCGGCCACGAAATGGACCGGTTTGTCGAAAAAAACCGGGCCGCGATCGTACGCGGCCGCCGACGCGCGGCCTGCCCCGCCGCAAATCGAGGCCCCGGCTTCGGCCTACATGGATCCGGCCTCTGCGGCCCAACCTGAGGAGATGGCGCCAGCGATGGAGGTAGGAGAACGGCCTACACATCAACCCACCCTAAGAGACACACTACCTCTACAGCTTCAGGCCCCCCCTCCTCCATCCAGCCCTGAAACGTCTCCCTTCATGCAGCAGCCTCACACACCTTCACTAACTCAGGATCATCACACAGAACTCCTGGCACAGGCTGTAGCTGCTCTCCTCTCCCCTATGATAGCAGCATCAGTGGAGAAGGCTGTCAGCTCAGGCATGCAGAAGGTCCAAGCCCAGCTGGGGGAACATGCATCCAGGCTGAATAAAGCAGAACATCGCATATCAACCATTGAGGAGGAACTTTACCAGATGCAATCTCTGGAACATGCTCAGGACAGAACAAACAAGTATATCTTGGAAAAACTCGACGACCTCGAGAACAGGTCCAGGAGGAGCAACCTGCGATTTGTAGGTTTACCTGAGTCGCTTCACCAATCTGCCTTAACGGACTTATGCGCGCGACGCATCCCTGAAGCTCTGGGTCTGGGAGGCCCATGCACCGTGGAGCGTGCGCACCGCGTGGGGGCCTTCAACTCGGAACGCAAATCGCCGCGCCCGATCATAGCCAAGTATCTTAACTACTCGGACAAAGCTGCCATACTGCAACAATACCGGCAATCCAGATCCCTGCAGATAGACGGGGTCCGAATTCTGATCTTTGCCGACTATTCGGTGGACGTCTCCAAGAAACGCAAGGCTTTCCAGCATATTTGTGCAGAGCTTCACCAGCGACAAATCAAGTTTACACTGGCATTCCCGGCTACTCTGCGGATCAAAACGCCCTCTGGCGAACAACTGTCCTTTCAAGACCCTGATGAGGCGTCATCTTACTTGAAATCTTCACGCTCGGGCCCCCACCTCAGCCCCACACCCAAGGCCCCACCTATCAACCGAGCCCTGGATCAGAGGAGTCCGCGTAAAGACTCTCCCAAGCGCTTCAGGACCTCGGGTCCAACTCAACATGGCCTAACCACACGCTGAGGGGCAAATTTTTGGTCCCGCTGCTTTCACACACAAGTGTTCCTTCTTTACGGCACTGTTTGGCCTTCCTCCCTACCTGGGTAAGGTGCTCTGATTTTGGACTCTCCCTCCTGGACAGTCCACACCTCTCAGGTAATCTCCGTTACTTCTTGTTCGGATTTGAGGATCTGTTTGCCTATATACCGACTTGACTTTTTTTATGTTGATCTATCTCATTATGTTCTGTTTTATTTGTATTTTCCTTTTACTCTTTTTTCAGGGGTTCATAGCTATATAAGTATGTTCCTTAACACAGTACTTTCTGTTACATGACCCTTGATGACTGTATCTGCTCGTATATAGGCTCATACCTTCTTCCCCCTGGGTATCTTTGTACAGACCTGCTTCCACACACTGCTCTCACGCATGCCCTGCTGTTACCTTATATCCCATCTCCGAGGGGCGGAAGCCCTTGACTTGATACAGGGCTGGTTATGGGAACTGGTCTTTACAGTGATCCCCATGCGGAAAAAAGTGAAGTTGGTCAGTTATTATGTTCACTTCTGCTTACCCTATCTTTGGTTGCTGCTCCAGTTCTATCCCTCCCCCTCTTATCCTTTCCCTTTACCCACTAAAACTACTAATAGTACCCACTTACTATGCATCCCTTTTCTTAGGGCCTTATACACATGCTCCAGTGTAGATGACTACTACTCTCTGCGCCCAATTACCCACATCCCAATGTTTTACTACTTGGACACCATACCCCCGTCCTAATCCTACCATGCTGCGAATAATCTCGTGGAATGTGAAGGGCCTTCGTTCCCTCTCTAAGAGAATGAAGGTTCTCCGACATCTCAAGCGGCTCAAGGCAGATATAGCTTTGCTTCAGGAGACACACCTTTCTTCGCCCGACTTTGCTCGGATGAAGAAACTCTGGGTGGGAGCGGTGGCTGGCTCAGAAGCCTTAGGCCGTAAAGCAGGAGTCCTTATCCTTGTTCACAAACATCTCCCTTGTACCATCTTGTCAACGGACACGGATACTCAGGGCAGATTGCTCTCTATTCGTGTCCGCTTAGGGACAAAAGAAATAGTGATATCCAACATTTACGCCCCTACCAGTCCCACGAAGCAGTTCTTCAACACACTAACCACTTGGCTCCTGCGCTACCCTTTACTTCCCCAAGTCGTAGGGGGGGACTTTAACTCCGTAATCCACCCATTAGATGACAAATCTCCGAAACGACGACTTGACTCATCATCGACACCAACCACTGCCACATTGCTAGCGGCCACAATGGAATCCCTCCGTCTCCTTGACATATGGCGCCTACACCACCCGACTGACAGATAATTCTCCTTTTACTCACATCCACACAACGTATTCACCAGAATTGACTACATATTTAGCTCACATGATCTACTCCCTTTGATCCCGGACGCGGAGATACATGATATTGCTATTTCCGATCATGCCCCTATTTCCGTATCTCTAGAGACTCCTGATATCCATCCAAATCCCAGAATTTGGCGTTTCCCCGCCTTCCTCCAACACAACGCGGATTTCCACACTTACATCACAAAAGAATGGCGCATATACACACAAACGAACGCGGATCATGCGGATAACCCCAATCTACTATGGGACGCAGGGAAAGCTTTCCTACGGGGACGCATTGTCTCCTATGCATCCTCCTTCAAAAAGAACGCACACCTTAACTACAACACAGCCAGTTCCAGACTTCACCAGGCTCAACGAATACTCTATACCCATGACACACCTGAGAACCGGACAGCTTGGCGAATAGCCAAACAGTCGTTTGACACTTGGGCCGACACCTTGGAATCGATTAAGAGAGCTCATTTTGATGCCACTCTCCACAAATTTGGGAATAAGGCCGGTAAACTGCTAGCCAGACTATGTAAGGGTCCCTACCGCCCAACTATTATCCCTGCTATCCGGGAGCCGGATGGCTCTCTCACGACGTCGCAAAAGGGCATAAACTCGGCCATGCTACGCTATTATTCAGCGCTATATGCGGCCGACCCTATCGACGAGCACACGGCACACGAATTTATAGACAGAGTGACTTTGACACAAATATCCCCCTCACAACTGGACTCTCTTAATGCCCCCCTATCTCTCGCAGAAATAACCAACACGATCCGGACTCTAGCTTCCTCGAAAGCCCCTGGTCCAGATGGACTAACGGGCGAATTTTATAAATCCCTCAACTCGCTCCTCGCACCCACTCTGGAAAAGGTATACCAACACATATGGATGGGTGGCCCCTACCTACCTACAGGCAACCAGGCAATAGTAAAACTTCTGGAAAAAAAAGGGAAGGAACCTACAGAACCAGGCTCATATAGGCCCATCTCGCTCCTAAATCTCGATGTCAAGATCCTATCCAAAATAATAGCCACAAGACTAGCTGACATCATCCCTTTTCTGATTCACCCTGCCCAGTCAGGCTTTGTGAAGGGCAGAACGGCGACGATCAACATCAGAAAGGTGATGATGGCACTAGAGCACGCTAGATGTAACCCGAACGGGGATTTTGCCATTATTACTCTTGATGCCGAAAAGGCTTTTGACAACGTTAGTATCGAATGGCTATCTCTAGTTCTGAACAAAATGGGATTCACTGGCCCTTTTCTGCATCTCATAAAATCCATGTACACCTCTCCGGCAGCCAGATTGGTTGCTGCTGGCCTGCTCTCAAATGAATTTTGCCTACATAAGGGCACGAGACAAGGCTGCCCTCTATCCCCTCTCCTCTTTATTTGGCCCTGGAACCACTCTCTAGATATTTACTAACAGTGGCCCCAATCCATGGCATTACAATAGGGGAGCAACAGTTGAAGACGTCTCTCTTTGCAGACGGCGTCCTCATCTTCTCCGCAAATCCTTCCGCAGACATGCCCACGATAAAAAACACATTTGACCTATTCAGAAAATGTTCCGGTTTACGCATAAATTATTCCAATAGCGAGATACTGCCCCTCGGTCCCCTCCCACCTCCGGCCTGGACTCAAAATTCCATCTTTTCGATAGCAAAGTCTCACATCACCTACCTGGGTATCAAGATAGGGAAACTCCCCTCCTCACTCTATCATCTGAACTATCCTCCCCTCTTTGCCAAGATCACTCTGGAACTGGAAAACTGGATGGATCTGCCCCTCTCGCTCCTGGGAAGATGTCACTTGGTAAAAATGGTCAGTTTTGCACGCCTTCTATACCCTCTCCAAACAATACCTTTACTTATCAGACACAAGGACATCCAAATTTTGAACTCTGCAATATCAAAATTCCTCTGGCGAAACAAAAGGCCGCGTATCGCTTTTTCAAAACTTCATCTTCCCAGGACCGAAGCACAACCTTAGACTGTACAATCTAGCTTGTCTTTTGCGGGTGAGCCTAGACTGGGTTACCCAAAAGTCCCAATGTTCCAACTTTCACCTAGAGACAGCAATGGTCCATCCCTATTCCCTTCCCGCCCTTCTTCACTGCAAGTGGAAGTCCCTAGCAACTCCGCACCAACACAACCTTTTGCTAAGAGACACCGCCATTGCCTGGAGGGAGGTAAGGAAAAGTCTACGTCTTTCTCCATTTATCTCCAGATTCCTCCCGATACAAGGAAACCCGAGTTTTACTCCGGGTTTGGAACGCCAGCCATATGATGAGTGGCGCCAGAAGGGTCTCGTTGCCTTTTTCTCCCTATGTGATCCTGAATCCGGTCGGGTAGCACCATTCAGATCCCTGGCCGCCAAATTTTCTCTCCCGGATACTTCTGCTTTCCACTATGGTCAATGTGTTAGCTTTCTTCACAAAACCTGCAGGAACGAATCCACAAGATTCGCGCCATCGTTTCTTGACACTCTCATACAAAATGACACCTGCAGAATTTCTGACATATACAAACCTCTACTTATGAAAACTACTCCCTCTCTAGCCTCATCCTCTGTGCTGAATTGGGCAAAGGACTTTCCAGAAGAGGACATAGTAGACAAAATCCTGCAAGGCCTCAATTCTGTATACAACCTGGTTCCTAATGAAACGTGGAGGGAAACCCAGCTGAAGATCACTCACCGAGCTCATATTCCTTTTCTTCCAACTTCTAAACACTCTTCAGCCTCATCCTCGCACTCACTGTGCCCACTGTGCCAGCAACCTAAGCCCTCCCTCGTCCACCGTTACTGGACTTGCACCTACATTGCTGCTTTCTGGGATCGAGTTCTGGCATTTATATTCCGGATTACGTTGTTGAAGCTCCCCAAGGACCCGCTCCTCCTCATCTTTGGGCACTGGGACCCCACACTGCTCCCTTGGTCCACCGCTCCCAGCCCACCGGGGAAAGAGTGGTCTTTGATCTGCCTCCTGCTAGCAAGAAGGGCCATACTGGCCAACTGGACCTCTACATCCACGCCTTCCATCTCCCAGGTTGAAAGAGATCTCCTGCAACTCCTCTTTCGGGACAAGATCAATACCAATCTGGACCACCAGAAAGCCTCCCAACGTTTCCACGATAGATGGGACCTTTTTGTTATGGCGCAGCTCTCTCCACACGACCGAACTCACCTTGATAAACTCTCCTTTGTCTACAAAGACCCTTGTCGAACATGACACTTTCTACTACTGGATGCTTTCCCCTCAATAGAGTAAACGACTTCAGGCCCCCCCCCCCGCTTCCTCCCCCCCCCTCCCGCCCTCCCTTTTGTTTTGTACCATACTTTGTTAGCCCTATAAGGTTAGTTTTGAGCCTTATGGCCATCAGATCCATCCAGTTACAATCTCCTCGTGCTTTCCTAGTCTTGCTAGGGAGAGGATTAGGTCCTCTCTCGATTAAGTCTTCTTTTATGCCTTCAAGATGTTGTGTGACTCGTCTTGCTGTTCTATTTTTCCTTGTACCCTGTACTTTACACAGAAAAAAAACAAAAAATACTTGTGCCTGCTGATGATGATTTTATGTAATGTACTTTTTCTTTCAATAAAATTTTATTCAAAAAAAAAAACGCAAGCAGTTTTAAATGGTGTTATTTCCGTTTAATGTCATTTTGTGCAGGGACTGTTCTAAACACGGGAAACACGTGGCACTTCACAGGCATACTACAGACACCCCCCAGGCACCATATTTAAAGGAATATTTCACTTTTTTTTTTCACTTTAATCATCATTAAAATCAGTGCTCCCGCCAAAACGGCCGTTTTTAAAACTTTTTTTTGCATTGACCCATGTCCCCTGAGGCAGGAGTCAGGTCCCCAAACCTTTTTTAGGACAGTATCTTGCATATTAGCCGTTAAAATTAGCACTTTCCATTTCGAACGTTCGAGTCCCATAGACTTCAATGGGGTTCTAACGTTCGTAACGAACGTGGGGTCCGTTCGAAAGTTCTGGTGCGAACCGAACCGGGGGGTGTTCGGCTCATCCCTATTTGCACTACAAGTGCACTTGGAAGTGCAATCGCTGTAGATCTGAGGGTAAGATCTGCAATGAGGGGAAGCTCTGCTGATTTTATCATCCAATCATGTACAAGCAAAAATGCTGTTTTTTATTATCCTTGCATGTCCCCCTCGGATCTACAGTGACTGCACTTCCAAGTGTACTTTCAGTGCAAAGTGGATTTGCCTTTAGTAAATAAACCCCATTGTGTTTTTTTTTCAAAATTGTTGCTCTTCTTTTGTTTATATTGCAAAAAATAAAAACTGCAGAGGTAATCAAATACCACCAAAAGAAAGCTCTATTTGTGGGGAAAAAAAAAGGATGTCAATTTTGTTTGGGTACAGCTTTGCATGATGCACAATTGTCTGTATCGCAGAAAATGGAAGAGGAAACAAAAAACTGCTGACCATTATGGGGTTTTTTTTTGGTTTTTTTTCACTTATAAAGGAGATAACAGGCTTACTGTGGTGTATGGTCTCAGGCAGGATGTTTAAATTTAAAGGAGAAGTTTGGGGTATTTAAAAAAACAAACTCATTTTTTATACTCACCTCTATGCTGCAGCATTGGCTTGATGCTGCAGTTGTCCCACCGTCAGCTCTCAAACCTGAGAATTTAGTGATCAGCAGTCGTGTGATCACTCAGTTCTTGGTCCCACCGTCAGCTCTCAAACCTGAGAATTTAGTGATCAGCAGTCGTGTGATCACTCAGTTCTTGGTCTTATTGGAGTGGAGCGCAGTGACTATCAGTCACCACTCTCTACCCTGCCCCTCCAGCACTCATTGGAGCACCGAGCTGGAGAGTGGGCAGGCACAGCCTATTGAAATGAATGGGCAGCACTGCTGAAGTGCCTGCAAAACGCTTTGGCAGAGGTGCAACACGGGCGCTTTTAACCCTTTCTTTAGCCACTAGTGGGGGTTAAAACGTGCCCTGCTAGCGGCTCAAAAGTGCTGCTATATCAATGGCACAGCCCCACTAAAACTAACAGGGTTTATCGCTAACGCCGGCACCACTCCCAGTGTGAAAGTACCCTCTTTTGTTAAATTGCTATATTGATGAGTTTAGTTATTATTATTATTATACAGGATTTATATAGCGCAGCGCTTTACAACATTAGGGCAGACATTACAATACAATATAATTCAATACAGGGGGAATCAGAGGGTTCTGCTCATTAGAGCTTACAATTTAGGAAGGAGGGTCAAGTTATAGAAAAGGGTAATAGCTGTGGAGGATGAGCTAATGGAGAAAATAGTGTAGTTGTTAGATGGAGGCAGGATAGGCTTCTCTGAAGAGGAAAGTTTTCAGGGATCGCCTAAAAGTGGATAAATTTGGAGACATTCTGACAGATTGGGGTAGTGAATTCCAGAGGATGGGCTCTGGAGGCAGATATGGGAGGAGGTGATGAGGGAGCTAGAGAGAGCAGGAGGTCTTGGGAGGAACGAAGAGGGCGATTAGATTAGTTAAAAGCACAAGCAAGTGTGAGAATTATCATTCACAGTGGGGGTTATTTACTAAAGGCAAATCCACTTTGCACTACAAGTGCACTGAAAGTGCACCTGGAAATGCAGTCGCTGTAGATCCGAGGGGGACACGGATTTAGTTATGTTTTACCACCATGTAGACACGTGCAATTTGTTTTTCGGAAAAAATCTAATTTCGCCCGAATTTTGCATCCTAATGTCAGAGGAAAAAATTAATGAATTTCAACAATTACAAAAGAAATGATAACAGATATAACAAATGAATTTGACAAAATTAGATAATTCGTTAAAGGTCTAATGAAACAAAAGGTCAACTCAATGTAAATCTTACAGTCCAATCAGCTGATTAATTTTGTGCTAGAGGTTGGATTACTGGCAAAGTGCATTTCTGAGAAGGGTGTTGTATTGTATGTAAGCCGAGGAGAGGCAATATTGTCATTGTGTGTGTTATTGGATTCAACAAACCCCTTTCTAAACTACGAATCATTATCATGAATATATATACATACATACTGTAAATATTGAATTTCAACTAATACACAAGAAATTATAGCGGATAAAAGGAATGAATTTAACATGATTTGAGATTCAGTTTCAACACTCTACAGAAATAACGAATGATCTGAAAACGATTTAACGTAACATAATGAATATAACGGAACAAAATTATGTATTTTACGAATGAAAATGAAAACCAAATGAAACAAAATTTTCCGTTGTGCACAAGTCCACCACAATGCATGTTAAAGCACAGCATAGTACGTTTTTACACAAGTTTTCAAATGCAGGGAAAAAGTGTGAACAGGATATAAGAGTCGATTTTTCTACCATTACCTTGAAATATAAAGAGATATGGAAATGTGGGAATGTTCTGTGACCTTCACAATCTTTATAAAATCTTGAATGCTCTGCTATAATGCTACCACTGTTCTCCCTGTTCATTTCACTCAGTTAGCAAGTAAATGAGATGAGACTGAAGTAAGAATTGCTTTACAGTATTGTTTTTCTCTCCCATTCCCCACAGACAACAGACATTCACATTGCAAGTCTAAAGCCCCATACACACGATTGAATATTTGGCCAACAAAAGACAGATGAGAGCTCTTGGTCGGAAAATGCAACCTTGTGTATGCTCCATCGGACTTTTGCTGGCTGAATTCCCGCCAGCAAAATATTGAAAGCATGTTCTCAATTTTTAGGTGGGAAAAAGTTCTGATCGGAAATTCCAATCGTCTGTACCAATTTCGACATGCAAAATTCCTACGTATGCTCGGAAACAATTCCTTCCTTTTTTAGACAGGAAATGAGGAATATTTTATATTCTGAATACCTTTTGCATGTTGAGCTTTCTGTGCTTATTAGGTTTGCTCAAAGAAGCCATTGCTGGCAGAAATCTCTGCACTGACTCCGCCCCCTGTTGAAACATCAGTCAGGCAAAGTGAGCCTGAAGAGCCCACAGCTTCACCTGCACTCTAATGCCACGTACACACAATCAGAATTTCAGCCAGCAAAAGACTAATGAGAGCTTTTCATTGGAAAATACGACCGCATATAGGCTCCATCGGAATTTAGCATGTTCTCAATTTTTCAGACGGAAAAACTTTCTATCAGAAATTCCGATCGTGTGTATGCAATTCCGGCATGCAAAAACTCACGCATGCTCAGATTCAACTACGAGATGGAAGCTATTGGCTACTGGCTATTGAACTTCCTTTTTCTAGTCCCCTCGTATGTGTTGTACGTCACCGCATTCTTGATGGTCGGAATTTGGTGTGACCGTGTGTATGCAAGACAGCTTGAGTGAAATTACGTCGGAATTCGAGCTTTTTCCAACGAGAATTCCAATCATGTGTACGTAGCATAAGTACAAAAAACATAATGCTCTGACCATCCTCTGTGCTACCCATATTTGAGATTTATTTATGAAAAATGAAAAAAATAAAACCACTAAATTTAAATAAACATAATGTTTTCAAACCCAATATCGATTGTCATTAACAGATAAGACTGGATGTTTCTGAGCAGGGAATTTTAAATATCCCAAACTATGATAATTAGGGCACATGATTTCAAACTTGACATTAACAATAAATTGCGAAATTCTCTGTAAGAGGTAATACTGAGGTGATTCTGATAGAAGAAAACAAACATACATTGTGCACTCGGAAACCAAAGGAAGAAATAGTGGGAAATCTAAGAGATGTAGCACTTTAGAAAAGTACATTTACCTCATGGTAAGGTGACGGTCCAGTACAGGCCATAGAGTGAGAGCGTGTGGGAGAGGAACATAACAGTTAAACTAATGCCCACAGTAACCAGAAAAATGACTGCTTGTTATTATCGACTATATCACCTAGGCAGCAAGTTATTATTTGAGGAACACAGCTCATAGTAACACCTCAGTGCCCGGAAATTAGACATGGTCAGGAGCAGCAACTTTCTGTGTCACTTCAAAATAATACTTTCCAGTGTCATATACTATATATATATCTATATCTATCTATCTATCTATCTATCTATCTATCTATCTATCTATATATATATATATATATATATATATATATATATATATATATATATATACATATATATAAAAGAAGGCCAGTATGGTGGCGTGTAATTATGGGAGGAGCCAGAAGGGTATTTAACCAGACCACCCACAACGGTCTGTGTTCCAGTGCGAGGTATTGCATGTCAGGGGGCCGACTCTTCCTAGCTCACCTCGTGTTCGTCAGTTCGTGCATTCAATCGCAGGTGCACTTCGGCTTCTTCGGCCGTGCTCTTCGTCGACGGTTCCCACTCACGGTCGCAGGTAGTATCCGAAACTTTTCATATCATGTGCAAACTTGCGGTTTGTTATGCTTACTTTCCTGCACCCCTTTCGAAAAAACCTGCCTCTGAGTTGTTAATGCTCTACATCATTTGGCACAGGCGTAGTACATTTGTAAGTTCCTTCTACCAAACATACGATTCATTCATAGATCCAAGCCTCCTAGCCGCTTTCGGTCGTTCCCTGATATCACTCGCCGTAGGCTTCGCTGGTTATAAAATTCACTGTCCATGGGGTTGCCATCTCATACATTTTTGAGATAAACATGTATTGTTTGTAAGAGCCGGTTCACACAGGGGCGTCTCAGATCCGACTTCAGGTCGCCCCTAGTCGCCTCAGGTCGGACAACATGTAAAAATCAATGTAAGTGAATGAGAGCCGTCTTAATGCACACTACTGAAGTCGCTCCGACTTCAGAAAAGGTTCCTGTACTACTTCAATCCGGCTTGTAGGCGACTGGTACCCATTGATTTAAATGGAGGTCGCCTCCAAGTCGGATCTCCGTCTATACGGAGGTGACTCTGACAGAATTATTAGCTCTCAAGAGGGAACTCCACGCCAAATTTATGAAAAAAATTGGCGTGGGTTCCCCCTCCGAGAGCATACCAGGCCCTTAGGTCTGGTATGGATTCTAAGGGGAACCCCCTACGCCGAAAAAAAATGGTGTGGGGTTCCCCCCAGATCCATACCAGACCCTTATCCGAGCACGATACCCGGCCGGCCAGGAAAGAGGGTGGGGACGAGCGAGGGCCCCCCCCCTCCTGAGCCGTACCAGGCCGCGTACCCTCAACATCCACCCCAAAGCACCTTGTCCCCATGTTGATGAGGACAAGGGCCTCTTCCCGACAACCCTAGCTGTTGGTTGTCGGGGTCTGCCGGTGGGGGGCTTATTGGAATCCTGGAGCCCCCTTTAATAAGGGGGCCCCCAGATCCCCGCCCCCCACCCTATGTGAATGAGTATGGGGTACAATGTACCCCTACCCATTCACCTGTGAAAAAAAATTATAAAAAAAAACACAACACACGGGTTAAAATAGTTTATTGCACAGCTCCGGGGGTCTTCCGTCTTCGGGGGTCTTCTCGCCGGACTCCTTCGATATCTTCTGCTAGCTCTTTTTCCCGGCTTTCTTCTTCATCGCCGCCCTCTTCTTCCGATTTCAGGGGTCTTGTCCCCCTCTCAGCAGATCTCAGCAGATGCGCGAGAGTGTTGTTAACAATTAAGGGCACTGCTAAAGGGCAGAATGTTTCTATGGTGTCAGGGGTTTACATGTGTTCCCAAATGTGAACACAGGCTAAATGCCTCAATTACATTGGTGGTCAGTGTAAATCTTCTCATTACATTGGGGCTTGGTGTACAATCTTTTCATTCACACAAGTAGCCAGTGTGAAGGTCCCCCTTACATTAGTGGTCAGTGTAAATCCCCATTACATTAGTAGTGAGTGTAAATCTGCATTACATTGGTGGCCAGTGTAGAAACTCCTCTTTATATTGGTAATCAGTGAAAAAAAAAACTTGCATTTGTGATCAGTTTCGAAATCCTCACTTAGATTGGTTGTCCATGTAGAAGCCCCCTTGAAAATTGTGTAAATTCCCCCTTACATTGGTAGCCAGTGTAGAAATTCCCCTTTGTTGGTTGTTGATGTAAAATCCTCTATTACTTTGGTTGTCAGGGAAAATTCTTTATTATATTGGTGATCAGTGTACATTTCCTTTTACATTGGTGGTAAGTGCAAAGTTGCCCTTACACTGGTGGTGAGTGTAAATCCCCCTTTACATTGGTCAGTGTAAATCTCCCCTAACATTTGTGATCGGTGTAGAAGTGTCACCTTTTACATTGGTGGTCAGTACAAATCTCCTCAACAATGGTTGTCAGTGTAAATTCCCCCTTACATGGAGGTCATTGTACAGTATATTCCCTCTTACACTGGCGGTTGGTGTCAGTGTAGAAATCCCTCTTTATATATGTAGGTGATGTAAAATCCCCCATTACACAGCGGTCAGTGCAAATTCCCCCTCACATTGGTGGTCAGTGTAAATCCCCCCTCACACTAGTGGCCATTGTAAATTCCCCATTACATTGGTGGTCAGTGTAGAATTCCCCACTACTTTATATACTTTCTAAAGATTTCTAGCTTAGCTCTACATGATTCAGAATTTGCCACAGTGCACTGCTTCCTAACTAATCCCATCTCCCACCACTGCCACTTATCCCATCAACCCCCCAGCATTGCCACTGATCACACCCCCCCCTCCCCCAGCATTCCCACTGATCCCAGGAGTCCTAGGATCCCTAGGAGTTTTCTGTCTATTGATGGGGCCCCTCACCTCCCCAATCCATGGTGTGAAGGGAGTGTGGAGATTATGTGTTGTAACCTTTAGTAACCAATCAGTGAGCAGTAATGATGTACACTATTCTCTTGCAACCAATAATTAAGCAGTAAAGATATGCAGAAACTTCTAGCAACCAATCAGTGAGAAGTAATGATGTGCAGTAACCTCTAGTAATCAATTGGTGAGTGGTAAGGATGTCCAGTAACCTCTAGAAACCAATCAGTGAGCAGAAGTCATGTGCTGTAACCTCTCGCAAATAATAAGCGAGCCATAATGTGTGCTGTAACCTCTAGCAGCCAGTCAGTGAGCTGTAATGATACACTGTAACCTCTGGCAACCAATCGCAATCGCTGCCTGATCTTATTCAGTAAACCAATTTTGAATCTAGCTGTCATTTCTTGCAGGTGTAGATTGAAATTGCATGGAAAGGGGCTCAAGAAAATGTTTGCCCATGGTCCAACCAATATTAACCGTTTGCTGCCCGCCAGCCATCATATGACGACCAGGCGGCACAGCTCTTGTTCTGGGTGGACGTCATATGATGTTAGTCTATTTAAACAGATCATGCACACAATCACGTGCACACAGCCTGTACTATCGGCGTGGCACAGAAACACTGCTCATTACTGAGGGGGTGAACAGCCATTAGCCATGGCTGTTTACCACGTAATGGGCCTTGATGAAGTCAAGGCCGATCACAGATGGTACCTCCCCACTTTGCATGGCACATGCGTGCAATCATGAGCTTGCTGCGCATGCACATCAGTGGCAGCGTGTTCCCAGGAACACTGCTCATCACCGACACTGGTAAACAGCCATTGGCCAGAAGCTGTTTACCATGTGATCGGCTGTGATCCTTTCATAGCCAATCACTAAATGTAAACACAGAGCGGTAATGAGATGTTACCAGGTTCTCCTTCTCACACACAAATTGTGTGTGAGAAGGAGATTTCGGTAACATCTTGTTACTGCTTACACTGTACACCGCAATCACACTGATTGCCCCCCCCCCCCCAATAAAGAGGACCTGTCACCACCCATCAAAGTACCTGTCACAGTCCATATGAGTACCCAAATACCTGCCACAGTCCATATGAGTACCCGAGTACCTGGGTACCTGTCACAGTCCATCTGAGTACCTCTCACAGTCCATCTAAGTACCTGAGTACCTGTCACAGTTCATCTGAGTATCAAATACCTGAGTACCTGTCACCAGCCCATCAGAGTACCCGATTACCTGTCACCAGCCCATCAGAGGAACCGAGTACCTATCTGCAGCTCATCAAGTTACATGAGTACCTCCCTCTAGCCCATCAGAGTACCCCAGTACCTATCTGCAGCCCATCAGAGCAGCCCATGCCTTATAGAATATACGTTGGGGTGTTTGCTATACAAAATGGGGTGATTTTGTGGGTAATTCCACTGTCCTGGTGCTCAAGGACCTTTCAAAGTGTGATAGGTAGGAATGAACTGAGATGTGTAATTTATGCTCCTAGAATGCCTGAAGGTACTACTTAAATGTTGGGCTTCTGTATGTGGCCAGGCTGTGTAAAAGTCTCAAACATGTGGTATCGCCATACTCAGGATGAGTAGCAGAATGTGTTTTGGGGTGTAATTTTTGCTATATACATGCCATGTGTTAGAAATATTTTATAAATTGGCAACTTTGCGTAAATAAAATGCGTTTTCATTTTTTTTCCCACATTTTCCAAAAACTTCTGGAAAAAAATGAACCGTTCAAAAAACTCATTATGCCTCATAGATTATATGTTGTGGTATTTTGTTTCCAAAATGGGGTCCTTTCGTGGGCAATTCCATTGTCCTGGTGTTCCAGGGCCTTCAAAATGCTCGTAGAACGCCTGAAGGTGCTACTTTAATTTTGGGTCTTTGTATGTGGCCAGGCTGTGTAAAAGTCTCCCACATGTGATATCGTCATACTCAGGAAGAGTAGCAGAATGTATTTTGGGGTGTAATTCATTGTATGAATATGCTGTGTGTGTGAGTAATAACCTGATAATATGACAATTTTGTAAAAAAAATAAAAAAATCTTAATTTTGCAAAGAATTGTGGGAAAAAAATTGCAAGTTAAAAAAACTCACCATGCTACTTACTTAATACCTTGGAATGTCTACTTCTAAAAAGGGGTCATTTGGGGGGTATTATTTTATTTTCTTGATTTGTTAGTGTGTCAAGAAATGAGATACACCTGATGTACTGAAGGCCTGATCAGATGTAATCAATTTCTATAACTTTCACAAAGACCAAATATACACTAATTTGGGTTATTTTTTTACCAAAGCTATGTAGCAGTATAAATTCTGGCCAAAATGTATGAATTAAAATTACTAATTTGCAAAATTTTATGACAGAAACAAAGAAAAGGGCATTTTTTCACAAAATGTAATTTATAGCACAAAAAATAAAAAACCCACTAGTGATTAAATACCACCAAAAGAAAGCTCTATTTGTGTGAAAAAAAGACGCAAATTTCATATGGGTACAGTGTTGCATGACTGAGAAATTGTCCTTCAAAGTGTGAGAGCACTGAAAGCTGAAAATTGGTCTGGGCAGGAAGGGGGTGTAAGTGCCCAGTACTGAGGTGGTTAAAGACAGCCCAGAATGGATCCCCCATCTGTCTGTTTTTACTGGACAGGATTGGAGCTGATGTTGGTGGGTATTGACAGACACATGTCACTCCCTAGAGGGCAATGGGTGGTCCGATCCGGTTTGCCCTAAAAATTTACAGGCCCACCGAGTTAAATATACGAAGCCTTGGTTGCAATACAGAAGTACCTGGTTTTTGATTCTTGCCAATAGTTATAAAATTGGACACATCTCATTTCCACGTACATATTCAATAACAGTTCACTCTGGTAATGTCCACTGGAACATTGGATGGAAAACAGAAGCAGGCATTTGACTACATTGCTGAAGATAATTGGGGAGGTGGATACTTTTTCATTTACATTTTCATTTACTGTATATGGTGTGTTAAAATATAACTAAGGGCAAACATTTTTTTTGTTTGTTTTGGATACAGTGGGGTTGGATTAAAACACCTATTAGGTTTTTATTGCTGTCTGGTATGAAGATTCATTTTCTCTAGCTGTGCAGTTTACCATTATTACAGTAAATAAGAGAAAATACCAAATTCTGAGTTATCACCTGAACACCAGTACTAGGACATTAGTTCTGGTGGCAAATCTGCATTCCCTTACTTTTGAATGGATTTCCTCTCATTTCCTGTTTTGGCTATGGGACAGGAAGTGTAGGGAAATGTCCTCTGTGGGACACAGCTGGCCAAAAAAACTAAGAGGAACTATAACCCTCCCTTACTCTATCCAAAATTAATTAGAGTTTTTCTGATAGTTCTACTTCAGTGTCTGAGTGTCATATGTAGTTATCCTGAAAGTGGTTGCAAATTTTAATCTTTCGCTTTACCTATAGGTAAGCCTATGATACGGCTTACCTATAGGTACTGTAAATATCTCCTAAACGTGCACCGTTTAGGAGATATTTACTATATATGCACACAATGACATCATCATCTGTGCGCTCTGAAGGAACAGCTGGCGTGGCTTAATCCTGTGCCGTAAATGACGGCTCTCCCGTGCATGCACGGAATGGATGTCATTGCAGCTTTGGCCAGTCACACAGCCGGAGTCCGTGGACCTGGAATGAAAGACGGGTGAAGATGAAAGTGGCCTCCAGTGATGACAGTACATTGGGGGAATGGCTCTGTTTTCAGGTAAGTTTCACATAATGTGCTAGTGTGCGATGCACACTAGCGCATTATGGCTTTACTTTGCAGATCAGAAAAAAAGCCACCCATTGGTTTACTACTGCTTTATTGACCTGCCAACCTACTCCAGCTTTTTCAAAATGAGACATGACTGTTTTTTGTAACACAATGTAGGGCAATGCACCACCAAGCATTGCATGCTTTGCAACACGCTACAATGCAGATGAGTTGGAGAAGGTGCAATATGCATTTAAAATGAATTGCACATCATTGCACAAACGGGCATAATGCTTATTACCACAACAAAAAAGTGCGTTTTGACCTGTGGTAATATTATGTGCTCAAGACTATACATTTTTACTCACAACAGTTTAATATCTAGAGTTTCTTCACATGAGAGAAATGTGAAGCTTTCATTCCTGACCTCCCTCAGAAAATGCTAGCTGTCTGACCGTCAGGGCCATTGATAAGGCAGTACTAATGGCCCTGTTGTACAGGGCCCGGATTGCTTCAGCCCAGCAGTGGAAGTTTTATAGTTTAGTTCAGCCAATTAAATAAAACACTGCTTACTAAACTACATGCCCCTTCCTACTTGCTTAGGGGGGTGTATAATTACATTTTCCTGGGCCCCATTAGGTTGACAAAGGGGCCCAGGAGGTGAGAGAAGGGGAAGGACTTTTTCTTCTTTTTTGGGGTGGAGGTATACAATTTAGTGTAGCCCTGCTCATTATGTAGATGGCACGGTGAGCTCTGTAAACATTCCCCACTCCCTCAGCTCCCTCAGCCAGGTGCAGAGACTGATATGAGACGGCTGACAGGGAGCAGCAAGTTTAATTCCGGCGGCGGTGGTGGCAGGTGGTGTGGCTGCACTGTGAGTGGCACTAATATCTCTCCACGGAGTTCACAGAATCCTCACTTATGATAATCAGAATTACGATAGCCACACAGCACAGCAGGTGCTGCATGGCTCTGTCACAGTGTCACATGGCATCTTGGGTGCTGACATTTGAAACTTATGGTTGTACTGTGTGTGTATTTGTGGTACAGACTGTAACACAGTACAGTCATAACAAAATCAGAACCCAGTAGCCATGTGACACTGTGACAGAGCCATATAGCACTTAATGTGCTGTGTGGCTATTGTAATGCTGATTATCATAAGCACAGTGAGATGCTACTTAACACTTATGTTTTATGGGTAAAAACACACTGAGCTGCATTTTTACTGCCACCCCATCTCTACCCTTTAACCCCTTTATGCCCAAGGAGCCCATATGTGCGGCAGTATGGTTGTAGGGTTACTGCTGCATCATGATAATATGTGCAGAATTGTATAAAGCATAAAAATCAATAATGACATATTAAAAATTGGTTAAATTTTCTGCATGGTTGTGCACCATTATGCATTTTTTACTGCCCCCCAACCATTCCCATTTAACCCCTCTATGCCCAAGGAACCCATATGTGCAGCAGGAAAAAACTGAGCTTTAACAGCCACACGGCGCACAAGCAATGCACTTTGCTTTGAGGCGGGCCCAGGGGTTGGGTTGAGGGCGGAGTTGAACGGAGGTCCCTGTCAGGTAGGCTGTACGGGGCCCCATGATTTCTAACAGTGGCCCTGCTAGCTGTAATGCTGCCCAATAGTGTGAGTGCTTTGCAGATTGTTTGTAAATGTTTGCTGAGTACATTGGTTTACAGACCAGTGTTTACAAGCTGAATCCTATGTGAATTGCGTCTTACAGTTAAAGAGCCTTTATTTCTGGATGGTGCTCCTTGTCAGCTGTCTCATATCAGTCTCCGCACCTGGCTAAGGGCAGCACAGTGGTGTAGTGGTTAGCACTCTCACCTAGCAGTAAGAAGGTCGCTGTTTCAAATCCCAACCACGACACTACCTGCCTGGAGTTTGCATGTTCTCCCTGTGCCTGTGTGAGTTTCCTCCGAGTCCTCCAGTTTCCTCCCACAATCCAAAGACATGCAGGTAGGTTAATTGGCTTCTGTCCAAAATTTTCCCTAGTATATGAATGGGGACCTTGGATTGTGGGCTCCCTGCGGGTAGGGACTTATGTGAGTGTGCAATGTACAGGGATAGGGACAATTGTAGACACTCACTCAGGATGGACTGGTGTCTTTATTCAACCTATCTAACTATGAAACTATGAGAACATGTAAACAGAATTAACAATTACTCTGTCAAACCCACAGCCCCAGCAGAATGGAAGTGTCTGGAATAACTATAGCAACCCTGGCTGCTATAGAATGCAGAGATTCTTCACATAAACATGTATTCTTTTCATGAGTTCTGCAAAAAAAGAAAAAGGAAAAACACAAATAAGGCAAACTCCTGGGTAAATTATATAATAAAAAGGAGTCAAGCTGTCTGTTGCACTTAAAGTGTTACTAAACCCACAGCAGTAAATCAGTCTGTATATGCAGTAAAGCATGCCTGTTATACTCACTGTGGAACCTAAGGGGTTAATCCTCTGAATTGTTTAAACAGGATGTTTGATCTTGTCTTCTCTGATCCGCCCCTTCTTCCACTGACTCCAGAACAGGTTTGAATGAGACAAGTAAACGGAGTCAGGCTGCACATGCTCAGTTGAGTGTGTATTGCTAGAGAGTTTTTTTTTTTCTTGGGATGGTGCACATGGCCAGACAGAGGGCCGGGTCCTTGATCCTGATAGGACAGCTCAATGCAGTATGAAAACTCCTCCTGCAAACTTTAACCAGACACTGATAGAAGTCACAAGACTGCTATATACTGCTGATAAGAAAATATATTTTTCAGTTTATATTTACTAAAATAATTGCATTTCCATTTTCTGAGTACTGTGGGAGACCAGATATAATGCCTGCAGGGTCCTGGATTTAGTAACACTTTAAAGTGATTGTAAAGATTCTTATTTGTTTTAACCGGTTTTCGACCGACTCACATCTTTTTATGGGGGTAGAATGGCTCCCCTGCACGAAACCCCGTATAGCAGGGATATGCAATTAGCGGACCTCCAGCTGTTGCAGAACTACAACTCCCATGAGGCATAGCAAGACTCTGACAGCCACAAGCATGACACCCAGAGGCAGAGGCATGATGGGACTTGTAATTTTGCAACAGCTGGAGGTCCGCTAATTGCATATCCCTGCCGTATAGGTATGGGGTTCCTTTAAGAGCCGCTAGAGGGTGCGTGTGAGCCGCCGGAGGGGCACACGCACCTGCTGCACGGCGGTAGACCAGATGCACATGGTCAGCAGTCGTAATTGCCACTGGCCATGTGCGATCACGTGCACATGTGCCAGCATGGGGATTTGTGTGTGTAAACACACAAATCCTTGTGCTGTCAGAGAAGAGGAGACATGTTTTTTGTTCCTAGTAAGTAGGAATAGCGAAATGTCTCCTCTCCTACTCAGTCCTATCCCCATACACACTGAGGGAGCACACATTTAACCCCTTAGTTGCCCCCTAGTGTTAACCTCTTCCCTGCCAGTGTAATGTACACAGTAATCAGTACATTTTTATAGCACTGATCCCTGTATAAATGTCAATGGTCACAAAAATGTGCTAAATGGGCCCGATGTGTCCGTCGCAATGCCACAATACCGTTAAACCACAGATCACTGTCATTACTAGTAAAATAAAGAAAAATAATAAAAATAACTTTTGCGCAAACCAATCTACCAAAAATATGTAGAAGAATATATATTGGCCTAAACCGATGAAGAAATTTGTTTTTTAAAAACATTTTTTGGGGATATTTATTATAGCAAAAGGTAAAAAATATTGTTTTTTAAAAAATGTACGCTTTTTTTTGTGTATAGTGCAAAAAATAAAAACCACAGAGGTGATCAAATAGCACCAAAAGAATGCTCTATTTGTGGTTAAAAAAGGACGCAAATTTTGTTTGGGTACAGCATTGCATGACCGTGCAATTACCAGTTAAAGCGACGCAGTGGCAAAATGTAAAAAGTGCTCTGGTCAGGAAGGGGATAAAACCTTTCCGGGGCTGAAGTGGTTAAAAAGTAACAAACATCTTATGCTTACCTGTGCTGTGCAGTCTTGATCCTCCTCTGGTGTCCCCTCCTGGTGCTCTGGGCTCCCCCTCTTCTCCATGTGCCACCATAGGAAGGGAAAATCTGGATCAATCTGTGACTGCAGCCTATTGTCTTCGGGTACCGATCAATGTATTCTTACCTTGCATGAAGATCTGAACAAATTAATGGGGTGGGCAACTACATGGCAAATGAGGTTTAATGTATAAACATGTAAAATAATGCACTTGCGTGGCAAAAATATGAATGCAATCTACTCACTGGGGGGAGAACCTCTGGGGGAATCTAGGATGGAAATGTGACCTGGGGGTCCTAGTAGATGATAGGCTCAGCAATGGCATGCAATGCCAAATTGCTGCTAACAAAGCAAACAGAATATTGGCATGCATTAAAAAGGGGATTAACTCCAGAGATGAAACGATAATTCTCCCGCTCTACAAGACTCTGGTCCGGCCACACCTAGAGTATGCTGTCCAGTTCTGGGCACCAGTCCTCAGGAAGGATGTACTGGAAATGGAGTGAGTACAAAGAAGGGCAACAAAGCTCATAAAGGGTCTGGAGTATATTATGGTATAAAGGAAGATTGCGAGCACTGAACTTATTCTCTCTGGAGAAGAGACACTTGAGAGGGGATATGATTTCAATATACAAATACCATACTGGTGACCCCACAATAGGGATAAAACTTTTCCTGCAGAAGGGAGTTTTATAAGACACGTGGCCACTCATTAAAATTATAAGAAAAGAGGTTTAATCTTAAACTGCGTAGAGGGTTTTTTACTGTAAGAGCGGCAAGGATGTGGAATTCCCTTCTACAGGCGGTGACATCAGTGAGAAGCATCAATAGTTTCAAAAAACTATTAGATAAGCACCTGAACGACCACATCATACTGGAATATACAAAGTAATACTGACATATAATCACACACATGGGTTGGACTTGATGGATTTGTGTCTTTTGTTCAACCACACTTACTATGTAACTTTGTAACTACAATGATCCCCTCCCCCATTTGTTTAGCTGATTTTTTTTGGCTGAACAAAAAAAAACAAAAAAACGAACCATCTATGGGCAGCTTAAGTGTTTGCTTTACAGGCACAAAGTTAGATGGAATAATACAAAAGGCCTTAAGCACACGTCTTAAAAAGCCCCTCTGAACGCCAGAACTACTGGCAGTAAATTGCGGCATTAAAAAAGCACTAAAAGCGCGTGTTTATGTTCGTATAGCTCTTGGGCATAAATACATTTTACTGGCCAGAACATTAATTTATTCTTGCCATGGGAATGCATTTATATATATATATATATATATATATATATATATATATATATATATATATATATATATATATATATACACACACACTGTAAGTACACATCTATGTGCATGTACATTTTAGGTGCATACATGTGTGTTTTTTCTGCTCTTAAGCTTGTCTCTGAATGCACATTTTTATGTTTTTTTTTTAGCCTGTATACGCTCCTCTAAAAATGCACAAGTAAATGCCTATGTGTTCATGGCCCTATAGGCTAACAAAGAGGTGCTTTTACAGACAAAAAAAACAAACAAACACTTGTATAAGCTGCATATTTTAAGTTCCATGTGCATGAGCCCAAATGGATTCAAGATGGCAAAGAGCATGTATACAATGGAGAATAATTAAAAGCAGATTCAGGATGGAAAGGAGTCTAGTTATGAAAGCTGCACAAACATCAATTCTTTACAGTAGTAACTCTGTGATTCAATCAGGGTAGCAGGCTTCATATCATAGTTCGTATTTGACTATTTAATAATAGAAAGTCCAGCAAGTTCACTAAATCAGGTCTGAACACAGCTAGTTGTGTTTATTCTTATAAACAATGTCCCTAATGCTGCGTACACATGACCGGACTTTCCAGCAGACTAGGCCCTGTGTGGGTCATTCCGACCACTTTTTATAAAAAAAAAAAATCAGACAGACCTAGAAATAGAACATGTTTCAAATCTATCCGACGGATTCAAGTCCGAAGGACTAAAAACCGGGAAAACTGTTCGTCTGTGTGCTAGTCCGAAGGACCAAATACGGCGCAAGGGCAGCTATTGGCTACTGGCTATTGAACTTCCTTGTTTAGTCCTGTTTACGTCATCTCGTTCAAAATGAACAGACTTTCGAACAGACCTAGTCTGGCCATGTGTCCACTCGTTCAGAAAGTCCGTCGGACCTCTGCCGAAAGTCCGTCGGGAAGACCGTGGGACCTAGTCCATTGAAAAGCCTGGTTGTGTGTATGCGGCATTACAGTGAAGTCCAGGGTAGCTCTTGTAATACAGGTGAACAGCAACATCTAAGGTCCAAACATTTTATAAAAACACACTGAACGCAATGTCCTTACTGTGTTTCACTATTGTTTTCAAGGGAAACCCTGTGACATATTCTCCACTTTCGTGGGGATTTACTGTGATTTTGGCACAGAGTAGAACTGACCTAGCTTAGCCCAGCTTCTATCTTCAGGAAAGTCCACTGTATTATTAATCTTTATTTGTCATTAAAAGTAACCAGTCACTTCAAAAGTGATCTGTTGCTAGAAGGGTGCATGATGTGGCCTTATAATGTTATCCCAGGTGTCTGGAGCATGTAGCAATCCTGATCCTTGTTAGCTGCTGGTCTCATTCCAGCATCCTGGTTTTGGCTGTGATGCATTCTCCCTGTCTGTTTGCCCACCTGCAAGGTGATTGATGTGGCTGGTCTCTGAGTGGAGACTCATGCTTGTGATAGCGTGTGCAATACATGCTCAAGCTCTCTGTCTGTTTGTCCTGCTCTGCTGTTTCGATTACCTTGTTTATGACCTTAGATCATATATTGACTATTCTCTGAACTCTGCCTGCCTTTTGACTAATGTTTGAACGCTGACTGCTCTGACCCTCGCATGCCGTATACCTGGACTGGCATTGAACCACTCTGCCTGTCTGCCAACAGCAAGTAACTGTTTGCTTTGCTTTGTCTGCGCCTGTCCTTCCATGGTGGTCAGGCTCTATAGCATTGTGTATAAGACCTGGAGGCAATTAAGTACCGGTAGACTTGCTTACTTACTTTATAGGAAAGGGGGCTGCTATAAGGGAGGAACACAGAAGCTAGCTATAGTGTCTGACCACCTGCGTTAGGGGTAAGCATGACACCTGGCCAGTACTTCATAAAGTAAAAAGCATAACACATTATTTGACTAGAATTATAAAAAAATACTTACATTTCCATTATTCTCTAGATTCTGTGAACACACTGGATGCTCTGGATGGCATTTACCTTAATGTGTGAGTGTAAAACACTGTGAAAACAGAATTGACTCACAAATTCCTCACTGCACAAAGCCACAGAGCCATTCTTTTCTAAATGTTACGTTACAAGTGTTACATTAAACAAAAAAGCTCTACCACATGAAATGGTAAAGTTTAAGCTTTACCATTGTTATACATTATGTAAAATCCCACTTATGAGGTATTCTTGTACTTAAAGTGAATTTTCAATTTAAATCAGCTCCCATGTGCATCAGAAAAAAAGTTTTCAAAGTCTTATGCTGTGTAGACATGACAGGACTTTCCGGTAGACTAGGTCCGAAGGGATTGGTACGTCGGACAATGTGATCGTGTGTGGGCTAGTCCGATCGTTTTTTGAAAAAAAAATCCAACGGACCTAGAAATAGAACATGTTTCAAATATATCCAACGGACTCAATTCCGACTAACTAAAATCGGGAAAACTGTTCATCTGTGTGCTGGTCCGACGGACCAAATACGACGCAAGGGAAGCTATTGGCTGCTGGCTATTTAACTTCCTTGTTTAATCCTGTTTACGTCACCACGTTCAAAAAGAATGGACTTATGAATGGACTTAGTCCGTTCGTGCGTGTGGCCAAGTCTGTTAGTTCGGAAAGTCCATCGGAACTCCGCCGAAAGTCAGTCGGGAAGACCGTTGGACCTAGTCTGCCGGAAAATCTGGTCGTGTGTACGCGGCATACCAGTTCATTTTCTATTGAAAGCAGTGTACCTACAGCCTGTGTAGAAAAGCCTATTCCTTGCCATCATGTTGTGGATGTGTAGAGGCAGTGGTCCCTTTTTAGAGGTCCAACATGCTCCTGGCTAAGTCAAAGTTAGATCTCACCAGCCACTAAGGAGCATGAGCTTTTCTAATTGGAGAGCCCTAGCGCTGACTTTGTAGAGAAACCACTGTTTCCACACACAGAGCAAGAGTCCATGTTTGCAGCATGCTTGTTGAGAGGCGTTTCTGCTTAGGCTGTGGCTGCTTTCTATAGAAACTGAGCTGTAATGCCCCATACACACAATCAGATTTTTCGACAACAAATGTTGGATGTGAGCTTGTTGGCTCAAAGTCCGACCGTGTGTATGCTCCAATGAACATTTGTTGTCAGACTTTCCGCCAACAAATGTTGGCTAGCAGGTTCTCAAAATTTCCGCTAACAACACTTTGTTGTTGGCAATTTCTGATCGTGTGTACACAAGTCCGACGCACAAAATTTCACGCATGCTCAGAATCAAGCAGAAGGAGCCGCACTGGCTATTGAACTTCCTTTTTCTCAGCTCGTTGTACGTCATGTCATTTATGTCACCACGTTCCCAATTTCGTAATTGTTGGCCAACATTTGTGTGACCGTGTGTATGCAAGACAAGTTTGAGCCAACATCATTTGAACAAAAATCCACAGTTTTGTTGACGGAAAGTCCGATTGTGTGTATGGGGCATAAGACTTTAACACCTTTGTTTTTTTTATGCATCTGGAATGAATTTAGAGTGCAGTTGCACTTTAAAATAAATGCACAGTAGTACAATATGCTGGGACAAACACCAAAGGTGAAAAATGATTTTACTGAAGACAAATTTCCAAAATGATACGTATAAAGATTTTGGTCTAATGATCTGTAAAAGACTGCAGTCCTAAAAGGTTAAAACAAATGATGACAACAACAATGCTAACTACACTTTTTATAACTAAACGTTTTCCTCCCTTCCACCACAAATGATAGAAATTAGCTACAGAAACTAGATATACAAATTAAAGCTGGTAACAACCAAAAGAGAACGAGCACAAAACTCTCATAGCAATTTATTGATGTAAACATTTTGTTAAACAGTAAGTACTACACAGTTTGATACTTTTGCTACAGTACACACTACTGCTATTGCTCAGTATTGACATTTATGTTTATCATCTACAGGGTTGCTTAAGTTTTCATTCTGAAATCCATTTTAAGGCTTAAGACTGGAACACAAGATTTGATAACATATAAAGTATTTGGCTTTTACACTGTATCAATTTTATAGCCCTTTCTAAAAAAAAAAAACCTGAGACCAGACAAGGTAAGGCTCATTCCTTAAAGGCCAGGCACACAAGGAAATATACTTGGAATACTTACGGTATCAAAGGTTATCATCAGCTAAGCCATTACAAAAAAATCTGGTTTGCTGAGATAAAACAAAGAAACTACAGCTTATAGAAGGATGCTAAACCATTTAGCAGCTTTGTCCCTTTGCACCATTGATTCTTGATACCTCTCACTTATCAAAGCAGTGATAGCAAAGATCAAACACTTCAACTTACAGACCCACATGTGAGTCAATATAATGAGGCGTCAAAGCTTGAACTACAATCTGAGGTTATGAATATTGGTACCCTTGCTGAACTACCTGACACCTTGTTAGTCTCTGATGGATGGAAAAACCCAGCTGCAAAGACTCACGAATTTTCAGCCACACTTATCTCTTATGGGAAAACTGCGAGTATCATTGTCAGCAAGATTACAGTGATGACCAACATGATTCTTGGAGCACAGACCTGCTGCTAAATGGGAAATATTTTGCCCTTAGAGAGAACTGTGTGAGGCCAGTGCCTGAAAATTGTGTATAAATTGGATAATAAATCTTTCTGAAAATCTCCCCAAGGTTATGTTAGTGGAAGAAAAGTGGTTGGAGTAGGTAGATCAAAGCAAAAACTAAATGTGGTAATACGGTGTGCTTGAAATTATAGGTGAATTAACAAAAACGAAGCTCTAATATGCTGCACATCAAAAGAAGTGGGCACTATTATTTTAGTACATACTCTACCTCCAAAATGCAATAGCAGTACAGCTCTTTGGCTGGCACAAATGCCAGTGGTTAAATTATCTACGTAGTTTGACTAACAGCAGCATTTGTATCATTAGTTTCTCAGAAGAGTCATAAGCTTTTTTTTTTTATAAGGATAGTTATATTAGCACACATATCATAGTAACAAGGGGAGACATTTAAAGGTAACCTGTCACAAGAGTAATTTGATAGAAAGTACCATGTATCTACAAAGGCTGAGGTGGGCTTTGCCACTCTCAAATACATTTTTAAATATTAAAGTGGAGGAAAACACTAACTATTTTTAAAAATATTCCCTCCCTCCTTCTCCTACCTATTCTGCCTACCCTGAATATAAAAGTTTTGTGAACTTGCCTATTTTTATTCCGCTCTGGTCCGGCTCCCCAGTGTCAGTGAGTGGTTGCTGCAGGAGGGAGCACCCCCAAAGGCTGGGCCATGGAAGCCTATGGGTGATGTCATGGCTACTAATCCCATGTTTTTACTATTTTATAGCTGACCTTGTAGATGCAGATGTTTGATTATATATGAGAATTGTAATTTTCTTGTTTCACAGTATTTCTTGGCCCTTACCACATCCCGCCCAGCCTATAGCAAAATAACAGCCAGGTGGTGGCTTTCCCATTCTGAATGGACGTTATATGACATCCTTCAGAAAATTCTGCTCATGCACGCCCCCGGGGGGGGTGGGGCACAGTGCGGCGATCAGTGGTGTGATGTGTCACTCAGACACACAGCATCTCCGATCATGGTAAATAGCCTATGACGTAGGCTCTTTACCATATGATCAGCTGTGTCCATTAACAGCTTATCACAGTGTACCCAGGAAATGGTGGTTATCGGCATTATCGGTCGATTGAGAACACATGCTGACAGCATGTGAGTAGAGGAGAGCTGATAAGGGTCTTTCCTGACAGGGGGTGACCTGCACTGATAATCAGTGCAATGATTATCAGTGCAGCCCCATCAGCGATGCCCATCAGTGCCTACCAGTGATGCCCAACAGTGCCTACCAGTGATGCCCACCAGTGCTCATCAGTGCTGCCTTTCAGTGCCCATCAGTGATGCCTGTCAGTGCCTCCTCATCAGTGCTGCCTATCAGTGCCATCTATCAGTGCTCATTAGTGCTACCAATCAGTGCCCATTCGTGCCACCTATCCATGCCCATCATTGCCCATAAAGGCTGCCCATTAGTGCCCATCAGTGCCACCTATCAGTGCCCATCAGTACTGCATATCAATGCCACCTATTAGTGGACATCAGTGCTGCATATCAGTGCCGCCTATCAATGCTCATCAGTGCTGCATATTAGTGCCTCCTCATCAGTGTCCATCAGTACCACCTTATCAGTGCTGCTTCATCAGTGGCCATCAGTGAAGCCTCATCAGCACACATCAGTAGAGGAGAAAAAGTACTTATTTACAAAATGTTATAACAGAAACAAAGAAAACTATATTTTTTTTACATTTTTGGTCTTTTTTCATTTGTTTAGCAAAAAATTTAACTCAGTGGTGATTAAATACCACCAAAAGAATGCTCCATCTGTCTCAAAAAAATCATAAAAATGTTGTTTGGGTACAGTACTGCATGACCGAGCAATTGTCTTTCAAAGTGTGACAGCACTGAGTGCTGAAAATAGGCCTTGGCAGGAAGGGTTGAAAGTGCCCAGTATTAAAGTGGTTAAGAATAAGTGTCTCATTTAGGCCCCTTTCACACTGGGGCAATTTTCAGGCGCTACAGCGCTAAAAATAGCGCCTGTGTAGCACCTGAAAAAAACAGCCCCTTTCACTCCAGTGTGAAAGCCATCCGGAGCGGTGCACTGGTAGGATGGTAAAAAAAAGTCTTGCTAGCTGCATCTTTGGAGCGGTGTATTAACCGCTCCTAAACCGCTCCTACCCATTGAAATCAATGGGGCAGCGTGGCTATACTACTACTGCAGCGGCGCTTTGCGGGCGGTTTTAACCCTTTTTCAGCCACTAGCAGGGGTTAAAACTGCCCCGCTAGCGGCCGTATACCACCGCTAAAATGCAGATAAAGCGCCACTAAAAATAGTGGCGCTTTACCGCCAACGCCCGCACCACCCCAGTGTGAAAGGGGCCTTATAGCTCTGCACATTTTTGATTTCTAATCCCCAAATCGTAGCTGCCAAGGGGTAATATTTCTGTGCAATAGTCATCAAATCTGCATAAGCAACTGACATTTCAATATTTTTTTTAACGTATAAATCCTTATGTCATCATCCTGGCCTATATCAATAAGCCTCAAAAGTGTTTAGCTAAATCCTTCAGTACAAAAGTTAATACATGAAAAATCTTTAATAATTTTAACAGTATAAGTGATTAGTGGAAGGAAATGAGCTGATATCAAATATCAAGAGAAAAGAAATGATATAAGTAAAAGAAAAAGTAGATTAAAAGCTAGCAATTCCATTACAAAATAATAGCAGTAATCTGTTTGATTTCTTCAAGGTATGAGATGCCTGTATTGCCTTGCATCTCCTGTTTGATTTAACCTTCTCATGTGCAGTGATGTAAAAGAATCACATAGAATATAACCAAGCAAATCACATGATATGTTCAAGAAAAGTTAAAATAAAAGAAACCATTGAGCCAGATAGCATTTAGCCCCAATTCACACCCGTGCGATTCAAGACGCAGCCATTGTAATGGAACTGCTCAAATTGACGCGACTCGTGTTGCAGCGACTTTGAAAAAGGCTCCTGCGCTACTTTTTTGCCAGATTCATTATAACTTGCATAGAATTCTGTTGTACGAAGTTGCAAGCCACAATTAAATTGGCAGTGCAAATCACACTGATGTGTGGCTTTGAAGTAGCAGTATTTCAAAGCCACACCGGTGTGGCAGGGGCTTAGGGCTCTTCAGATGGGCGCTGACATCCATCCTGCGTACAGGTCTTCTGTGTGGTTGCACCTGCATCTATCCCAGGCTGCATGCAAGCAGAGGTGGATGCAGATGCAGTGGCTGAACTGAAACAGCTGCTTGATGCCACATACTGCAGACAGTGTGGATCCAGCTGCTGAATCTGCATCCACCTCTCAGGGTGCTAGCCAGGAGAAAAATGCATGAGGACCTGGCATATTTAACAATGTCCAACATGGTTGTGCTCGCTTGCACAGGAATGCAAGCAAACATATTGGAACAGCACCGAGTAGCACTCGTGCTCACTGGCACACGCCACGCAAGATAGTTCCTGGTGCAAATGGCCTTTATAAGGACAGCAGACACACTCAGACATGGTTGGCTGGCCTTCAGCTTTCTGTATTCTGTGTTCCCGTGTGCTCAGTACTCTTGAATCTCCTGTTATCGACCTTGCTTGCCTCTGAACTTGCTTCCTGTTTCTCTCCTGGCTCTGACCCTGGCTTGCTTCAATAAACTTGCTCTTGTCTGCTTCTTGTGTATGACCCCAGCTTACTTCTGACTAAGCTCCTGTATATATATATATATATATATATATATATATATACTTCTTAATCAAATCTGTGCTACCATGAGTCTATGACACTATAATACTATTTAATATTGTGCAAATATTATAAAAATGTACCAAAAAAACTCACGTGTCACCCATTATAACACTATTTAGGCCCCTTCCACACTTGTGCGACTTGTCCTGCAACTTGGGACTGTAAGGTCGCATGATAAGTTGTACCCCATGATTTCCAAAGAGTACCATTCATATCTGTGCGACTTCAAGTACTACTTTCGTCTGACTTTTATGCGAGTTGAGGTCCATAGACCTCAAGTTCACACAGGCATTCCCTGAAATTGTTGCAAAATTGTGTGACTTTTAAGTTGCGGCAATGTGAAAGGGGCCTTAGGTGTTTTCACCTCACCATCCAAAAAAATATATTTTTTCTAACCAGTGAAGGGCAACACATATATAGAGAACAGTATTAAAAAAAAAAAAGTCATTGTAGATAGAAACTAAATATATAACACTTGTGTGCTTAATTAGTGGGGATTAATAAATGTAAAATGCCTGAAAACCGCCTCAGTGTGAAGCCAGCCTTAAAGTGGATGTAAACCCTCACATATACTCAGTGAACTTGCTATACTTGCACCTGCCTGATTACCAGTGTTTGCCCCCCCTGCTTGGCTCACAGACTTGCTACACTTGAACCTGCCTGATTACCAGTGTTTGACTCCCGGCTTGGCTCTCTGACTTGCTATACTTTTACCTGCCTGATTACCAGTGTTTGACCCCAGCTTGGCTTATCACTTACCTGTGATTGAACATCAGCTGGCCTCAACACATCCTCCAATCTGCTCTCCTGTGTTCTACCCTCAGCCAGGCTTTAACTAGTGTCTGAATTACTCCTTGTTGTCTTTTCAAGCAAAGTCTCCAAGTGATCATCAGCTCAAGCCTTCTCAACCTGCTGACAACTCATGCTTCTTGGAGCCCTATACCTCCTGTACCACCTTCAGGGGTATACTGTGCTTAGCCACAAGAGGAACCTCTCTCAGCATCTTGGCCTCAGAAAAGGCACCTGACACCCCTCTTCCCTTAGCCAGAAAAAGGAAGAAACAATGCAGAGCTGTGCTCGTGAATAGACCAGCTCTCTCCTAATCAATTTATAGGACCCACGTGACACAAAATTCACAGTTTCACGTTTTATCACAGTTGATGGAGAACTTGTCAGAAATGATCATGCTGATAACAGTTGAATGGAGCAGGAGAAAGCCACAGGACTTAGGGCTTTAAAGAGAGAGAAGAAAACGCTACAGATATATATGCCCAGCTCAAATTTCATGACTGGGGTTTACATCCACTTTTCATATTTTTTTTCAGAATGTTGTCATTTTAACAAGCTATTTCTCATACACGGCATTCTGGGTCGATGGTGTCACAAGGGGGCAGGCTGGCAGACAGCGGGAGCCGGCGGTGTGTTTAGTGTTTGGTGAACCCCTACTCATTCACATGTACTCCTACTCATTCAAATGGAAGGGACGGGATGCCGGATTTGGGCAGCAGAGTGGACTCTGGGGCAGCAGAGTGGACTGGGGGGCGGTGGAGTGGATTGCAGTGAAGCGGAGTGGATTGCAGTGAAGCGGAGGGGACTAGGGGACAGCGGAGTGGACTGGGGGCAGCAGAGTGGACTGGGGGGGCAGCAGAATGAACTGGAGGACAACAAAGTAGACTGGGAGGGGGCAGTGTGGTGGACTGGGGGAAAGCAGAGTGGACTGGGGGCAGTGGGATGGACACCAGGGTGAACTGGGATGGGGGGCTGTAGGGTTTACTGGGGAAAGTGTAGTGGACTGGGGAGCAGTGGGCTGGACAGGGGCAGCGGGGGGCAGCAGGGTGAACTGGTGGGTGGGAAGTGGAATGGACAGGGGGGAAGTAGTCAGGTGGACAGGGGTGTATCCTGTGAATCTGGATGATCCTGTTGGCACAGGAGACACACAGACATGGAGAAGAGGGGTCCTTTAGCTGCTGGTGGTCTGTCTTGAGAGGTGCCTGACATTATTGGGCACTTAAAGCCTTGATTTTTAAACATCAGTGAGGGGGACAGAAGCCAGTAGTGGTAAACAGATTAATGTGTGTGGTTACTGGACTGGAGGCAGAGATGAGGGTAAGAAACATTGGTGGTAGTCTCACTGACAAGCATGCTGTCTGAATAATGTGTCGGGGTGTCCGGAAGTCGGAAACTTGGACACATGATGCAGAAAATGGACTGGGTGTATCCTGGACAGGTGGCAACCCTTAACTTGAGTAGTGAGGTGGAAGATGTCGGACTGTTCCTTGCATTCATAACAGCAGTTCTCTCTGAAGTGCAAATTCAAATGCATGAGCTCCAGTATAAAAAAATAACAAGTCCCTAAGCCACCATATTTAAGGCCCTGTTCACACGCTCAGCTCTGGAGCCCCGAAACGTCCCAGCAAGCAAAATCCCATTAATTTCAATGGCCTCTGTTCACATATGAGCGTTTTGTTGCCTGAAGCAAAAGGCCTGAAGCTAAAAAAAAGTACACAGGCTTACTTTTGACAGATTACAATTGTTTTTGGCCCCATAGACTTTTTTTTTTTAAAATATGTTTTTTATTGAAGAAAAATTTTCCATACAACAGGTGAATTCGTACACAGCGATACAAATAGTCACTTATTGATAATGTAACATCACCAAAGAAAACCGCCGCAGGCGGGAAATGGACTGTGAACATTTCAATACAGCACATCAAAGAAGAAAAAGAAAAAAGGACACACCACGAGTCTACCAGTAAGAACACATAGAAAAACCAAAGGATATATATATCATTGTGGAAGGGGTTGTGGAGTAGAAGTCCCAGGGCCAAACCTGAGAAAACCATTCCCTAGAGTAAATGGTCAAAAGAGTTAAGGTACAGTCTCAGGGTTAACCATGGAAATATCCCACCTGTCCCATATTTTAGAAAACTTGGGTAGAGTATCTTGCACCACCGCAGTCATATGTTCCATTCTGCGTATATATGCAATAGCCGAGATTAGCTGCGATTGGGACGGAGGGGAGGTGGATAACCAAAGAGTGGGAATCGTTCTCTTAGCAGCCAGAAGAATATAGGCTGTCAATTTCTTGGCGTGTTTAGATAACGCCGCGACAGGCAGGCCTAACAAATAATGTTTAGGGTCTAATGGAATATCTACCTCCAGAACAGATTGTAGTAAGGATTGGACCATGGACCAAAAAGGCACAATCAAAGGGCAGCTCCAGAAAATATGGTAATGGGTGCCCTCATTTCGTTGGCATCTCCAACACAACTTAGATACGGAGTGATCATATTTATGTAACATTTCATTTGTACCAGAACATTAGTATCTTGTAGGCCGTCTCTCTCTGCTCCACACATCTGGAGACTCTAGAGGTAGAGGTCCAGATGTCCTGCCATTGGGAAATGGTTAAGGGGGAAGGTAAAACCGCAGCCCATCTTCTCATATAGAGATGTGTGTCCGTAGTGGGTGAGGTCGAATTGTGGAGGACACTATAAATAGAGGATATAAGTCCTTTCTGGCACGGGCCTTGTGAGCACAAAGTTTCAAAGGTGTTAGGGTTGGCCAGAATCAGGTCAGGAGATCTAGAGTGGAAATAATGTTTGAATTGAATGTAAGAGAAAGAGAGTCGATCAGGAATGTCATATTTGTTCTGAAGCTCAGAAAAGGATAGGAATTTGCGAGATACTGGATGCACCAGATGGCGGAGTTGAAAGACGCCAGACCTATACCAAGGAAACATATTCTTCACCGAGAGGCTGTCAGGCATATCCGGATTAAAAATGACATTCAGCAGGGGTGAGCATGGAGAAGAGAGAGAGAACCGTTTGTGACACTGTTTCCATACGGAGAGAGTAAAAAGCATCGGTCCCAGGCATATACGCCTAAGCTGCGCCATAGAGGAGGTCAAATCAGACCATAGCATGGAGCATGGATGGACCGGGGTGACCACACTCATTTCTAGCTCCGACCATCTACTGGTAGCAAAATACGACGACCAGGAGATAGCCGCCACCAGGTGCGACGCATAGTAGTACTTCACGATATCGGGGGCTCCCAGTCCTCCATGAGATCGTGGAGCAAAAACCACCGTTTGGGCAATCCGATGCCTCCTATTCCCCCATATAAATTTAGCAAAGGCTCGCTGAATATTCCTAAGCTGAGGCATAGAGATAGCAACTGGCAATGTTTCAAAAAGATATAAAAACTTAGGGAGTATGGACATTTTCAATACATTAATCCTACCCAGGAGAGATAGGGGGCAGGACGACCAACTTCTGAGTAGACTATGCGTTTCCGCTATTAAAGATGTATAGTTAGCTTCATAAAGGGAGCCGTACTTGGCGGTCAGGTTAATGCCAAGATATTTGAGAGAAACGGGGCACCAACGGTAGGGATACGTGGATTCCAAGGAAGCTTGAAGTGCGGGGGGGATATGAATAGGGAGCGCTTCGGTTTTGGACGCATTTACCTTATAACCCGAGAGCCTACCGAAGGAATCTAAAATAGTGTGAAGTTTGGGAAGGGAGGTTAGGGGTTTCGTCAGTGTGAGGAGAATGTCGTCTGCAAAAAGAGACAGCTTGTATTCTTTCAGTCTGAGGGAGACTCCCCTTATGTCCGAATCCGCCCGTATAGCTGCAGCCAAGGGTTCTAAGCATAATATAAACAGCAAGGGGGAGAGGGGGCATCCCTGTCTGGTACCATTACTATGTGTGAATAACGGGGATCTGTAAGATGCCAATTGGACTTGGGACGTGGGAGACGAGTATAGGGCTTGTAGGGCTGATAGGAAAGAACCAGAAAAACCAAAGCGCTTAAGCGTTGCAAACATATAGGGCCATCCCAGCCTGTCAAAGGCTTTTTGTGCGTCTAAACTCAAAACAATGGCCGGACGAGACATTTTATTGAGTAGATCGATGAGGTCAATGGTACGCCTGGTATTATCCCCAGCCCGTCTGCCCAGCACAAATCCCACCTGGTCATTATGAACCAGAGCAGGAATCAATAAGGAAAGCCTATTAGCTAAAATTTTGGTGAAGATTTTATAGTCGGAGTTGAGTAAGGCTATGGGTCTGTAATTATCTGGCAGTGTAGGGGATTTACCCGGTTTCGGGATAACTGTGATATGTGCGTGGAGAAACTGAGAATGCGGGATATTGCCCCTTTGCAGGGAGGTAAAAAGATTAAGCAGGTGGGGGCTTAGTGTCGGGAGAAAAGTTTTATAATAAACATAAGGAAGCCCATCAGGACCCGGGGATTTATGGGACGGAAGGTCTTTTACAACCGCAGCCAGCTCCTCCGGTGTAACGGGGGCATTTAAGGTGTCTACTTGTGGGGAAGACAGCACTGGTAATTTCAAGGAGGCGCAGAAGTCATCAAAGCTACCTTGGGAGAACTCATGATTGGGGTCAGAAGCTAGGCAGTTATATAATTTTTTGTAAAAAGTGCCAAACACTTTAGTCATCGTCAAGGGGCAGTAAGTCGGAGTGCCGTCCGGCTGCAGCAGGAGGTCAGGATAGGAGTGAAACGGACGGGGCTTAAGCTTGTTCACCAACATCCTATGAGGCTTGTTGGCAAATTCATAGAACCGCTGTTTAGTCCAAAGCAGAGCCTTAGAACAATTGTGCATGTCTAAAGACTTTAACCGTTCGCGGAGAGAGGTCACTGTGCGAAGACGTGGCACCGATGGGGAGAACACAAGCAGAGCTTCAGCTCTTTGCAATTGCGAGAGGAGGTTCAGTCTCTGCGCTGCCGAGTCCCGCTTTAGGCGAGAGCCAGCCGAGATACATAATCCTCTAAAGACAGCCTTGTGAGCTTCCCAAAGGGTGGACACGTCCCGCACCGACCCTTCATTAAGCTGAAAAAATTCGGCTAACCCGTGAGATAGATGAGTTTCGGTAACTGGATCGCGGAGGAGGAACTCGTTGAATCTCCAGTGGCAGGTCTTAGGTGTGGAGAGGGTGAGGACGAGATCGAGCTGTACCGATGCGTGATCAGACCACGTCATGGGATTTAACTCCGAGGCCACTACCGACGTTAGGAGAGGCGCCGAAACAAAGATGTAGTCTAATCTAGAGTACATCTTGTGTGGGGGAGAGTAAAAGGAGAATTGCCGATGTGTAGGGTGTTTAATCCTCCAGGTGTCTAAAAAGTTATGAGACCTAATAAGCTTGCGAAACGCAGCAGTTTGACGTTCCGTTTTTAAAGAGGGATTGTCTGAAAACAGGGTCTGCCTATCCTTCCTAGCAGACATAGCCATATTAAAGTCCCCGCCAAGGATCATGAACGGCTGGGCATAGGTGCCCAGGCCGTCCAAGACCTCAGTGAGGAAGTGAATCTGGCCTGAGTTAGGAGCATAAACATTGATTATAGTAAGAGAACGAGATAAGTAGTCACAGTCCAGGAGAATGTATCTGCCCTGAGGATCAATAAATGAGGACTTAACCCGTAGCGGGCATGTCTTTTTAATCAGTATTGCCACCCCTGCTTTGCCAGAGGGGTCGGAGGCCATAAAAGAGACCGGAAAATGTTTGGCCGCAAATTTAAGAGATCCCCCCGGGCGAAAGTGGGTCTCCTGGACTAGGACCACATCCGCGTTAGAGGACTTGAACTCCTTCAAAGCCAACCAACGCTTATGGATTGAGTTTAGGCCCTTAACATTGTAGGTAAGTACCTTCAAAGCCATCGTTTAGAAATCAGAGAAAGCTTAAGACAACCGTAATATACACATAAAAAACGGACATAACCATACCAACCATGAAGAAATCGGGACTTGTGGTGTGTCCTAGAAGTAAAAGGCAACTGAAGACATATAATAACAACAATGCAATTATGAATTGTAGTAGAGTGTATCCAAATTGAACAAAAGATGAAAAAAAGGCCAAAAAAAAGGCCCAGAAAATAGAAAAAAAAAAAAAACATTACTAAAAGAAAAAAAGCCTGGGGGGTAAAAACCACCCAGGAGTCCACAGCCGTAGCCATGGAACCAAAGAAGGCACATCAGGGGTTCCAGCTCATCTGGAGAGACCCCGCCACCTTCCAGCAATATCTACAGGAAATGAGAGCAAAACACTGTAGTCCCAACAACCAAAAAACAGGGGCGGTGTAAAATAGAACCTGTAACTAAAATTGCAAAAATCCCTTGTTAAAGAGGAAACATGGTGAGATAGGGGCCGAGGCCAGGATCAGCCAAACATAACTCATGGAAGCTGCCATCAGGGAGGGAGTCTAGGATGCAGGTTACGTTGAGGAGTAGAAAAGGATTTCTGCGGCTTCTGGCGTGCTGGGGTCCAGATCCGAGCAGGAATGGATGAGGGTCTGGGCGTCGTCGGAAGCGGCATGGGGTCTTCGTCTGGAAGCGGTGGTAGGCCCAGGTTACGTATGAAAGCTTCACTCTCCTGAAGATCTCTCATAGAGTATTGAATCCCATCCTTAGTAGCAGAAAGGCGGAAAGGAAACCCCCAACGATACGGAAACTGATGGTTTTGTAGGTGGGCAGTCACGGAACGGAAGCTGCGACGTTTGGCAAGAGTAATAGGGGATAAGTCACTAAAAATTTGTATCTTGGCTCCTTTAAACTCCAAACGGGATTTGTTCCGGGTGGCCATGGTCAAAGCTTCTTTGCTATCGTAGTAATGGAAGCGTACGATAATGTCTCTGGGATTGGCTCCGGCCGGTGGTTTTGGGGCCAGAGATCTGTGGGCCCTATCCATTCTCCAGTCTATGTCCGGGACTTTAGGGGCAACAACGTTAAAGAGGCTGAGTAGGTATGGTCTGATCTCCCCCTCACCAATAGCCTCCGGGACGCCTCTGATCCGAAGGTTTTGGCGACGTTCCCTATTCTCCAAATCTTCCTGTTGGGATTGGAGCTGAGAGACTGATTGTTTCAGACCGGCGTTGTCTTCTTCCAGAACGTGGACATATTGTATCAGGTCATCAAATTTGGATTCCAGGACATCAGTCCGTTCTCCAATCTGGGCAAGCTCTCCCCGCAGTTCATGGGCCAGCTTACCCATTTCCTTAGAAACATTACTCGTCAAGTCTTGTAGGAGAGCTCGCAGTTTGTCGTCAAGTACATCAACTGTGACCGGGGCGGACATTGCGTCTGAGTGGCTGTGTGACAGGGATTGTGGACTGTCGTGCGCCGGTGCTTGGGACGCCACTTGTGCGTATGTGAAAGAACCTGGAGAAGGGGCTGGGGAGACTGGCCTGCTTAAAAATCGATCCAGAGTCTGTGTCTGTGAGGGCCGCAAATCCGGGGACGTAGACTGAGGAAGGTGTTTCGGCCCGTATTTCACCATGAGGCGTTGGGACTAGGCGTATATTCAGTTACATGCGGTGATTCCCATAGGAAAGTTGCAGCTGTGAGCAGCACGGGAGCATTGGAAGGCGGCTAAGGCCTACGTGAGATGATCACATGGCTGTCAAACAATTGGGACCCAAGATGAGACCCCAAAATAGTAAGCTGCCGTTCAGGAGGCCCAAACCAACCGTGGGGGGGAGGGGAGGGGGGGGATGAAGCAGGAGTGCAGGCCGCAGCAGTTCCAAACAGCCAGGTGAATGAAATCCGGACACCACTGCCCCACTGGTTGAAACAAAGGGGGGAGGCACAAAGTAGGGCACAAAAACCAGGGTGAGTAGCAGGCCAATGTAGGCCACAGGCAGCTGGGAAAGGCGATGAGTGGACCAAGATGGCCGCTGAGTAGGCCTGGGATAAGTGCAGTACAGGGGGATGTGACCGGGGAGTACAGGCAGGCACTCAGGAGGGTTAGCAAGTTAGTCTGATGCAGGGGCAATGCCTGTGCTGGCAGGAGCAATAATCCGGCTGCAGGAGAGGGCAGGCACGTTGCTGAAGGCCTCGGGTGTAGCAAGATGGCCGCCGGAGCTCACCTGTCTAGCTGGGGTCCGGGAGTCCCTTCAGGCATCCAAGCGGTGATTAGCGGTGGTCTGGCTCAGGAGAGGCTGTCCCGAGGGGTCCGCGGTGAGCGCTTGCTGCGATCCCGGCTGAGGGGGGACCCAGGATGCTCGATCCGGAGGCTCCGGGTAGCGGTGTAGGCCGCAAGATGGCGGCGTCCAGCCTGTCGCGTCGCCCGCCGCCGCAGGGCAATAACGGCGGCGGATCCGACAAAAATAACGGCTCCGTCCGGAGCTCCAATGTCCCACCGGCGAGATGGAGAGGTCGGTGAACAAAACAGGGATGCGGTGAACGAGGATGGGGTAAGATTGAGCTAGGCCTCGGCGGAGCTCTCCCCAGACACGTCCGACGTCCTCGACTTCCGGCCACGCCCTCGGCCCCATAGACTTTAATAGAAAAGCCTCATAAAAAGCACAAATAGCAGCTCTCCACCTCTAATTTATTCTTCCTCTCCTCCCCCTAGTGCTTTCTATTGGCTAAACAAAAATGCCTGAAGCTTTAAAACGCTTGTAATCCACTTCTAAAAAGCTTTAAAAAAACAAATCGCCTTTGTTTCTTTGTTCTTAGGATACTTACCTCTGCATATTATGTATGGATATATATATATCTACTTGGTAAATGGTAAATGCTTGTGTAGCGGCCATAACCCTTTGCAGGGCGGCCTTGACTTTTTGGGCTTACAGGTTACCTCCGCTTTCCGCTTGGCTTGTTCTTCCACGTCTAGGGGTTCCCAGGGTTGATACCCAACAACTTTGGATGCTGACACCAATAAAATCCTTTTGAAAGGTTTTATTTTGCAGGAGTAACATCCAACAACACAGCCTCGTATAGGAACAGAGGGCAAGGCTGAAGAACTCAGGCACCTTGAACTGTAGACATAACAAAGTCTCTAGTACCACTCAGAGCGTAGCCACTCGCAGCTGGGCGCTTCAAGGCTGAACAAATCTCTAGCCAGAGATTATGGCAGTCAGCACTTTGATTCAGAACTTGTAAAATATCTGACCTTGAACAAGTTGTAACTGAAAGTGAACAGGAACCTTTTCCTCAGTACCTGGAACGTTCTCTGTTTCCTTGAGAGTACTGGAAAAAGCGTGGATTCGTCAATATCCTTCCCAACTCAGTAAACAGGCACTTCTCAGGATATCAGCTTGTTGGCCCTCCTCCGAAGAGTCCTCCCAAGTCACCTTCACGAGCTGTGGTGCCTCTCCAAGCCGAGAGCACACCCGGACATCTTGAATCCTCCCTCAGTTACTGCGCCTCGGACCAGCCGGTTCCGAGACTCGGGAACAGATGGATCCTTACCCCAGACCAGGGGTAACCAACAGAAGCATGTTGCAGAGCGTCGAACGCTCCGTGACTGGGACCCCTCGCGGGGCTACCCCGGTCCAGGAAACAGGAACAGACTGCTAGGGCCTCACAAAAGAAGCACACGTAACACGTGACCTCAACATCTTAAGTACCCCTCCCCAGACTCCTCAGTGGGGCCCCGCACACCCACTGATTGGCTCCAAGGAAGCTGATACCCAAAACATCCAACCAGGCCTGGTTCTGGCCTGTCATGTGCGCCTCACCATACACATGACCAGGCAGAACTCTAATGCCACGTACACACGACCAGACTTAGGTCCGACAGACTTTCGACGGAGTTCTGACGGAGTTCTGACAGAGTTCTGACGGACTTTCCGAATGAACAGACTTGGCCACACACAATCACACCAAAGTCCGACGGATTTGAATGTGATGACGTACGACCAGACTAGAATAAGGAAGTTCATAGCCAGTAGCCAATAGCTGCCCACGCATCGGTTTTTGTCCGTCGGACTAGCACACACACAAGCAGATTTCTTGGTAGGAACTGGGTCCGGCGGAGTTCTGGTGGAAAAATTTGAAACATGTTCCATTTCTAAAGTCTGTCAGACTTTTGCAAATCAAAAGTCCGCTGCAGCCCACACACGATCGAATAGTCTGCCCGAATCATTCCGTCAGACTTTTGATGTTGAAAAGTCTGGTCGTGTGTACGCGGCATTACACAGCCCAGCCAAACTGATGTCAAAGTTAACCTACAGAACCCCATTACCGTTCTGAGGCAAAAACTCAATTTACAATCGAATGACACTTTGTCCAAAATGTCATCCGCTACACTTGCATTGCTTTAGGTATTCCAATTTAATCACATTTATTTTACAAAAGTCTAGAAAGCAACATTCATATTTACAAGTTTTAAAGTACAGAATGGTTAGAACTACTTCAGATTTTTTCCCCCTATCTGTCTTTGCCAGAGACACAACAGGTGTAAGCGAAAATCTGTGACCAGAACAGATGTGTCATTGAAAGACGGTCACCAGAACAAAATGAGAGGGTTATGCTGCCAAGCAGGAAAACTAACAGCAATAAAATCATCACATGGGGTTCGAACATATTTAGATTCTATCAAAAATGTAAAAAAAAAAAAAAAAAAAAGGTTTGGATACAGTTTAAGTATTTTGAAAAAAAAAAAAAAACAAGGATCCTGCAGTTTTCCTAACTCTTAAGGAATTTGTCTGCTGTTCCCAAAGAACATACTTTTGCAGTTAAACTATTTACCCTTTATTATATAAAAACTGATATATTATCTCTTTTAAACAGAAAATAGCATTGGCTAAACATATGCAACATATGGCACTTATTTTTCTGTAACAAATGTAAATTTTAACAAGCAGCTTGCACAAAAGGCTAACAACCCTGCTGCTTATTGTAAGGCATCAAAACCATGTTTTCAAAAAAATTTATAATAATAAAATAATAATAAAAATAGTGCTGTTACTGGCAGGATCTCCAGATAAGAAACTTTGCAATTTGATTGACTAATTAATTTAAGGATACAGTTGTAGGAATGGTTTATAAGAAATAACATTGTTAAGACAAAGTGGTCGTGTAGCTCTTAACCACTTGCTGACCACCCGCCGCAGTTTTACGAATGACACGGCTGGGCGAAACGACATTATGTAACGTGGCTTCACCCTGTGGCCATTAGGGGAGCACGTGCCCCCTGCTCGCCCATGGAGCCGATGTGAGTGCCCGGGCTCCCGCGGTCACTCGGGACACACCGAGAACCGTGATCTGTGTGTATAAACACAGTTTCCGGCTCTCTGAGGGGAGAAGTGACTGATCGTCTGTTCATACACAGTAGGAACAGCGATCTGTCATCTCCCCTAGTCAGTCCCCTCCCCCCTTCAGTTAGAACACACACTAGGGAACACAGTTAACCCCTTGATCGCCCCCTTGTGGTAACCCCTTCCCTGCCAGTGACTTTTTACAGTAATCAATGCATTTTTATAGCACTGATCGCTGTATAAATGCCAATCGTCCCAAAAATGTGTCAAAATTGTCAGACGTGTCTGCCATAATGTTGCAGTCTGTCGCAGATCTCCGCCATAACTAGTAAAAAAAAAAGAACTGATAATAAAAATGACATAAAACTATCCTCTATTTTGTAGACGCTATAACTTTTGTGCAAACCAATCAATATACGCTTATTGCGTTTTTTTTTTACCAAAAATATGTAGAAGAATACATATCGGCCTAAACTGAGGAAAAAAAACTTTTTTTTAATATATTTTTGGGAGATATTTATTATAGCAAAAGTAAAAAATAATGTGTTTTTTTCAAAATTGTCGCTCTTTTTTTTGTTTATAGTGCAAAAAATAAACAGCACAGAGGTGATCAAATACCACCAAAAGAAAGCTCTATTTGTGGGAAAAAAAAGTAGTTTTTTAAACAATTGAATTTTTTTTTATCCTTTTTTGCATTTCAGCTTTGATACTGATCTTCTCCAACCTCTTTGCAGCCTTTTCCAGTCTGCATGCACATACTCGTGGGGAGGGGAGGGGAGGGGAATGTTGCTGCCTCTGGTAACAAGGGAAAAAAATGACTGGCAACCTACAACATTCAGGGTAGACCGTTTTTACCTCATAACATGTCTGAAAATATATGACAAGATAATGTAAGCTGCATATTTAAAAAAGAAAAAAACAAAGGTAAAACAACTTTTGAAATTACACTAAGATGTTAAAAATATTGGAAACTCTTGTGATTGGGTTTAGATCTGCTTTGAATGAGGCTACCACTTTACTTAGTCTGAGAGATTGAAAAGCGCTTTGAACCCTGACTGCACGCTGATTTTTAAAATTTTATAAAAAACGAAACTAATAAATATAAAACATAATTTCAGTCGCATAGCACAAATGAACCCCTGTAGTGAAAGAGGCTGTTGGTTTTGCTTTATTTTTTATATGTTATTTTTAGGTTTGTATTATAAATTATTTTGCATGATTTTAATTGATTCTTGGTATCTCTGTACCCTGGAGGCTTGTCATAGTTGCTGTGGGTATTGGCAGCTTTCTTGTTTCCATGGTTGCAGTTGTGTTATATTTATGTGCGGGGTGATGGCGTGGCTCTGTTCACACTGACGAAGTCCCACCCAGGACGTAATGTGTATGGGAGGAGAAGTCAAACCTCTGACATTAACTTATTGCTATCTTACTGATTGTATTGTTCTATACCACTTTTTACTACAGGCAAACCTATAATTAGGCTTACCTGTAGTTACACTGGATACCTCCTAAACCTGCACGGTTTAGGAGATATCCCCTGTATTTGCATGTGCCAACATCATCGTCACATGTGCACTTAAGCAACTGAAGCAATGACAACGGGAGTGATATCGGCTGCCAAAGCAGTGAGCGAGGACCACTACAATCTCAGGTAAGTAATTCATAATGAGCTAGTATGCTATGCATACTAGCTCATTATGCCTTTATCTTGCAGGATTTTTTTTTTTTATAGGGCCGGAGTGGTGAAAGAGAACCGCTGCGGGGGCTACGATCTCAGGTAAGTAATTCATAATGAGCTAGTATGCTACTATGCATGCTAGCTCATTTTGCCTTTGTCTTGCAGGTTTTTATTTTTTATTTTTTTATTTTGAGGCTGGGTTCACACTGCTGCGGTTATGAGAACCGGATGTGATTCGCACCGCACTGCAGTGCAAATCACATCCGATCTCTGTGCGATGCGGGTTCAGCCATACAGATAGTATGGCTGAATTTGCATCGCACCCGGCCCAAACTCGCACAGGACCCTTTTTTTGGTCCGCAGCAGAATCGGATCGCATGGGTGTTCACACCATGTGATCCGATTCCTGTCCGAGTTTGCAGATCGCACTGCGATATGCGAACTGATCTGGGGGTGTCATTAACGTTTCACTGACACTCCCAGCAGTTCGCATAGGGCAGTGTGAACTGCCGCCGGGAGGTATGTGATGCGGGAACCCGCAGCGGATTCGCGGCATTCCCGCATCACTGCAATGTGAACGCAGCCTTAGGGTTTACAACCACTTTTAAATCCCTTTTTAAGTAAAGCTTTTAAAAGAGAGCACTATTTGTCCCTCTTTTGATTTTTTATATCCACTTGACATATCTGATGTCCTTTCATTCAGGATCAGCGTTGTTTCCATCCAATGTGTGACCCCCCTAAGGGGAAAGCCTGATATGACTGTCCTGTTATGGGTCATGTTCTTAAGGTGAGCGTCCACTATTGTTTTTGGTGGTGGGACTGAGCACCTTCTTCACCTGGATGTTGATTATGTCACATTTCTTATTCACTGGTTATCTGCTTTCTTTTGAGGACTTTTCATGGACTTTTATATTTATTTGATTGCGCTGCACTTTTTGATATAATGGTATTGTGGTAGATCGATGCACTGTGAATAAATACCCCTTCCCCAATGAGATTATAAAATTAATATAAATAAAATATAAACAGTTATGCTAAATAATTCAATAACTAAACACATTAAATATAATAATATATGAGTATTTTTATTCTGTTATGCTAGCCTCTGTGAAAAGACCAGGGCCTACCCTCTCAGCCTAGTGTTATACTATTGTTTAGGTAGTGGGTCCCTTTTGCAAAATATAGCATTTTTTTTTTACTTTAGAAAGCAGTATCTTCCTTTTTGATAGTAACCCTTATCTTTTCATCTTGGCTATGATGCACTTTAGCATTAGTAAAATGAAGGTAATACATGTTCAGGTACGCTAGCACCAGTGGAGGGAAGAATATACTTACTGCAAAAACATTTCCTCGTTTTTTTTGTTTTTTTTCAACTTTAAATCTATTGAAATTAATCAACATTAATATTACAAGGTAAATTGCAAGTGTTACTGATTTTCATCTTTTTATACCAACAATTAAATATAAGAACACTCTAATCAAATATATATTGTTGTGCAACTGTAATTAAGAAAATCACATCACGAAATTCAAACTCGGCTTTAGAGAAGAATACTCAGAGGGCTAAATGTCTTCAATTAAACTTTAAAAACTCTATTTTACAGATGGAGAAAAAAAGTTTGAGTGTGACAAAATGATCATCCTGCACAGAAGAGGTGTTGACTAGAGCACAAGCAACTTAGTTTTACAAAGACCTGAAATCCGTCCATCTGTTCACAGTCAGGGATTAAATTAAATCCATTGAGCCTTTATAGTCTGAAACCAAGGGAACACTAGTAATTGGATGTTAAGCTAATTGAATGCTTTGACAATTTGTTTTTTTTACATGAAATATGTTGCTGAAAAACAGCCAACAATTATAGACAAAGAATATAATACAATTTGTCCTGAGTGTATCAGTCTGTTCCTTAAATTACAGGACATTAAGGCTGCAGACTCGTAGAAAATGACTCATAAAACAGGGTCACATTCCTGACACCCACTAAGTTCTATGAAGCACCCTGTATAAAACAGGTGTATTGAACCAAACTCTTCGTACATATATGCTTTCACTAAATAGCGCACTGTCCACTAACAGGCCGGGGCAGGTCCAGGATGACCTGCACTCAGAGGAAGGGGCTTGGATAATGATTGTTCATTAGACTGAGGACACCTAGCAGAAAATAAGGTACTATTGGGAATTGAAGGTGAATATTGTAGCAAAAGCTTGTTTTTTTATAGTCTAACGGGCTATTCATGATTATCCTGTTATTTTTGGCTGGAGTTCTGCTTTAAATGTACACATACTTCAAAATCTGTCTGTATCTCATGCTACAGATCCATTCATTTACACTGCTTTCCTCAGCTGGACCACCTTGTAAAATTAGTTTCTTAAAGAGAATATTTAAACGTATTCGATTTTTACCTATGTGATCAGAGACTCACTTATTTTCAATACAGATGATGCACCTTTTGTTCCTATTACGTACAGGCATACCCCACTTTTAAGTACACAATGGGGTTTATTTACTAAAGCTGGAAAGTGGAAAATCAGGCTCACTTCTGCATAGAATCCAATGAGCTTCTAACCCCAGCTTTCTCAATTAAACTTTTGTAATAAAACCTGGAAGCTCATTGGTTTCTATGCAGAAGTGAGCCTGAGTTTGCACTTTTCAGCTTTAGTAAATAAACCCCACTGTGTACTTAAAAGTGGGGTATACCTGTATGTATTGTTAACCTTTTAAAAATTAACTATTTAAATGAGGGATTTTCTTTTTCAGTTGTTAACTAGTACAGGCATACCCCACTTTTAAGTAAGCAATGGGGTTTATTTACTAAAGCTGGAAAGTGCAAAATCAGGCTCACTTCTGTATAGAAACCAATGAGCTTCTAACCCCAGCTTGTTCAATTAAGCTTTGGTAATAAACCCTGGAAGCTCGTTGGTTTCTATGCAGAAGTGAGCCTGATTTTGCACTTCCTAGCTTTAGTAAATAAACCCAATTGTGTACTTAAAAGTGGGCTATGCCTGCAACATTTTGGGTTTGCATTACATGAAAAAGCTTGGTGTTATTTTCTTTGTAAACCCTATACTATCCAGTCCCCCAGCAGTGCTTACAATTGTTAATCCCCATACACACTATCAGATTATCTGCTGAGTTTTTCCTTCAGATTTACCAAAACCATATAATATGAGGACAAACCTTAGGAGTTTCAATGTGTATGCAATCAGGCAGGCCCTTCTACTACATGGTTTTGGTAAATCTGAAGGAAAAACTCAGCAGATAATCTGATAGTGTGATAGTTTGAATCACTGGGGATTTACCAATATAAGAGCATGTGCAAAGATGTGCTGATATGAAATGATTTGTATGTCTTTCAGCATTGCAGTTTGAAGTTGAAGTAAAAATTTGCAGCGTGCACGCTGCCACATCACTGCTTGCTTCATGTGGATACTTCCTATTGGACAAAACCTTTCAGTGGCAGGGACCTCTCAAATCAATGAACTTCAGAAGACGTTTGATAGGGGCAGTGAGGGAAGGGATAAGGGAGTGCTGTACGGTGGTGGATCCCCAGAACAGAAAATCACTATTCCCCATAGAAGAAACCAGGACATCCAGTGAGAACACCACGGGGTGAGCTATGAAAATGTACTTGGCACTAACAATAAGGAGTAAGGTAAGTCATGCATAACGCACTATTGAATTTTGGTTTGTTTTATGGAGTTGGTCTTTAAGCCATATGTAAACTAAACACAAAAGTTTACCTAAACCATTTCCAAAGTTCATGTTCATGTTTATAAATTACTATTTTTTCTTTTTTTAGCCAAACTAATTCGAAGTACCTGGAAATCCTGCCAGTCTTCTATCTTCTTCTCTACTTCCTATGATTTCACTATGATGTCACTTTTGACCATGGATTCAGAGCTGTGATAGCATTGATGCACAATACCATTCTTAGGATGCTTGCAATCCTGTAGTCAACGTGTTACATGCTGATGCACCCTTAGCAACTTGGCTGGGAAGCGCCCACTCGGTAATGGATGTCCACATTTCAAATTAAAATATGGCAAATTTTGCTTAGTCCGAGGATAATAAAAAAAAAACGATGTAACTGATTGCTAATGAATTTATATACATTTAAATTCATACTTTGAATGTATTTTTACTTATATTGTTTTGACTTGGTGTCAACCTTTTGCAGTCATTGCATTGAGCTTAGAAAAGGAGAGGTAAAAGTAGTACAAGGAACCAATGAGGTGTGTTGTAGTGCAAGGAACACATAGGAGGAGGAGGAGAGCACAATGAGAGAAAGAGATGAGCTCATGACCGTACCACCTCATCCTAGGCATCTTCTGGGTCAATCTCTGTAGGTTTTCTCCTTTATTTACAGCATATATACAGTGCCTTGAAAAAGTTTTGACACCCCTTAAAATTTGTCATGTTGCAACAAAAAACGTAAATGTATTTTATTGGGATTTTATTTGATAGACCAACACAAAATGGCACATAATTGTGAAGTGGAAGGAAAATGATAAATGGTTTTCAAAATGTTTTACAAATAAATATCTGAAAAGTGTTGGATGCATTTGTATTCAGCCCCTTTTACTCTGATACCCCTAAACCAATTGCCTTCAGAAGTCACATAATTAGTAAATAGAGTCCACCTGTGTGTAATTGAATCTCATTATAAATACAGCTGTTCTGTGAAGCCCTCAGAGGTTTGATAGAGAACCTTAGTGAATAAACAGCATCATGAAGGCCAAGGAACACACCAGACAGGTCAGGGATAAAGTTGTGAAGAAGTTTAAAGCGGGGTTAAATTATAAAAAAAATATCCTAAGCTTTGAACGTCTCAGAGAGCACTGTTCAATCCATCATCTGAAAATGGAAAGAGTATGGCACAACTCTAAACTTACCAAGACATGGCCGTCCACAGAAACTGACAGGTCGGGCAAGGACAGCATTAATCAGAGAAGCATTTTCTGGAGGAGCTGCAGGGATCTATAGCTCAGTTGGGAGAACTTGTCAACAGGACAACTGTTAGTTGAGCACTCCACAAATCTGCCCTTTATGGAAGAGTGTCAAGAAGAAAGCCATTGTTGAAAGAAAGCAATAAGAAGTCCCATTTGCAGTTTGCAAGAAGCCACGTGGGGACACAGCAGACATGTGGAAGAAGGTGCTCTGGTCAGATAAGACCACAATTTAACTTTTTGGCTAAAAAGCAAAATGTGTTCTGTAGCATAAAAATAACATTGCACATCACCCTGAACACACCATCCCCACCGTGAAACATGGTAGTGGTAACATTATGTTGTAGGGATGCTTTTCTTCAGCGGGGACAGGAAAGCTGGTCAAAGTTGATGGGAAGATGGATGGAGCCAAAATACAGGGGAATCTTAGAAGAAAACCTGTTAGGCCGCGTACACACGCGGGGACTGTTCGCCCAACTTTGTCCGCTGAACAGTGTTTCGGCGGACAGTCCGCCCGTGTGTGGGCTTTCAGCGGACAGTTTCAGCGAACAGTCTGCTGAACAAAGTTTTTCGGAAATTCCGAAAAACTGTCCGCTGAAACTTGGTTTCAGCGAACAGTCCCCTCGTGTGTAGGCTTGTTCGTCAAACTAAGTTCCGCGCATGCTCAGAAAGGATTTACACGCCGAAAGTTGTAATGCAGTGTATAGGACGTCGTATTTTCCGTCCCGTTGTACGTGGCGTTCACGTCATCGCGCACGGTTTCAGCAAACTGTTCATTCGTCGTGTGTGGGCAAGTCCGTCCATGCTAATTTTGAGCTGACTGTTCGCTGAAACTGTTTGACGGACAAAGTTGAGCGAACAGTCCCCGCGTGTGTACGCGGCCTTAGACTCTGCAAAAGACTTAAGACTGGGGCAGAGGTTCACCTTCCAGCAGGAAAATGGCCCTAAACATACAACCAGAGCTATAATGGAATGGTTTAGATTAAAGCACATTCATGTGTTAGAATGGCCCAGTCAAAGTCCAGACCTAAATCCAACTGAGAATCTGTGGCAAGACTGGAAAATTGCTGTTCACAGACGCTCTCAATCCAATCTGACAGTGCTTGAACTACTTTGCAAAAAAGAATGGGCAAAATGTTACTCTCTATATGTGCAAAGCTGGTAGAGACAAACCCAAAAATACTTGCAGCTGTAATTGTAGTAAAAGGTGGTTCTACAAAGTATTGACTCGGGGGGCTGAATACAAATGCACACTGCACTTTTCATATATTTATTTGTAAAACAATTTGAAAACATTTATCATTTTCCTTTCACTTCACAATTATGTGTTCCTTTGCGTTGGTCCCAAAAAAATAATAAAAATCCCAATAAAATACATTTACATTTTTGGTTACATAATTACACAGTAGGTGAGGTCGGAAAAAGACACAAGTCCATCAAGTCCAACCTATGTGTGTGATTATATGTCAGTATTACCTTGTATATCCCTGTATATTGTGGTCGTTCAGGTGCTTATCTAATAGTTTTTTGAAACTATCAATGCTGCCTGCTGAGACCACCACCTGTAGAAGGGAATTGCTGCTCTGACAGTAAAGAACCCTCTACATAGTTTAAGGTTAGACTTCTTTTCTTCTAATTTTAATGAGTGGCCATGAGTCTTGTTAACCTCCCTTCCACGAAAAAGTTTTATCCCTATTGTGGGGTCACCAGTGCGGTATTTGTAAATTGAAATCATAGCCTCTCTCAAGCATCTCTTCTCCAGAAAGATCAAGTTCAGTGCTCGCAACCTTTCCGCATAACTAATACCCTCCAGACCCTTTATGAGCTTTGTTGCCCTTCTTTGTACTCGCTCCATTTCCAGTACATCCTTCCTGAGGACTGGTGCCCAGAACTGGACAGCATACTCCAGGCACGGCTGGACCAGAGTCTTGTAGAGTGGGAGAATTATCGTTTTATCTCTGGAATGAATCCAGTTTTTAATGCATGTCATTATTCTGTTTGCTTTGTTAGCGGCAGCTTGGCATTGCATGCCATTGCTGAGCCTATCATTTACTAGGACCCCCAGGTTTCCATCCTAGATTCCCCCAGAGGTTCTCACCCCAGTGTATAGATTGCATTCATATTTTTTGCCACCCAAATGCATTATTTTACATTTTTCTACATTGAACCTCATTTGTCATGCAGTTGTCTACCCCATTAATTTGTTCAGATCTTTTTGCAAGGTTTCCACATCCTCCTGAAAAGTTATTGCCCTGCTTAGCTTAGTATCGTCCGCAAATACAGAGATTGAACTGTTTACCCCATCCTCCAGGTCATTTATGAACATTTTAAACAGGATTGGTTCCAGCACAGAATGCTGGGGGACCCCACTACCCACCCCTGACCATTACAAGTACTCCCCATTTATCCTCACCCTCTGAACTTGCTCTTGTAGCCAGTTTTCAATCCATGTACTCACCCTATGGACTATGCCAACGGACATTGTTTTGTAAAGTAAATTTTTATTGGGAATTGTGTCAAATGCTTTTGCAAAATCCAGATACACCACATCTACGGGCCTTCCTTTGTCTAGATGGCAACTCACCTCCTCATAGAAGGTTAATAGATTGGTTTGGCAAGAACGATTCTTCATGAATCCATGCTGATTACTGCTAATGATACCGTTCTCATTACTAAAATCTTGTATCTAGTCTCTTATCATCTTCTCTTATCATCCCCTCCAAGAGTTTACATACTATTGATGTTAGGCTAACTGGTCTGTAAGTCCCAGGGATGTATTTTAGACCCTTTTTAAATATTAGTGCTACATTGGCTTTTCTCCAATCAGCTGCTACCATTCCAGTCAGTAGACTGTGGGTAAAAATTAGGAACAATGGTCTGGCAATTACTTGACTGAGCTCCCTAAGTACTCTCTGGCGCAAGCCATCTGGTCCCAGTGATTTATTAATGTTAAGTTTCCCAAGTCTAATTTTAATTCTGTCCTCTGTTAACCATGGATGTGCTTCCTGTGATGTGTCTGAAGAGAAGAATAAATTCAATATCTTCACCATCTCCCCATCCTTTGTAACCATATGTCCTAATTCTTTAGGGGGCCAATATGGTCTGTCCTCCCTTTTTTGCTGTTTACATACTTAACCACTTCAATACCAGGTACTTTTGACTCTTCCTGCCCAGGAAAATGTTGAGCTTTCAGTGCTGTTGCACTTTGAATGACAAGTCAGTCATACAACACTGTACCCAAACGAAATTTTGTTCCCACAAATAGAACTTTCTTTGGTGGTATTTGATCACCTCTGCGGTTTCTATTTTTTGCTAAACAAACTAAAAAAGGCCGACATTTTTGAAAAAAATACTTTTTTTGTTTCTGTTATACAATTTGGTTTTCTCCTTCACTGATGGGCACTGATGAGGCGGCACCAATGGGCACTGGTGAGCTGGCACTGGTATGGTGGCAGTGTTGAGAAGGTACTGATATGTATAATTGATGGGCACTGATAGACGGCACTGATATGCAGCACTGATGGGCCCCGATAGGTGGCACTGATGGGCACTGACAGGCAGCACTGATGGGCACTGACTGGCGGCATTGATGGGCACTGACAGGTTGCACTGATGGGCACTGACAGGCGGCACTGATGGGCACTGTCCAGCAGCACTGATTGGCACTGATAGGCGGCACTAATTGGTACTGACAGATGGCATTGATGGACTAATAGGCAGCGCTGATTGGGCAGGTACTGACAGGTGTTAATGCTGGGCACTAATTGGCACTGTGATGGACACTGATTGGCACTATGGTGGGCACTTATTTGCACTGTGGTGGGCACTGATTGACACTTTACTGGGCATTGGCAGGGGGTTATGATGGGGCACTGACTGGCCACCGATTGGCAGCTTATTGGTACATTTGATGGGGCTGTGATGATAATCAGTGCACAGACCCCCCCAACAGGGAGAGCCGCCAATCAGCTCTCCCTGTTAGTACGAACCGAGGAATGCCATTCACGGCACTTCCTGGTTTATGCGATGATCAGCTGTGATTGGTCACAGCTGATCAAGTGGTAAGAAACCTCTGTCAGAGGCTTCTTATCACGATCGGAGATGCAGCATGTCAGACTGACACGCTGCACTTGCGATCGCCATGCTGCACGCCCCCATAGGCGTGTGCTGGCATGTTATCCTTCTCGACATCATATGACACCTTGTCAGGATAACAGAACCACTTGCCGGCCATCAATCTGTTATAGGCCAGGCGATAAGTGGTTAAAGAATTTCTTGGGATTTTTTTGCTCTCCTCCGCTATGTGTCTTTCATGTTCTATCTTAGCCGCCCTTATTGCACCCTTACATTTCTTGTTGCATTCTTTATAAAGTCTGAACGCTGATGATGATCTCTCAACCTTGTTTTTTTGAAGGCCTTCTCCTTTGCTTTTATATGCATTTTTACATTGGAGTTAAGCCATCCAGGACTTTTGTTCGCTCTTTTAAATTTATTACCCAATGAGATCATTGGCTAATGCCCTTTTTTAATATGCTCTTAAAGCAAACCCATCTCTCCTCAGTGTTCTTTGTTCCTAAGATTTTATCCCAATTTATGCCTTCTAGCAAGGTTCATAGTTTAGGGAAGTTGGCTCTTTTGAAATTCAGTGTCTTTCTATTCCCCTTATGTTTCCTATTTGTGTGATTTATACTGAAGCCAATTGACCTGCGATCACTGTTATCTAAATTGCCCCGTATTTCCACATCCGTGATCAGATCTGTATTGTTGGTAATCAGTAGATCCAGTAACGCTTTATTTCTAGTAGGTGGCTCTACCATCCGACCCATAAAATTGTCCTGCAAGACATTTAGGACCTGGCGAGCCTTAGATAAATGCATGGTTCCCTCAGCCCAGGCTATGTCTGGAGAATTAAAATCCCCCATTATGATAACAATTCCCATCCTTGCTGCTAATCCAAATTGTGATAGTAGATCTGTCTCCCCTTCCTCCCTCAGGTTAGGGAGTCTATAGCATACTCCCAGTATTATTTTCCCCTTAGCTTCATCCCTTTGGAGCTCAACCCATAAGGATTCCACCTCCTCCCTAGCTCCCTTAGTGATGTCATCTCTCACATTCACTTGTACATTATTCTTGATATATAGGCATACCCTCCCCCTTTTTTACCCTCTCTATCCTTGCGATAAAAGGTATACCCTTGAATGGTTGTCAACCAATCATGACAGTTGTTGAACCATGTCTCTGAAATTCCCACAAAATCCAAATTGTCCTCGTACAACAGTATCTCTAGTTCACCCATCTTGTCCGCCAGGCTCCTGCCATTGGTGAACATGCCACGTAGTTTAGACTGGTGCATATTATCCTCCTATTGGGTGTTTCAAGATTGCAACTAGGACTTGCTACTATACTTACCTTGGGTTTATGTGCTTTGCTCGACCTATCACTACTGCACCCAATACTACCTTATGGAATATGTTCCGTGCTGACTATCTCTACCTCTGGACCCTCCCCCTGTCGCCTAGTATAAAAACCCCTCTAACTTTTTGGCCATCTTCATTCCCAGCTGATCTGCACTCTCCTCATTTAGGTGCAGTCCATTCCTTCTATAGTACTGATTATCGACTGAGAAGTTGGCCCAGTCCTCCAGGAACCCAAATGCCTCCTTACTACACCAGCTCTTCAGCCACTTGTTTACTTCCCTAATCTCCCTCTGCCTTTCTGGTGTGGCTCGATGTACCAGTAGTATTCCTGAGAATTCTACCTTGGAGGTCCATTTCCTCAATTTAGCTCCCAAGTCCCTAAAATCATTTTTTAGGACACTCCATCTGCCTCTATTATTGGTGCCAACATGCACCATGACAGCTGGGTCTTCCCCAGCCCCTACCAGTAATCTGTCCACAAGATCCATTATGTGGCGAACCCGAGCGCCCCATAGACAACATGCAGCTCGGCACTTTAGGTCTTTGTTACAGATTGCCCTCTCTGTCCTTCTAAGAATTGAGTCCCCTACCACACCAGAATCTGTCTTTCCTTTCCCTTTGCTTCCCCCCCACTCTCACTGGAGGAGTAGTTCCCCCGGCAACTAGAAGAGTCCCTCGGCTCCAGTAGTGCTGGTCCCTGACTGGTTTCACCAATGTCACTCAATGGAGCGTACTTATTGAGATGCTCCAGCCCTGGATCAGCCTCCCTGGCACTTCCCCCTCTACCCTTCCTGACTGTCACCCATCTACTCTTTCCTAGTGCCTGCACCTCTTTATCTCCACCCGCCTCTGTGTTGGCCCTTGCCAACACCTGCCATGTACATTCCTGGCTCTCCTTTAGTATGGAAGGACTTCTCAATGCTGACAGTTGCTTCCCCAGAGTCAGAACCTGGGCTTCCAGGGAAACAATGTGCTTACATTTTGCACAGCAGTATTCAACCTCGATTGGATGATCAAGGAATGCATACATGCCGCATGATGGACAACGAGTCACCTCTCCACACCCACCGGGTATCATACCTATTAATTTAATGAGGATGGGGATTATACCCTGTCCAAATTACCTAACAACTAGCTTCCCGACACTAATACTCAACAAGACAATACACAGATACTCAACAAGAAAATACACAGGTACTCAACAAGACAATACACAGGTACTCAACAAGACAATACACAGGTACTCGCAGACCTACATGCACCTGCAGACCTACGTGCACCTGCAGACCTACGTGCACTCGCAGACCTACTTGCACCCGCAGAGCTACGTGCACCCGCAGACCTATGTGCAAAATGTGGAAAATTTCAAGGGGTATGAATACTCTTTCAAGGCACTGTAAATGCCAGACTGCACAGTCATATTTGTATGGAGAAAATATGTTACCTAATATCAAATCATCTTTTCATGTAAATGGTCAAGTACAAGAGAATTGATTGTTAGTTGGACAAGTGACGTATAGTTTTGTTTTTTGCTTCTAACAGAGTTGGCCTACATATATGAACACTGTTCTTGGTCATGTGATATTACTGGTAGGGAAATATAGCAGGGACTAGGGGTTGCAACATGAAAGCTTTGTGATACTGCAGCAAGCTTCCCAGTTATGACATGCCATGAACCAAAGTAAAGCTGGGTTGTCATAGTTTTCTGATTTGTTTATCTATGTCAGAAACACTCTGAGCTTTCAGTACCAAGGTATATGAGCTTAAATATTTAATGCACACAGTCATTCATTTGATCATGTTCATGTTTCTTAGTAAATTTCTATTTAAACTTTCTTTGTTTTAACTATTATGTTACATTGTAGTTTCTGAAAAGACCATTTAAAGTCAACTAGCTCAAGTGTATTACAAAAAAATCTTTGAAAAGTCATGCTTAGGCACAATTAAAAGTACTATGGTTTAAATATATATTTTAAACATCTGACAGTGCCTACAAAAGACCAGACAATGATATGGCCTTTTCTACATTGTACTTGGTCTGATCAAGGACATAATCTGCCTGAACAAATACATTATTTTCAACTTTCTTGGAATCTGCTCAGAAGACAAAATTGTTATGACTACACAAAAGGAATATTGAACTTCAGGGGCAAAGAAAATACAAAGATTTTGGCAATCTGCAAAGAAGGAAGCAGATATGCCTTTATCTTCTTTCCGTTTTAATTAAATCATGAGTTGGTATTATTTGTGAGGACAATTTCTGTTTTACTTAGAAGAAATGAAACAATTAGTCTACAGCTCTGTCAATATATAAATAAAATCAGATGACAAATGTACAGAAGTCACGCATAGGTGAAGCTGAATAGAGTTTTGGATGTTATTCCAAATTTAAGCCTGGTACACACTAACAGTTTTTTAGTGTTCAACCCACGGGGCCAAACGATAAAAAACTGAACTGCTAGGCTGAGAGTACTGAGCTGGTGCCGATTGGCAGACCTTTTGGTCATGCCTTTATGGACCAGCTGCTCTCTTCAAGTTCAATGTACCGTGTACAAACTTTTGTCGCTGATTCCTACCTGTTGCTGCTCTGAAAAAAAAAACAACTGTTTGTTCTTCTATGTCTTTTGGATACTGATTCTGAATGGGGATGACTTTTTCATTATTAACTTGCAGTGTTCTAATGAGGCAAGTTTCAAGGTCTGCATCCATTTAGAACTAATTAACCCTTTGGGAGCATCTCACAAATTTTTTTATTTTTGTTGCAGAGGATGCCTAAAATCTGACTTATCTTAGTGTAAACTTCTGGGAAAATTAGTGAGCCAACCACACAAACTGAAATGGCATTTCTGGGGGTGTTCCCTACACCAACTGTGTAGAGAACACCTCCAGGTTGCTATAATGAATTGGATTTTTACAGATTTTTTTTATTTTATTTTAATTTGTTTAACTTACTAGATTTTTTGTGATTACTCATTACTCTTTAACACTTTTCAATAAATGTTTCAGATGGAGTAGGACACAACATCATACACCTTAATATTGCAATGTTCAGTATGAAAGTAAAAAGCATATAAAGAGTTAAGAAAACCACGACCACTTTGCATGACAGACTTTAGCAACAGAATTGTCTTTATACTGATAGCTTCCTATTTTAATGCTGGTCATAGACAGCCGAATCTTTGCAGTTACTGTGAGATCAGGACACCTTTGCACTGATTGCTTTAGAGTCCTGATGTACTGAACATTTTGTTTTCATATTGAGTGGACTGGTTGTTCCCATTTATCATTGAAAAGGGAGAAACTAAACATTTGGTTCTAAATGTATTACAAGATGCTGGAAAATCTCTACAACAGCCATTGTGTCTTTCTATTACAGGACTCATTATTCAGTACCTGACTACTGCTAGTGATGCTCCACTTGGTCACAAGAAGTGGTATCAAAGACTAAATATTCACAACATATTAGCCATTTCAAATACTGTGCAACATATTTGACATGCATTTACTTTCCTGTAATAACTTTCCTAAACAATGACTAAATTGCTTACACCATATGATTGAGTGTGTCAGTAGTGTGAACAGCATTACAGGCTGCAGCAAAGTGTGCAGTTCATTCATACCCCTAAACAGATATTGAGACACAGCTTATGACAACTACAGGCTTTTATCCCACAATAATCACAATGTGCTGAGTGCTGACTACTCCACCTGATGACTTTACTGAGGCATGCAAACTTTTAGACCATAAGTCAGTAAGAAATGTGGAATGATACACTGTGATACAAGAGATGAAATAGAACATTGCAATTAGCGATTGAGATTATTTGATGATTACTGTAAACATTTTCATATGGCATGGATATCAAAGGCAGTTGTTTCTATAGCAATTAGCGTAAATGGCAAGGAAGAAACCATGTAATTTTATGGGATCAGTGTAATCTTTTAATTCTTTTACTTGGCATGGTTAGCAGCATGCCTCTATATTTTATACCTATTAAATAAATGCCCAAAATAATTAGTATTCCTGCATGTTTTAGTGTATTGCCTTGGATCAATTTTCAAATGTGGGCATATGCAATTAAATAACAGTGTGTTTTGATTATCATGTTTATAAGTTATACTAAAAAGCCTTTGTAAGGTTACTTAAGAATGTATACTATTATTCCTTGAAAAAAAGCATGTATTTATTGATCCAACCTGTACAGATTTCCCTGAGGACCCATCAGTATTTGGTTTGAAGTGTCACTTTTGGGAAGATCTCTGTGTATACTTCATCAAGAGTAATCAGGGGTGAAAATTTGGCTAAGCGTGAGACTTGTACAATGCAGACCAGCTTGGAGAGCAAATTGACTTTCTTGTTCTCTCCATGACCAATTCCCAAAGAAGATTACAAGCGTAGCTGCCAGATTGGGTTTTAAAGCCTACACATTGGCAGATGTTCAGGTTCTCACTCAATGTGCAACCTAAATCGAAAACTGGTACAGTGGCTAACTATAAAATAAACTGTAAAGAATATTATTCCTAATATGTAAACTTAAATACAGTCATGAACATTTTTTTCTTTCTTTTGCAATCATTTTAGTTATGTATCATTATTTTTTTTTTTAAGCAGCCGGATGGTATTCATTTTGGTACGTTTGCAAATTAATGTAATTTTGTTAGATTTCTTTGTCAAGCTTATTTAATTATGCATTGCAATATGGCAGTGACCCCAGTCAGAATTTCTTCTTTCATGTAGAGTAAATACAAAGTATTTATGGACATTAACCAGTCAAAAGTCCAATAATCTCCAAATATATATGCATACAGTATGTATGTACTATGGAACATTAGGAGTAAAAGGGTTTTCAATACATCAAATTTTAGTTAAAATTCATCATTTTTAATCATGAAAAAAATCATGTAAAAGATGCATAAAAGAGCCCAGCTTAGCAGTATGCCTTTCAGCTCATTTCTCAACATCATCATGTTGCAAATATTGTTTATTATATGTGAACAAAATACTGTATGTACATAATCACAATGGTATTACAAGTAAATGAAAGACCAAGCATAGCAACTGGTGAAAGGTTTAATAAGGAGTGACTACTAATTTTGTTGAAGAATCATTCAGCTTCTTCAGGGCGCTATAGTAGGTGACTACTGTAAAATACAGTATACAAAAAATAAGTAAAATATATATTTATCTAGTCTGTATAGAAGTACACAGTACATACTCAATACAGGAAAACATTACATGGCTGTACTTACAAAACCAATACTGCATAACATGCCTGTCGCTATACATATGTAAGCATTCGATATAGGCATTTACTGTATATATATCTCAACTGAAGAATTATCCACAAATTAAATTATATGAACATATACTGTATAGCTTATTTGTAACAACACTTAGCCCTTGTACACACGGTCGGAGATTCCGTCGGAATGTGTCCGAACGGAGAGTTTTGTCAGATATTCCGACTGTGTGTGGTCTGCATCGGACTGTTTCCGTCGGAATATCCGTTGGACCAAATTTTCCAACAAACTGCTCTGATCGGACATACTCAGATCATGTGTAGCCTACTCCGACGGACAAGGTGCCACGCATGCTCATATTCAAATTCCGACAAGGAAGCGCTCGTTCAGGTAAAACTACTGCTCGTAATCGATATAGCACATTCGTCACGCTGCAATGTTAAAAATTCTTTCATGAAGCGCATTCTCTTGTTCTTTACAATGCTGCAAGAAGGAACTTCTTTTGATGCTCATAGTCACACACACTTCTCCCGAACGTATTTCCTGACTCTTTTTTACTCATTTCGGCAATACAATTTTTGATTTCGTCACATCTACACAATTTTAGTATTTTTTTTTGGCTGCATTTTTTTTGTTTTTTCCTAAACATCTCCTTTTTTGACAGTTTGCAAATTTTTCCATTTTTTGGGGTGTGTTTTGTGTGTAAACTTACCACAACAACATTATTGTATTTTTTATATTTTCTTTTTCTTTTTTAATCTACAGGAGGTTGTTTAGTGTTGGTACCCCTTGTTATTCATGTCACTTTGTTTTTTTGAAATGTACCTGCCTGCTCATAAGTAAACTGTCCTTTTGGAAGTAAAACACATACGCAAGTATTTCTTCAAACAAAAAATACCTTTATTTCGGTGTCAGTAACAGATAAAGAGGGAGGCAGTGATGTAGAAACTGGGGAGATTAGCGAAGCCTTTGGCTCCCAGGGCACACATCAACTATTTAAACGCAAAACTTGGTGGCCTGAGGAATACATGTCTGAGGGAGAGAAGTCTAGTCCTGAAGTCCATGAAACCCGGAACAGCAGCAGATGACATCTATGTTCCCAGGCTGTGGTACTACAACAGGCTGCATCTTCTGTTAGACCAGACTGAACCCAGGTCATCACTCTCTGGTCTTCCTTACACGCTTCCTTCCAGGCTGTGGCTGTGGTGCTGGAGGTGTGGCAGAAGGAGGAGGAGGAGGAGGAGGGGCATGGGCCAAACCACACAAGTGTGTTTCTTGTGTCATTTGGCCCAACAGACCCTTGTTGAGGGTGTGTATAATAACCTCCTCACACAAGAGCTGTTGCCCCTGCTCCATTTTATCAAGCTTGCACGCAACCAAGGCGGCAAAGGCCTCTTGGTAGGTGGGTTTTGCTTGGAGGGCCGCAGAAGCCTCACCAATCAGCCTCAGGGTTGACTCTTCCACATCCCCCCCCTTTCTCACCCTTTTGCGTGGAAGGCGGAGGGGAGGGACCTGGCATTCAGTGAGGCTCCTTTGCCTGCCCACCGCCTGGCTGCCGCTTACCCCCGCCTCCTCCTGGCTGCCACTTTCCACAGCCAACTCCAGGCTGCTGCATTCCACACCCTCCTGTCCCTGGCTGAGGTCTTCTAGTGTATGAAAAAGAGACATAGTTGTTGTTTTTGGTTCATCAAACACACACAATTTTCACATCAACACTGTTGCAAATTGTTAACCAATAGAAAAGAATATCATTCTGAGCCCAGCATTTTTCTTTCTTGTCCCAAAGGTTTTGGCCACTACTGTCTATTGATATGTGAAACACTTTCTGAACTGAGCAATTAGTGAGCAAAAATCAAGTTAACATCATTCATTTATACTCCCAAAATATGTACAACAATACTATACCTGGCTCAAGCTGGGCTCCTCCAGTTCTTCCTGAGTGGAAGGCCCAGGTTGGGCGTCGGAAGACTCAGTAGGGGTGGAATTTAGCATAGGACGTGTGGAAGGTAGAGTAGAGAGTGATTCTCTGACCTGCATCCTGTCATAATACCACAGGCTGGGGACATAAACGTCATCTGCTGCAGGTCCAGATTGCATGGACTTCAGCACCTTGGTCCTCTCCCTCAGATATGTACTCCTGAGGCCACCAATTTTCTTTTTTAAATAGGTGACGTCTGCCCTGGGGACCACCGGCTTCACAAACTCAACCAGTTTCAACATTGCTGCCTGCCTCTTTTGTCTGTTACTATATTGAGGGTGTGTTGGTTGCCACAGGCAGGGCATGTCTCTGTATTTATCGATGAACAGAGGGAGGAAGCTATGATCGTTGAAGCCGTCCATAATGTATGCAAGACACAACACAAGACAAACCATAATGTCAGGCTAAACTCCCCTAATGCAAGCCTCAATCTAGAAGCAGTATAGCCTAGTGATGTACCAAGTTCAAAATCTTACCTTCGTTTGCACGTACATCGCGTCAGCTTCTCCCTCTGTTCACAGATCGTATGGATGACACACGCGTGTTGCGTTTTATATACACTGCGCATGCATGAAACTCCGCCCGCCCCTGACGTTCTTTCTAGACTATTCCCCGCCCCTTCGCTTTCGGTGCAGTGGGGAGAGCACATGGCAGAGAGAACGCAGGTGCGCACTAATAATAGTTCCACTAACGAGGAGGAGGGTGAGGAAAGCCCAGAGCCTGAAACGTCCCAATACAGGAAGAGAAGATTTATGGCCTCAAATATGTCTTTTGGAGAGATGTTGTAGATGGTGGACATATTGAACAGGACCGACTAAGATGGTAAGTATGGACCTTACCCAAACTCAAATATCAGAAAGGCCAAGATCATGACTAAAGTTGTGAAGAGTCTTCATAAGAATTTTGGGGTACGCCAATCCATGGATCAACTGAGAAAACGCTGGTCAGACCTGAAACTGAGGGAGCACAAGCAGTACATAAGGATCAAGCGTGTTCTTGAAAAAAGTAAGTAGTTGTCGTGTGTTCATATGATTATTCTTGCTTGCATACTGCTCCATGTGCTTTGATTTCATGTTGTGCAGTTTAAAATGGCCACTTTCAAGTTCATGGTTTCATTCGTTCGTAGGAAACATCATTCTGCAGGTAAGTATTCCAGCTGAACACAGTGTCCCCAATAATGTTCTGACCTTGGAGCTCCGCCAAAATAAACAATTGTACAACACTTCCAAACAATGTTTCATATTCCTAATTCTGCCCTCTGTGTGCTAATTACATTCTCATAGGGGAGAGAAGACTCGGCAAGTATGAGGACACCAGGGACCCCACCCCTCCCAAAGAAGGCCAAATTCCAAAACCAGAAGCAGAGGAGCAGGAGGAGGAGGAGGAAGGAGAGATCGTTGAAGTTGGACAAATTGTCACCAAAACAGGTGAGTGTCGGAGAACACAGCTTCCGGTAAGCTCATCAATTTATATCACTATATTTTTAATACATGTTGTGTTTTTTTGATTTGTTTTGTAGGTGATGTGGAAGAAGATTCCTGTTTTACCAGTGAAAGTGCCCAGATCCTGATTGGGGAGATAATGGGGTGCAATCGGGATTTGGAAAATATACAGCAAAACATCAATGATGTGAAAAATAAAATGAAGAACATCATTGATGTTTTGGGGAGTGTGAAACAGCCCAAACTAGCTAGGCTTTTAGTTTTTCTATTTTAAACCACAACTTTTGTATTTTTAGAAAATCCAAATTTTGGAAGTGTGTAAACATGCGCTATCTCCCATCATGGGGGATCAATGTACGTGTTTTGTGTAAAGTGGCTGAGATGAAGGGGTTGCAGCCCCAAAACATGTACATTGATCCCCCGTGATGGGAGATAGCACATGTTGACACACTGTGTGCATCTTCCAAATTTGGATTTTCCAGGGGTGACACCCCATGTGATGAAGGCAATATCAGCCCAGTTTGTACATACTCATGTCTGATATTGTCTTCACTTTTCAAAGTTGAACTTTGTAAGTTCCTATGTTCTATATGTTACGCTTTGATACATGCCTGTTTACACAAAAACACTGAGTACATAAAAATTCGCTGAAAGACTGTTTTGGATACACGCAATTTCTTGGTTTGTTATAAAAACCTTTTCTAAACGCACATGTGAATGTGCTTGGATTAAAAAGTTAAATTATCATCAATGTGTGGCTTCCTTTTTCATTATGCCAAAGATGTATTTGGAGTAAAATTTTAGATTGCAGTGAGAATGGGTGTAATTTACTAAAGGAAACTCCACTTTGCACTCCAAGTGCAGTTTCAGGTGTACTTTTGCAGTGCACTTGAAGTGCATAGTGGATGTGCCTTTAGTAAAAAACACCCACAGTGATGTGTTAATTTGGACAATCATGCCATTTTCCTGCCATGGTGCGGAAAATGAGCACAATTTTGGTCAGTAATGCACTACATACATTAGTTAGCAAAAACAAGGTGTGTGTGTGTGTGTAGCAGACCCACAGCATAATAAGATTATCTGAAGAAGAGACTGTCCCCTTATCTCGCTCTGAACTTGGGTTTGCACTGTTGGTGAAAAAGGTACAACAAGAAAAAAACTAAATGTACATAGGAGACACCTAAAAGCAAGCCAAGCAGTAAATGAAGGAGTTTCAAAGAAAAATTTATTGAGAAAATGCCGCTCAGACATTGTCTGGCATATCAATGGCCCCCCTACCCACAAAGTAGTCCATGTATTGGGTTCTAACCTCACGGGCGCTTTGGGGGGGGCAAGCCAGGATGAGCAGGTTCAAGGCCCGTGAGGTTATCATCATTTTCAAGCAAGTCTGCTTCTTGTTGGCCAACTGAGACCGCATAGTTCACAGAAACTTTTTTAAGAAAATTGTTAAGAACACAGCACGCCAGCACCATGTGATTCAGTTTGTATTCCGCCATGTGGATAGGCGTAAGAAAAAGGTGGAACCGGCTGGCCAGTATACCAAAAGTGTTCTCCACCACTCTTCGGGCTCTGGAAAGGCGGAAATTAAAAATCCTCTGGTCTGGGGTGAGGGTTTTTCCACGCAAAAGGGTGAGAAAAGGGGGGAATGTTGAGGAGTCGGCCCTGAGGCTGATTGGTGAGGCTTCTGCGGCACTACAAGCAAAACCAACACACCAAGAGGCCTTGGCTGCCTTGATTGTGTGCAAGCTTGAGAAAATTGAGCAGGGGCAACAGATCTGGTGTGAGCAGGTTATTCTCCAAACCCTCAACACGGGTATGTTGGGCCAAATGACACGAGAATCACACTTGTGTCATTTGGCCCATACCCCTGCTCCTCCTCCTCCTCCTTCTGCCACACCTCCAGCACCACAGCCACAGCCTGGAAGGAAGCGTGTAAGGAAGACCAGAGTGTGATGACCTGGGTTCAGTCTGGTCTGACAGAAGATTCATCCTGTTGTAGTACCACAGCCTGGGAACATAGATGTCATCTGCTGCTGTTCCGGGTTTCATGGACTTCAGGACCAGACTTCTCTCCCTCAGATATGTACTCCTCAGGCCACCAAGTTTTTAGTTGAAATATTTGATGTGTGCCCTGGGGGTCAAAGGCTTCACAAATCTCCCCAGTTTCAACATTGCTGCCTCCCTCTTTATCTGTTACTGACACCGAAATAAAGGTATTTTTTGTTTGGATGAAATACTTGCGTATGTGTTTTCCTTCAAAAAGGCCAGTTTATTTGTGAGCAGGCAGGTACATTTCCAAAAAACAAAGTGAACTAAATAACAAGGGGTGTTAACACTAAACAACCTCCTGTAGATTAAAAAAGAAAAACAAAATCTCAAAAATCAAAAAATCAAATAATGTTGTTGTAAGTTTACACAAAAAAATAAAAAAAAATAAGGATAAATGAGCAAAGTGTCTTTAAAGGAGATTTTTAGGGAATCCCCCCCCCCCAAAAAAACATCCCAAAAAAACAAAAAACAAATCAAACATTGTGTAGATGTGACGCAAACTAAAATTGTATTACTGAAATGGTTAAAAAAGAGTAATGAAATCCGTGCGGGGCATCAAAAGAAGTTGGTTCTTGCAGCATTGTAAAGAACAAGAGAATGCGCTTGATGAATGATTTTTTTACATTGCAGCGTGACGAATGTGCTATATCGCTTACGAGCAGTAGTTTTACCTGGACGAGCACTTCCGTGTCGGAATTTGAATGTGAGCATGCGTGGCACTTGGTCCGATGAAAATGCTCTACACATGATCGGATTAGGTCCGTCCGGCCCAGTTGGTCGGGAAATCTGTCCAACATGTTGGAAAATTGGGTCGGACGGAGATTCGGACAGAATCAGTCCGATGCATACCACACACAGTCGGATTATCTGATGACACGGTCCGATAAGACTCATTCCGACAGATTCTCCGGCCGTGTGTACAAGGGCTTAGAGTGCTTTCACACTGAGGCGTTGGGGGTGTCTGCGCTAAAGCACCGCTATTTTAGTGATGCTTTACTGTAATTTTAGCTGCACTATTTGGCCCCCAACGGGGCACTTTTAACCCCTGCTAGTGCCCAAAAAAGGGTTAAAACCGATGCCTTGGGGCGCTTTAGTAGTGGTGTATACACCACTCCTACAGTGCCGCAAAGATGCTGCTTGCAGGACTTTTTTTTACCATTCTGCAAGCGCACCTCTCCAATGTGAAAGCACCAAGTCTTTTACACTGGAGTGAGAGGAGAGGCTCTTTACAGGCACTATGCAGGTGCTATTTTTAGCGCTATAGCGCCTGTAAAACACCTCAGTGTGAAAGCACCCTAACTTGTCCATGCACAAGACGGTGACATGAATTTCTGTGGAAGTCTGATAGAAGGCAAGTGGAGAATAAGTCTAATCAACTTTAAACTCCATCAGCGGTCATAAATATTGTACAATGAAAGGATCTCACAGTTAGAATAGATATATAAAGTATTCAAGCATAAGAATTTATTCAATAATGAAACATACCCCCAGTCTTGGTGTAGTCTTATGGCTGAAGGTGTGTGGAAAGTAGGGATGACCCGAACACCCTCCTGTTCGATTCGCAGCAGAACATGCGAACAGGCAAAGAATTTGGCAGAACACATGAAACTCATTAAAGTCGAACATGAATAATCAAAAGTGCTAATTTTAAAGGCTTATATGTAAGTTATTGTCATAAAAAGAGTCCTGCCCCAGGGGACATGTATCAATGCAAAATGTTATTTTTAAAATGACCGTTTTTCCGGGAGCAGTGATTTTGTAATGTTTAAAGTGAAACAATAAAAAATAAATATTCCTTTAAATATTGTGCCTGGGGGTGTCTATAGTATGCCTGTAAAGTGGCAATTTTTTCCCGTGTTTAGAACAGTACCACAGCAAAATTATATTTCTAAAGGAAAAATTGTCACTCAAAACTGACTGTAATCAATTGTCAAGTCTCTGCAATATAGATAAAACTCATTGAAAAAAAGAGCATGGGATCCACCCCAGTCCATTACCAGGCCCTTTGGGTTTGGTATGAATATTAAGGGGAATCTCGAACCAAAATTTTAAATAAAATTGCTCTTAAAATCCATACCAGACCCTTCGGGTCTGATATGGAAATTAAGGGGAACCCTGTGCCAAATTTGAAAAAAATGGTGTAGAGGCCCCCCCCAAAATCCATGCCAGATCCTTATCCGAGTACGCAACCTCACTGGCCGCAGGAAAAGAGGGGAGGATGAGAGAGTACCCCCCTCCTGAACCATACCAGGTCACATGCTCTCAACATGGGAAGAGTGATTTGGGGTAGCCCCCAAAGCACCTTGTCCCCATGTTGATGGGAACAAGGGCCTCATCCCCACAACCATTGCCTGGTGGTTTGGGAGTCTGCAGGTGGGGGGATTATTGGAATCTGGAAGCCCCTTTAACAAGGGGACCCCCAGATCCTGGCCTCCCCCCGTGTGAATTGGTACCCCTACCATTTCACAGAAAAAGTGTCCAAATGGTAAAAAAGACAAGAGACAGCTTGGGACAAGTCCTTTATTAAAAAATAAAAAAATAAAAATGTCCCACCATGTCCATTCATCTTCCTCTATCACGCTGCCTGACGGACCGAAAAAGGAAAAAAAAACGCAACCGAACCGCCTCCATGGGAGGCTCCTGCCAAGTGACAGCTCCTATATAACTGAAGGCGGGGGTGATGTAACCAGGTGACACCACCCACTCTGACGCCACGGGGTCTTTCCCATGGCTTCCCCATGGTGTCAGAGGTGGGCAGGGCCACCCGGTGACGTAAATTGATGGCCCCGCCCCCTTCTTTGTCTTCTTTTCATTTTCACAATTTTGCAAAAAGGCACAATTTAAAAGTCTCAAATATTTTGTGGTTTCTTTAACAAAACTGTAAATAAGTGGCTTAAAGCAGAGTTACACCCAAAAGTGGAACTTCTGCTTATCTGACCCCTCCCCCAGCTATTAGACTACACCAAGACTGGGGGTATGTTTCATTATTGGATATATTCTTATACTTGAACACATAGCCAAGTATTATTCTCCACAATTTTTTTTATTGTGCATTAAAAAAAGAAAACAAATAAAATTAGACATGCTATCTGCCAATAGAACTTAACCAAAAAGTCCATTCTATGCATCAAAAAATATAGAAAATATACCAAATCAAATCATTATTCAACCAAAAAAAAATAATAATGTCAAGGCAATAACTCCAAGGCCAACCATAAATAACACATTATCTCCTCCGTTTCCACATGTCTGGTTGACAAATGGCCATTCAGAAACAAACTGAAAAGCACAAAATGAAAAGCCTGAAATGAAAAGTGCAAAATGAAAAGCGCAAATCAACACTCACCAACTTCTACTAACATGAAATTAGCAGAAGGAGCCTAAAGGGTGGCGCTAAAGAGCTGAAAAACCATGTAGTACGTAACTACGTTCATGATTGTTGGCCAACAATTGTGTGTCGTGTGTATGCACTGGTGGGAACTGACAAGCAGCACAGATAGGCAGTACTGGTGGGCACTGATGGGCATTGATGGGTGGCACTGATGGGCAACACTGATGGGCATTACTGATGGGCATTGATTGACAGCAGTGATGGGCATTGATGGGTAGCACTGATAGGCAGCACTGATTGCCAGCACTGACTGGCATCGCTTATGGGCACTGATTGGTCACAGTGGTGGGCACTGATTTCTGCCACTGGTGGGCACTGATAGGCACTGATTTGTGACACTATATTGCACTATTGGTGTAATCGGGGCACTGATGATCAGTGCCCTGATTACATTCTTAGCAGTCTCTTGTGAGGAGATGCCCCTGATCGTCTCTCCTCTCCTCACTCTCTGTCACATACACACACTCTGTTTACATATGACCGGCTGTAATTGGACACAGCTGATCACATGGGTAAAGAGGCACGGATGGGATGCTTCTCCCCGCAGGCACGTGAAAGCAGCTGTTCTGGGACGCCATCATATGATGTTGTCCCAGAACGAGAGCCGCACCGCCCCGCGGTCATTTGACAGTGGGCTGGCGGCAAGCAGTTAAAGGAACAGCGATTTTAATGATGCTTAAATTAGCACAAAAAATGAATAGAAAATATGTAAATACAGTGCCTGGGCGGGGGTCCTTGAATTTGCCTTTAAAATGTACACACAGTGCCTGGGGAGTCCCCTTAATCTGCCTTTAAAGTGGCACATCTGCACCGTGTATTGAACCTGCTGCAGCAAAACTGACATTTCTACAGAAAAAAATGACATTTAAATTGATTTCCCCTGCTTTCTTTATTTAGTAAACAACAGTTTGTGGTCTGTATGATGAGGGCACATTTTAGTGCGCTAGGAACAAGATTACAGATTTTTTTGGATAAATTATGGAGTCTCTTTGGCAGACTTTGGATGCAAAGAGCAAGCCTTATGTGAAGTAGTCAAATTATAGCACACTCAGGCCAAGATTAATTATTTTCTTTTAGATAAAGTCTGGTGTCTCTTTCGCAGATTTTGTATAGAAGTAACAGGTGTAGAAAAATTGGGCTTTGGAGGTTGGTGGTGCCAATATTACCCTATAGAGGTACTCTTGATAAAAGCAAGAATTGGCCTTGCTGTAAAAAAAAAAAAATTAATTTGATGCCCCTGTCAAACAGTTGCAGAAAAATTTGGCTTTGGGGGTTGGTGATGTCTTCACGCCGTAACCCTATAGAAGTACTCTTGATGAAAACAAAAACTGGCATTGCTGTAAAAAAAATTAATTTGACACCCATGTCACACAATTGCATAAAAATTGGTCTTTGGGTGTTGTTGGTGCCTTCACCCTATAACCTTCTAGAGGTACTTGTGATAAATGAAAAAAATTGTGCTTGTTGTAAAAAACTGAAGTTTGACACAGTTGAGGAAAAATTGGTCTTTGGGTGTTGTTGGTGTCTTCACCCTGTAACCTTCTTGACATACTCTTGATGAAAGCAAGAATTGGCCTTGCTGCAAAAAATTTTTAATTTGTATTCTTGTGTTTAAGAAATAAAAATATTTGAAAGTAAAAAATCCAGGGTTTACAAACACTTTAAGGATAGTGATCATGTGAAGCCATTTATTATCACATAGTTGTTTGGTTCTTTTTTAAATCATAATGATAACAGCAATCAACTAAATGGCCCTGATAAAAGTTTCCATCCCCTGGAATGCGTGGCCTTGGTACAGACACACCAGGTTACAATGGCAATTAAAGGTTAATTTTGCACCTTCTGTAGTCTTTTTAAATCACAGTTAGTGTCTGTATATAAATTGTCAATGAGTTTGTTAGCGCTCACGGGAAGCACTGACCAGGCTAGATACTGAGCCATGGAGAGCAGAAACGAACTGTCAAAAGATCTGTTAACATGGTAGTGGAACTTTATAAAGATGGAAAAGGATATATAAAAAAAAAATGTAAAGCCTTGAATATGCCAGTGAATACTGTTAAATCACTTATTAAGATGTGGGGGGAAATGCGGGGATCTCTAGATACCAAGCCAAGGTCAGGTAGACCAAGAAAGATTGCAGCCATTACTGCCAGAGAAATTGTTTAGGATACAAAGACAAACCCACAGGTAACCTCAGGAGAAATACAGGCTGCTCTGGAAAAAGATGGTGTGGTTGTTTTTAAATAGCACAATATGACGATACTTGAACAAACATGAGCTGCATGGGTGAGCTTTTACTGCGCCAATGTCACAAAAAAGCCTGGCGAGGTGTTCTGGGGCATATTTTTGTAGCATTGGTGCTTTTTGTAGCATTGGTGCAGTAAATGCTTCTTTCTGGTAATTCAACCATGTAGCTCATTTAAGTATTTCAAGTTTCATCATATTGTGCTCCTTCAAACAATCGCACCATCTTTTTACAGAGAATCCTGTATTTCTCCTGAGGTTACCAGTGGGTTTGTCTTTGAAGCCTGAACAATTCATCTGGCAGTTGTGTTTGCAATCTTTCTTGGTCTACCTGACCTTGGCTTGGTATCCAAAGGTCCCTGAATTTCCCACTTATTTAGTAATTGAACAGTACTGGCTGGCATACTCAAGGCTTTGGATGTCTTTTTATATCCTTTTCCATCCTTATAAAGTTTCATTACCTTGTTACGCAGGTCTTTTGACAGTTCTGCTCCCCATCACTCAGAATCTAGCCTGCTCAGTGCATCCACGTGGAAGCTAACACATTCATTGACTATTTATACACAGGCACTAATTGCAATTTAAAACTCACTGATGTGGGAAATTAACCTTTAACCACTTGACCACTGGGCACTTAAACACCCTTAATAACCAGACCAATTTTCAGCTTTCGGTGCTCTCACATTTTGAATGACAATTACTCAGTCATGCAACACTGGACCTATATGAAATTTTTGTCCTTTTTTTCACACAAATGGAGCTTTCTTTTGGTGGTATTTAATCACCGCTCGGTTTTTTACTTTTTGTGCTATAAAAGAAAAAATACAGAAAATTCGGTAAAAAAATTAATTTTTCTTTGTTTCTGTTATAAAATTTAGCAGATTAGTAATTTTTTCGTCATACATTTTGGCCAAAATTTATACTACTACATATCTTTGGTAAAAATAAGTACAAATTGATGGATATTATTTGGTCTTTGTGAAAGTTATAGAGTCCACAAGCTATGGTGCCAATATCTGAAAATTGATCCCACCTGAAGTACTGACGGCCTATTTCAATTCTTGAGACCCTAACATGCCAGAAAAGTACAAATACCCCCCAAATTACCCCTTTTTGGAAAGAAGAAATTCGAAGGTATTTAGTAAGAGGCATGATGAGTTTTTTGAAGTTGTAATTTTTTCCCTCAATTCTTTGCAAAATCAAGATTTTTTTTACTTTTTTTTTTTCACAAAATTTTCATATTATCAGTTTATTTCTCACACACAGCATATGCATACCACAAATTACACCCCAAAACACATTCTACTATTACTCCCGAGTATGGCGATACCACATGTGTGAGAGTTTTACACAGTGTGGCCACATACAGAGGCCCAACATGCAGGGAGCACCATCAGGCGTTCTGGAGCACCCAGGACAATTCTGACATTTCTCTCCTACATGTAAAAATCATCATTTATTTGCTAGAAAATTACATAGAATCCCATAACATTATATATGTTTTTTAGCAAACACCCTGGAGAATACAATGGTGGTCGTTGCAACTTTTTATCTCGCACGGTATTTGCGCAGCATTTTTTTGAATGCTTTTTTTTGGGAAAAAAAACAGTTTTGTGCTTAAAAAAAAAAACAGTAAAGTTAGCCCAATTTTTGCATAATGTGAAAGATGAAGTTATGCTGAGTAAATAGATACCTAACATGTCACTCTTCAAAATTGCACACGCTCGTGGAATGGTGCCAAACGTCGCTACTTAAAAATCCCCATAGGCGACGCTTTAAATTTTTTTTACTGGTTATATGTTTTGAGTTACAGAGGAGGTCTAGCGCTAGAATTATTGCTCTCGCTCTAACGTTTGCAGCGATACCTCACATGTGTGGTTTGAACACCGTTTTCATATGTGGGCGGGACTTACATATGTGTTCGCTTCTGCATGCAAGCACATGGGGACAGGGGCGCTTTAAAAAAAAAAAATGTATTGTTCATTTTACTTTATTTATTTTAGTTTGACATTTTTTTCCCCAAAAATAAATTTTTTGATCACTTTTATTCCTATTACAAGGAATGTAAACATCCCTTGTAATAGGAATATGGCATGACAGGTCCTCTTTACAGTGAGATATGGGGTCAATAAGACCCCACATCTCACCTCTAAGCTGGGAAGCCCGAAATAAAAAAAATAAAAAGATTCTGGCTTTGATCGTATAGGCGAGTCGGTAGAAGCACCGGAGGGCGGCGGGAGGGGGGGATGTCTATGGCTGGGTATTGCAGGGTATCATCGACTATGGCTGGGTATTGCAGGGTATCTCCGAGTATGGCTGGGTATCTCCGAGTATGGCTGGGTATCTCCGGGTATTGCAATTTATGGCAGGGTATTGCAGAGTATTGGCAGGGTATAGCAGAGTATTGGCTGGAATTGTACTGCAGAGTATTGGAGGGTAGTGCAGAGTATTAGCGGGTATTGCAGTGTATTGGCGGGTGTTTCAGAGTATTGGCAGGTGTTGCAGAGTATTGGCGGGTGTTGCAGAGTATTGGCTGGTATTGCAGAGTATTTGCGGGTGTTGCAGAGTATTTGCGGGTGTTGCAGAGTATTGGCGGGTGTTGCAGAGTATTGGCTAGTGTTGCAGAGTATTTGCGGGTGTTGCAGAGTATTTGTGGGTATTGCAGAGTATTGGCTGTTGCAGAGTATTTGCGGGTGTTGCAGAGTATTTGCGGGTATTGCAGAGTATTTGTGGGTATTGCAGAGTATTGCAGAGTATTTGCAGGTGTTGCAGAGTATTTGTGGGTATTGCAGAGTATTTGCTGGTACTGCAGAGTATTGGGGGGTATTGCAGAGTATTTGCTGGTACTGCAGAGTAATGGCAGGGTATTGAGGGGTTACATTTCGGTGAGCAGCGATGTGGGCACTGCAGACACCGATCTTTTCCCCTTCCGCTGTACCGATCGGTACAGAGAGGGGGAGGGAGGAACCAGCGTCATAACATGACGCCGGTTTGTTTACAAGTGATCACTCCGTCATTTGACGGAGCGATCACGTGGTAAATGGCCACGATGAGCAGGCGTTTACCGTGATCCGTGATGTGCCGGATCATGGATGCTCTCGAGTGTGCGCCCCAGGGGGTGTGCGAGAGCGGAATTCTGGGAGGACGTCATATGACGGCCTCCCAGAGTTAAACAACCGCCCTGTAGCCATCATTCGGCTATGGGCCAGTTGTTAAGTGGTTAATTGCCATTTTAACCTATGTATTTCACCTTGTGTGACTGCACCAAGGTCAAACATTCCAGAGTATGGACAATTTTTGAGCAGGGCCATTTGGTTGATTTCTGTTATCATTATGACTTAAAAAGGAGCCAAACAACGTGATAATAAATGGCTTCATATGATCACAGTCCTTAAATAAAAGAAAGTTTTTTGTTTTGTCGTATTTTTAATATCATTGCCAAAATTCCAGGGTATGCAAACATTTGAGCGCAACTGTACAATAAATCTGACCATCTTCCTGTAGATTTTACATACTGATAAGGATCACTTAAAAGCATGCCTATATTTCAGACTTGTTTCATCTGACAGAAGTGACTCACAGTGGAAGCTGGTTTAAGAACAACATGCAAAAGCCCAACGAACCATGACAAAACAGGAACAATTAGCTTTGATCTGGTTCCCTGTAAATAGAAAAAAATAGGCAAATTTGCACTTTGTTAGTGAATGACCCCCATTAGATTTGGAACAGTAGTGTTTTTTTCTGTTTATGCCATGTTTTAGTTTTGACATAATTAGTATAATCAACCATGATAGATATAATGAGAGATATACAAGGAAATATTTCAGAAAAACCTCAGTGTCAGAGAAGTCATTTTTTTAATTACCCAAGTTCAGTCTTTCAGCTTGAATATAAATGTAAAGATATGGAAATAAGAGCATGATTGTATGCACGTGCATTGACAGACTGCTTGGTACTGGCTGCCTGGGCTTTTTAGCAGCAACAAATAATGTCACACTGTCAAAATTACAACATATTCTAAGATTAGATAACAAGTATAACCTGAAGGCTTACTGTCATTGAAAATGTGCAGCAAAGGTACATTGTAAAGCCCACAGCTTCAAACATTTTCACAAATGTTGCCAGATTTCAATAAGTAATGTGTCCATCAGCCTTGATAATTGGCTGTATACTGGATATTGTATATTGAAAAATGCCAATTCAAAAATCCATACTGTAACCCTTTTGATAAATTATTTCATTCTACTGTACCTCAACATAATTAAAAAATTCTGTTTTTATTAATAAACATCTATTCTTTCATCCATATTTGTTAACGTAATTGTAAAGTCTGAAGTTTTTTTTATCTTAATGCATTCTATGCATTAAGATATAAAGCCTTCTGTGTGCAGCAGCCCCCCTCAGCCCCCCCCAGTACTTACCTTAGCCCCATCTCTATCCAGCGATGTCCACGAGTAAATCGACCTTCCAGGACTCCCCCTCCTAATTGGCTGAGACACAGCAGTGGCGTCATTGGCTCCTGCTGCTGTCATTCAAACTCAGTTAGCCAATCAGGAGAGAGAGGGGTGGGGCCATGTGCCTCCATAGCAAGCTGCTTGCTGTGGGGGCACTCGACAGGAGGGAGGGGCCAGGAACTCCAGCCAGGGACCCGAGAAGTGGAGGATCTGGGGTACTTTGTGCAAAACCACTGCACAGAGCAGCTAAGTATAAAGTGTTTGTTATTTTTATAGATAAAAATGAGACTTTACAATCACTTTAATATGCCCAACACATTTTGTTTTGTTTGTATGTATACACATAATAGTAGTTGTAACAAAAATGAGATCTTTAACAGGCAATTAGCAGAAATTGTGATTAACTTGTCACTCAATCTACTTTTTATTCCCATGTTGTTTTTTTAAATGTTAATCTTGAATATAGCTGTCTTTTACAGTTTTATGATGTTTTCTAAGTGTTTTCAAAAGAAGTGTCAGCAATGCCTATTTTTATGGAAATGGTAGACATAAATAAGTATAATGTATTATGCACTGTTGATTAGATATATTATCAGTGATCTTGACAGTATACATGCACTGTCACCATTAGATGGCACAAGCAGTACTTTTAATGGAGGCTCAGGTAAAAGGTTTATGTAATGCTACCCTAGTTATCAGACTTCCCACCTTCCATTATAATATTGAAAGCGAAGGGTCCTCTTTTTCCATCAGGCTGGAGCATGGTTCATAGCATGATGATCTGCAGGGTCAAGGAATGGGAGAAGGTGGAGTAGGCTGGACATATTCTCTTTCTTTTTGGAACCCCTTCTGGGGAAGTGTGGTTCCGTGGCACTTGTGGATAAAGACAGGAAAGACTACCAGTGCAAGAACAATTTTTAGACTTCTTGTACACCTACTGCTCAAATACAGACTCCATTTTACTGTAAGTAAACAGAGAGATATACATATACAAATAAAAATGTTACATTAACTATAATTCTTTCATGATTTATAGCAAAAGTACCTGGAGTCAAACCGGATGAACCCCTTTGGAGAGCAAACCAGAAACCTTGTGATGGCATAAGGAATATTACCTTCCATCTCCTACCTACCCAAAAAGTGAGCAATGTCCAGATCAACACAATAAGGAAAGAGGTACCTGCATCAGCCTGGATCACATTAAGTATAAATGAACTCTTATGTCCCAGAGAGCAAATCTGTATAAATGGTACAGTTACCCGTACCTGTGATGGGTGACAACTGTGCAGAAAAACAACCTGAAAGAGCTAAGACTAGTTTCCTTTCTGGTAGTCACTATAATCGTTGGAACTATATAAACAGAGGTTTGGTGCCCTTTTCATTGAACATGATTAGGCTGATTTACTAAAAGAGTTAAAAATCTAAAACTACACTCTTCCCAGACAATGTTGCTTTCCAAGGGTGGTTACATTGGTTCTCCATTCAGATTGGTGCAACTTCAAAGCTGGGTGTACACTGAGTTTTTTTTTCTTCATTCAGTGGGTTGTATAAAAAAAAAAAAAAAAACTGACAGATACCTGTATCCACACAAATGATGTGGATTCAGGAATTTCCCCTGCTAACCATCAGTATATATATTGATAACTACACATCAGTACTGCCTATATTAGGGTTTCTCAACCAGAGTTTCACTCATGGGCTCTGCTGCAATCTAACTGTCAATTACAGGCAGCTGATGGGTATATTGCATCCCCACTTAGCAGACACTGTCCTATACTTTCTCCCATATGCAGAGTGGTGCAGGGAAAAGACAGGACTCATTTCCGCACCACTCTTCATCTTGATTAACAACAAGCTCAAATGTGTTTGGTCAACCAATTTAGAAACCCCTCCAGTTTCAGACACTAGTATTTCAGGTGAAGTTTTTAGAGGTTTCATTCATTATGAAAGCACAGGTCTAGATTTTAACACACATTACTGCATGCATGGAAGCTACTTTGTCACCTGTTCTAAATACCCAATAAATGCATCTCTCTGGATGAACCGAGTTGTTGAGGGAAAATTCATTTTGGATAAGCAGTTTTCATTCTATATTGACTAGCACATTCTTGCCTCAACAACAATTATAACAAAAATCATCCATATATACCAACAACTAACATGCAGCAAAAACCCATCACCACCATCAGAAGCTCCGGTTGAATACCGGTAATCTCTTAGACCCCACATCTTGGGTGAGCCCTCATCACCCACCAGGGTGTCCTGCTTGTTTATTTATCCTGCTGGTCAGCGGGAGCCTCTCTACCAATATGTCTACTGGTCTTAAAGCCTGTTTTTTTTTCTCAGTCCATCGGACGCTGTGAGCGCAGATGAATGGACATCGCGTGGACACTTTTTTTTTTCATTAAGGACTTGTCCCAAACTGTCTCCTGTCATTTTTACCAATTTGTTACTTTTTTTGGTGAATGGGTAGGGGTACAATGTAACCAATGCCCATTCACATGGGAGGCTGGGATCTGTGGGTCCCCATGTTAAAGGGGGCTTCAAGATTCTGATAAGCCCCTCCGCAGACCCCCACAACCACCAAGCAAGGGTTGTGAGGATGAGGTCCTTGTCCCCATCAACATGGGGACAAGGCCTTTTGGGGGGACCCCAAAGCACCCTCCCCATGTTAAGGGTATGTGACCTGGTATGGGGGGATGTGGCCTGCCAGCTTGCGTGCTCGGATAAGGGTCTGGTATGGATTTTAGGGGACCCCTACGCCATTTTTTTTTCAATTTTGGCTCGGGGTTCCCCTTAAAATACATACCAGACCTGAAGGACCAGGTATGGATTTTGAGGGGGACCCCTACACCAATTTTTCTTTAATTTTGATGCAGGATTCTCCTTAATATCCATACCGACCCAAAGTGACTGGTAATGGACTGGGGGGAACCCATGACATTTTTTTCAATGATTTTTATCTATATTGCCAGGATCTGACAATACATTACAGCTGTGAGCAGTTTTAAATTACATTTTTCCTTTACAGATGTAATTTTGCTGCTCTCATTCATAAAACTATGTACGGCTGCCATGTAAGCAGCCTTACATAGTGTGGGGTGTGGACTCAGCCCCCCTGAGTCATGACCAAAGCATGCAGGGCAGGTGCATGCTTTGGGCAATCAGCAGCCATCAATGCGCTGCAATCTCGCAGCGCATTGACGGTGTCCCCGTTCATTATGGCGCGTTTCGCAGGTGCTTGAATTTCCTGCGCCATAATGTTCGATATTCAGTGAGCGGGTGAACACCCAATGTTCGAGGCAAACTTATGTTCAACTCGAACATGAGGCTCAGCCCTAGTCACAATCATAAGTAAGCAACGAGAGACCACTGGGTTTTACTGTGGGTACATGTTGGTTTAAAACATACAAGTGCCACATCCTATTGTTATGAAACAGAAGAATTGATTTTGGACAGCAGTCCATGGACTTTAAAAGAGAACTATGTTTTTTTTTCCCTTTTATACTTACTGAGGCAGATGCAGCATGGGACTGATGCTGCATCTGTCCCCCGGAGTCTCTACACTGAGAACTGAGCCACCGAAACATCGCCAATGGCTCAGTTTTCACAGATCCCCGATCTTTGATTGACAGTCAGCAGCTCTCCTCTCTGCTCCTCCATGCTCACTGGAGCGATGAGCTGTGGAGGGGCGGGGATCGGCAATCTCAGTCTCTCAGAGTCCTGCTGAGAGGCTGAGACAGGCATTAGTCTAGGCATCTGGCTGATCCAGGCTTCATTGTCATGATGATGCGATGCCTAAACTGATTCCAGTGATGTCAACAGAGAGCAGACTTCAGACCACTCTCTGCTGAAAATGGGTTACAGGAGTGCAAAACTAATTGCACTCCTGTGACCCTTAGGAGAAGCCCAGCCAAACAAGCTCAGGCTGGACTTCTCTTTTAAGGACACACAACATTCATTTAATAAAAAATATAAATGTTATTAATGAACATTTACAATCATATTATTAATTAAAACCCAAAAAGTATAGTAGCATATTGCATCTATGTGTTAATAAGGATAGTAGCCCCTATCAGAATATAAAGTAATATTCACAAAAAACAGCAATCACAAATCCTGTAAAATATTGGTAATTGGGAAAGCCAACATTCCTTTTAACCGGGCTTGAGATGTTCTGTGTAGTTCAGCTTCTCCAGGAGCAGATGGTGCAAAAATATAAATACTACCCATAACTCAATACAAATAGAAGAAACTGTCATGGGGAATGCATAACAAAAGGGGCAATTTCCTACAAGAGTAAATCAATGAACATCCTCATTTACAGTGCCTTGAAAAAGTATTCATACCCCTTGAAATGTTTTCACATGTTACATCCAAAAACGTAAATAGATTTTCTTGAAATTGTATGTGATGGACCAACACAAAGTGGCACATCATTGTGAAGTGGAAGGAAAATGATTAATGTTTTTAATTTTTTTTTTTACAAATAAATATCTGAAAAGTGTGGCATGCATTTGTATTCAGACAACTTTACTCTTATCCCCTAATTAAAATCTAGTGGAACCAATTGCCTTCAGAAGTCACCTATGTAGTAAATAGGCTCCACCTGTGTGTAATTTACTCTCCGCTATTATGTGAAGCCCTCAGAGGTTGTATAGAGAACCTTAGTAAGCAAACAGCATCATGAAGGCCAAGGAACACACCAGACAGGTCAGGGATAAAGTTGTGGAGAAGTTTAAATTAGGGTTAGGTTATAAAAAATATCCAGAGCTTTGAGCATCTCACGGAGCACTGTTCAATTCATCATCTGAAAATGGAAATAGTATGGCACAACTGAAATGCTACCAAGACATGGCTGTCCATCTAAACTGACAGTCCGGGCAAGGAGAGTATTAATCAAAGAAGCAGCCAAGAGGCCCATGGTAACTCTGGAGGAGCTGCAGAGATCCACAGCTCAGGTGGGAGAATCTGTCCACAGGGCAACAATTAGTCATGCACTCCACAAATCTTGCCTTTATGGAAGAGTGGCAAGAAGAAAGCCATTGTTGAAAGAAAGCCATAAGAAGTCTTATTTGCAGTTTGCAAGAAGCCATGGAGAGGACACAGCAAACATGTGGAAAAAAGTGCTCTAGTCAGATGAGAACAAAAATTTAACTTTTTGGTCTAAGAGCAAGATGCTATATGTGGCGGAAAACAAACACTGCACATCACCATGAACACACTATCCCAACCATGAAACATGGTGGTGGCAGCATCATGTTGTGGGATGCTTTTCTTCAACAGGGAAGATTGTCAGAGTTGATGGGGAGATGGATGGAGCCAAATACAGGGCAATCTCAGAAGAAATCCTGTCAGAGTCTGCAAAAGACTTGAGACTGGGGCGGAGGTTCACTTTCCAGCAGGACAACAACCCTAAACACACAGCCAGAGCTACCATGGAATGGATTAGTTCAAAGCATATTCATGAGCTAGAATATCGCAGTCAAAGTCCAGACCTAAAATCAAATAGAGAATCTGTGGCAAGACTAGAAATGCATGCAACACTTTTCACATATTTATTTGTAAAACATTTTGAAAACCATTTATCATTTTCCTTCTACTTCACAATTATGTGCCACTTTGTGTTGGTCTATCATGTAAAATCCCAATAAAATACATTCACATTTTTGGTTGTAAGATAACAAAATGTGGAACATTTCAAAGGGTATGAATACTTTTTCAATGCACTGTTTATGGTATATATCATATAGTATACTAGAGTATACTATGTGATCTCACAACTATTGCAAGTCCCTCCAATATACACTGACTGTGTATACTGTATATAAATATAGCAGTGGTATTCTGCAGCACTGTATAGTAGTATAGCCACAGCTATCTTTCCCTGCCAGCATTTTATGATCTCTCCCTCTGTACTCCCAGTCTCCCCACACGCTGACAAAAAGCTGTGGGAACAGTGACTTTTATAGATAGGAGCTGGAACATGAACACTGTAAAACAATTGGGTTTGGGTCAAACTCATGTTTAGCCTAAACCCAAAGCATATTCCTAATTGCTAATATAAGCCATATTTGTGAAGTATGCACTAAATATATGATCCTGGAAAAACTTGATAAAATATATGGCTGTCCCAAAATATTTGCTCTTTTCCACTCAAGGTTTTCTGAGTCGTTTGGACAGTGAGCAACTTCAGTGAGCTTGATCTAAAATGTTCCATGTGTTCTGTTAAGGACCCTGGGGCATCAAACGCTCTATCACTGCTCAGTGAGCTTAGCTATAATGTGATTATATTGAACTTTACATATTCCTCTTCAATAAATATTAACCAAAACATTTTATAAGTATAAGAAAAACCACTGAAGAAGTAAAGTAGGGTTTGTTAACAGAGTTTTACTAAACTGCAGTATGTCAAACAAAACAAAATGTATAGTGGGACTTGTTAAGGCATTCAACACATCTCACAACAAAATAGGTAGAAACTAAAATCTGTATTGATATTGATGGTCTAATACCCATGTAATTAAAAGTTTTATGTCGAAAAGACTTCAATCAAATATAAGGAATTTCCACTCCCTTAAAGAGGCTAAAGACTCCAAATACCAATTTATACAATATTACTAGGGATGGGCGAACGATTCGGCCCAAGAATAAACTTCGGTTGTTCAGACGTTGGCGAACAATGAACATTATGCGGTGTTCATGGCAAATTTGAAAGACGCGGAACCCCGTTAAAGTCTATGGGACACTAACATGAAAAACCAAAGTTATCATTTTAAAGGCTTATATGCAAGTTATTCTCATAAAAAGTGTTTGGGGACCTGGGTCCTGCCCCAGGGGACATGTATCAATGCAAAAAGTATGCCTGTAAGTGGCACAGTTCTCCATGTTTATAACAGTGCCACAGCAAAATGAAATTTCTAAAGGAAAAAAATGTAATTTAAAAGTGATCGTGGCTGTAATGAATTGTCAGATCCCTTTAATACAGATAAAACTCATTGAAATAAATGAATATTAAGGGGAACCCCAAACCAAAATAAAAAATGGCGTAGGAGACCCTACAAAATCCATACAGACCCTTATCCAAGCACGCAACCTGGCAGTCCGCAGGAAAAGAGGGAAGATGAGAGCGCCCCCCTCCTGAACCGTACCAGGCCACATTCCCTGAACATGGGGGGTGCTTAGGAGTCACCCAAAGGGCCACATCCCCACAACCCTTGCCCAGTGGTTGTGGGGGTCTGCAGGCAGGGGGCTTATTGGAATCTGGAATCCCCCTTTAACAAGGAAACCCCCATATCCTGGCTCCCCCCATATGAATTAGTAAAGGGAACATTGTACCCCTACCAATTCACAAAAAAGTGTCCAAAATAGTAAAAATGACAGGAGACATTTTGGGACCTTTATTAAAAAATAAAAAAATTAAAATGTCTCACGATGTAAATCCTTTTTACGCCGACCGACGAACTGAAAAAGGAAAAAAACGCAACAGCTTTGCCTCCATTGGAGGCTCCCGCACACTGAACGCTTCTCGCTTTGACAGCTGTTACATAGCTGAGGGCAGGGCCACTCGGTGACATAAATGGGTGACTCTGATGTCAAGTGGCGTCAATTATATTATGTATCCCCTTCCCGCCGAGCGTACGCAGATGTGCGTACTCGGCTTCCGGGGGGTATACCGGGATGATGCCCACACCTGCAGGCATCATCCCGGTACCGTTTTTTACAGCAGACGATTGGCTATCCAGCCATAACAACCGAAGTGGCTAAAAGCCACTCGGCTGCTATGCCAGAGGAGCGGGAGGAGACGTCCCCCCTTCCCACCACCTCCCGCCGCTGTTACCGGTGATCCCGTTCAATCCGGCTGCTGGGGTGGAACTGGAACGAAGCCATAATAGGCTTTGTTCCAGTCTCCTAATAGTAAACACGGAAGTGACGTCATGACGTCACTTCCCGTTTACTCGGCTGCCAATGGCGCTGGTTTAAAAAAAATATACAGTATTCAGAATTGCCGTTTTCAGCGATCTGAATACCTTGAAGTGTAAAGGAGGGATCGGGGGTCTTTTAGACCCCCGATCCCTCCATAAAGAGTACCTGTCACCACCTATTACTGTCACAAAAGATGTTTACATTCCTTGTGACAGCAATAAAAGTGATCAAATTTTGTTTATTTATTTATTTTAAATGTATTCATTTTAAAATAAATAAAATAAATAAAATAAAAAATTAAAGTGCCTGCCGTCCCAGTGAGCTCGCGAAGCAAAGAAAATGCATACCGAAGTTGCGCCCGCATATGTAAACGGTGTTCAAATCACACATGTGAGGTATCGCCGTGATCGTCAGAGCGAGAGCAATAATTCTAGCACTAGACCTTCTCTGTAATGCTAACCTGGTAACCGTAAAAAAAAATTAAAACATTTCCTATTGAGATTTTTAGGTACCGTACTTTGTCGTCATTCCACGAGTGCGTGCAATTATAAAGTGTGACATGTTTGGTATCTATTTACTCGGTGTAACATTATCTTTCACATTATGCAAAAAAAAAATTGGCTAATTTTACTGTTTCGTTTTATTTTAATTCATGAAAGTGTCCCTTTTCCCAAAAAGTTGCGTTTAAAACACCACTGCGCAAATACCGTGTGACATAAAATATTGCAACAATCACCGTTTTATTCTCTAGAGTCTCTGCTAAAAAATATATATATATAATGTTTGGGGGTTCCAAGTAATTTTCTAGCAAAAAATATGGATTTTAACTTGTAAACACCAAATGCCAAAAATAGGCTTAGTCATGAAAGGGGAATATTCCTTTGGAATTACAATCATGTGATTGCATACCTCAGTAATTAGCCGTGCTTGATATAAAGTCCCACCCAGTTCCCCCCCTTTCTAGTGTATACATATTAGGGATGGAGACAGATGAATCTACCAATTCTTTGCCTCATATAAAGTCCCAACTTCTTGTTTCCTTCTCTTCTTGTAATGATTCAGGGATGGAAGCACACTAGTTAAGTTAGCATATGGATTCTATTTAATTTCTTTACCTATAGTATATATATATATATATATATATATATATATATACATATATATATATATATATACATATACATACATATATATACATATACATACATATATATACATATACATACATATATATATATATATATATATATATATATATATATATATATATATATATATATATATATATATATATATATATATATATACATACATATCATAGCATATGGATTCTATTTAATTTCTTTACCTATAGTATATATATATATATATATATATATATATATATATATATATATACATATACATATATATATATATATATATATATATATATATATATATATATATATATATATATATATATATATATATATATATATATGGCAATATGACTCCTGATTGACACTCTGGATGTTACTTTACTTATTTATTGATGTTTTCTGAGTGGCAGCGCCATGGTTCTTGCATATCTGGGAGCTGCGATGTGTTCCGGGGCTTCTCACTCTTCCCCCTCTTCCTTTGTTGTCGGAGACGGGCATCCGACGCCCATTGATGCCACAGCCCATGCGCCGTACGTGCAGTGTATTGTGACGCCGCACGCCGACGTGTTGCTTCTCATCAGTGTACATCTTGAGGGGAGGTCTTGAGTGCAGGTTGTCGAGTGACACTATGTGTCCGGGCAATTGACACTGCCCCCCTTCACTATGCAGCAGGACATTGGCGGTACTCCATTGGCTGCATGTGGCTATACATGGCTATACATGGGTGAAGCACACACCTCTCTCACTTACTGCTCCCAACACACAGGCTGCTATGGTCTTCTTTTCCAAGTTTCAAGGTAACACTTACTCGGTTTTGATCCATTCACTGGGTTTTTCTTGCTATTTCCTCTTGCTCACACTCTATGTCTGTTTGGATATGTGGGTTTTACTATCAACACGTGCACATTTCATCTAGTTTCCTGACATCATTACATGTCCCTATATCATGTTTTTCTTCATAGAGTACCAACTGCAACTTATACACAGTTTGCATCAATTGGGAACCACTTTATCACTGATACCTTCCCTTGCCTCAGTGTGGCCAAGATTCTGCTGCCTCAGCTCCCACGGGATATCCTCAATCGTGCATTTTTAACATTAATGTTATATGTTCAATTTATATTGGGGAATTATAACCCTCCTCTGCCCAGTGTTCCACATGTGTCAAACACCTGCTTTTATTATTACCGTTTTATCCTGTTTGGTAGTACTCCTGACGAGTGGACATCGCCACGAAACACGTAGAGCCCCTGCCGTATGCTACATCATTACCTTAACCTTTATTAATGTCATTGTCCTTAGTATGAATTGGAACTTTTTATCATTATACATGAATGTATTTATTATTACTATTGTGAATTATGTATAATAAATTGCTAAAGTGGTTATACTGTCTTTCATGTAATCTTCATTTCTATTATGTATACTCCTTTGGAATTACAATCATGTGATTACATATCTCAATACTTAGCCGTACTTCACATAAAGTCCCCCCCAGCCCCCCCCCCCCCTTCTAGTGTAGTGTATACATATTAGGGATGGAGGCAGATGAATCTACCCATTCATTGCCTCATTTAAAGTCCCAACTCCTTGTTCCCTCCTCTTTTTGTAATTTTGGCAATGAACAAGAGAGGGGGCCTCAAGAAAAAGGGAAGGAAAGAAAAAATTGTGCCCAATAAGGATGTATGTATATACAATTATGTATAAATGACCATGCATACATGATCATCTGCAAGGCCTTCATATCATTTTTATACAGTTTTAACTGTCAATTTATACTTGCCAATGTACATAAGCTCTCTTACAGCAAATCAAGTACAATGTGTTTTTTTTTCTCTGTCATATCATCCAAATTCACTCCACTGTAACAGCTGACACACTATGATAAGTGGGGTAGAGAGAGAGAAAAAAAGGGGGAAACTGAAGTATCTTGGGGTGTATCTTACCTCAAGACTTTAAGATGTCTTCCAGGACAACTTTCTCCCCTTGTTAGATATGATTCATCGGCATCTGTAGAAAATGCAACATTTCGCTCATACTGTACATAGTTCAGGATAAACAGCATTCTGACGATGATTGCACCCCTTTGATTACTGTATCTCTATCAAACTCTTCTGATCTTAATCCCTTCTAATTTCTAGAATTCAGTGAATCGTAAACTTTCTCAGTTTCTTTGAGCACATCCTAAACCTAGAATTAAAGCAGATATCTTGAATATGACAAAACATACAGATGGCATGAGATCTAAAGAAGGAGATGTGTCAATGGCTTCCACTGCTGTCTCAGCCAATGAGGATGGAGAGTCCCCGGGGGGGCGATACTCTTGTGCACATCACTGGATCGAGGAGAAGCTCAGGCAAGTATTAGGGGAGCTGCTGCATACAGAATGTTTTTTCCCTTCATGCATAGAATGCATGAAGGGAAAAAACCTTCAGCCTTTACAACTACTTTAAGGTATCAAGACGAATGACTTTGTAAGACATGGTACATTTGCATGCAATTTCAAATCTCATGCAAATATAAAGAAATCTTGGGGACAGCGCCTTAACATTGGACATAACTTGGCCTGCCTGATCGGGCAAGATTTTCTGAAATTTTTTTTTCATTATTATTTTTTCTTTTTTTTTTCCTTTTAATATTGCTTATAGGGGTGTGGGGAAAGAATTGATTACTTTGGATAGAACAGAAAATTTACAGCAGTAAAAAGATATAGATGGATACTTAAGGATAAGGGTACATTTCATTGTTTAGTTCAGATTGAATAAACCAGTCTAGGTCTAAGTAAAGTATGATGGGATAATCTGCCTATTAACTGTTGTGACAGATGTCTGCATGTGTCTCATATTATCACAATATGACTGATGTTATTTATTGCAAAGCTGAACCTGATTATCTTGACTAAATAAAGAGTTATAACAAAAAAATATCTTTATTAATATTGATGGTCTTATAACTATGTAATTAAATGGTTTATGTGTAAAAGACCACAATGATATATGGCATCAAATATAAGCCATTTTCACACCCTTAAAGAGACAAAATACTCCAAATGCCACTTTACACAATTTTACTACAGATTATATCTCAAATCCTAATATCCAGGACTGACAGAAAAGAAAAAGTGTTGCTGTCTTCAGTTTATCTCTACCAGTATATGTTGTCTTTAAATCCTTGCTAAGCCTCATAATGATGTTACTGTTTTTGTAAGTTTTTGTGGCATTTCCGCACTTTTGCCTCACTTCAGCAATTATGTATTATGTATAATGTATTATTAAATGTACATTTACTATTTATTATTTATGCTTTCAACACCTTATTTCTGATGAAGCAATATGCGAAACATGTCAAATGAGGTCATACAGAATGCTTACCGATCAATAGATGTTTTCCATATTACTACAGATTATAATCTGCAGTAATATTTACGGATGTTCCGAACATCCCCCTCCCCACGTTTTGGTTCGCACTTGCGAACAGGCAAAAAAATTGTGCGAACACCATTAAAGTCTATGGGACACAAACTATGCGAATATGGCAATAACTTGTCCCAGGGGACATGTATCAATGCAAAAAAAGTTTTAAAAACGTCAGTTTTTTCAGGAGCAGTGATTTTAATAATGCTTAAAATGAAACAATAAAAATAAAATATTACTTTAAACATCATACCTGGGGGGTGTCTATAGTGTGCTTGTAAAGTGGCACAGTTTTCCCATGTTTAGAACAGTACCACAGCAAAATTACATTTCTAAAGGAAAAAATGTAATTTAAAACAGATTCCGGCTGTAATGAATTGTCGAATCCCTTCAATATAGATAAATCTCATTAAAAAAACAGCATGGATGTCCCCCCTTAGTCCATTACCAGGCCCTTTAGGTCTGGTATGGATATTAAGGGGAACCCTGTGCCAAATCGTTTTTAAAAAATGGTGTGGGGGTCTCCCCAAAATCCATACCAGGCCATTCTGGTCTGGTATAGATTTTAAGGGGAACCCTGTGCCAATTTTAAAACAAATGATGTAGGGGACCCCCAACATCCATACCAGACCCTTATCTGAGCACGCAACCTTGCAGGCCACAATAAAAGAGGGGGACGAGAGGGTGCCCACCCTTCTGAACCATACCAGGCCCCATGCTCTCAACATGGGGGGTGCTTTGGAGTTGCACCATGTTGAGGGCGGTGTCAATTGCCCAGACACATGGTGTCACTTGGGAACTGGCACTCAAGACCTCCCCTCAAGATGTAGCAACACGTTGGCATGCCTTGCCTTGAGGGGTACATTTGTGGAAAAGCCTGAACATTGGCAAAACTGCTTTAAAACCCATGTTAAAGACTGTGCCCCGATAATGATTACCATCAGGATAAGCCATAATTCACAGAAACTTTGAAGCAGGTGACTTAATGAAGTCCTACCACAAGATGAGAAACTGTAAGCTGATTTGGAAGTTGAAATTTCTTTGTTTTTGTCCATAAACTCAACCCCTGAGGTATCGCACATGAATACTTGGGAAGCTCATGTGTGTTATCAGAGGTGAACTAATAAAGATTGGGGCTAGACACATGAAAGAAAAGTTAGAGAAACTTTCAAGATTATTATCTCAAATACAGTCCCTGGAAGCTACCCATAAACAATTGTTGGCAGCAGCAAAGGCTGTAATGCTTTGTTCATTGTGGGATCAGGTCAATAAGATACTCTTAGATAGGATAAAAGTAAAAATATTGTTTATATGTTATATGTACATCCAGTTGCAGCAGTTAAAGTCAACAAGATAATTTTTAGACATGTGCACACTGAAATATTTAGTTTCGGAATTTCTTTTTCGTCCGAAAAATACATTTATTTAGTTACTCCCGAAAATTAGTTTTTATTTATTTAGTTTTTCGTTAAAAAATGCATTAAATTACTAATTAAATTAAAATGCACTAATTAAGGTCAAATCTGTCATTGAAGGCATATGGTGTCTGTCGAATGTTCAAAGAAGATTCGACGGAGCAGCTAAACTGTATGACTCCGTATAGTTTAGCTGCTCCGTCAAATCTTCTTAGAACTTTTGACAGACACCATAAGCCAAAGATTCAACGTTTGTATGTTTTTTGCTGCTTTGTCGAATCTTTGTCGTTCATGTTGAATGTATATAGTTCAAACAGAAAATGAACTGGTGATAGTGATCACTGATCAGACAGGTAACAAGATAGGGTATATAGAATTTTCCCTTATTTATCAGCGTATAACACGCGCCGGCGTATAACATGCACCCCAAGTTTAGGAGGGAATTTTAAGGAAAAAAACTTTTAGGAGGGAAATTTAAGGAAAAAAAACTTGTCATTGCAGCCTTGTCATGCAGCCTGTCCGTCATTGCAGCCTTGTCATGCAGCCTGTCCGTCATTGCAGCCTTGTCATGCAGCCTGTCCGTCATTGCAGCCTTGTGCATCGTTGTCCCCTCAGTGATGTCAGCTTTTATTTTTAAAAATGGCGCTGCCGAGATGTCCTGTGTATCTCGGCGGCGCCCGGTAGTTCTCGGCGGCTTTCGGCCACCTTCAGCCGTACTCGGCGGCTTTTGGCCGCCTTTGGCCGTACTCGGCGGCTTTCGGCCGCCTTTGGCCATACTCGGCGGCTTTTGGCTGCCTTCGGCCATACTCTGCGGCTTTCGGCCGCTCTCGACCCTTCTCAGCGGTTTTCAGTCACCGAGAAGGGCCGAAGGCAACCGAAAGCCGCCGAGAAGGGCCGAAGGTGGCCGAAAGCTGCGAGAAGGGCCGAAGGTGGCTGGAAGCCGCCCAGAGCTCAGAAATCGCGGATCGGCGTGATTTTTAACAATCCCCTGATTTTAAGGGGAAAAAAGTGCGTGTTATACGCCGATAAATACGGTATAAAGAATCTTGATCTATAATATAGAATCTATAATAATAAATCCCCCACCCCCCACAACACGGGCAGCCTCTGAGGCTATCGCAACAATAGCAACACTAGTATCACTATCAAGTTCACAACACTAACACAATAGCAGCAGATTATTATGAAAAAGTTAAGTTATTGTTCTGCTTCTGTGCTTATGCTTAATTGCTAAATAATTTAGGTTCTCTGACAAAGGGACCAGCTAAGATTGACTCTCTTCTGAAATGATTCAGTGTGTGTGTCTCTCTCTGCTAGCAATCGTAAGTGAAGTTGGCTGTACGTGTGTACTTAGTTCTAGCTTTGTTACTGCTCCTCCTCTTTGGTTACAATCAGCCAATAACATTCATCATCATCATTATTTTTATTTTACTTCCCCCACCCAATTCCAGCAGCGATCTTTTCTCTCTATGTCAAAACTTTTCTCTCTATGTGGAATCTTTTCTCTTTATGTCGATCTTTTCTCTCTATGTAGAATAATCCTGGACTAATAGAGTTAAGGTTAGGCAGATTTGACCACAGGTTCGATAGACACAGATTGTTATTGTCAGCGTCATGTCGAATCTCATATCTATATTGAACTGTTGTCACAACGAAAACGAAAATAAAGCATTTGTTTATGTCGGATCTTTTGTTTTTCGGATTCTGCACTTTCGTTTGTTAACGAAAATACCTAAAAATTCGGGCAAAAATGCATTTGGACGAAAACGAATGCACATGTCTAATAATTTTGGCAGATTTTAATCAATCAAACAGTACTAGACAGGGTCGCTTGCTCTCACCGCTAATTTTTATACTGATGCCTGAGCCCTTATTGAGACTTATTAGAGCAAATCTAGACATATTGGGTGTAGAGGTGAGAGGAACACAACATTAGGTTGCTGCATATGCTGATGACTTGTTTTTCTTCTAAAATCCAGAGACAACCATTCCTAATCTCCTACAACAGCTTGAAGTTTACTCAAAACATTCTAATAATATTTAGTTAAAGTTAACTTAAAGTGGTTGTGAACCCTTACATATACCCAGTGAAGTGATTGGCTTCAGGTGATACACAGAGATGAAACAAATCCTCCTACATAAGTTATACCTGTTTTTCTACAGCGGTTTGTGTCCTGCATCCATTCAAAGTGCAGAATTTAAACAGTATCTCTCAGCTCAGAAAAATGGGGAGGATACCTGAAGTTATATCACTAAAGACAGCTCTGAGAGCTAATTGGAAGGTAGGGATAAACCCCTCCACACAGCACACAGAAACAGAGCTGAGGCTGTCAATCTGCAGGAGCCCCCTCCCATCACCATTTTTCTCTTGGTGTCACAAAAACTTGTCAGAAGTGACTCATGCTTATAGCGTAGGAATGAGGTAGCAGACAAAAATTACACTTCTGCTCTAGATTGAGACAAGCACACACTAGAGGGTAATATGCTTTGTTCATATTTCATGTTTAAGGTTTACAATCACTGAAAAAAAAACTGATTTTAATGCATACTGTTAGACAGGATAATTTGGTTGGTTGCAGGCTGGTCGGTAAGTTGAACTGGAAATTTTCTTTGGTTTTGTTTGACATGTGTCTCCCTTCCATATGCTCCTTGCTGCAAAGGTCAGTTTGCAGTGGCCATTTGTTTGTACTGTTGGAATACTGGTAAGAGGATGCACTGTAAATCTTTTCTAACATAGTGCTATAAGCTGGGTGTTCAGTGTGCCCCTGTGCTTTTAAGTAGGGGTGGGCTCCCTCCATGCTCACCTTCCCTCTGTCTATCTATTATAATTCTACTAGGGAGGCTCTCAAAATTTAGAGTTAGGAGTGCAGATAATACTGGGGTGTTGTTGAGTGGCTCTGCAGTTTACGCATTTATTTGCAAATGTCTGCAAAGGAAACACCTGTTTTTAATGCATATTGTTAGACAGGATAATTCAGTTATAAAAGTGCATATAGTGTAGCGCTAAAATTCACCAGATCCGCATAACCAAATTGTGCATATATATAAATATTGAAACAAAAACCAACGAAAATCTATATAGGATAATGTGAACTACACACATTGTGAAATGTGACGGATGGATATATATTATAACCACAATAACATACATCAAATAAAATATGTAAAAGTTATAAACTAAGGCCGCGTACACACGGGCGGATTGTCTGCCCAACTAAGTTCGTCAGACAATCCGACAGACAGTCCGTCCAAATTTTGAATGAACGGACTTGACCACACCCGATGAACAGACAGTCCGCTGAAAACTTGCGCGATGACGTGTACAGCACGTACGACGGGACTAGAAAAATGACGTCCAATACACTGCAATGCAACCTTCGGCCGTGTAAATCCTTTCTGAGCATGCGCCATACTTAGTCCGTCCAACTTTCCTACACACGAGCGGACTGTCCACTGAAACCAAGTTTGGACGGACAAAACCAAGTTTCAGCGGACAAAATTACGGAAATTCCGAAAGACAAAGTCCGTCAGACTGTCCGCTGAAAAAGTCCGCTGAAGCCCACACACGAGCGGATTGTCCGCTGAAACACGGTTCAGCGGACTAAGTTGGGCAGACAATCCGCCCATGTGTACGCGGCCTAAGAAGTCCATAAATATTAGTGCAGAAAAAAGTCCACCACAGTGATCAAGAACTTGATAATCTTCAAATCCACCAAATATTAAGATATTTTCTTATAGTCACCCATGTGACAATACCACCACCGGTGAGAGTATGAGCTTACTGGAAAATTTGGACTCAAAAAGAACATATGTTCTATGAGTCGATAGGGCTCTATGATGTGCGCTGGCAGCAGGAGTGTAACCTGTTCTTGATCACTGTGGTGGACTCTTTTCTGCACTAATATTTATGGACTTTCTTAGTTTATAACTTTTACATATTTTATTTGATGTATGTTATTGTGGTTATAATATATATCCATCCGTCACATTTCACAATGTGTGTAGTTCAAATGTGGTAGCAACATTATCCTATTTAGCTTTTCGTTGGTTTTTGTTTCAATATTTATATATATGCACAATTTGGTTATGCGGATCTGGTGAATTTTAGCGCTACACTATATGCACTTTTATAACTGAATTATCCTGTCTAACAATATGCATTAAAAACAGGGGTTTCGTTTGCAGACATTTGCAAATAAATGCGTAAGCTGCAGAGCTTTCTTAGTTTATAACTTTTACATATTTTATTCGATGTATGTTATTGTGGTTATAATATATATCCTTACGTCACATTTCACAATGTGTGTAGTTCAAATGTGGTAGCAACATTATCCTATATAGATTTTCGTTGGTTTTTGTTTCAATATTTATATATATGCACGATTTGGTTATGCGAATCTCGTGAATTTTAGCGCTACACTATATGCACTTTCTTTACATTGAGTAACAAATTTATCTGTTTGTTGTGTTAGCTGCTAATCCTTTTCACAAATTTGGTTGCACGGGGTACTTGTATATATTGTACTTTTCCAGGATAATTCGGTTGGTTGCAGGCTGGTCGGTAAGTTGAGCTAGGAATTTTCTTTGGTTTTGTTTTACAACCACGTTAACTAAATTAGAAGCTTTACATGTCAACATTCCCAGCAACAAAGCACAAATATTAGAAACCCGTTCAAGTGGGCAAGATAGAGAAAGAATGTTAAACAATTTTTTTGTGTGATTTGTTGAGTTGTTTGACATATCTACTTTGGGATGGGATATAGCCTTCAATTCTCTGAGACCCCCTGTTTTTCTTACATAAACTGCAATAATGGACAGAAAATTGAAGGTTTCAGGCAACATCCTAATGCAGATATTGCTGCAGTGATCAAGACTAGATAAGAAGACTAGGAAAAATATAAGTTTCCTGACCTGCCAGTTGCAAAGTCATTGTGATATTGTTGATTTGAAAGTAGAACCCCTCCTCAACCCCCCTAAAATATCTCTAAACTCAAGGTGATACTGTTGATATAAAACCACAACTAAAACAAAATTAAGGAAATGGTGAAAGGGGTTTACCAAGGCACATGAATAGTTAAAAATAAACTGCGCAGCAACACCAAATTACAATTTAATTTCCTTCTTTGAAGATACGACACATGGTAATGTGCTGCTGTGTGATAGTGGTTTTATTCAGATTTTTATAAGGGGACAGCATAATGGTATTAATTAAGAATACGATTTACTTTTGTTTTTCTGACCAAGAATTAAAGAAGAGATAGCTGCTGGATTTCGGTAGTAAGATGACACCCTGAAAAAAACACATATTTCAGTTTTTACCCAACAAATTAGTTTGGTTTATAGAACACGTAAATCAAGAGACTGTTTGAGCTCCTTAGTCACCATGGGTACTCCAAGCAAAAGTGAAAATTCATTAATATTACAACAATGTTTATCTTAGTCAGTTGCAATATCAGTGTGTGAAAAATAGGAAAACCCAGGAAGAATCAATGAACTACGAGAGAGCTCATCAGCAGCCTAACAGTTCATTAAGAACTACAAGCTGTCTGCGTTGGTGGACAACGATACTTGTAGTTCATTCACAGGAAACTGTGAATGAATGAGATGGTTGTGTGGACAGAGCCCCAAACAGCAAGGCAGTTTTCAAAAGGGTAACAGTGGGTGCAGGGAGAAAATCCCCCGCCCACTGTTATGAGTGTAACATGTAGGGATGAGCTTGGTGTTCGATTCGAATGTACATTCGACTCAAACATCGGCTGTTCGCACGTTCGGCGAATATAAAACTTTATGGGCTGTTCACGCCAAATTTGTGTGGCGCTTATGGGCCACAATGCACTGCGCCATCGCAGTGCATTGCTGGCTCATGATTGGCCAAGCATGCACTGTGATCCCCCATGCTTGGCCAATCAGAGCGCCAGCAGCGAGGAGAGCCATAATTGGCCACGGGCAGGATGCCTGTGGCCAATTATAGCTCAGGGGGTTTAGTACACACCCCACACTATATAAGGTCGCCAGCACGGTGACCTTGTGTAGTGTGTTCTGGCGTCTGCAGGAGTTAGTGGATGTTGTGTGCCTCCAGCGCAGTATACACCTGTATCTACCCTTTATTGCTGTTGTTCTCTAATACAGCCATCTGCAGGAGTTAGTGGGTGTTGTGTGCCTCCAGCGCAGTATACACCTGTATCTACCCTTTATTGCTGTTCTCTAATAGAGCCATCTGCAGGTGTTAGTGGGTGTTGTGTGCCTCCAGTGCAGTATACACCTGTATCTACCCTTTATTGCTGTTGTTCTCTAATACAGCCATCTGCAGGAGTTAGTGGGTGTTGCGTGCCTCCAGTGCAGTATACACCTGTATCTACCCTTTATTGCTGTTGTTCTCTAATACAGCCATCTGCAGGAGTTAGTGGGTGTTGTGTGCCTCCAGCGCAGTATACACCTGTATCTACCCTTTATTGCTGTTGTTCTCTAATACAGCCATCTGCAGGAGTTGCAGTATACACCTGTATCTACCCTTTATTGCTGCTGTTCTCTAATACAGCCATCTGCAAGAGTTAGTGGGTGTTGTGTGCCTCCAGCACAATACACTACCCAATTGCTGGTTTTCCCATCTCCCTGCAGGCCATTACTATGTCTGGAAGGCCAACAAGGAGAGGCAGACAGTTACGAGCCAATAAAAGAGGGCAAGCAGGCTCTGTGTCTAGAGACAACCGTGCTGGTCGTGGACGCGGTGCATCGTCATCAGCATGTGGCCATGGGACACGCTTGTCCTTATTTTCGGCAGCTGGACGTGTTGAGCCGCAACATGCCGAAGACTTGGTAGAGTGGATGACCAAGCCCTCTTCATCCTCCTCATCCTCTCTCACCCAGGCTCAGGGTACTAGCAAAGTAGCTGCCAATGCATCTGTAACGGCACCCCTAATATAAAGGGGGTTAACACCGTTTACGATGTTCCCTCTCCTAGACACACATCCATTCGCTACCAATATCCACAGCTAAACGACCCTTTCCTATAGGAGCCGACCCCTCTGGCAAAAAGACGAGACGCACTCTGTCTCTTCTGTAGTAGGAATGACTTTATTAATGAGAAACATTGTAACTTTATACACAATTCAAGGCACATGCTTTAACATGAACAAGGGCCCAGCTCCACCCACACATCCCAAGACTCAACACCTCATCCTGACGTCTGCTAGGCTTCAAACGATCCCACCCAATACACATCTTTTCACAAAGGGTTGGCAGCCAGTCTGTCTGGCACTTTACAATACACACAAGGACAGACTTAAAGGAACAATAGAAATGCAAAACAACTTAATTCCTCACAGCAATGATACTTAACCCCCATATACAGTATACATCCAATCTATATACAATGTATATACAGCCTTGAATATGGCTATCACAGACCATATCGGGGGTTTTCTTTTATTCACCCTGTGTCCAAAGTGACCCCACTGTCACAGCATCCTCTTCCCTCGTCTCAATGTTATCATCAGTCACTCCTTCCCTAGACCCACCATATCCTCCTGAGGAGTGCCCCGAACTGTTTGAGCACAGTGTTGGGTACATGCTCCAGGAGGATGCCCAGTGTTTTGAAGGCTCTGATGATGATACTCAGCTAGAGGAAGGCAGTAGCTTGAGCGCAGAGAGAGGGGATGCTCAAGAAGGACAGCAATCTGGCAGTCATGTTCCACAAGCTGCAGCATACTGCCAGGTTTGCTCCAGTGATGAAGAGGGAGGGGATGATGAGGTCACTGACTCCACGTGGGTGCCTGATAGGAGAGAGGAGGAGGCACATCTCCAACGAGGCAGGATGCACTCTGGGGGCCAGCTTAGGGGCAGCGCACCGACTGAATCACACCGCAGAGCTCCGCCTGTGCAGGGAGCTGCCTCTGCGCGTTATTCCAAAAGTTCTTTGGTGTGGGCCCTTTTTGAGACTAGTTCATCAGATCACACTGCTGCTATTTGCAACATATATCTCAAGCATATCTCGTTTGGCCAAAACATTAGCTGCTTGGGCACCACATGCTTGACCAGACATATGTTGACTTGCCATGCAGCTCGTTGGCAAGCGTACCTTAGAGACCCACACCAAAGAACAAAGCGGACCTCTCCTTGCTCCTCATCAGCTGGGATCTCCAACCCCACTAGACCTTCAGTCCTCTCTGAAACCTGCACTGAGAGGAATGAAGGTGTAGAATTAGGTGTGTCACAGCCAAGTACTTGCGGGCACTCTGCTAGCAGTACAACCACGTTTGATTGTAGCAGGCAAAGTTCCCTGCCTCAGCTGCTGGACCGTCAAAAGAAGTTCACTCCCAGCCATCCACATGCCCAGTGGTTGAATGCTAGCTTGGCTAGATTGCTAGCACTTCAACTTCTTCCTTTTCAGTTGGTAGACTCGGCCCCCTTCCGTGAGTTTGTGCATTGTGCAGTTCCTCAGTGGCAGGTCCCTAAACGCCACTTTTTCTCACGGAAGGCGATTACGGCTCTCTACCGGCATGTGGAAGGCAATGTCCTTGCCTCGCTGGACAGGCCGGACAGCGGTAAGGTGCATATTACCACTGACTCATGGTCCAGCAGGCATAGACAGGGACGTTACCTATCTTTCACGGCCCATTGGGTCACTCTTCTGGCAGCTGGGAAGGATGCAGGACAAGGTGCAGTAGTGTTGGACATAAGACAAGTATTTGGCGCAAATCAAAGATATTAGGTTCCCACTTGAAAAAAAGGAGTCTATAAGGTTACATATGGTGAGTGCAGGGAATGCACTACTTTGTCCAGACCAAAAAAAAGGAGGGAATAAATGTTCTTTAGTTCATGGAGAGGGGGAGGGGAAAAGGGATGGGGAGGGGGGGATGGATCCTCATGCAGGGCTGCCACCTTAAAAGAGCTGAAACTTGAGCTCCTGGATTGCTGTAGATAAAGGAGAAAAAGGAGAGAAAGGGGCGCCTCTGGGTGCAGATTTTTTTAAAAGGTTTTATTTTTCAGTGTAAAAAACATAAAATTTTGCACTCACATTTAGTAGGCAAAAAGTAAGCATTAAACACCAGGGGTCATCTGGTATATCTGATTTTTGGGACGTCAGCCAGTGGTCCGGTCCACATCTGTCATCTCATCGCGTTGTTCCTGTTCCTCTCACATGCTGTCCACTGCAGGTGTTTTGTATGAAGCAGCCGGCTTGTGGTGGACACGAGATGTGCGGTCTTCAAAACGAGGCTTGGGAGGCAGAGACGACCAGGGCGCGGGGCTGTGACGTCAGCGGGTATGCGACGCGTTTCTTGAGCGTGCGGGTCGAGATTGTCGGACGACCGCGCTCTTTCATCAGGCAGAATCAGAAAAAAATGCAGGGGACTCAGGATATAAATAGGGGCAGGCTAAGGGCAGTGGGCGGGGCTACAATCGAGTATGAGAAGGAAAACAATGAGTAATGAGGGGAGAGGGAAGTGGGATGAGTAATGAGGGGAGAGGGAAGTGGGATGAGTAATGAGGGGAGAGGGAAGTGGGAGAGAGAGGGAGCTGGAGCGGCTTAGTATAAGGAGGAAGTCAACGTCTATGGTGAAATCTTATGTACATATCGGTAAAGATATCTATGGGATAAAATCCTATTTGGAAAAAATCAAAGAATGGATGGAAGAATGAGTAAACAAAGGGGGATGGAAGGAAGATAAAAAATTTTATATTAAAAATGGGTAAAAAGGCTTAAAAAACTTAGAAAGGAAGGTAAAAAGAGAGGAGCATACATGGAGTGTGTAGATATAATTATATTGGAGATTGGACGTGCAGGACATATGTGTTATAAGGGAATAAAAATAAAAAATAGTGTATGTGTATAGACACATACACACATACACGTGTAGATCCGTACGCTTATCAGTGTTTTAATGTAATTAATAATGTTATTCTAAGCGTATTGTATACAATAAAATGAGAATTAAAAAACAGAAGTATAATCAGGAAAGCACACATATATGCCTACATGGACACATGTGTGTATGTGTGTGAGCACATACATGAGTGTGGGGCGCGGAGATAGGAAAAAAAGGGGTACGAAGGAGTGGATTACGGGGGGGGGGGGGGAGAGGGGAGGAAATAAAAATGGGGGGGAGGGGGAAAGGGAAAAAAGGGGGGGGGGAAAGGGGGGAAAAAGGGGGGAAAAAGGGAAAGGGAGAGGGAGGGGGGGCCTGGGGAGAGGGGGGGGCAGCATAAAGAGGGGGGGTGGACGGGGGGGGGAGTATTACACAAATACAAAATCATAACAATAATTTTCTAAAAGAAATGCATGGGTACATATACAAGCCAATATCAGTGCATGATTCTTTGCAAGGAGAAGACAGAGTATAATCGCTTGAGAGATGCAGTAACGTTGGAAACAATATGTATACTAATATATTTTCCATAAATATCGGTAGCTAGAGCAAGCGGATAGATTGAGAGGATATCTATATAGATAGAAGGATATTTTTTTTTTTTTTTTTTTTTTTTTTTTTTGTGGAATCATGTTGTATGATAGAGACCGCACTATGGACAAGGGGTGTCTGGTATGGGGCAGTTTGAGCTCTACAACAGATGATAACGGGTTGGTTATATCAGAGGATGGTGGCAATTTCGATACACTCGTTGATTCCCCCTGGGGAGAGTGCATCGAGAGTGTAGATCCAGAAGGTTTCGCGGGAGCATAATTTTTTAAACCTTTCCGCTGGAGGGAGATGGTTGGGGATCTGCTCGATAACCCAGACCTTGAGACCTGATGTGGACCCCTTATGACAGAGGGCGAAGTGTCTGGGCACGCTATGGGGGTCTGTGCCTCCTTCTATTAGTCTACGATGCTCACCGAAACGTTGTCTGAGAGTCCTAATGGTTCTCCCTACATATATGAGACAGGGAGAACCATTAGGACTCTCAGACAACGTTTCAGTGAGCATCGTAGACTAATAGAAGGAGGCACAGACCCCCATAGCGTGCCCAGACACTTCGCCCTCTGTCATAAGGGGTCCACATCAGGTCTCAAGGTCTGGGTTATCGAGCAGATCCCCAACCATCTCCCTCCAGCGGAAAGGTTTAAAAAATGATGCTCCCGCGAAACCTTCTGGATCTACACTCTCGATGCACTCTCCCCAGGGGGAATCAACGAGTGTATCGAAATTGCCACCATCCTCTGATATAACCAACCCGTTATCATCTGTTGTAGAGCTCAAACTGCCCCATACCAGACACCCCTTGTCCATAGTGCGGTCTCTATCATACAACATGATTCCACAAAAAAAAACAAAAAAAAAAAATATCCTTCTATCTATATAGATATCCTCTCAATCTATCCGCTTGCTCTAGCTACCGATATTTATGGAAAATATATTAGTATACATATTGTTTCCAACGTTACTGCATCTCTCAAGCGATTATACTCTGTCTTCTCCTTGCAAAGAATCATGCACTGATATTGGCTTGTATATGTACCCATGCATTTCTTTTAGAAAATTATTGTTATGATTTTGTATTTGTGTAATACTCCCCCCCCGTCCACCCCCCCTCTTTTTGCTGCCCCCCCCTCTCCCCAGGCCCCCCTCCCTCTCCCTTTCCCTTTCCCCCCCCCTTTTTTCCCCTCCCCCCCCCTTTTTTTTTTCCCTTTCCCCCTCCCCCCCATTTTTATTTCCTCCCCTCTCCCCCCCCCCCCCCGTAATCCACTCCTTCGTACCCCTTTTTTTCCTATCTCCGCGCCCCACACTCATGTATGTGCTCACACACATACACACATGTGTCCATGTAGGCATATATGTGTGCTTTCCTGATTATACTTCTGTTTTTTAATTCTCATTTTATTGTATACAATACGCTTAGAATAACATTATTAATTACATTAAAACACTGATAAGCGTACGGATCTACACGTGTATGTGTGTATGTGTCTATACACATACACTATTTTTTATTTTTATTCCCTTATAACACATATGTCCTGCACGTCCAATCTCCAATATAATTATATCTACACACTCCATGTATGCTCCTCTCTTTTTACCTTCCTTTCTAAGTTTTTTAAGCCTTTTTACCCATTTTTAATATAAAATTTTTTATCTTCCTTCCATCCCCCTTTGTTTACTCATTCTTCCATCCATTCTTTGATTTTTTCCAAATAGGATTTTATCCCATAGATATCTTTACCGATATGTACATAAGATTTCACCATAGACGTTGACTTCCTCCTTATACTAAGCCGCTCCAGCTCCCTCTCTCTCCCACTTCCCTCTCCCCTCATTACTCATCCCACTTCCCTCTCCCCTCATTACTCATCCCACTTCCCTCTCCCCTCATTACTCATTGTTTTCCTTCTCATACTCGATTGTAGCCCCGCCCACTGCCCTTAGCCTGCCCCTATTTATATCCTGAGTCCCCTGCATTTTTTTCTGATTCTGCCTGATGAAAGAGCGCGGTCGTCCGACAATCTCGACCCGCACGCTCAAGAAACGCGTCGCATACCCGCTGACATCACAGCCCCGCGCCCTGGTCGTCTCTGCCTCCCAAGCCTCGTTTTGAAGACCGCACATCTCGTGTCCACCACAAGCCGGCTGCTTCATACAAAACACCTGCAGTGGACAGCATGTGAGAGGAACAGGAACAACGCGATGAGATGACAGATGTGGACCGGACCACTGGCTGACGTCCCAAAAATCAGATATACCAGATGACCCCTGGTGTTTAATGCTTACTTTTTGCCTACTAAATGTGAGTGCAAAATTTTATGTTTTTTACACTGAAAAATAAAACCTTTTAAAAAAATCTGCACCCAGAGGCGCCCCTTTCTCTCCTTTTTCTCCTTTATCTGCAGTAGTGTTGGAGGTTGTTCCGCCATCATGCCTCCAAAATGCTACTTTTGGTTGTGACACACCACTCTCCTCCACCCCCTCCTCTTCTTCCTCCATGGCCTCTTCCAGTGATCTGTCCTCGGAACCAGCGGTGCTCCGTAGGCGTTCAAGGGGCTACGCAAGTACGCAAGCAAAAAGATGCCATGCCGTGCTTGCGCTGGTTTGTTTGGGGGACAGGAGCCACACTGGGGCAAATATTGTGTCAGCTCTGCAGGGGCAGGCCGAGAGGTGGTTGATGCAATGCCAGCTTAAGCTAGGAATTGTGGTGGCACCAACCTCCTTTCCGCCCTCCAAAAGGGACAACTGACCATTGTGCCCTGTGTGGCTCACGTCCTTAACCTGGTGGTGCAGCGGTTCTTGGGCAGGTACCCAGGCTTACAGGATGTCCTGAAGCAGGCCAGGAAAGTCTGTGTGCATTTCTGCCAATCATTGCCTGTGCTCGGCTGGCTGAGCTCCAAAAGGAGTTGAACCTGCCCAAGAAACGCCTTATATGTGACATGCCCACCAGGTGGAACTCAACATTTGCCTTGCTGCAGCGGCTGCACATGCAGCAGAGGGCCATCAATGAGTACCTGTGCGACTTCGCCACCAGGACAAGGTCAGGGGAGCTTGGTTTTTTCTCACCACGCCAGTGGGGCATGATCAGGGATGCATGCACTGTCCTGTCACTGTTTGAGGAGGCCACCAGGATGGTGAGCAGTGACAGTGCATGCATCAGTGACACTGTACCTCTTGTCCACCTGTTGGAGCATATGCTGCGTGGAATAATGAACAGGGCACTTGAGACAGAACAGAGGCAGGAAGAGGAGGACTTCCTTGCCTCTCAAGGCCCCCTTTATCCAGACAGTGTTCCTGCTGTCCCACCCATCCCACAGGAAGAGGAGGAGGAGGAGGAGGAGGAGGATTGTGTCAGCATTGAGGTGGAGCCTGGCACTCAGCATCAGCAGCAGCAGTCTTGGAGGGATGATTTACAGTCCCAAGAAACCCGTGGACTTCTACGTGACTGGGAGGAAGTGACTGCGGATCATGTTGTCCTTAGGGACCCAGAGGACTCTGGACCGAATGCCTCAGCTAACCTATGCTGCATGGCCTCCCTGATCCTGCAAAGCCTGCGGAAGGATCCTCGTATTCTTCGGATCAAGGAGAGGGACCATTACTGGCTGGCCACTCTCCTTGATCCATGATACAAGGGTAAGGTTGCGGGCCTTATCTTTCAGTCACAGAGGGATCAGAGGATGAGACATCTCCGGGAGGCCTTGCAGAAAGGTCTGTGCAATGCATTCCCAGAGACTGGGAGGTTCCAAACTCCTGGTCCTGGACAACGTGTTGCTGAGGCTTCGGTCAGTCACAGAAGGAGCGGTGTTTAACAGGGGCGTGCAATTACAATTTTTGATGCAATGCTTTGCCGCAGGGCTCATTCCTGCACTCCAAATAGAGTATATGGGAGAGGTTGCAGTGTTGTGGCACCAGCACCAGTGCCTAAGGCCCAATTTTTCAGCCCCTGTTTAACAGGGGCATGGAATTACAATTTTTGATGCAATGCTTTGCAGCAGGGCTCATTCCTGCACTCCAAATAGAGTATATGGTAGAGGTTGCAGTGCAGTGGCACCAGAACCAGTGCCTAAGGCCCCATTTTTCAGCCCCTGTTTAACAGGGGCATGTAATACAATTTTTAATGCAATGCTTTGTAGCAGGGCTCATTCCTGCACTCCAACTAGAGTATCTGGGAGAGATTGCAGTGTATAGGCCCAATTTTTCAGCCCCTGTTTAACAGGGGCATGTAATACAATTTTTGATGCAATGCTTTGCAGCAGGGCTCATTCCTGCACTCCAACTAGAGTATCTGGGAGAGGTTGCAGTGTTATGGCACCAGCAAGCAGTGCCTAAGGCCCAACTTTTCAGCCAACAGGGGCATGTAATTACAATTCTTGATATAATATTTCACAGCAGAGCCCGTTCCTGCGCCCACCGAGAGTAACTGTGAGGACTTATAGTGTTGTGGCACCAGCACCGCCACCACCACCACACCCACCAAAGGCCCAATTTTTCTACCACTGTTCAACAATGGTATGTAATTACAATTCTTGATATAATCGTTCAAAGCAGGGCACTCCAGCACCCACCAAGAGTCACTTTGAGGGCTTACAGTGTTGTGGCAGCACCAACACCTTAGGCCCCAATTTCTGCAGAGCATATAGGGAAGGCCTCTACTTTCAAACATCCAACTTACAAATGTCTCCTACTTGCAAATGAAAGGAGACAACAGGAAGTGAGATGAAAAAAGACGGATGGCAAAAAAAAATATACAGGGGTGATAACCCTTCCCTATGTTTTCCAATAATCTTAAAAATAGATTTTTTGACTCGAGCTACACTGTAAAAAAATTACCAGTTCAAAATTACAAACAGATTCTACTTAACACAACAAACCTACACAGTCCCTGTCTTGTTTGCACCGCCTATATACTGCTGTTCTGAGTATATAGGGCCTGGGGGCCCCACGCCTTTCCTTTTTTAAATATGGGTACGGGGTTCCCCTTAATATCCGTACAAGACCCAAAGGGGCTTGTAATGGGTGGGGGGGGGGGGGGGGTACTCATGCCATTTTTCTCAATGTTTTTCATCTATATTGCCGTAACCAGATATTACATTAAAACCGCAAGCAGTTTTAAATGACTTTTTTTCAGTTAAATGCCAATTTGTGCAGGGACTGTTCTAAACAAGGGAAACACATGCCACTTCACAGGCATACTATAGACACCCCCCAGGCATGATATTTAAAGGAATATTTCACTTTTTTTTCACTTTAATTGTCATTAAAATCAGTGCTCCCAAAAAAACGATTGCCATTGACCCATGTCCCCTGGGGCAGGAGCCAGGTCCCCAAACCCTTTTTAGGACAATATCTTACATATTAGCCATTAAAATGAGCACTTTTTATTTCAAATGTTTGAGTCCCATAAACTTCAATGGGGTTCTAAAGTTTGCACGAATTTTCGGTCCGCTCGAAAGTTCTGGTGTGAACTGAAACGGGGGGTGTTCGGCTCATCCCTAGTAACAGGTAACATGCTTCGAAAAGTGAACCTATCCTCTAACTACTGTGTTTTTCTACCAAGTTTACTTTCTCCACTAACAAATCAGGTTCCATCTTTCACACTTTTTTGGGCAGCTTTGAATCTTATTTGTTGCTGAAGGTAAGTAACTCCAATTCTTAGAAATAATACTTTGATATAATATATGTCCAGAAGTACTCATATGCCTATTTATTTAACATGCCATGGCAAAAGCATGCATTAGAGTAGGAAATTTAAGGTGGTTGTAAAAGCTAAAGGATTTTTATGTTAATGCATTCTATACTTTGAAGTAAAAAGCTTTGATGTCGAGCTCTCCCCCAGTCCCCCTCCCCCCCAAATACTTACCTGAGCCCGATCTCAATCTCAATCCAGCACTGTGCCCATCTGCAGCAGTTTGTCTTTCTCTCTTTCTGAGGGAATGAGTCAGCAGCAGGAGAAAGTAGAAGATGAGGCTGAGCTGCATGTGTCAATAGACGTGCACAACCAGGCCCTGGATCAAGACGGCATGTGTGCCACCATAGATAGCTTCTTCCTATGGTGACGCACAGAGAAAAGGAGGAGCCCTGGGAAACCACTGCACAGAGCAGATACGCATTACATGTTTAAAAAAAAATTTTGAACCTTTACTATCGCTTTTATCTATAATTTGCTGTTATAACAGACTATAGTCTCTAGGATGAATTTCCACTATTAGTTGGAAAATTCTTGAATATAATTGATTTCATTTGCTGATGTTCAGCACTCGGTCAGAATTTTAATTCTTTCAATTTGTTTTTAGCAGGGTTGAATTCAGAGCTCTATGGAAATCAATCAAGTTTCTCCTCTTCGTTATGATGAAACCATTATTTGTGCTTGCTGTCATGCCTCCTGATTATTCACCCATTCTGACTCATAGATGGGCAATAATGGATAGCGGACCACCTGTGCTATCTATGTAAGTACATGCCAGCAGAGATTTATCAGAACACCGCATAAAGAATGGTGGACTAGTGGATGGTGTACCAGGCTGAAGCCTTTGGGCACACCTGTGCAGATGGCAGCTGACCTCAGGATTATAAACAAAATGTGGTACAAAGTCAACAGGCAGTTAGAGCAACAGACAAAAAAGGCAAAGTTAAGAATGGTCAGTGAACAAATGGTAACCAGAGAATCCAGAATGCAGGACCACAATAACAATACATACTAGAGCCTTGGGAAATTAAATAACCCTATTTCTTTTCTTACATCAGGGGACACAGAGCCATAGTAATTACTATGTGGGTTAATATCGGACCATCACGCCCTTAAGGCGTGTACTTCCCCCATATAACCCCTCCCATTGCTGGGAGTCCTCAGTTTTTTAGCCAGTGTCTAAGGTGTTGGGCACGAGTAAGGATGTGTTGTGCTGAGCTCCACGGGCAGTAATCCTTTGATGAGAGCCAGCCATTCTGACCGGATCCATTCTGATGTCTTTGTAATGGGCTAAATGAATGGTACCCGGGCCTCGTAATCCGAAGAAACAATTTTTTGCCTGCGAATGCTTCTCTTTGAGAGCTGGGCCCTGGGATCCAGTACTTTTTGGTAGTGAGGCCAATAAAAGTTTACTGGCAGGGTCCTGTCGCAGGTCCAGGATTGTGGGTTAACCTGAGTGTTCCCCGGTTCCTGAAGGTTTCCTTTATGGTCTAGGAGCCTAATGTGAAGTGTGAAGATTGGAATTTCTCTTTCTATGTATTGTGCTGTCATGTCTATGTGTCACCACTGGGGGCTGTATTGAGCACTCACCATCCTGACGCTGGAAACAGCAGAAGACTTCACTCTCCTCTCCTTCAGCCAGCTCAGACCCTCTGGTAAGAAAAAAGGGGGGCCTGATCTCTTCCTGGGCCCCCAGATTGGCGTTTTTTCTTATTTGTATGCCAGACCAGCTGCCTTGTTCTTTTATGAAAAAAAAATAAAAAAATTTTTTGAGACACTCGGAAGAGCAGAGGATTTACCCCCCCCCCACCTTGCTGCAGGACTCTGGCGCGGAAAATCAGTTCCTTTTTGAAAAGGGAAGAGGGAGCTGTATTCCGCATGGGGGTGTGGTTAATGGCGTCAGATGCCGGCCACACGTGCAGGAAGTATTTTAAACAATGTTAGAGAAGATGCTGCCTGGCGGTGGAGGGACAGAGCAGAGAGGTTGGCTGGTCAGGTTTGGTGACACAGGCATTTCCCTTTTGACAACATTGTACTGTATAGCCTAGCTAGTGTTACATTCTTTTGCTGGTAGTGCCTCTGCTTTGTGCTGTAAGCTATGAGTGGCAAAGGGACCAGGAACTCCTCTAAGGGTTCTAAGGGGTTAATGGTATAGAACAAGCTAAAAACCCTGCCAAAAGAATGTCGTCCTCCCCTGAGAGGTATACGGCTAGTCAGATGAGCCGTCAAGGATAGAACACTTCTGTCCCTGTGTATTTCATACAAACTGTTTTTTTTCTTCTACCATTTAAAAGATTATTGCTATGATGTCTCTCCATAGTAGGACTAAACATAGTAGATTCACATCCAGTCCTCAGGGCCCTTTTGTTGAGGTGCAGGAGGCTGGGGATCAGGTAGATCTTCCCAAATATTGGAAGATACTTATCTTTCCTAACAGGGAGGGAGTAGCCTCACAAGTAAGGTGTTTGTCTACTCCCCTACTTAACCCTTTTGTTGCCTGCAGCACAGACTCTTGAGGTATCTACCTCTAATAAGGTTCATTTGAACCTCCCCCACCTGGAGATGTTTTTTTTCTATTCATGCATAGCTTATATATTCTGGATGGTAACATTTCTATGAAGAAATGTGGACTTCCAGCAATTGATGCTGCAATCACCTCAGTGAGCAGAGTCTCACATGTCCAGTGGATAATGCGCTGATATTAAAGGATCCAGCAAGTTAAGGTTGGAACTTCCTTTTAAAGACAAGTTGTCCTTTGCAGTTCCTGCTGCAATTGGTGTATCTCAGTCCATTAACCCTTTTACGTCTGCTCCACTATTTTGGTGGAGCACATTTTGAGTCACGCTAATTCATTGAAAAATGTGGACTTCTAGGGGTTAAGGAACAGTTTGTGAGATACCTGAAATTCTGCCTGATTAGCAGGCCCGGCAATGGGCTGGTGTATCTGACACACTATGCCTCACAGATGCTATGAAAGACCCTATCGTTTAAGCCTTATATTGATCAGCTGAAGCACCGTGATAAAACTCTTAGCCAGTTTGTGTCCCTTCCTGGGGTACGTTTATTTAGAGTGGATAAGTACATCCAAAAGGATAAAGCTCTCTTTACCAGTTAAAGGAGGTTCAAACATTTCTCCTTTAATCGTGCTGTCTCTCCTATGCTTGGGGCATCTGCCTTTAGGCAGTCTCGATGGTCTCAATTGTCAGGTTATGGGGAAAGTCCCCAAGGGCAGCACCAGGATCTTCGGGACAGAAAGCCCATAAAACAGAAGGCTAAAGCCTTCGCATGAAGGAGCACCCCAACTCGTTTGGGTGAGGGGAAAGGTCCTATGATTCTTAAATTCTGTCTCCTCTGAGAATGTTCCTAAGGATCCAGAAAAAAAAAAAAAAGGGAAGTCTCTCTTTCTGGCTCTGGATCAGCTGTTATCCCAGACGGTGATATCAGAGGTTCCCTTAGTGGAACAGGGGGTTTTAGCTCAAACCTTTTAAGGTTCCAGAACTAAACAAAGAGGTAAGACCCATTCTAGATCTGGAAGATCTGAATCGGCATAGCAATCCTAGCCTGTTAGCAGATGTACTTTTAACTTTTAATAGATCATTCAGTCTCAGGTCTAAAACCAGAGTCTGATCTCAGCCGTAAATATCTGAAATCTCTAGGTTGGATTCTCAACCTAGGAAGATTCTCCTTAAAACCATCAAGGAGATTACAGTACTCGGGGGGCTGGTTATAGATACCATACAGAAGAAGGTATTCTTACCCCAGAAGATAATCAGCTCCATTGTAGGATTAATTCAACTTATCAGAACAAAGGAAAATTCCTTCATTTGGCTGTGCAGGAGATTTTTAGGGGAAATGGTGGTCTCCTTCAAGGCCGTCCCTTACGCACAGCTTTACTCAAAGACTGCTCCAAGACACCATCCTGTTGGTCTGGAATAAAGAAGATTTAGGCCTTGTTTGTTTCCAATACGCTTGGCTCCCGACATAGGTCAGAGCCTAAATTGGTGGTTTCTATCCAGCAAAAGGGAAAATCTATATCCTGGAATGTGTTAACAACAGATGCCAGCCTTCTAGGCTGGGGAGCAACCCTTGAAGAAGATTCTGTCCAGGGGAGATGGTCCAGGTTAGAGGACCTTGCCTATCAACTTTTTTGGAAGTTTCAGGCAGTACATCTGGCCCTAGAATCTTGGCGGTCAGCCCACGGGACTGTCCTGACAGGATTCAGTCTGACAAGGCCACGACGGTGGCTTACATTGATCACCAGGGGAGGCACGAGAAGTCGTGCAGCTGAAAAAGAGGTGAATAATGTTCTAGCTTTGGCAGAACACAATGTTCCTTGCCTATTGGCAATTCTAATTTTTTCAGGTGTACTACTTGATACGCCAACAATTATTTCCGAGAGAATGATCTCTTCACCCCGACATCTTCCTAGCAATATATCAGATGGGGTATTCCGGACATGGACCTATTCACGTCCATATTCATTAACAAGGTTGACAACTTTATGTCGAACAAGAGGTCCGCTAGCAGGCGGAACAGACGCATTAGTCTTCCCAGGGGATCAGTTTTCACTGATCTATGCATTTCCTCCAGTTCTGCTACTTCCGCGCCTTCTCTACAGGATTAAGCAGGAACAAAAGGAGGTGATTCTGGCAGCCCCAGCGGGTCCCAGAAGATCTTAATTTACCCAGATCATAAGGATGGCAATAGGAGTCCTTTGGACTCTGACATTATAGCCAGACTTTCTTGCACAAGGTCTGGTATTTCATTCTACCTTACAGACAAAGTTTAACAGGTTTGACTGTTGAATCCAACTCTATAAAAGATCGTGGGTGATCTCCTTCGGTAGTGTCTACTTTGACTAATGCCAGGAAGCCTGCTTCCAGAATCACTTACTTTAGAGTCTGGAAGGCATAGGTTTCTTGGTGTGGATCCAGGGGTTGGCACCCCAGAAAGTATGTCAATAGGCAGGATTCCTGATTCCTGCATATGGGATCTGAAATGAAGCTGGCCTTGACTTCTATCAAGAGCCAGATCCAGGCCTTGTTGGTGTCTTTTCCTATGGCCTCTTGCTTCCCACTCTTGGTGTGTAGCTTATTCAGGGGGTAACACAGTTTATTCCCCCTATCAATGCACCTCGAAATCCTTGGGATTTAAAATTGGTCTTATCAGCTTTGCTGCATCAGCCGTTAAGAACCTTTCAAGAGATTCCCTTGGTTCTTTGACAAGAAAGATAATCTTTTCTCCTTGCCATTTCTTCTGCTAGAATAGTATTGGAACTAACGGCTCTGTCTTGTAAGAGCCATATTTAATCATGCATAAGGATGAGGTGGTTTTATGTCCTCATCCTGAATTCTTACCAAGAGTGGTAACAGGTTTTCATTTAAACCAAGATATTATTCTTCCTTCTTTCTCCCAGAGCCTTAATCTGGGGAAGAGAAAGCAATACATTCTCTTGATGTAGTAAGAGCAATCAGAGTCTATTTAAAGGTGACCGCTCAGGTTTGCAAAACACGGGTTTTGTTTGTACTGCCAGAGGGTCCAAGATGTGGACAAACAGCATCAAGATCCACTATTTTTCAAATGGATTTGTCAAGTGATTATTTAAGCTTCAGCTTAAAGGAGAAAATTCTTCCTTCTCATATTAAGAGCACACTCACCAGGGCGATTAGTGCCTCTCTGGGGGTGCATCATCGGGCCTCTATGGCTCAGATCTGTAAGGCTGCGACTTGGTCTTCGGTTCATATGTTTATCAGATTTTATCAAATCGATATTCAAGGTTATGACAATATTGCCTTTGGGCACAGCATATACTGCAGGCAACAGTACGAGTCCTCTGGCCTCCTGTTTTTTTTTGTTCTGCCCCCCCTTCAGTTGCCATTGCTATGGGACATCCCACATAGTAATTACTATGCCTCTGTGTATCCTGATGTAAGAAAAGAAAATAGGATTTTTAAAACAGCTTACCTGTAAAATTATTATCTTTGATGTACATCAGGGGACACAGAGTTCCCTCCCTTCTTCTTATACACTTATATTGCTTGGCTACAAAACTGAGCACTCCCAGCAATGGGGGGGGGGGGGGTTATATGGGGAAGTACACGCCTTAAGGGGCGTGCCAGTGTCCAGCACCTGATGGTTCGATATACCCCACATAGTAATTACTATGGCTCTGTGTACCCTGATGTACATCAAAGAAAAGGATTTTACAGGTAAGCTGTTTTAAAAATCCTATTTTCTCAGGCAACTGTTTTTATGCCTATGCTAGGCAAAAAAGTCAAATTACTTGACAGGTCGGACAGGTTGGGCAGGAACTGGCTGGCCATGTAGCTGCTATATAAGTCAGTGTCAGGGCTGGGTTAGCCCTTCCTCCGCTGGGCTAACCGCTCAGCTGTTGGCTAATTGCCAGCTCTCTTCTCTTTCCACAGTTACTAGCTGTTCCCGATGATGCTCGTCTGGCCTGCCTATTTAAAGCCTTCCAGCTCACTCTTTCCTTTGCCTTCATGTTGGTCACATCACTAGGAACCATCTCCTGCTGTTTGTTTCAAGACTGGCTTGCTGACATCCCTCCTGGCTTCTATCCTGCTTGCAGTTGCTCTCCTTGGATCCCTGACGTCTGGACTGGCAGATTACCCGATCTGGTTTATGAACTTTGGACTGGCTGACTACCCGATCTGGCTACTGGACTCTGGCTATGCTTGACTATGCTTTTTCCTATTTACCTTTTTATTTTTATTAATAAACAAGTGTGATTTGATTGTACTTCTGTCTCTGTCTGTTTCATGGTTCCTGACAGTCAGCAGGTGGAAACCTGCCATGTCTATAGCTTCCAATCCTGTGCAACAGAAAAGGCTGCAGTCACAAGGTTGGAGAGACTACATGGTATATGAACTATACAAAGCTGAAGATCCTCCTTTCTGCTGAGCTGTGATAAATGCTCTTAAAGCATATGACGGCATCCCAAAAATGGCTGCTCTCACGCGCCTGTGGGGATGCGCAGCACAGCAATCGTGGCCGTGCCGTGCTGCTAGGGAACTGTAACAAGTGCCCTGATTACAATATTGAAAAACAGTGTCACAAATCAGTGCCCACCATTGCCCACCAATGCCAGCTATCAGTACCCACCAGTGGCAGCAATCAGTGCCCACCACTGCCCAAAAGTGCCAAAAACCAGTGTCCATTAGCTATGCCAGTCAGTGCTGGCAAGCAGCTGAGCCTATCAGTGCTGCCCATCAATGCCCTTCACTGCTGTCAATCAATGCCCATCAGTGCCACCCATCAATGGCCATAAGTGTCCATCAGTACCACCTATCCATTCCGCCTTTCAGTGCCCACCAGTGCCGCCTATCAGTGCCGCCTAACAGTGCCCATCAGTGCCGACTAACAGTGCCCATCAGTGCCGCATAACAGTCCTCATCAGTGCCACCTAATCAGTGCCCATAAGTGCTGCCTCATCAGTGCCCATAAGTGCCACCTCATCAATGCCCACCAGTTCTGCCTATCAGTACCACCTCATTAGCGCATATCAGTGAAGGCGAAAAATTACTTTGTTACAAAATTTACAGACAGAAAAAAAATGAAAAACATTTTCTTTAAAAAGAATTCTGGTCTTTTTTTGTAAAAAATAAAAAACCCAGCAGTGATTAAATACCACCAAAAGAAAGCTCTATTTGTGTAAAGAAAATGATATAAAATTTGTTTGGGTACAGTGTAGCATGACCACGTAATTTTCATTCAAATTGCGACAGCTCTGAAAGATTAAAAATGGCTTGGGAAGGAAGGGGGTGTAAGTGCCCAGTAGGCAAGTGGTTAAACCGGTAGGTGGAGAGGGTGAGTCTGGTATTCCAATTTTTCAAGTATTCTTTACTACTGGGCTGTAAACAGCCCTAAACATCACACTCTCAGTTGCCTGACCCATGTCAGGGAGCATAGGGTATTAGAAGAATAATGCACCATGCTGGCTGGACATGGCAGGGATTTTTATGTGCAAGCCTGCCTCAGTTAAATACCAAAATACATGTTTAACAGCTCTTCTTTAACTCGGTGAAGAATGAAGTAATGCATGTTTTCCTTTTTTATATACTACAATTAAACAAAGTCTTATGTTTATTACTATTTTATCATGCTCCGCTATACATTTTCAGTTGTTGTTTCAGTAGATAACGAAATACAAAAGAAAGCTATTTTTATATCTATTTATGCCTTTTTTTCTTAATATATTAGTTATTTGAACTACACAGAGCATTCAAAGGCAGCATGTTACATTCTGCTCTCAACCTCCTGATGATGGTCTGTTTTGCAGCAGTTAGAAAGGAGTGGAGTCATTTACTTCTGTGCTGTCATTTTGTATTCCAAGCAGAATCACAAAATGCTTCAAGCATTACCCTTTACACAGAGATGATCATACTAGGTGCTTCAGCCTCTAACCATATTCCAGTACAGCAACCAGGCTTAACAGTTAATTGAAAAAATATGTATTATGTGCTTTATGCATAGACATATGCATGTACACTTTAACGGCTTGTTGCTCCACTTAACTACATGATTTAACATATTTAACCAGCAGTATGCAATAGTTTTAAATAATTGAGCCATTTTGCTATTGTTTTCATTTGAATTTGTTTTCAAGGTACAAGTAATTCTTTTTTCCTGTGAGATTTTAATGATTACTAGTCCCTTACAGGGCTGTGTTATGCATATATTATTAATAAGCCTTGCATATTTAGATTTCCATCATATAAAGCAGCATTATGATCATATTTTACATTTAAAAAGAGAGGTTGTGAGAATATTCTTATATATTTTCTGCGAACATTCGCAGTTGTTGTATGCAGTTTTTTTGTAAAGCATAAGTGTATTCATTTGATACAGAACCAATTACTTACTAAGCTGATTAAAAAAAAAAAAAATGGGAAAAGAATGAAACAAAACAGGAGTTGTTGCCCATACTAACAACCAATTGGAATCTTTGTTTTATTATTTTAGTTAAATTCTAAATGGTTGATATAGACAATAAATAAATTTTAGTTCCTGTGTTTTTCTTTCTGTTTTTTATAAAGTACAATGGAAGTGAGTAATGCAGGTGGCAGCTCTACTAGCTCTCCTCCTGGTTGTGAAGGAAAAGGTGATGCCTTTGGTTGATGCTCCTGGCACCTGGCACCAATTACAATTTTACAATTTTGTATTTTCAACTTTTTCACCTTCTCTTAAATTTTGACTGCAAACTGATTGCTAGGATTGATTTATCAGATTTTTAGAATCTCTGAATTGAGTTCTCTCTCTGTCTTTTTCCTAGCAATGCACTGTGAACAACTGGACATTTCCCCCTACTGTACCCGTAACTCTCAGTCATGCTGCTCAGGTACATTGCACTATAACTACTGCAACTAAAATAGAACTCTTTCTTTTTTAAGGTACATATGAACTCTGCTGGAATATTGGGATTTTAGAACCTAAAAGATATATGCATCATAGCACAGGACTCCGTTTCCTCCCTTCAAGTACCTTTGCTGTCTATATCCCCGCTTATCAGCATAAGGCTGTCATTTTTTCCCTATCCTGAAACTCCTTTTATGACATCATTGTTAACAAACTAGATGCCCTAATCATATGCTTTTATCTTCCCTTGACACCTTTGATCCATTAAAAACTTGAACCGTCTAATTCTGACGTGGTAAAATTACTACCTGTGATCAATGAAGGCAGTCTCCTGGAGACTTGAACATAGGTGGCTCTATTCTGGCAGGTTTAGAAGGATCATTTGTGTGTCTATAAGGGGCAAATTGAGATGGCTAGGCCAAAATATTTCTCCCAAGCCATTGAAAATAATCTTACCAACCCAAGACAACTCTTCTGCACCATCATTAGATTATTAAAACATGATTGTTCCTCCACATTACCAGCCTCAACATAACTCTGTAAAACATTCTTCGATTTTTTCTCCTCAAAAATGTACAACATAAGGCATCAAATTCTTACCACACCACCCATTTCTTCCGCACCAATTCCTGACTTCTTCTCTCTCTCACTTCTCTCTACTTGCCTCTGCATCTCTGATTAAATTGATCTCTAATATGAAAGCTTCCACCTGCATACTCAATGCTATTCCCACCTATTTATTTAAACCCTGTTTTAGTACTCTATGTCAAAAGAAAATGTGTTATGCTGTCACATACAGTATATTCAGCAATAATAATTTATAAGAAACAAAAAATTTAGTAGTCCAAGAGTGTTAACTATGAAAAAGTCCACCGTGAAGTAAGTCTTGATAGATCCAATGTGCACCAACCACATGTCATAAAAAGAGGCTGCTTAGCAGAAATTTTGACCTCACATTACAAGAGGTATAAAACTGCATTCGGATGAATCAAATTTCCCACATGAATGAATGGATGGATGGCTGCAAGACACTTGATCTTTCAGCTGTCAGTGCTTCAGATCCCCTTCACACAGATCTGATTTTATCACCATAGTTGCATACCAAAAAAAAAAAAAAACATCCCATAGTGAAGTACTGTACAGGTCCTTCTCAAAAAATTAGCATATTGTGATAAAGTTCATTATTTTCTGTAATGTACTGATAAACATTAGACTTTCATATATTTTAGATTCATTACACACAACTGAAGTAGTTCAAGCCTTTTCTTGTTTTAATATTGATGATTTTGGCATACAGCTCATGAAAACCCAAAATTCCTATCTCAAAAAATTAGCATATCATGAAAAGGTTCTCTAAACAAGCTATTAACCTAATCATCTGAATCAACTAATTAACTCTAAACACCTGCAAAAGATTCCTGAGGCTTTTAAAAACTCCCAGCCTGGTTCATTACTCAAAACCGCAATCATGGGTAAGACTGCCGACCTGACTGCTGTCCAGAAGGCCATCATTGACACCCTCAAGCAAGAGGGTAAGACACAGAAAGAAATTTCTGAACGAATAGGCTGTTCCCAGAGTGCTGTATCAAGGCACCTCAGTGGGAAGTCTGTGGGAAGCAAAAAGTGTGGCAGAAAACGCTGCACAACGAGAAGAGGTGACCGGACCCTGAAGAAGATTGTGGAGAAGGACCGATTCCAGACCTTGGAGGACCTGCGGAAGCAGTGGACTGAGTCTGGAGTAGAAACATCCAGAGCCACCGTGAACAGGCGTGTGCAGGAAATGGGCTACAGGTGCCGCATTCCCCAGGTCAAGCCACTTTTGAACCAGAAACAGCGGCAGAAGCGCCTGACCTGGGCTACAGAGAAGCAGCACTGGACTGTTGCTCAGTGGTCCAAAGTACTTTTTTCGGATGAAAGCTAATTTTGCATGTCATTCGGAAATCAAGGTGCCAGAGTCTGGAGGAAGACTGGGGAGAGGGAAATGCCAAAATGCCTGAGGTCCAGTGTCAAGTACCCACAGTCAGTGATGGTCTGGGGTGCCATGTCAGCTGCTGGTGTTGGTCCTCTGTGTTTTATCAAGGGCAGGGTCAATGCAGCTAGCTATCAGGAGATTTTGGAGCACTTCATGCTTCCATCTGCTGAAAAGCTTTATGGAGATGAAGATTTCATTTTTCAGCACGACCTGGCACCTGCTCACAGTGCCAAAACCACTGGTAAATGGTTTACTGACCATGGTATTACTGTGCTCAATTGGCCTGCCAACTCTCCTGACCTGAACCCCATAGAGAATTTGTGGGATATTGGGAAGAGAAAGTTGAGAGACGCAAGACCCAACACTCTGGATGAGCTTGAGGCCGCTATCGAAGCATCCTGGGCCTCCATAACACCTCAGCAGTGCCACAGGCTGGTTGCCTCCATGCCCCGCCGCATTGAAGCAGTCATTTCTGCAAAAGGATTCCCGACCAAGTATTGAGTGCATAACTGAACATAATTATTTGAAGGTTGACTTTTTTTGTATTAAAAACACTTTTCTTTTATTGGTCGGATGAAATATGCTAATTTTTTGAGATAGGATTTTTGGGTTTTCAGGAGCTGTATGCCAAAATCATCAATATTAAAACAAGAAAAGGCTTGAACTACTAGACATGTGCAGAGTAAAATATTTCGTTTCGGAATTTCGTTTTCGTCCGAAAACTTAATTTATTTAGTTACTCCCGAAATTCGTTTTTATTTATTTCGTTTTTCGTTCAAAAATTGCATTCGTCCGAAAATCCACATGAATTACGGTCGAATCTGTCTTGGAAGGCTTATGGTGTCTGTCGAATGTATAAAGAAGATTAGACGGAGCTAACTATATAGCATACTTTAGAACCCTATTAAAGTCTATGGGACTCCAACGTTCAAAATCTAAAGTGCTAATTTTAAAGGCTAATTTGCAAGTTACTGTCCTAAAAAGTGTTTGAGGACCCGGGTCCTGCCCCAGGGGACATGTATCAATGCAAAAAAAAGTTTTAAAAACGGCCGTTTTTTCGGGAGCAGTGATTTTAATAATGATTAAAGTGAAACAATAAAAGTGTAATATTCCTTTAAATTTCGTAGGGGGGGGTTGTCTATAGTATGCCTGTGAAGGGGCGCATGTTTCCCGTGCTTAGAATTGTCCCTGCACAAAGTGTCATTTATGCAGGAAAAAAAGTCCTTTAAAATCACTCGCAGCTATTATGAATTGTCGGCTCCGTAATACAGAGAACACTCATTGAAAGTCATTGGTAAAAAAGAAATAAATAAATAAAAAAAAAAAGCGTGGGGGCCCCCCAAATTCAATTACCAGGCCCTTCAGGTCTGGTATGGATATTAAGGGGAACCCTGCCTCAAATTTAAGAAAAAATTTGACGTGGGGTTCCCTCTAAATATCCATAACCAGACCCTTCAGGTCTGGTATGGATATTAAGGGGAACCCCGCGTCAAATTTAAAAAAAAATTGACGTGGGGTTCCCCCTAAAAATCCATACCAGACCCTTTATCCGAGCACGCAACCTGGCAGGCCGCAGGAAAAGAGGGGGGGACGAGAGAGCGGCCCCCCCTCCCTCCTGAACTGTACCAGGCCACATGCCCTCAACATTGGGAGGATGCTTTGGGGGTCCGTGACCCCTCAAAGCACCTTGTCCCCATGTTGATGAGGACAAGGGCCTCATCCCCACAACCCTGGCCGGTGGTTGTGGAGGTCTGCGGGCGGGGGGCTTATCAGAATCTGGAAGCCCCCTTTAACAAGGGGACCGCCAGATCCCGGCCCCCCCTGTTTGAAATGGTAAGGGGGTACAAAAGTACCCCTACCATTTCACAAAGAAAGTGTAAAAAATGGTTAAATAAAACAAACACACTTTTGAAAAATTCCTTTATTAAAAATAAAAAAATAAAAAAAAGATTCCAGCGGTGGTAATCCACTCTTGCTATCCAGCGACGGACGATCATCTCTCCAGCGATGTCTCATCTCATCCAGCGCAGCGATCCTCCATCCTTCTTCTGTCTCCTCCACGGAGACACTGCAGGCATTCCGGCGGCTGACGTTTCTTATATACGGAGGGCGGGGCCACCCGTCACCTGACCCCACCCCCCCCTCCGACGCAAGGGGAAACCCGGGGTTCCCCGTGACGTATGGGTGACCCCGCCCCCCTCTGATGTAATGGAAACCTGCCTGTGTTACATCAGAGGGGTGCGGGTCACCCATACGTCACAGGGAACCCCGGGTTTCCCCTTGCATCAGAGGGGGGCGGGGTCAGGTGACGGGTGGCCCCGCCCTCCGTATATAAGAAACGTCAGCCGCCGGAATGCCTGCAGTGTCTCCGTGGAGGAGACAGAAGAAGGATGTATTCGCTGCGCTGGATGACATGAGCCATCGCTGGAGAGATGACCGTCCGTCGCTGGATAGCAAGAGTGGATTACCACCGCTGGAATCTTTTTTTTATTTTTTTATTTTTAATAAAGGAATTTTTCAAAAGTGTGTTTGTTTTATTTAACCATTTTTTACACTTTCTTTGTGAAATGGTAGGGGTACTTTTGTACCCCCTTACCATTTCAAACAGGGGGGGGGGGATCTGGGGGTCCCCTTGTTAAAGGGGGCTTCCAGATTCTGATAAGCCCCCCGCCCGCAGACCTCCACAACCACCGGCCAGGGTTGTGGGGATGAGGCCCTTGTCCTCATCAACATGGGGACAAGGTGCTTTGAGGGGTCACAGACCCCCAAAGCATCCTCCCAATGTTGAGGGCATGTGGCCTGGTACGGTTCAGGAGGGAGGGGGGCCGCTCTCTCGCCCCCCCCTCTTTTCCTGCGGCCTGCCAGGTTGCGTGCTCGGATAAAGGGTCTGGTATGGATTTTTAGGGGGAACCCCACGTCAATTTTTTTTAAAATTTGATGCGGGGTTCCCCTTAATATCCATACCAGACCTGAAGGGTCTGGTTATGGATATTTAGGGGGAACCCCACGTCAAATTTTTTCTTAAATTTGAGGCAGGGTTCCCCTTAATATCCATACCAGACCTGAAGGGCCTGGTAATTGAATTTGGGGGACCCCCACGCTTTTTTATTTATTTATTTCTTTCTTTTTTTATCAATGACTTTCAATGAGTGTTCTCTGTATTACGGAGCCGACAATTCATAATAGCTGCGAGTGATTTTAAAGGACTTTTTTTCCTGCATAAATGACACTTTGTGCAGGGACAATTCTAAGCACGGGAAACATGCGCCCCTTCACAGGCATACTATAGACAACCCCCCCCCCTACGAAATTTAAAGGAATATTACACTTTTATTGTTTCACTTTAATCATTATTAAAATCACTGCTCCCGAAAAAACGGCCGTTTTTAAAACTTTTTTTTGCATTGATACATGTCCCCTGGGGCAGGACCCGGGTCCCCAAACACTTTTTAGGACAGTAACTTGCAGAATCTTTTCTCTCTGTCAAATCTTTTTTCTCTGTCGAATATTTTCTCTATATAATCTTGGACTAATAGAGGTAATGTTAAGCACATTCGACCTCAGGTTCTATAGACACAGATTGTTGTCAGAGTCATGTCGAATCTCCTATTCTATATCGAACTGTTGTAACAATGAAAACGAAAATAAAGCATTTATTTATGTCGGATCTTTCGTTTTTCAGATTTTGTGCTTTCGTTATCGTTTGTCAAAACGAAAACGAAAATAGCTGAAATTCGGACGAAAATGCATTCGGACGAAAACGAATGCACATGTCTATGAACTACTTCAGTTGTGTGTAATGAATCTAAAATATATGAAAGTCTAATGTTTATCAGTACATTACAGAAAATAATGAACTTTATCACAATATGCTAATTTTTTGAGAAGGACCTGTATACTGATTTCTTAAAACCAAATAGAAAAATACTCACAAAGAGCAATATGTGCATTAAAAGACAGCACCACCAATGCTTTGGGCAGTCACAATGATGTTCTAAAAAGAAGAAAAAAAAAAAGCGCTATCTACAATACCAAAAATGTCAAAATTAGCTGCCTGCACAACAGAAACTCTGTAAAATAATAAAACAATAAAATAATAGTAAAGTGAAAGTATGTGTATGATACACAATCAGTGTCAAATCTGTTACCAAAATCAACTGTGCAAATATTGGTGTAGCTATGTGCAATATTAATATCAATGATCGGAGCAAATATGTAAACAAACAATAAATAGCATAAATTGCATGAAGTGCAAAGTGAGACTCAGAGCAAATATGTAAACAAACAATAAATATCATAAATCAAATAAAGTGCAAGGTGAAAAAGATACAATAATGATGACTGCTGTACATAAATAGTGACAATTGTGTAAATAAAAAAACGGAGCATGTGAAGAAGTCCGAAAAGTGTTGAAAATAAATTAAAGTGACTGTATGAGTTGTCTGAAGATATCCACCACCTTATGGAAAAAGGCTTACGGAACGAAATGGACCCAACTAAGCGTATGCCCAATGAGTCTCAAAGGCTTGTTGGTGTAATCACACCTGGGGACATAGCGACTCTGAACTTCAGTACACGTTAAAAAATGAGCAGGATTCTTCACTAAATTGATTCTGTGGAACTCCTACAAAAGTATAGCGGCTGGTACACACTGTGGTTCTTCTCAAAATTACATATACCGAGAGAGAAAAAACATAGCCACATAGTGTGATACTGTAGGTAAAATTGTTTATTGAATCTTAAAAATGGATAATGAGAAGACATACAAAGCGTATATATTAAAATATTATATATATATATATATATATATATATATATATATATATATATATATATATATATATATATATATAGATATATATATATATATATATATATATATATATATAGATATATTCAAATCTGGCAATGCAGTGGCATCAGGGATGCCAGATTTTAATATATACACTTTGTATGTCTTAACACATGTGAGTACCCATTTGTAAGATTCAATAAACAATTTTATCTACAGTATCACACTTTCCTGGACCTCTCCATGTCAGCCTACTATGGGTCAGCTCCAAATACAGCTGCTGACTTTTAACATATGGATACTTACCTTTCCAGGGAAGTCAGCTGCTGACTTTTAACATATGGATACTTACCTTTCCAGGGAGCTTAGGATGTCAGCACCCCAGCCGATCTTTGGATCAGTTGCCATTTCTGGTGAAGGAACCCAGCAGTGAAGCCTTTCAGCTTCATAGCTGGTTCCCTACTGCATATGCATGAAGCACGCTGTACTTTCTAATTGTGCTGGCGGCAGAGGGAGGCCGAACGTCCGAAATACTGCATCGTGGCTCTGTCTCTGGAAGTGGGAAACAGTACCTGTCAAAAACAGGTACCTGTTCCCCCTGAAAGGCGCCAAATGTGGCTATATAAAATAAAAGTTTATTATTATTAATATTATTATTATTACTAGAGCTTGTGAGCCATTATCAACTCTGGGAGTTATTTCCAGCTATGAATAAGGGGCTATTGGAATTCTGTATAAGTGAAATATAAACACACACAGGGGTTGATTTACTAAAGGCAAATAGACTGTGCACTTTTGAAAGTGCAGTTGCACTCTAAGTGCAGTTTCTCCAGAGCTTAGTAAATGAAAGGAAGCTCTGCTGACTTCCATCATCCATCATATGCAAATAAAATTCTGTTTTTTTATTTTCCTTGCATGTTATTGGGTGTTCTTTGTAAGGTGAGGCTTTACCTCATTTACTAAGCTCCAGTGTTCTTTTGATATATATTTTTAATTAAGTCCTAATAAAAGTTAAGTCTTATCCCTGTGGCTAATTAGTGCATGGGTATGCACCTCCCTGTTTTGATTTGAGCTTATGAAGTGTCACATATAGGTATATTTGTACAATTTGTATCGATCAGGCTTTTTTAGTTTAGGATACAACAAACATCTTCTATTTTCTTCACTGCATTGACAAGAGGTATCTTTTTAGTTCACAGAAGATTGCTGGGAAAAAATACTGTATATTCTTGTTTGAGATATCAGTTCACTGTAGAGGAAGTTACAAGAACACTGGAATTCCAGTGAGGATACAGGGTAATTTTTAGTACTTGCACAAGGTGTACTTAGCCTGAGAAAAAATAAATGAATTCAGTTACCACGTCTAAGGAAAAGTAAGCTATAATGTATTAAATTCTTATTTTTGGGTTTAGATATACTTTATAAACATTATGACTGTTTTAAATAGCTATTAAAATAAAATAAAAAAAGTGTGATCATTTTTTTTCTTTATTTCTTTTAGGCCTTCTGGTCATTTGGGTCTTTTAGGCCATTTGGGTCTAACTTCAGTAAGTAAACTTTAGTAAAACAGCATGTGTTTTAAGGTGCGATACTTTCCCTTGTAACCCTGCTGCCTTGGGCATTGGCTCACCAGGGTCGTAATGTTAAATGCAGCCCTGGCAAAATAATCCAAGTGTAAGTCCTTATAATGCTTTTGAGCTGCTCTTTTTTATTATTTCTGAGAGGAACAGAAGTATAACTCAGAAGTTTAACTGGGCTAGCAGGTTCATATTTGCCATCAAATTTTATGTTAATTCAATTCTATATTTTTATCTCTTGATGTAAAAGCATACATTATTTTATATCCCATCATAATTATAGTCTAAATCATTCCTTAAAATAAGAACAGCTCCCTTTACGCTTTGAATGATTGAGATAAAACCTCAATGCTGCAGTACCAAAAGACTTAATACAAGGAAATCATTTCTTTGTGTTGTATTAAGGACCTTGCTTTATGATTCACACCATATGCCCATTTCATATACAAGGCACATTGCCCTATCTCATATTGTTACAGTTCACACTAATGTTTTTTGGTGGCGTGCGCTATAAAAAAAAATAAGACAGATTGGATATTTTACGCAGATCAGTATGTTTCAACCCACTACACTGCATCGCAATGCATCCAGTTTAATGAAAGGTAATTTTGTAATATTTCCGTGAAGTAAAAAAATGGAAACTGTGTGTTACATTGTAACAACACATTGCCCCACCCCTAAGCAATGCAATCGAGCAGACACAAAGCATAAAATGCACTCATTGGTGTGAAGAGGCCTTAACTTATGACACATGATAATCATGGTCAAGTTTTAATTTACATTAAAATGGCTTGTTACTTGGGATACAATTCATGGATGTAATATAATATAGAGTAATTGCTATGTCAAGAGCATAAACGGAGCTGAATAACTGAACTGAATAACAGTGCCCATTAATGCAGCCTAATCAGTGCCCAACTTCAGCTTCACAATTGCCATGAATACAGCCTCACCATTGCCATGAATGCAGCCTCACCATTGCCATTAATGCAGCCTCACAGGTGCCATGAATGCAGCCTCACCATTTCCATTAATGCAGCTTCACAGGTGCCATGAATGCAGCCTCACCATTACCATTAATGCAGCCTCACAGGTGCCATGAATGCAGCCTCATAGATGCCATGAACGCAGCCTTACCATTGTCATTAATTCAGCCTGATCAATGCCAATCTGCAGCCTTGCAGGGGACAGGGAGGGGGGCAGGAGGAGTACCAACAGATTACATATAGGAGAATCTCCTGTTTACTTGGTGGCCTCTTTATTACAAAGTCCTGCCTCCTATGATAGACAGAACAGTCATCCAATGGCAGCCCAGGAGACGGGTTTTACTATTACAGATGCTGCCAAGTAAACAGAAGATTCTCCTGTATATAATCTGATGGCACTCGTCCCATCCCTCCCTGTCCCCTCCATGGCAGTGCCGATAAATACGGCCCTGGGGGCCACAAAAGATATATATATCCAAATTACCAAGGGGCCGTATTAAACCGGGTCGGACTTTGGATATGTCTGACCTAGGCATAAATGTTTGTGTAAATTCTGGTGTTTGGTGTTTTTACTCAACTGCAGACTGCACCAGTGAGATCTCTTAACTAGACTTCCTGATCCTGGCTTTCTCCACCTTCCATCATTGCTCCTGCTGCTGTAGCCCCCACAATATAAAATAAAGTAAACATTTAACAGAAAAGAGACCTCTCAGTAGGGTACAAGTATATATAATGGGATTTTTATATACAGCTTACCTGTAAAATCCTTTTCTTGAGAGTACATCACGGGACACAGGAGCTTCATTACATAGTGGGTTATATAGGCACCTCTGGTGATTGGACACTGGTTGACCCCAATTAAGGAGAATTCCTCCCCTATATAACCCCTCCCATATGGGAGGCACCTCAGTTTTGTAGCAAAGCAATAATAAACCACGTAAAACCCAAGAGGGGCGGGAGCCCTGTGTGCCGTGATGTACTCTCAAGAAAATGATTTTACAGGTAAGCTGTATATAAAAATCCCATTTTCTTGATCATACATCACGGTACACAGGAGCTTCATTACATAGTGGGATGTCCCAAAGCAATGCTCAGATTGAGGGGAGGGAGACCCAGATCATAATTATAGACCGCCAGGGACCGGAGGACCTAAACTGCAGCCTGCAGTACGCTGCGCCCGAAGGCGATATCCTCTTGCCCTCTGACATCCACCTGATAGAATCTGGTGAATGTGTGGACTGATGACCAAGTTGCAGCCTTACAGATCTGAGCCAGGGAGGCCTGGTGATGCACTGCCCAAGAAGCACTAACAGCCCTAGTGGAGTGCGCTTTTACTTGAAAAGGAGGAATCTTCCCCTTAACACTATAGGCCTGAGAAATAATCTGTCTAATCCACCTTGAGAGAGTGGATTTTGACGCCGCCTGGCCCTTCCGCCCTGGCAAAATAAATAAGCAATCAGTTTTCCTTATCTGAGCAGTTGCTTGAAGATACATACTGATTGCTCTAACCACATCCAAAGTGTGCAAAGATTCTTCTTCTGTGGACTGTGGGTCCGGAAAAAAGGATGGTAGGATTACGTCTTGATTCAAATGGAATCCCGAAACCACCTTAGGTAGAAAGGACCTGTTGGGACGCATGACCACTCGGTCCTTATGAATAATTAGATACGGCTCCTTGCTGGAAAGAGCTGCTAGCTCTGATACTCTTCTAGCCGTGGATATGGCTACCAAGAAGACCAATTTTTTAGTCAGGAGAACTAATGAAGCCAGATGCAAAGGTTCAAATGGTTGCCCCTGCAAAGCCGAGAGAACCAAATTCAGATCCCAAGGGCATACCGGAGGTTTGACTGGCGGTCTTATCCGCATGGCCCCCTGGATAAAAGGCCACACCAGGGAATGCGATGCAAGTGGCTTTTGAAAAAACACTGACATGGCCGAAATCTGCACCTTGATAATGCTTATGGCCAAATTCATTTCTAGGCCTGACTGGAGAAAGGCCAAGATCCTGCTAATGACATACTTTCTAGGATGCCATTTCCTGAGTTAACACCAGGAAACATATGCCCTCCAGATTTTGTAATACATAAGCATGGAGGCCGGCTTTCTGGCATTGACCAGAGTAGAAAGGACTGGCCCCGAAAGGCCACGGTCTCTCAGAATGTGTGTTTCAGAAGCCAAACCGTCAAATTCAGACTGCGTAAAGCAGGATGGTAGATTGTACCCTGTGAGAGCAGGTCTGGCCAGAGAGGGAGGGTCCATGGCCTGCCTACTGCCAACTTCATGATCTCCGCGTACCATGGTCGCCTGAGCCAAGCCGGGGCCACCAAAAGGACCGACTTTGTCTCCCTCTTGACTCTTCCCAGGAACCGCAACAGAAGCAGGCTCGGGGGGAAGGCATAGATTAGATTGTACTGATCCCAGGGAACTGTCAGAGCACCTGACCCCTGAGCAAGTGTATCTCTTGTCCTTGACACAAAAATGTCCAGTTTTTTGTTGAACCTGAATGCAAACAGATCTACGTCTGGAGTACCCCACCTGTGACATATGTTCCGAAACACGTCGGGGTGCAGAGCCCATTCTCCTGGGCACAACTGCTGGCGGCTCAGAAAATCCGCCTGCCAATTTTCCACTCCTGGAATGAAGACTGCAGAAAGACACGGAACATGCTTTTCTGCCCAGACAAGTATGCGATTCACCTCTTTTTGGGCCACCAGACTCCTGGTACCGCCCTGGTGATTGATATAAGCCACTGCTGTGGCATTGTCGAACTAAACCCAAACCGGGAGACCTCGTAGTCTGTAAGACCACTTTATGAGCGCCATATAAACTGCCCGGATCTCCAAGATATTTATGGGCAATAGCTTCTCGATCGCAGACCATTTCCCCTGCGAGCACGTCTCCTCCAATACTGCTCCCCAGCCTGTCAGGCTGGCATCTGTTGTGATAATCTTCCATGGAAGAGGAAGAAAAGTTTTGCCCTTCAGCAAATTCTTGGTTTGTAACCACCAGACGAGACTCTTGCGTGTCCCTGGGGATAGACGCATAGGAAGATCCAAGGCTTGGGGCTTCCTGTTCCAAGCCGCAAGGATGCATCTTTGCAGAGACCTTGAGTGGAACTGGGCGAATGGGACGGCCTCGAAGGAGGAAACCATTTTCCCTAACAGTCTCATGCACAACCGAATGGGGGAAGATCTTCTGCCCAGAATTAAGCGCACCAGATCCCCTTTGGCCTTGGAAGAAACACCTTGCCCTGAGCGGTGTTGATGATCATGCCCAGGTATTCCAACCTGGTGGCAGGCTGTAGGGACGACTTTTCTAAGTTTATGATCCAACCTAGGCGTTCCAGGTGTTCTAGTGTTCTGGTGACGCTGTGGTTCAGGAACGCTGCTGTTTTCTCCATGAGAAGCAAATCGTCTAGATAAGCCATGATGGCTATACCCTGAGCTCTTAGGTTTGCTAAGAGAGGGTCCAGAATCTTTGTGAAGACTTGAGGGGCCGTAGCAAGCCCAAACGGCAAGGCCACAAATTGAAAATGGCGCCGCTCTACCGCGAACCTTAGACATTTTTGCTGTGCGGGAAAAATTGGCACATGGAGATATGCATCTTTGATATCTGTTGATGCCATAAATTCTCCCCCTTGCAGGGAGGAGACCACAGTGTTAATTGACTGCATTCGGAAGGATCGGATGCGTAAAAACCGGTTCAGATCCTTCAAATCTAGGATAGGTCTGACACTTCCATTTGGCTTTGGAACGGTGAAGAGATTTGAGTAAAACCCTGAACCCTGTTCTTTTGGGTCCACTTCTACTATCACCCCCTGGGATAGTAAGTGATCTAAGGCCAGAAATAGCGTTTTTTGCTTTACTGGATCCCTGGGGATCCTTGACCTTAGAAAGCGAGAAGGTGGAATCTCCTGAAACTCTAGCCTGTAGCCCAGAGATACCAAAGAGATCACCCACTTGTCCCAGATCTCTTCCCGCCAGGCTCCTGCAAATCGCAGGAGCCTTCCCCCCACTCGGCCGAGCTTGGGCGCCCCTTCACAGGGAAGCTTTTGGGCTCTGCTTGGCAGGCTTTCTCCCCCAAGTCTTTTTCTGTCCCTGGGCTCGGACTTGAGCCTTTCCTGTAGAGGAGGGTTGAGAAGGCCGTCGCCACTGCTTAGAGCTTGATGCTCCGGGAGAGAGAGCATGCCTGAATGAAGGACGCTTGCTCCTTTTGACTGGAAGGAGAGTAGATTTACCCCCTGAAATTTTTTGGACGAATTTGTCTAATTCTTCTCCAAACAAACGTTCCCCCTTAAATGGGAACCCAATCAAATGCTTCTTGCATGACAGCTCAGCTGCCCAATTCTTTAGCCATAGGGCCCTTTGCATGTGTACCAACATGAGGGACAAACGTGATGCTTGTTGGACAGAATTCAAAATCACATTGATCATGAAACACAGAATATGTGGCAGTTCTGCATAATTTTCTACTTCCTCACTGGGAAGGAGCCCAAGCATCCGTTTAACCTGTTCCTTGAGGAACTGACACAACCCCATGGCTGCGACTGTAGGTTGCAGCACAGCGCCAGTCATGGAAAAGGAGGCTTTTAATAAGGTTTCCAGCTTCTTATCAGTTGGATCCTTAAATACCTGCGCATTATCCAAGGGACAAGTCAGGCTTTTATTCACGCAAGAAACAGCCGCATCAACAGATGGGACCCCCCACTTCTTGGTGAAACTTTCCTCCAGAGGATAATGCATAGAAAACCTTTTAGAAGGAGCAAACAGTTTATCGGGATGTCCCCAATCCTCATACAACAATTCATCCATTAAGGGATGGTTTGGAAAGGAATAGGCAGTCTGTGGGGCTTTCCTGACTCCCAGGGAAGAAACAGAGGACGTAGCGACTTCAGCAGCAGGCATTCTGAATGTGGTACGCACCAATTCAGTATAATACTGCACCTGTTTTCTGAGCGCCAGGGAGGAGGGGACTCTCTCCTCTTCCTCTGATTCATCCGACTGCTCATGATCCCTGTCCCCAGACAGGGATATCTCCTCATTTTCAGAAGAATCATCTGAGAGAGGAATTTCAGCAGAGGGAGGGGATCTACCCCTTTTTCTGCTATCTTTCAGGGAAGCAGAAATAAAATTCATTATTCTCCCTTCAAAACCCTCCAATGTAGCCCTAAGGGAGTCCTCAGTGACATAAACCGGGGCTGGGACATTAGGAGAGGCTGCAATCATCCAATCCATTGACCAAAAAATCATATAAATGAGTGTCCCTTTAAGTGTTTGTCATGACAATTAAATGAATGTTGTCATACCACAACAAAGAAGTGCACCTCCACCACATAGAAGACATGCTTACCAGATAGAAAGCTTGAAAAGCTTGTGGCTATTGCCCAGCTAAGGCCTTTATCCTAAAGTGAACTCTGATGTCAGCTCATGCACTGATCTCACTCCATGTGCGAAGAAGCCAACCAAACATCTTATAATCTCACAGGAACCAAGGCCACTGAAAAACTGTGAATTGTGAAAATACATTGGCAACAACTAGGCAATGATGTTAATATGTATGCATAAAACAGGATATTGTGATTTTACATGTGAAAGAATTGGTCTTTTGTAACAATATATGAGTAACAAATGGCCCGCCTTAACAATGTGTGGGCAACAAATGTGCAATAGTGTCAATATACCTGCATCAAATGGGCAATATTGACAATGCATAAGCAACAAGTGAGAGCTTGTGACAACTGTTAAAATATATGGGCAACAAATTGGTAGTCATGGCAATAAACTGGTAACAGATGGGCGAGTGTTTCAATACATTAGCAATAGAATGTATGGACAATAACTAGAGCCTAGTCTGCCCCTAACACATTTACTTTGACTGCATACAATCTCTGTCTTTCTCTGGCACACACATCTCCTCAGTAGCCACAGGGTTGGTTTTAGAGAAGAAGAGAAAGTGAAACCCATTGCAAAACTTCCAAGAGCTCAGAAACCCAGTAGATGTACTGAACTACTCACCAGACAATTTACTTGAGGTCAACAAGTACATAGGGAAATTTTTAATTAGCTAGACATGGCACTCAAGACTTAATAAAAAGCTGATTCTGCCATCACCAGAAGATAAAGATGCAAGATCCATCAGAATGTAGACATGTGCATTTGTTTTCATCCGAATTTCAGGTATTTTCTAAGTGCAGATTCTGAAAAATGAAAGATCCAACATAAACAAATGCTTTATTTTCGTTTTTGTTGTGACAACAGTTCGATATAGATAGGAGATTCGACATGACACTAACAATCTGTGTCTATTGAACCTGTGGTCGAATGTGCCTAACCTTAACTCTATTAGTCCAGGATTATTCGACATAGAGAGAAAAGATTCGATCTCTGCTGGAATTGGGTGGGGGAAGTAAAATAAAAATAATGATGATGATGAAGGTTATTGGCTGATTGTAACCAAAGAGGAGGAGCAGTAAAATATCTAGAACTAAGTACACATGTACAGCCAACTTACTTTCACTTATGATTGCTAGCAGAGAGAAACACACAGTCAATCTTAGCTGGTCCGTTTGTCAGAGAACCTGAATTATTTAGCAATTAAGCATAAGCACAGCAGCAGAACAATAGTGAAGCAAGCTACAGTTCAACTTAACTTTTTCATAATAATCTGCTGCTATTGTGTTAGTGTTGTGAACTTGATAGTGATACTAGTGTTGCTAGTGTTCTGATAGCCTCAGAGGCTGCCCGTGTTGTGGGGGGGGTTTATTATTATAGATTCTATATTATAGATTGAGGTTCTATATAGATTCTATATGCTGTTACCTGGCTGATCAGTGATCACTATCACCAGTCCATTTTCTGTTTGAACTATATACATTCAACATGAACGACAAAGATTCGACAAAGCAGCGAAGAACATACAAACGTCAAATCTTTGGCTTATGGTGTCTGTCGAAAGTTATAAGAAGATTCAAAGGAGCAGCTAAACTATAGGGAGTCATACAGTTTAGCTGCTCCGTCGAATCTTCTTTGAACATTCGACAGACACCATAAGCCTTCAATGACAGATTCGACCTTAATTAATTTGGATTTTCAGACTAATGCAATTTTTAACGAAAAATGAAATAAACAAAAACGAATTTCGGGAGTAACTAAATAAATGTATTTTTTGGACGAAAACTAAATTCCAAAACAAAATATTTCAGTGTGCACATGTCTATCAGAATGTGGGACCTCCCGCATGAAAAATGTCAGTATGCATTTAAAACTCCAATCAGCAAGAGAATGTAAAGATTACATAAATGTCTTGACACCATCCAATATCAACTTGGACTTCACATTATTTCTTTGTTCAGCTTTAGATCTTACAAGTTTTATAAGGTTCTTACCCACTAAGTTGGACCTGTCAGACAGAAGGATCCTATCTAGGCTCCTATCTAATAGTTCATTAAAATTGCCGCCTAGTGCTATTATTGGAGTTCCTGGTTTATCCAGGACAAACTCAAGTAGCTTGTACAAAACCTCTAACTTGAAAGGGGGGGGGTATAAATATTTGCCAGTATATAAGGTCGTTTACCAATTGAGCACAATAAAAATATATACTGCCCTTCTCATCGACACAAATCTCCCTACAGGAGAATACTACCCCTCTCCCAACCAAAATACTCCCCTTGAATAAGAGGAGTGGAACGAGTGGTATTGAACTTGGAACTTCCGACTAGTAAGTTGTAAAACAGCATCAGGAGTTAAGTGCGTTTCCTGCAAGAACAATAATCCAGGTCCCCTCCCTTCCAATGTTGACAGAACTACTGCTCTTTTGTTTAAATTACCCAAGCCCCAGACGTTACATGAGGTTATATTTAATCTATTTTCTTGCATAGAAAAATAACAAATAAAACAAGAGAGGGGGCTAGAGAAAGCAGGAGCAGCCCAACGGACAAGCTAATGCACCTGCTTGTCCCCCTCCACCCCCCTTAGTGCCACCAATGTTCCCTCTCTCTCACCCTCTGCCATCTGTGTATTCTGTGTATTCCAGCATGTTCCAACACGTTAAAATTTGTAGTGAGAGGGAGAAAAGCACAGGTCTCACAGTAAAAGTCCCCAGCTTTTTCAAGCATTTCCCAACTCCCCTACTCACAGCGTTGTCTCACAGCCTTCAATCAGACCAGCAGCAAGGTGATCAGGCTACACAGGGGATCCCACAATATTACAGGCTAGGTTTCACTCAGCTGTACATGGGCTTCCGACAGACTCATCAGCCTCACACATCATTCGTCACAGCATCCAGCCCACAGGCTCCAGCAGAGAGAAGAAGCGGGGGGGGGGCAAAGCGGCGCCATCGCAGGGTCGGATGTTCACCCCACACAGTAGGCCATCCCAGCATGCCAAACAAGCCACCAGGAGCAGCAGGGGCTCTCACAAGGCATACGTTGAACTAGGAAGCCAAGGAGTGGAGGTAGGGGAGGTGAGACACCTGAACTCAGCACTCACTCACTCACACCCTCCTCTATCTGGCCACTCCCTCGTGGAAAGGGCTGCATTTTTAAAGTGGGAGTCCGCCGTTTTTTTTTTTTTTAAAGCCAGCAGCTACAAATACCACAGCTGCTGACTTTTAAAATAATGACACTTACCCGCCCAGCGCGCCCGCGATGTCGGCACCCCGAAGTCGATCTCTCGAATGTCTCTCAGGTGCTGCCGCCGCCATCTTGGCTATGGGAATCAGGAAGTGGAGCCTTGCGGCTTCATTTCCCGGTTCCCTACTGCGCATGTGCGAGTCGCGCTGTGCAATAAGGATAAAACTACAGTCAGCAAGAGAATGTAAAGATTACATAAATGTCTTGACACCATCCAATATCAACTTGGACTTCACATTATTTCTTTGTTCAGCTTTAGATCTTACAAGTTTTATAAGGTTCTTCCTTTTTGTGTAATTCCATTGTTTGTGACTCTTCTAAAACGATCTATGATTTATGCCAGAACCCTGCTATTTGCATTTTTAATGTTAAATACTTTACTTCTTTTTATTAAATTTCAAATTGACAAACTTAACAACATACATTAATAAGATGTTATACAACAGGTAGTACAAATTACAAAAAAGCTATTATTATTTTGACACCTTCCTTTCTACCCACTTAACCCTTCCAAATCCATCCCCCTACTACACACCTTCTAGTCTCAATTATGCCAGTCAAGTTACTCGTTGGTTAATACCAAAAAAAAAAGAAAAAAATAAGGCAGAGACAGAGAGAGAAAAGGTCCAAAATGTACCCCGAGGTATAGGTGGGAAAAGAGCTATACAGAAAAGATTTGTGGGTGGGGTGACAACGGGGGGGACTCTATCCGCCCGCCGCCACCCCCCCCCCCCCCCCGCAACAGCCCATCTCACTCAACCAGGGGCTCCATAAGCCTACAAACTTCTTTAAGTTATTTTGCCTAATGTACATCGCCCTCCCACTCCATATAATAGAGTTAATAAACTCGGTCCATAGCATCAGAGGGGGGGGTCTTAGCCTGTCAGTTCTGCTCTATTAATCTCCTCGCCTGATACAAATATCTCAACACTGATATTTGTAAGAGGCAAGATTCTACCTTCCTCAAGACTTCCTAGAAGGCAAATCTTAGCCTCGGGTTTCAATGTAGTCTTAAAGATTTTATTTATCCTCTCCACTATTTCTCTTCAATATCTAAATAACTTTGGACATTTCCACACCATATGGACAAGATCTCCTGTCACCTTACAACACTCTGTGAGGGGGATATTGAAACCAGGCTTCCCTGTTCTAGTATCTTATCCCACTGTTCTAGGGTTATTGGCCCTATATCTCTCACCCACCCCATTCTGCTCTTATAGAGTCCCTTTCCGCTCATAATTCTATATCCCAGACTAGCATATAGCTTGGAAATTAAACCTTTCATTGGACCAAGTTTAATTATTTTTTTAAGTAAAGGAGTCTTTACCCATTCAATGGTTAAGGACCTAAATTGAGCTTGAATTCCATGTCTAATCTGTAGATATTTATAAAACGCCTTCCTTTAGATATTAAATTCTCATCTCAAATCTTCAAATGGCTTCATAAGGTTTCCCTCGTATAGCTGAATTAATCAGCAGATACCCTGTATTTCCCATTCTCAAGGTCTTTCTATATCTGTTATTTCAGTTAAGTTTTTATTATACCATAGAGGGGTATATTCAGTTACCCCATTATATCCCATTAGCGCCTTTGTTGCCTGCCATACTCGGCTCATAAAATCAACTGTCAGACACCTATGGATAAACAAGTCTGCTTCCAACACCTCTACTAATAAATTATGGGGGGCTCCCATTAACACCATTTTATTACGGGGGCTCCCCCTCCCCTAGAATTCCACTACCCACCAAGTGCTGGAGCTGGGCTGACAAGAAATATAGTCTTGGATGTGGTATCGCCATCCCACTCTCCCTAACAGGGAGCTGCATTGTTTGCAAACTAATCCAGGCTTGGCCCTTCTTCCAAATTAAATCCATAAATAGGGATTCAATCTTCTTACACCATTTCTGGCTAATCCAGATTGGAGAGTTATGGAGAATATACAGCATTTGCGGGAGCCAACTCATCTTAATTAGATTGCTGCGCCCTGCCACGGAAAGAGGGAGGCGACACCAAATATCCACCTTTTGTTTCAATTTCAACAATAATGGTACTAAATTATCATTGATATAGCGATTTACATCGCTATAGATCCAAACACCCAAATATTTTAACTTAGTTACCACATCCAGGGAGGGGATTATAAGCAATGGTTGATCACCAAACAAAGCCAATTGTCACGGATGTTATACATAAACATCTAAGCTGGTAGTCAGATCACTGGGCTGCACCAAGGAATAAGGACAACAAGTAAAAGGAAAAATATATATATTTACTAAAGATAAGGACACATGTGCACCACCAATAAACAACAACCATAAGCAAGCAAAGAAAATACAAGACAAACCCCAAAACCACCTAACTAGCTAACTAATATAATACACAATCAAGGAAACAAACAAGAAATAATAAAGTGGGACAAAAGCAACACGGGGACAGAAACCAGGGATACACCCAAATATTTTAACTTAGTTACCACATCCAGGGAGGGGATTATAAGCAATGGTTGATCACCAAACAAAGCCAATTGTCACGGATGTTATACATAAACATCTAAGCTGGTAGTCAGATCACTGGGCTGCACCAAGGAATAAGGACAACAAGTAAAAGGAAAAATATATATATTTACTAAAGATAAGGACACATGTGCACCACCAATAAACAACAACCATAAGCAAGCAAAGAAAATACAAGACAAACCCCAAAACCACCTAACTAGCTAACTAATATAATACACAATCAAGGAAACAAACAAGAAATAATAAAGTGGGACAAAAGCAACACGGGGACAGAAACCAGGGATAAGGAAGCAGACCAAGGAGCAGGGAACAGGGAACAGGACTGGATGACAGGATAACAAATGGGGTGCTGGAACAAACTGGAACAAGAACAGGTACTGGCAGGAACAAGGGCTAGCAGAGGAATTCTGAAGCACTGAGCATAGTTCAGGGTGGGTCTATATAGTCCAGCAGACCCATGACAGGTGTGTTGGATGGCAAGTCTGAAGTCTGAGAAGGGAGAGACCCGCTGGTGGCCACTGGAATTACACCTTTTGGTGCAGAACGTAATAGTGCCACCAGCAGGTGAAACCAGAAATGACACTGTTCCTGACACCAATGGTAGTAAGGCTGACTTGTTCCAATTAATAACCAGGCCAGAGTGTTGTCAAAAGTCCCCCACCATACATATCACAGTATTAAGTGAAGAATTAATATCTCCAATGAAAAACAAGATGTCGTCAGCAAACAGGGCGCCGGAATCCCTGGATATCTGAACGTGATCTCGTCATGATCGCCAGATGTTCCATTGCCAGAGCAAACAAGAGGGGACATCCTTGTCTCGTCTCTCTCTCCAGTTGGAATGTCTCAGAACATTCACTCCCAATCCTAATTTTTGCTCTAGGCTCATTATAGAGCTATTATACCCATTTAATAAAAAAGGGACCAAAGCCCAAACCATAAACGCCACTGGGAGCAATTTAACCCATTTTCTAATATTGGAACGGGACCTATACAGAGCACTCCTAACCCATTCATTGTTTCTACATTACCCACTTTTCACTGATCCTACCCCTCCCCATCATAGGTTTGCTAATCAGAACCACTACGGTGTCGGATATTCAGTCGTAAGGCAGCTACAGCTGCATATATTCTACCCAATGTTCTGAAATATGTCTTTAGTTAATTTCAGTTTGTATCTCTCAGTAGTAACATTATCTCAACACATTGTACTATTGCTTACATACTCATGCAATTTGAATCTATACCCCTACCTCTTATCCAGTCACATTCTATAGTCACTGGTGCCTCCATATCTATTTTGTCCTTTCCTGACAGATTTGGGATTGTTATTTGTTGTAGAAAACCAGCCACTGTTGTCCCACCCCCTCCTCTGGTAGATTTATATAAGGACTTATAATAATCGCTAAATACATTCATTATCTCTGTTGGATCAGTGGTGAGATCCCCGTTTAACATCCTAATTTCCGAAATCACAGAAGGGGAGTTGTTAGTTTTAACCAGAAGGGAGAGGGTACGACCAACCATTTCCCCTTCTCCAAAATAGTACTGGCGCTGAAATATTCATCTATTCTCCATCCTCTAGGTAATTATCATTTTATAGGATTGCTGTTTGTCTAGCCATTCCCTCTTCCTGTCAGGGGTCGGATCTTCAACATAGCGCCTCTCAGCTTGGGCTACCTCATTCCTGATTTCCCTGTCCCGTTCCCTCAACTTCCTCTTAATTATTGCCACCCGTTGAATTAATAGGCCTCTAAGATAGGCCTTTAAGGAATCCAAGACCACCCCAGGCAGTGCTGTACCTACATTCATTTGCATAAATTCACTTATCTTAGCAGTCAATTCACTAGGGTTGTCAATCAGTTCCAACCAACAAGGATTGACCTTCCATTCCCTAGAACAAACTCTACCCCCGGCACTTATGGTAAGTGCCAGTGGAGAGTAGTCCGAGACTCCTCTTGGGCCATATTCAATATCATTCACTAACGGGGATGCCTCCCCATTCCCCAAGACTATATCAATTCTAGAAAGAGTATGATGAGAGCTTGAGAAACAAGAATACTGTCTATCTTGTAGACGGCGCATTCGCCATATATTACATAATCCTATTTCTGTCAAAAATCGCGACAGCCGACTCTCACCCACTAAGTTGGACCTGTCAGACAGAAGGATCCTATCTAGGCTCCTATCTAATAGTTCATTAAAATTGCCGCCTAGTGCTATTATTGGAGTTCCTGGTTTATCCAGGACAAACTCAAGTAGCTTGTACAAAACCTCTAACTTGAAAGGGGGGGGGGGGGTATAAATATTTGCCAGTATATAAGGTCGTTTACCAATTGAGCACAATAAAAATATATACTGCCCTTCTCATCGACACAAATCTCCCTACAGGAGAATACTACCCCTCTCCCAACCAAAATACTCCCCTTGAATAAGAGTGGAACGAGTGGTATTGAACTTGGAACTTCCGACTAGTAAGTTGTAAAACAGCATCAGGAGCTAAGTGCGTTTCCTGCAAGAACAATAATCCAGGTCCCCTCCCTTCCAATGTTGACAGAAATACTGCTCTTTTTTTTTTAAATTACCCAAGCCCCAGACGTTACATGAGGTTATATTTACTCTATTTTCTTGCATAGAAAAATAACAAATAAAACAAGAGAGGGGGCTAGAGAAAGCAGGAGCAGCCCAACGGACAAGCTAATGCACCTGCTTGTCCCCTCTCCACCCCCCCTTAGTGCCACCAATGCTCCCTCTCTCTCACCCTCTGCCATCTGTGTATTCTGTGTATTCCAGCATGTTCCAACACGTTAAAATTTGTAGTGAGAGGGAGAAAAGCACAGGTCTCACAGTAAAAGTCCCCAGCTTTTTCAAGCATTTCCCAACTCCCCTACTCACAGCGTTGTCTCACAGCCTTCAATCAGACCAGCAGCAAGGTGATCAGGCTACACAGGGGATCCCACAATATTACAGGCTAGGTTTCACTCAGCTGTACATGGGCTTCCGACAGACTCATCAGCCTCACACATCATTCGTCACAGCATCCAGCCCACAGGCTCCAGCAGAGAGAAGAAGCGGGGGGGGGGCAAAGCGGCGCCATCGCAGGGTCGGATGCTCACCCCACACAGTAGGCCATCCCAGCATGCCAAACAAGCCACCAGGAGCAGCAGGGGCTCTCACAAGGCATACGTTGAACTAGGAAGCCAAGGAGTGGAGGTAGGGGAGGTGAGACACCTGAACTCAGCACTCACTCACTCACACCCTCCTCTATCTGGCCACTCCCTCGTGGAAAGGGCTGCATTTTTAAAGTGGGAGTCTGCCGTTTTTTTTTTTTTTTAAAAGCCAGCAGCTACAAATACTGCAGCTGCTGACTTTTAAAATAATGACACTTACCCGCCCAGCGCGCCCGCGATGTCGGCACCCCGAAGTCGATCTCTCGAATGTCTCTCAGGTGCTGCCGCCGCCATCTTGGCTATGGGAATCAGGAAGTGGAGCCTTGCGGCTTCATTTCCCAGTTCCCTACTGCGCATGCGTGAGTCGCGCTGTGCAATAAGGATGGTCCCCGCTGTCTCTGGGATCCGTGTGTTTCCCAGCAGACAGCGGGGGACCTTCGGAAAGGGGCGTAGATATCTGCGGAAAGGGGCTTATATTCTGCAGATATCTATGCCGGAAGTGGGTGCAGATACCTGTACTGTACAGGTACCTGCACCCCCCTCCCCCCTGAAAGGTGCCAATTGTGGCGCCGGAGGGGGGGAGGGTTCCAATGAGCGGAAGCTCTACTTTAGGGTGGACCTCTGTTTTAATGTGCATTTATTAACACAGTACAGTAACTTGATTAATCTTAAAAAAGCAACATACTTATGTGACATTGATAAGGATTGTTTTAAAAATGACTGTAGACATGATCTAAATGGTTTTGATCTCTAAATGTTGAAGTATGAAGGAAGAAACAAAAAGAGGAAGTTGTTTACTGCATATTTCATAGCTGTAACAATGACTTTATCTTAAGTGTTTCATTATGTTGCAAAAAAAATAAAAAATGTTTGTGTTTTGTGTTTTGTGGCATTGCAGATGCTGTTGTAACTTTATTTAGGGTCGCTGTGCAGGATTGTGTTGTTCACACCAGTAAAGTAAATATCATTATATGCATGGGTGAAAACATGGTCTACCCAATGATTCTAATTGAAACTGTATGCAAAAGTAATATAAAGTTATATTCAATGAATACACTCACCTGCACTAGACAATTTAATTAATTCTAGCCTTCTCCTTCTTCTTCTGATTGCGCAGCCTTTATTTTACTATATTCATTCTTTATAAAAGCAGCCTATGTTGTTCCCCCAAACTACCCAGCCCAATACCCTTACCTGCATACCCCAACTGTTATTTGTTCTTCTTTGAAAGTTAAATTGCAAAGCAATTCCTGTGTGTTTAGTCGCCATGAGGGGTGATCCTTCCCTCCTGCCTCCTTCTATGCATGTAGCTGAAAAGTTGGGGTTAACCATACCCCCATATATAGTGTTACACAACAGCTATCGCACGTTTATCATCTGTTATGGATGCTTTTCTTATCAAATTGTTATGGGCTGCTTTCCCACGAAACTGGTGTGCTATTATGCACTCTGTATTCTACAAGTGTTACTGTGCTTGCTTGTTATTTTTTTCTTCCTGTACCAATAAAAATATGTAAACAAGAAATTTTTCATTAAAGTGGTCAATAGGAAGAGGGAAGAGATATGGGACTTTATAGGTACAATCTGTACGTATCCTTGGAACAAGAATAAAAAAAAAAAAATATATATATATATATATATATATATATATTTTTTTTTATTCTTGTTCCAAGGATACGTACAGATTGCACCTTTAAAGTGTATATATATATATATATATATATATATATATATATATATATATATATATATATATATATATTTATACACATGAGTAAAAGATGCGGACAAAAGCATTGTATACAGAGCATTGGTGTCCAAGGCACGAGAAACAGTATTTTTAGTGTAACATTACTGTTTAAATGCCTTAATTTCGACATGTTTGGCCAGGTGGCTTCTTCAGGAAATGGCATGGTGTCATAATTACTAGATATATAAAGGAACACATATCAAAAACATTTTACAGAAAATGTGTTCTTGTGTACAAAAAATCCTCAATATATACACATAAGGTACAAGCCACATTAAATGACCAGCATTTTGGATTACAGTTCCTACCTCTAGCTGATTAAGAGGCGGAGCCAGATAGCAGTGTTACTGAAGGTATAGGGAGTTATTTACTAAAGGAAAATCCACTTTGCACTGAAAAGTCACTGTAGATCCAAGGGGGATAGGCAAGGGAAATAAAAAACAGCATTTTAGCTTGCACATGATTGGATGATAAAATCAGCAGAGCTTCCACTCATTTCAGATCTACCCCTTAGATTTAGAGCGACTGTACTTCCAAGTGCACTTTCAGTGCATTTGCAGTGCAAAGTGGATTTACCTTTCGTAAATAACCCCCATGGAGTCTGTATGGGACGGCTCTACATGCCTATCCAATCACAAAGAAAGATCACTCACAGATGTAATTTTCCTCGCAAGGAAAGATATGTGAACACACAAGGTATAATATAGTACCTATGATTCAATACAACACATGATAGTGAGCTATTTTAATAACAAAAAAGTTTTTTTTCTAAAAATATCCAAACACCAACATTGAGAGTTATAGTTTACTTTATACAAAGCCTGTGCAAAGTATGTAGGGAGCCTGAATATTCACTAGATGGCACCAAAACTTTTTTGTTATTAAAATAACAGTACTATAATGTGTTGTATTGAATCTAGTCTGGTAGATATTGCATCGCACCCAGAGTGGAATAAGGTGGGCATCAATAGATAACCAAAATATTGAAATGCGGGCGATCCATCACCATAGATCATCACGGTCCATGATAACAGTTAAAACACAAATATTTATACACAAATATTTATAAATAAATAGATGAAACAGGAAGCAGCCACTCCCCATGGCAATCACATACAACCATTAAGACAAAGATAGCACACACCCACATCCCCAACCAAAGCCAACCAAACAATAAAAACAATCAAAGCAATCCAGCCACACCAGCAACCAGACACACCACATGCAACCACCAAACTCTGCCCCCCAGCCAATCAGGGCCCACCCCCACCCACCAACCCACACAAACACACACACATACCGGTAATATTGCAGCAGGGCATGAGCATCAGCAGTATCACCCACACAATGAATAGTGGGTGAGGGTGGGCCCCAATTGTAGCTAACACATCCAAGGTCCCATGTGTGTGCTTAGGAACAGACGCAGAGAAACCCTTCGACAGAGTAAATTGGTAGTTTATATTTTCGGTGCTACGACACGTGGGATTGGGAGACAATATGATAAGATGGATTAGGATTATATACACACTCCTATCCGGACAGGTTAAGGTAAATGGAATTCTATCCCATACATTTACGGTTACTAGGGACTAGGCAGGGGTACCTCTTATCACCTATGCCCTTTGTGCTTTTTCGTTAGAACCTTTTTTATGTAAGATTTGGGCAAACCCAGATATACAAGGAGTGAATATGTAAGGGGAGACAAACCGCACTTGTTTATAACAGCACTACAAATGAAAAGATAATTCAGAAAGAAGCAGCAACTCTCATGTGCGATATCACAAAAAAATCAATATAACCAAGAACAGAGTCGCGCATAGCATTTAACAGAACATACTAATCATAAGAATGTCAATAAAATATTGATGCAATAAAAAGTCCTTATTCCAAGAAGAAGGTTGAAAAATAAAAGTCTTATGTGATAGAAAAAAAGGCAGGCGCAGAGCTTGAGGTAGTGAGAAAATAAAGGTGTCACACTCCTGACTTCCCAATCACAATTCATAGATATATTCCAGATATTCAATATGTTATCCACACCACATGTGACCATCACCAGAGAGAAATGCCTGTTTACCAGATAGATTTGACCTGTAAAGAGGTCAAAACACCTATGGCTGTTTACCCTTCCAGGGCCTTTGGACTGCAGTCTGCACGACACTCCAGGGTCCAGTAATCACTCTCTCTTGTCTTGGATAAACCCACTATACTCTTGCGCTATTAAACGCCCATCCAGCCTTTTGGTATAATGCATCCTTAAGTCTCCAGCTAAAAAGACACATGTATTATAGTCTGAAAAGGCTGTACACCCCGATACAAGAATTTGAAAAAAGATTCAAAAAATTTCCCCAGGGTTTTTTTTAGCAGCAATTGAGAGACAGAATTTTAGTAAAAATGTATGATTTTATTGTCAAAGACATTTAACCATTATAATGGTACATGATTTAAAAAATGAGCTCTGGTGTACATAAAGCGAAACCCAATGGGCTGGGAAAACAAAATTCATATGCTATTATGGAAATAACCAAATGTAAATCCCTACAGTATAAAACCAAAAAAAAAAAAACATTTGATGTATGGAAATGCCCCAATGCATTTCGACCTCAGGAATTATGGCCTTCGTCTTACATTTCTGTTAATACAACAAATAGACAAAATTCAATATTTACATCATTAATTATCATAAGTATCTAGTAAGAATATCTTCCAAAATACATTGTTCAACGTCAAAATATTTACCATTTCCACCAAGCAGGTTCGCTTAAACCAGAGACTTTCTTTAAAATCCAATAAATTTCCTCAGAGATGATCCCGAAGACCGCTACAGTGTTGTGTCCACACTTACCTCCCAGGGGGCACGACCCCAGAGCCGCGAGGCCTACAAGTGGTCACAGAAACGTGAGGTCCTCCCCAGAGGGAGCAAATGGGCAGGCGCACCTAAAAATTATAATTGTATACAATTAACATGTCATCAAAGACAAGCAAAAAGAGGATGTAGGGTGGAAAAGGGAATGAGCTTTACAAAGAGGATAAAAAAGAGGGAACCCTTAAATAAAGAGGATCCCCTCATAGTTCTATCAATAATGTTTTATTTTATTTTAATTTAATATTTTTGAACCACCGTAATTGGTTATCATGATGGGGCTATTATAAAAGATTTATTATTAAATTATAATTAATTGCATAATTTATGTTTGCTGCAATTGGATGGAAAACCACTGTAAAGGAACCTTGACTCTCCCCCAGAAGAGATACCGCCGGCATGGGATGTTAAACCTGCAGGGGGGGTCCTCTCCATCAACATATCTAGCGCTCCCTATCACATCTGTTTTAATTTTGCACTAGAGGTATCACACCTAGTTTGGGGGATAGCAGCTCTTATTATTAAATTATTATTTTTTTCATTTATTTTAATTTTTTAGCATAAGGTTTTTTTGGCGTGAGGTGTATACTACTTATAATTTATATTTGTTAAAGTAATCATCGGGGCATGTTAAGGCCCAGCCGATGGGCACCATACTATATTCTAAGTGAAGATAAATAGATCTAGAGATACTAGAATTGAAAAGTGATATGTGATAACAATAAAAACAAAAACAAATACATTATTTTAGAAGGATAAGTGAAAATACTGTGCACTTAAATATTGGTAAGTTGCTGTGAATAGATATTAACGTGAAAATTTGGGTGCAAGGGTGCAACATTTGAGACAATATAGTAGTCATCACTTAACCCATCCACCAGTAGATACCTGATAGTATTGCGTTGTTCATACACTGTGAGAGCCAGGGTAAGTGTACAGTGTCTGTGAATTTAATATCAATCAAGGCATCTAAATGATAAGGGTAAAAAGTCATTCATTATAGTAAGCAATTATTTAATGAAAGAACTCCATCAAAGTGCCAGTCTGCATCCTTACCTAATCATCCCAGAGTTCAAATCATGCTCATTTCGGGAATCAACTGAGAGATCCCAGAATGAAACAGCTCGCTTATATCTTACTTGTTTAATTGGGAATTAACCACAGGTGTTGCCAAACTCCTCCCTATGATGCTCCCAGAGAAGGAGGGGGAACCCTTCAGCCACTATAGCGGCCCTTCTGTGGCCACCTCAGCGTTCTGGAAGACACTCTGTGTCTTCCAGAACAGTAGTTGTGTATTTAACCACTTCCCGACCAGCGCACGACGATGTACGTCGACAGAATGGCACGGGCAGGCATATTGGCGTACATGTACGTCCAATATTCGATGCCGCCCTGCCATCGGGAGTGCGCCGCCGGCGGCGCGCTCCCGCGCTGGTCGGGACCCCCGTGAGTCCGGTCGCGGGACCCGCGGACTCGATCGCCGCGGGCATCCCCGCGATCGTCTCACGGAGCGGCCGAATGGAGGAAATGCTGTATAAACAACATTTTTCCATTCTGCCTAGCAACTAGTGACGCTGATCTCTGCTCCATGTGATTGGAGCAGAGATTAGTGTACACTAAATGAAAGCCCAACCCCCCCACAGTTAGTAACACACCCCTAGGAACACTTAACCCCTACACTGCCACCCACTGGTTAACCCTTTCACTGCCAGTGTCATTTACACAGGAATCACTGCATTTATATAGCAGTGATTACTGTATAAATGACAATGGTCCCAAAAATGTGTCAAAAATGTCCGATGGATCCCCGACAATGTCGCAGTCACAATAAAAATCGCAGATCGCCGCCATTACTAGTAAAAAAAAAAATAATAAAAAATTATTAATAAAAATGCTATAAAACTATCCCTATTTTGTAAACGCTATAACTTTTGCGCAAACCAATCAATAATCGCTTATTGCGATTTTTTTTACCAAAAATATGTAGAAGAATACGTATCGGCCTAAATTGAGGGAAAAAAATGTTTTTTTATATATTTTTGGGGGATATTTATTAGAACAAAAAGTAAAAAATAATGCGTTTTTTTCAAAATTGTCGCTCTATTTTTGTTTATAGCGCAAAAAATAAAAACCGCAGGGGTGATCAAATACCACCAAAAGAAAGCTCTATTTGTGGGAAAAAAAGGACATCAATTTTGTTTGGGAGCCACGTCGCACGACCGCGCAATTGTCAGTTAAAGCGACGCAGTGCCGAATCGCAAAAAGTGGTCTGGTCTTTGACCAGCAAATTGGTCCGGTCTGAAAGTGGTTAAACAGAGACTACTAGGTGATATACGGATGTATAGTGAAGGCCACTGAATATCAATAAGGGCCACGGAATGTGCAAATATACAAAAATGTTCAAAAAAATGTCAAGGTAAACTCATACATGCGCAATGAGTGCAAAAAGTATGCAATGTGCAAAAAGTGTGGCCAATCATAGCTCAGGCTGTGTAGTGCACGCCCCACACTATATAAGGCCGCCAGCGCGGCGGCCTTGTGTAGTGTGTTGGCGTCTGAAGCAGTGGGTGTTCTGTGTACCTTCAACACAGTACACACCGATCGTTTTCGGCCAATTTTCGATCTTGCTGTTGTGTAGTGGTTGTTGTCTGCGTGCCCTGACCGCAGTATACACCGCTATATTCACCTCACCTATATAGCTAGTGATCTATCTTTTATAATAGAGCTTGCAGTCAGTAGTGTTAGGAGCTTGTGCGTGCTGTCTGCGTGCTCTGTACCCAGTACATACCGCTATATCCACCTACATAGCTGTTCTCTATTTGAGCCCACTTGCCATCTGCAGGAGTTATTGGAAGTTGTGTGTGCCTCCAGCACAGCACAGTATGCATCTGTATATACCCCTTTATCTCTGGTGTTCTATAATAAAGGCATCTGCAGGAGTTAGTGGGTGTTCTGTGTACCTTCAACACAGTACACACTGATCGTTTTCGGACGATTTTCGATCTTGCTGTTGTGTAGTGGTTGTTGTCTGCGTGCCCTGACCACAGTATACATCGCTATATTCACCTCACCTATATAGCTAGTGATCTATCTTTTATAATAGAGCTTGCAGTCAGTAGTGTTAGGAGCTTGTGCGTGCTGTCTGCGTGCTCTGTACCCAGTACATACCGCTATATCCACCTACATAGCTCTTCTCTATTTGAGACCACTTGCCATCTGCAGGAGTTATTGGAAGTTGTGTGTGCCTCCAGCACAGCACAGTATACATCTGTATATACCCCTTTATCTCTGGTGTTCTATAATAAAGGCATCTGCAGGAGTTAGTGGGTGTTGTGTGCCTCTAGCACAATATACACTACCCAACTGCTTTTTTACCCAACTCCCTTCAGGCCATTACCATGTCTGGAAGGCCAGCAAGGAGAGGCAGACAGGCGCGAGCCGATAAAAGAGGGCAAGCAGGCTCTGTGCTAGAGACAACAGTGCTGGTCGTGGACGCGGTGCATTGTCATCAGCACGTGGCCATGGGACACGCTTGTCCTTCTTTTCGGCAGCTGGACATGCTGAGCCGCAACATGCCAACGACTTGGTAGAGTGGATGACCAAGCCCTCTTCATCCTCCTCATCCTCTCTCACCCAGGCTCAGGGTACTAGCAAAGCAGCTGCCAACGCATCGTCTTCCCTCCTCTCAATGTCATCATCAGTGACTCCTTCCCTAGACCCACTACGTCCTCCTAAGGAGTCTCCTGAACTCTTTGAGCACAGTGTTGGGTACATGCTCCAGGAGGATGCCCAGTGTTTTGTGGGCTCTGATGATGACACTCAGCTAGAGGAAGGCAGTAGCGTGAGCGCAGAGAGAGGGGATGCTCAAGAAGGACAGCAATCTGGTAGTCATGTTCCACAAGCTGCAGCATACTGCCAGGTTTGCTACAGCGATGAAGAGGGAGGGGATGATGAGGGCACTGACTCCACGTGGGTGCCTGGAAGGAGAGAGGAGGAGGAGGAGGAGGAGGCACATGTCCAACGAGGCAGCGTTATTCTAAAAGTTCTTTGGTGTGGGCCTTTTTTGAGACGAGTGCATCAGATCACATCGCTGCTATTTGCAACATATGTCTCAAGCGTATCTCGCGTGGCCAAAACATCAGCCGCTTGGGCACCACATGCTTTTCCAGACATATGTTGACCTGCCATGCAGCTCGTTGGCAAGCGTACCTCAAAGACCCACACCAAAGAACAAAGCGGACCTCTCCTTGCTCCTCATCAGCTGGCATCTCCAACCCCACTAGACCTTCAGTCCTCTCTGAAACCTGCTCTGAGAGGAATGAAGGTGTAGAATTAGGTGTGTCACAGCCAAGTGCTTCCGGGAACTCTGCTAGCGGTACACCCACGTCCGATTATAGCAGGCAAATGTCCCTGCCCCAGCTGCTGGACCGGCGAAAGAAGTTCACTCCCAGCCATCCACATGCCCAGCGGTTGAATGCTAGCTTGGCTAAATTAGCTAGCACTTCAACTGCTGCCTTTTCAGTTGGTAGACTCGGCCCCCTTCCGTGAGTTTGTACAATGTGCGGTTCCTCAGTGGCAGGTCCCCAAACGCCACTTTTTCTCACGGAAGGCGATTCCGGCTCTCTACCGGCATGTGGAAGGCAATGTCCTTGCCTCGCTGGACAGGGCGGTCAGCGGTAAGGTGCATATTACCGCTGACTCATGGTCCAGCAGGCATGGACAGGGACGTTACCTGTCTTTCACGGCCCATTGGGTCACTCTTCTGGCAGCTGGGAAGGATGCAGGACAAGGTGCAGTAGTGTTGGAGGTTGTTCCGCCACCACGCCTCCAAAATGCTACTATTGGTTGTGACACACCTCTCTCCTCCACCCCCTCCTCTTCTTCTTCCTCCATGGCCTTTTCCAGTGCTCTGTCCTCAGAACCAGCGGTGCTTCGTAGGCGTTCCAGGGGCTACGCAAGTACGCAGGCAAAACTATGCCATGCCGTGCTTGCGCTGGTTAGTTTGGGGGACAGGAGCCACACTGGGGCGGATGTTTTGTCAGCTCTGCAGGGGCAGGCCGAGAGGTGGTTGACGCCACGTCAGCTTAAGCCAGGAATGGTGGTTTGCGACAATGGCACCAACCTCCTCTCCGCCCTCCGACAGGGACAACTGACCCATGTGCCCTGTGTAGCTCACGTCCTTAACTTGGTGGTGCAGCGGTTCTTGGGCAGGTACCCCGGCTTACAGGATGTCCTGAAGCAGGCCAGGAAAGTCTGTGTGCATTTCCGCCGATCATTTAATGCCTGTGCTCAGCTGGCTGAGCTCCAAAAGGAGTTGAACCTGCCCAAGAACCGCCTTATATGTGACATGCCCACCAGATGGAACTCAACATTGGCCATGCTGCAGCGGCTGCACACGCAGCAGAGGGCCATCAATGAGTACCTGTGCGACTACGGCACCAGGACAGGGTCAGGCGAGCTTGGTTTTTTCTCACCACGCCAGTGGGGCATGATCAGGGATGCATGCACTGTCCTGTCACCGTTTGAGGAGGCCACAAGGATGGTGAGCAGTGACAGTGCATGCATCAGTGACACTGTACCTCTTGTCCACCTCTTGGAGCATACGCTGCGTGGAATAATGGACAGGGCACTTGAGGCAGAACAGAGGCAGGAAGAGGAGGACTTCCTTGCCTCTCAAGGCCCCCTTTATCCAGACAGTGTTCCTGCTGTGCCACCCATCACACAGGAAGAGGATGAGGAGGAGGAAGAGGAGGAGGAGGATGATTGTGTCAGCATGGAGGTGGAGGCTGGCACTCAGCATCAGCAGCAGCAGCAGTCTTGTAGGGATGATTTACAGTCCCAAGAAACACGTGGACTTGTACGTGGCTGGGAGGAGGTAGCTGCTGATCATGTTGTCCTTAGTGACCCAGAGGACTCCGGACCGAATGCCTCAGCTAACCTACGCTGCATGGCCTCCCTGATCCTGCAAAGCCTGCGGAAGGATCATCGTATTCTTCGGCTCAAGGAGAGGGACCATTACTGGCTGGCCACTCTCCTTGATCCACGGTACAAGGGTAAGGTTGCCGACCTTATCTTGCCATCGCAGAGGGAGCAGAGGATGAGACATCTCCGGGAGGCCTTGCAGAAAGGTCTGTGCAACGCGTTCCCAGAGACTGGGAGGTTACAAACTCCTGGTCCTGGACAACGTGTTGCTGAGGCATCGGTCAGAAGGAGCGGTGGAGAAGGTGGCCGTCTGACTGATGTGTTCAGACAATTTTTTAGTCCGCAGCCCCAAGGTATGATCGGTTCCAGCACCCATCGCCAGCGTCTGATTTACATGGTGCAGGAATACCTAGGGGCAAGGTCAGACTTGGACACCTTTCCCACTGAAAATCCTCTGGCTTACTGGGTTTTGAGGATGGATCACTGGCCAGAGCTTGCACAGTATGCAATTGAGCTACTGGCCTGTCCTGCATCCAACGTTCTTTCGGAACGCACCTTCAGTGCTGCTGGTGGCTTTGTTACCGATCACAGGGTGCGCCTGTCCACCGAATCAGTTGATCGACTGACCTTCATCAAAATGAATCAGTCTTGGATCACCCACAGCTACCAAGCACCTGAAGCTGATGTAACAGAATAATTTGTTTTGAAATATCACATCCCTTCAAGACTGCCTATGCTGATGCTGAGTGACTGTCCTGTTATGTTGATTGTCTATCCTCTTCCTCCTCCGCTGATATGTTGGAAGAACATTTCTGGTTCTGGGTGATGCCATCAGCCCAATTTTTCTGCCCCTGTTTAACAGGGGCGTTTAAGTACAATTTTTGATGCAATGCTTTGCAGCAGGGCTAATTCCTGCAATCAAACAAGAGTATATGGGAGAGGTTGCAGTGTCGTGGCACCAGCACCAGTGCCTAAGGCCCAATTTTTCTGCCCCTGTTTAACAGGGGCGTTTAAGTACAATTTTTGATGCAATGCTTTACAGCAGGGCTAATTCCTGCAATAAAACAAGAGTATATGGCAGAGGTTGCAGTGTGGTGGCACCAGCACCAGTGCCTAAGGCCCAATTTTTCTGCCCCTGTTTAACAGGGACGTTTAATTACAATTTTTGATGCAATGCTTTGCAGCAGGGCTAATTCCTGCAATAAAACTAGAGTATATGGAAGAGGTTGCAGTGTGGTGGCACCAGCACCAGTGCCTAAGGCCCAATTTTTCTGCCCCTGTTTAACAGGGGCGTTTAATTACAATTTTTGATGCAATGCTTTGCAGCAGGGCTAATTCCTGCAATAAAACTAGAGTATATGGCAGAGGTTGCAGTGTGGTGGCACCAGCACCAGTGCCTAAAACCGCGTACACACGATCGAATTGTATGACGTACTTAGTCCGTCATACAATCCTACGGACAATCCGGCGCACTTTCTACTGAACGGACTTGGCCACACACGGATACACAAACAGTCCGACGAAAGCTTGCGCGATGACGTACAGCACGTATGACGGGACTAGAAATAGGAAGTCCCTGACACAGCAAAGCACCCTTTGGGCTCCTTCTACTGACTTTGCGTTAGTGGAAGTTTGGTTAGAGACGATTCGCGCTTTTCAGACTTCAGCTTAATTCGTCCGTTTTTTTTTAAATTTATTCTCGAATTGGAATATTAATCATAAGATGAGGATGAATAAAGACATTTGTGATAACTCTGTGTGAATATTGGCAGCAAAGCAACTTCATTTTTCTCGCATTATGAAGAAGAAAAGAATGTGCTATATTAAAAGATCACAAAATTAGCAGCATGACGAATATGCTAGCTTCAATACGAACACTAGTTTTACAAGACAGAACGCTTCCGCCCTGTAAATCCTTTCTGGGCATACGCCATTCTTAGTCCATCGGACTAGCATACTGACGACCGTATTGTCCGCTGAAACCAAAGTACGACGGGAAGATTGGTGTGCAAACCGACCTTCTTAGTACTCCGGATTTCACACTGAAAAAGTCAGCTGAAGCCCACACACGAGCGGATTGTCCGTTGAAATTTGTTTCAATGGACTAAGTACGTCATACAATTCGATCGTGTGTACGCGGCATAAGGCCCAATTTTTCTGCCCCTGTTTAGCAGGGGCGTTTAAGTACAATTTTTGATGCAATGCTTTGCAGCAGGGCTAATTCCTGCAATAAAACTAGAGTATATGGGAGAGGTTGCAGTGTGGTGGCACCAGTGCCTAAGGCCAAATTTTTCTGCCCCTGTTTAACAGGGACATGTAATTACAATTCTTGATATAATATTTCACAGGAGGGCCCCTTCCTGTGCCCACCCAGAGTAACGGTGAGGACTTATAGTGTTGTGGCACCAGCACCACAACCACCAAAGGTCAATTTTTCTACCACTGTTCAACAATGGCATGTAATTACAATTCTTGATATAATCGTTCACAGCAGGGCGCTCCAGCGCCCACCAAGAGTCACTTTGAGGGCTTACAATGTTGTGGCAAAACCAACACCTTGTTCCGCCATTTCTGCAGAGCATATAGGGCAGGCCCCTACTTTCAAACATCCAACTTACAAACATCTCCTACTTGCAAACGGAAGGAGACAACAGCAAGCGAGATGAAAAAAGATGGACGACAAAACAAATTATACAGGGGTGATAACCCTTCCCTATGTTTTCCAAAAAGCTTAAAAATAGTTTTTTTGACTGGAGCTACACTTTAAAAATGTACCAGTTGAAAATTACAAACAGATTCAACTTAACACAACAAACCTACACAGTCCCTGTCTTGTTTGCACCGCCTGTATACTGCTGTTCTGAGTATATAGGGCCTGGGGGCCACACGCATTTCCTTTTTTAAATATGGGTACAGGGTTCCCCTTAATATGCGTACAAGACCCAAATAGGCTGGTAATGGGCAGGGAGGGCTACCCATGCCATTTTTCTCAATGATTTTCAACCATATTGCAGGAACCAGATATAACATTAAAACCGCAAGCAGTTTTAAATGGTGTTATTTCCGTTTAATGTCATTTTGTGCAGGGACTGTTCTAAACATGGGAAACACGTGGCACTTCACAGGCATCCTACAGACACCCCCAGGCACCATATTTAAAGAAATATTTCACTTTTTTTTTCACTTTAATCGTCATTAAAATCAGTGCTCCCTGCCAAAACGGCCATTTTTAAAAACATTTTAGGCATTGACCCATGTCCCCTGGGGCAGGAGCCAGGTCCCCAAACCCTTTTTAGGACAGTATCTTGCATATTAGCCGTTAAAATTAGCACTTTTAATTTCGAACGTTCGAGTCCCATAGACTTCAATGGGGTTCTAACGTTCGTACGACTTTGGGGTCTGTTCGAAAGTTCTGGTGCGAACCGAACCGGGGGGTGTTCGGCTCATCCCTAGAGGGAGGTATGATGGGTCACCTAAAAGTTGTGACTATGTGTTTCCAGAGGACCCAACATTTTTTCTGTTGCATTACCAAAAAACACCAGTTAAGACATATGGACATATGGCGGAAGAGCTGAACTGATTAGAGAACCTGGTGTAGACAGGAAGGCAGAAACAAGAGAAATATAGAGAGATATGGTCCCTCTGGAACCTCTTTATCAGCTCAGAGGAGAGAGAGACTCTCATTGTTGAGGATTTAGAGGGTTGAGGGAAACTACACTCTTTAGCCATCAGGAGTCTAGGACAATTTGTAACTCGATGTGGGTGGGGGGGGGGGGGGTAAGGGCAGAGACATTATTATTACTATATTTATTTTTATTTTTTTATGGGAGGGGAGGGGGGATGGTGAAGAACATTTAGGTGAGTGGTTCCCAAACACAGTTCATATGAGGGAGCCCAAATAGGAGATCAGAGGGAAAGAGTCAAGATAATTAAGAAAAATAATGGGTAGTAAATAGTTTGATAATAATCCCCCTGGTCAGGACATTATGGTTTTGTGATTGTCTCCTTTTTGTTCTAAAATGCATGCAGATAAAAAACCTTCAGCCTGTAGAACCACTTTAACCACTTGTCGACCAGCCACCACAGTGGGAGGTTGACTCAGCTGCATAAATAGCCATAGCTGTATGTCCCTTTAACAGCTATAGCAGGCACGTGCCCGCAGCTCCCTGTTCTGACAGGGGAGTAGAGAGAGATCGTCTGTTCCTAGTGATCAGAAACAGTGATCTCTCTGTAGTCCCTGTCAGTACACTCCCCCTACAGTTAGAAACACCTCCATAGGGAACATTTAACCCCTAGATTGCCTCCTAGTGTTAGCCCCTTCCCTGCCAGTGCCATTTATACAGTGATCAGTGGCGATTATTAGCTCTGATCACTGTAGTAATGTCACTGGTCCCAAAAAAGTGTCAAAAGTGTCCCTCTAAAAATCACTGATCACCGCCATTACTAGTAACATAAAAATGAATAATAAAAATTCCATAAATATATCCCTTATTTTGTAGACGCTATAACTTTTGCTCAAGCCAATCAATATATGCTTATTGTGATTTTGTTTACCAAAAAATGTACAAAAATAAATAAATACATATTGGCCTAAACTGATGAATGTTTATTTTTATTTTTATGTAGCACTCACCTCCGAAGGAGCTGCTGGTTATTTTTTTGGGCTTACCGTTACCTTTCGTTCTCCCCGTGACATGTCCAGGGGATGTGCCATGGTAGATGGCCCAGTAACATGAGACTGACAATAGATCCAGTTGAATGGATTTTTATTTGCAAACGTCAACCATTGAACAGTCTTTTTAACTTGGGATCAGAGGGTTGGAAAGGAAAGTTCAGGTACCCTCAATGTCAAAGTCCATAAACGTTAAGGAACTTGCTTACTTTGACTGCATCCAGAGAATAGCCATTCGCAGCTGGATGAGCACTCAGATTGCACAGTCCCTCTCTCACAAGTCCTAGCAGCCAACAAGGTGCTTACTCAAGAACAAAGTCTTTCATCACTGTAGTTGTTGTAGAACACTTGTAGGATACCTGGATCTTTCAGCCCACTTGGCGATATCCACCAAGACCGGATTCTCTCAGTTACTTCAGCCCTTCCAGGCTCTTGTTAAGAAAAACCAACCTCACGCATTCTTCTAAAGAGTCCCCCCCCTAGAATGCTCGAAGCACACTGGGTTTCTCCCAGACTGGAGACAGCACCCATTCACCTCAGGCTCCTTCCTTAGTTCCTCTGCCTTGGGCTAGCCAGCCCCGAGGCATCAAAGTTGGGTGGAATCGCACCCCAGGCCATAGCCTTCCTGGGGGCTGGTCAGGAGGACCAGGACCATACACTCAGCACAGCATACTGGACCGGAACCCTGAACCACGTGTCTTAAATACCCTCTCCCAGAGGGCACAGCGGGAGAGCCACTCCCACTGACCTGACTCCGAGAGAGAATAATTCAAGTGCCTAACCAGACCATAGTTCCAAGTCTGCACAGAGACAGTGCCCCCTGTGGCCAAGCTGAACATCTCACAGTCTAGTCAGACTGACATCGAAGCCAAATTTAGTCAAATAGGCCCAAACCAAACTGTGGTTTGGGTAAAGCTTTAATTTTGAAAACATAGCGCGTGCGCTTCAGGAGCCCGCCACTACATTTACATTTTTGTTTTGGATATTTATTATAGCAAAAGGTAAAAAATATTGTTATTTTTTTTTCAAAATTGACGATCTTCATTTGCTTATACCGCAAAACGTGAAAACTGCAAAGGTGATAAAATACCACCAAAAGAAAGCTCTATTTGTGGGAAATTTTGTTTGTGTACAGCGTCGCATGACCACACAATTGTCAGTTAAATTGACGCAGTGCCGCATCACAAAAATGGCCTGGTTATTAACCAGTTCCCGACCGACGCACACCGATGTACGTCGGCAGAATGGCACAGGCAGGCATATTGGCGTACAGGTACGTCCATTTTTATATGCCACCCTGCCATCACATGCGTGCCGCCGTGAGTCCTGCAGACTCGATCGCCGTGGGGATACCCGCGATCATCTCACGGGGCGGCTGAACGGTGAGATGCCTTTGTAAACAGCATCTCCCCGTTCTGCCTATCAACAAGTGACACTGATCTCTGCTCCATGTGATTGGAGCAGAGATCAGTGTTCACTAACACAAAGCCCAGCCCCCCACAGATAGTAACACTCCCCTAGGAACACTTAACCCCTTCACTGCCAGTGTCATTTACACAGGAATCATTGCATTTGTATAGCACTGATTGCTGTATAAATGACAATGGTCCCAAAAATGTGTCGAAAATGTCCGATGTGTACACCATAATGTCGCAGTCACAATAAAAATTGCCGCCATTACTAGTAAAAAAAAATTATTAATAAAAATGCCATAAAACTATCCCCTATTTTGTAACGCTATAACTTTTGCGCAAACCAATCAATAATCGCTTATTGCGATTTTTTTTACCAAAAATATGTAGAAGAATACGTATCGGCCTAAACTGAGGGAAAAAAAATGTTTATTTATATATTTTTGGGGGATATTTATTATAACAAAAAGTAAAAAATAATGTGTTTTTTTTTTCAAAATTGTCGCTCTATTTTGGTTTATAACGCAAAAAATAACAACTGCAGGGGGATCAAATACCACCGAAAGAAAGCTCTATTTGTGGGGAAAAAAGGAGGTCAATTTTGTTTGGGAGCCACGTCGCACGACCGCACAATTGTCAGTTAAAGCGACGCAGTGCTGAATCGCAAAAAGTGGTCTGGTCTTAAGCCAGCAAAATGGTCTGGTCTGAAAGTGGTTAAGGGGGTAAATCCTTTCAGGGCTGAAGAGTGGTTAAGGATACTTTTTGAGCTTAAAGTGCCTTTATAAAATTTTACTAAATAATAACTCATTTTACAATGGATTATTTTGGTTTCATTGAAAAATACTTGCATTTTAACAGCTACACAGCCACATAATTACAACTTTAAATATATAACAATGATTACTCAAGACCCAGTGACTTTATCTGTTAATGTTCAACTTAAGCTTGGACACAGATGTGTTGACCTCGCATTTAAGAAAATTACATATAAGCAGTGCCATTGTAGACATTTTACCAGTAAATTATATGCCATCTGTTTTTGTGGATAAAGCAGTACTTCATTCATCATATGCACAAGTAATTAATATCACATTTTAGAAGCTTGAGAACTGTATGATAAGAAAAAGAAATTGTAAAGGACATCTGGCCGTTGGTTGCTATGTTTATGAATGTGCTGTTTCATACTTTTATTTGTAGGTAATATAATGTATTTTTGTGACTATATTATAAAAGCACCATTCTGTGAAAATTCTGATATATACTATATACTCTAAGCAGTTCTTGCAAGAAAGGTTGCAGGAAATAATAATCCTATCCACTAAAAAAAAAAAAAAAAAACAACAAATAAAGACATAGCTTCATTACTATGTTGAAAAAAATAACCACAGAAAATCAATGGCATGATGACACCAATACAAAGGGTTGCACTTTCCAAAAATGTACATTATGCTCAAGTAGGGAAAATGTCCCTTAAATGTCCTCAAGTGCTATAAATAGTAATACATTCATAATTGATTTTCATCAAAATGGGCCTACATTTTATGTCCCCAATGTATATTGAGGAAGGTATGGTAGGTTAAAAAGTGATAAAGGGCTGGCTAATTCTGTTTTTGGAATAAAACAATATAAAGTACCGTATATGGCTGCAGTCCACAGATTAATATCAAAAGGTATTCATGGAATTATTCCATTGGTAGACAAACCTGATATTCCTGTACCTTTAATCTTCTCGAATATAGTCATTGCTGTTTTTCTTCTCTGAAAGAAAACTGTAGGACTATTTGTGGAAGATTAATAATGTACGCCTTTGAGCAAAATTGAAACAGACATTTAGAGGCCACATAATGACCTTATTACCATGAACAAATTGAAATTTTCTGCCCCCCACTCCATTTCTTACCTCAATGTATTATTTAGCTTTCATATTATGCTACCAAAGCACAAAACAGCCACAAAAGGCAAACTGAACCCGTGGATAGGGAGGCTAAAAAAAGATACCGTTTGTCAACTTTGTCAACTCAAACTTAGGGGAGGGCTTTGTAGACTGGACCCATTAACTCAAGAATGATGTATTTTTTTAGCTTAGCGTGAAAGGAAGCAACAGCATTTTTTTTATAAAATAGCAAGATTTTGTTATTACAGGAGATTACACTCTTTTTGCGCTACAGAACTGTGCATCACATTAGTCACTGTAGAACAGTAAATGTAGCTTTATGTAGAATATTAGAATAATCCAGCAGTACAGTCATCACTCCTGTCTGAAGTTTTATTCTTAGTGTTGACAAGACACTTCTCTTATTTGTTGTTTAGACTTAGGAACTACATAATGATGACTAAATCAGGAAAATAACTTTTAGAGTCACAAGTCAAAGTCACCTCCTGTGTACATTTCGACATGATGTTTTACCATTACATTTTAAAAACTGTTGCAGGTGTCTAATTAGTGAGTAATTCCATTACGCTTTAAAGGAGTTTCACACATTCACCCAGAATGCTCTAATGTTCCTAAACTAAAAGAGAGGATAGATTTGACCTTAGACATTCAGCTGTTTTTTTTCAGTGGGTCTGAGCTATTGTAGTCTTCGGAGATACTCAGGCTTTTCATTAGATATATTTCCAGTGTTAGAAACCTGTTGCTTTTAGCATGAGCTCATTTCAAAACAGAATAAAAACAGCTTACTAGTGGTGGTTTAAAAGATCAGCATCAGGAGACTAGTGGTGGGGACTCTGACGTTAAATTTAGAGTCAACCCACCCCCAATACAAAATGATCATATCTATTGATATATTTATACAGTACAATATTTAATTCAAGTGTTTAGTATGCGGAATTATAAGATCATTGTTTTCTTATTGTACCACCAAGCTAAGACACACATATTTAGATTTCACGATGTGTCTATTCTTTCTAATAAAGTTAACAAACTGCAAAGGAACTTTTGGAATTGGCAAAAGAGCTTTAGCTTTGCACTAATTTTCTTTGTGAATGTTATCCAAAATTTAAAACAGAATTTAGAGGCTACATAATGACCTTATTACCATGAAAAAAATTATTTTTTCTGCCACCAACCCATGTTTTTCCCAAATGAACTGTTTAGCTTTGATATTACACTATCAAGCTACAAAAGGCAAACTAGACCCATGGACAGGGAGGCTAAAAAAAGATATTGTTTGTCAACTTTGTCAACTCAAACTTAGAGAAGGCTTTTTAGACTGGACTCAGTAACTCAACAATGAATTGTGCTACAGAACTGTGCATCCACATTAGTCACTGTAGAATAGGGATGCGCTGAACACCCCCCAGTTCGGTTTGCAGCAGAACATCCGAACATGCAAAAAGTTTGTTCGAGCACACGAACACCGTTATGGGAACACGGGTACACCGTTAAATCTATGGGACACGAATGTGAAAAATCAAACATGCTAATTTTAAAGGCTTATATGCAAGTTATTGCTATAAAAAGTTTTCGGGAACCGGGTCTTGACCCAGGGGGCATGTATCAATGCAAAAAAATTTTTTTAAAAGTTTTAAAAACAGCCATTTTTTCAGGAGCAGTCATTTGAAGAATGATTAAAGTGAAACACTAAAAATGAAATATTCTTTTAACCTCCTGGCATCCGCACTATGGCCGAATGACGGCCACAATGCGGATGTGAATTTCCAGGAGGCCATCATATGATGGCCTCCCCTATGCACACTCCCTGCACGTGCCCTGCAGGGCATGCACGGAGCGCGCTGTGATCACTGAGTCACTGAGACTCGGATGATCACCGATCTGAGTAAGGGACCATTCCCGGCCCCTTACCATTTGATTAGTTGTCAGCCAATGACAGCTGATCACATGATCTTTTTTTTTCTCCTCACATTGACAGCGGAGGAGAAAAAAAAAGCCGATCACCGGCTTATCTTAAAGGGACATCGGTCCTGAAAAGGATGAGGCAATTATGCCTCATTTATAGAGTAATTATGCTCACAAGTGCCACCTATCGATGCCCACAAGTGCCACCTATCAATACCCACCAGTGCCACCTATCAATGCCCACTAGTTGTGCCAATCAGTGCCACCTAGAAGTGCTGCCTATCAGTGTAACTGATCAGTGCCCCTCACTGCCACCCATCAGTGCCTATCACTGCCACCTATCGGTGTCCATCAGTGCTGCCTCATCAGCATACATCAATGATGGACAAAAATTACCCGTTATAAAATTTTAAAACAAAATGAGAAACATTTTTATTATTATTTCTACATTTAAAAAAAAAATAAAAAATCGCACAGGTGATCAAATACCACCAAAATAAAGCTCTATTTGGGGGGAAAAATTATAAAAATGTAATTTGGGTACAGTGTTGTATGATTGCGCAATTGTCATTCAAAGTGCCACAGTGCTGAAAGCTGAAAATTGGTCTGGATAGGAGGGGGGTTTAAGTGCCCAGTAAGCAAGTGGTTAAATATCGTGCCTGGGAGGTGTCTATAGTATGCCTGTAAAGTGGCACAGTTTTCCCATGTTTAGAACAATACTACAGCAAAATGACATTTCTGAAGGAAAAAAGTAATTTAACACTCTTTGCGGCAGTAATGTATTGTCAGGTCCCGGAAATGTAGATACAAATCATTGAGCAAAATGGCATGAACCCTCCCCAGCCCATTACCAGGCTCTTTGGGTCTGGTATGGATATTAAGGGGAACCCCGCACCCATTTTTTTTAAATGGCGTGGGGGCCCCCAGGTACTGTATACTCTGAACAGAAGTATATATACTATATGGCCTGACCTATATAATCTGCAGAAAATTGGGCCTTAGGTGTTGGTGGTGCCAGAACACTGTAATTCCTCACAGTTACTCTTGTTGGATGCAGGAACAGGTAGTGCTGTTAAATATTATTTCAATTGTAATTACATGCCCCTGTTAAACATTGGCAGAAAAATGTGGCCTTTGGTGGTTATGGTGGTGGTGCCACAACACTGTAAGCCCTCACAGTTACTCTTGGTGGGCACAGGAACAGGCCCTGCTGTGAAATAGTAGATCAAGAATTGTAATTACATGCCCCTGTTAAACAGGGACAGAAAAATTGGGCCTTTGGTTGTGGTGGTGCCAAAACACTGTAAGCATTCACAGTTACTCTTGGTGGGTGCAGGAATGGGCCCTACTGTGAAATATTTGATCAAAAAATGTAAATACAATACAGTGCAGACGTAGTGCAGTTGCTACTACTTTTCTGGTGGTGCACATAGTAGACAATACAGTGGGCGCATGAACGGGTCCTGCTGTTAAATATTATATCAAAAATTATAATTACATGCCCCTGTTAAACAGGGGCAGAAAAATTGGGCCTTTGGTGGTGGTGCCACAACACTGTAAGCCCTCACAGTTACTCTTGGTGGGCACAGGAACGGGGCCTGCTGTGAAATATTAGATCAAGAATTGTAGTTAAATGCTCCTGTTAAACAGGTGCAGAAAATGTGGGCCTTTGGTGGTGGTGATGGTGCCACAACACTGTAATCCATCACTACTGTGAAATATTTGATCAAAAATTGTAAATACAATACAGTGCAGAAGTAGTGCAGTTGCTACTACTTTTCTGGTGGTGCACATAATATACAATACAGTGCAGCTGTAGTGCAGTTGCTACTACACTTCTGGTGATATACACAGTACACTATACAGTGTAGTGTGGGGTTGTAAAACAAAATATACCACCAATAAAATATACCAGAAGACCACCAAGGAGAGGCAGACTCTCACAGGCCACTTAAAGAGGGCTAGCATTCTCTGTGTCTACAGTCAACAGTGCTGGTCATGGACATGGTGTATCCTCTGCAGGTGGCCGTGGGGCATGCTTGTCCTTTTTTCTGCTGCTGACTGTGTTATTGAGCCAGAACATGCAGAAGAGTTGGTGGAGTAGATAACAAAGCTCAGAGTAGTTTGCCTTCTAACACATCTGTCAAAGTGGCCTATTCCACTGGCTCCTTGTCCATAGTCACTCCTTCCGTAGTCCCACAATCAGGCATGAAGGAGCCCCCAGAATTATTTGACCACAGTGTCGAGTACATGCTGCTGGAGGATGCGCAGCAATTTGAAGGCTCCGATGTTGGTTACCAGGTTGAATAAGGGAGTAACGTGAGCCTAGAGTGAGGGGGTGCCCAGGAAGGACAACAAACTGGCAGTCATATTCCCCCAGCTGCAGCATACTGTCAAGTTTTCTCCAGTGACGAGGAGGGAGGGGATGATGAGATCATGACTTGGGTGCCTGAGAAAAGAGAGAAGGAGGAGGGGGCACAACTCCAATGAGGCAGGATGTCCTCTAAGGGGTAGCTTAAGGGCAGCCACTCTACTGCATCACACCGTAGAACTGATTTTGAAATGTTAGTGTGGGCCTTTTTTGACATGTGTGCAGCAGATCGCAGCATTGCTGTTTGCAATGTCTGAAACGGATCAAGTGTGGCTAGAACAGCAGCCACTTGGGCACCACATGCTTGACTAGACATATGATACCCTGCTATGCAGTCCATTGGCAACAGCACTATAAAGACCCACATGAAAAAGGTGGACTTCTCATTGCTCCTCATCTGGAATCTCCAACCCCACTATACCTCCAGTCCTCTCAAAAACCTGAACTGAGAGGAATGAAGGTTAGGTGTCCCAAGTACTTGCAGCCAATCTGCTATCAGTACACAGCCATCAGATTTTAGCAGGCAAATATCCTTACCCCAGTTGCTAAACAGTAAAAATAAATTTGGTCCCAGCCATCCACATGCTCAGCATCTGAATGCTAGCTTGGCCAAATTGCAAACACTGCAACTGCTGCCTTTTCAGCTGGTAGACTCTGCCCCCTTTTGTGAATTTGTGGAATGTGCTGTACCTCCGTGGCAGGTTCCCAAACACAACTTCTTTTCACAGAAGGTCATTCTCTCACATGCTCTCTACCGGCATGTGTAAGGCAATGTTTTGGCCTCGTTGGACAGGGGCGGTCAGCAGTAAGGTGCATATTATCGCTGACTCATGGTCTAGCAGGCATGGGCAGGGACATTACCTTTTCTTCACAGTGCACTGGATAACTCTGCTGACAGCTGGAAAGGATGCAGGACAGGGTTCAGTACTGTTGCAGCTTGGTCCACCACCATGCCTTCAGAATGCTAGTGGTGATTCTGCACACAGCTCTCTCTTCCACCCCTCCTCTTCTTCTTCCTCTATGGCCCCTTCTGCAGATTTGTCCTCTGAACCAGCAGTGTTCCGTAAATGTTCAAGGGCCTACACAAGCACTCAGTCAAAAAGATGCCATGCGGTTCTTGGGTTGGTCTGCTCAGTGTACAGGAGCCACACTGGGGCAGAGATTCTGTCAGCTGTACAGGGGCAGGCTCAGAGGTGGTTGACGCCATGCCAGCTTCAGCTAGGAATGGTTGTATGCGACAATGGCACCAACCTTCTCTCCGCCCTTCGACAAAGACACTTGTGCCCAGTGGCTACTGATTGAGGATGCATACACTATCCTGTCACCATTTGTGGAGGCCACAAGGATGGTGAGCAGCGACAATGCATGCATCAGTGACACTGTCCCTCTAGTCTTCCTGTTGGAGCACATGCTTCATGGAATCATGGACAGGGTGCTTGAGGCATAACATCCGGAGGAAGAGGAGGACTTCCTTACCTCTCAAGGTCCCCTTTATCCAGATAGTATTCCTGTGGGCCCACCAAACACATAGGAAGAAGAGGAGGAGGATTGTGTCAGTATGGATGTGGAGAATAACACTCAGCAGCAGTCTTCAAGGGATGGTTTTCAGTCCCCAGAAACCCAAGGAGTTGTATGTGGCTGGGCGGAGGTTGTTACAGATCATGTGATCCTTAGTGACCCAGAGGACTCAGAATCAAATGCCTCTGCAAACTTACGCTGCATGACCTCCCTGATTCTGGAAAGCCAGTGAAAGCCAGTGAAAGGACCCTATAATTCGTGGTATCAAGTAGAGGGATCATTACTGGCTGGCAACCCTTCTTGATCCATGTTAGAAGGGTAAGGTTGCAGAACCCATTCTGCCTTCGCAGAGGGAGCAGAGGATGATACATCTTCAGGAGGCCTTGAAGAAAGGTTTGTGCAATGCATTTCCAGACCCTGGGAGGTTACAATTTCCTGGTGCTGGACAACGTGTTGCTGAGGCTTGGTTCAGTAAGAGGAAGACCAGCAGAGAAGGGGGCTGGCTGACCGATGCTGTTAGTCAATTTTTCAGTCCTCAGCGCCAAGGTCAAACAACCATTGCCAGCATCTGCATTACATGGTGCAGGAATATCTAGGGAAAGAGCAGACTTGGACACCATTCCGACAGACCATCCACTGGGTTATTGGGTCTTGAGGATGGGCCACTGGCTAGAACTTGCTCAATATGCAATTGAGCTACTGGCCTGTCTTGCATCCAGCATTCATTTTGAATGCACATTCATTGTTGCTGGAAGGTTTGTAACGGATCATAGAGTGTGCCTATCTACAGCATCCATTGATTGGCTCACATTCATTAAAATGAATCAGTCTTCGATCAGTAGCTATCAAGCACCTGATGCTGATGTAACTGATTGATTTTTCTATGGATATGGGATCCCTTGAAGACTGCCTATGCTGAGTGGCTATCCTATTCCTCCTCAATCTTGATGATGCTAGCTTCCAACAATAGTTTTGGTTTAGGGCACCACCACCACAGCCTAAGGGCTGATTTTTCTGTCCTTGTTTAACAGGGGAATGGAATTAAAAATTTTGATCTAATATTTTACAGCAAGGCCTGTCCCTGCGCCCAACAAGAGTATCTGTGATGGTTTACAGTGTTGTGGCACCACCACCACCAAAGGCCCAATTTTTCTGCCCCAGCAGCAGAAAAAAAGGACAAGCGTGCCCCACGGCCACCTGCAGAGGATCCACCATGTCCACAACCAGCACTGTGGACTGTAGACACAGAGGCTACTTGCCCTCTTTTAGTGGCCTGTGAGCATCTGCCTCTCTTTGGTGGTCTTTATTTTGTTTTGCAACACCACACTACACTGTATTATGTACTGTGTACACCACCAGAAAAGTAGTAGCAACTGCACTATGGCTGCACTGTATTGTGTAATGTGCACACCACCAGATGTGTAGTAGAAACAGTATACCACTGAATAGACTGTAGATATAGACTACACTGGATGCAGAGTATATTTATTTATACTATATATATATATATATATATATATATATATATATATATATATATACTCCGCCTGAAGTATATTAGAAGTAGTACACCACCGAATGAACTGTAGATATAGGCTACACTGAATGCAGAGTATATATATATATATATATATATATATATATATATATATATATATCTCCCAAAATTGAGTACAGCCCTTACACTTTTGTAAATATTTTATTCTATGTTTTCATGTGACAACACTGAAGAAATTACACTTTGCTACAATGTAAAGTAATGAGTGTACAGCTTGTGTAACAGTGTCAATTTGCTGTCCCCTCAAAATAACTCAACACACGGCCATTAATGTCCAAACCACTGTGAACAAAAGTGAGTACACCCCCAAGTGAAGATGTTCAAATGGGGCCCAATTAGCCATTTTTCCTCCCCAGTGTCATGTGACTCGTTAGTATCTACAAGGTCTCAGTTGTGAATGGGGAGCAGGTGTGTTAAATTTGGTGTTATAGTTTTCACTCTCTCATACTGGTCACTGGAAGTTTAACATGGCAGCTCATGGCAAAGAACTCTCTGAGAATCTGAAAAAAAGAATTGTTGCTTTACATAAAGATGGCCTAGGCCAGGGATATGCAATTAGCGGACCTCCAGCTGTTGCAGAACTACAAATCCCATGAGGCATAGCAAGACCCTGACAGCCACAAGCATGACCCCCAGAGGCAAAGGCATAATGAGACTTGTAGTTTTGCAACAGCTGGAGGTCCGCTAATTGCATATCCCTGGCCTAGGCTATAAGAAGATTGCCAAGACCCAGAAACTGAGCTGCAGCACAGTGGCCAAGACTATACAGCGGTATAACAGGACAGGTTCCACTCAGAACAGGCCTCGCCATGGTTGACCAAAGAAGTTGAGTGCACGTGCTCAGCATCATATCCAGAGGTTGTCTTTGGGAAATAGATATATGAGTGCTGCCAGCATTGCTGCAGAGTTTTAAGGGTTGGGGGGGGGGGGGGCAGCCTGTCAGTGCTCAGCTATATGCTTGAGATACTGTATAAATAGTACAACACAGAATGAATTGTAGCTATAGGCTACACTGAATGCAGAGTGTATATATATATATTAATACACCGCCTGAAGTATATTAGAAATAGTGCGCCACAGAATGAACTGTAGATATAGGCTACACTGGATGCAGAATATATATATATATATATATATATATATATATATATATATATATATATATATATATATATATATATATATATATCAAATACACTGCCACTAGGGATGAGCTTCGAGTTCGAGTCAAACTCATGTTCTACTCGAACATTGCCTGTTCGCCTGTTCAGCGAACAGGGAACAATTTGGGCTGTTCGCAGCAAATTCGAAAAGCCGGAACACCCTATACAAGTCTATGGGAGAAATCTAAAGTGCTCATTTTAAAGGGTAATATGCAGATTACTGTCCTAAAAAGTGTTTGGGGACCCGGGTCCTGCCCCAAGGGACATGGATCAATGCAAAAAAAAGTTTTAAAAACGGCCGTTTTTTCAGGAGCAGTGATTTTAATAATGATTAAAGTGAAACAATAAAAGTGTAATATTCCTTTAAATTTCGTAGCTGGGGGGTATCTATAGTATGCCTGTGAAGGGGCGCATGTTTCTGGTGCTTAGAACTGTCGCTGCACAAAGTGTCATTTGTGCAGGAAAAAAAGTCCTTTAAAATCACTTGCGGCTAAATTGTCGGGTCTCCGTAATACAGAGAACACTCAATGAGTGTTCTCTGTATTAGCCGACAATTCATTCATTCATTGATTAAAAAAAAAAAAAAAAAAAAAAAAGCGTAGGGGTTCCCCTAAATTCAATTACCAGGCCCTTCAGGTCTGACATGGATATTAAGGGGAACCCCGTGTCAAATTTAAAAAAAAAATTGACGTGGGGGTCCCCCCAAATATCCATACCAGACCCTTCAGGTCTGATATGGATATTAAGGGGAACCCCGCATCAAATTAAAAAAAAAAATTGACGTGGGGGTCCACCTAAAAATCCATATCAGACCCTTTATCCGAGCACGCAACCTGGCAGGCCGCAGGAAAAGAGGGGGGGACGAGAGAGCGGCCCCCCCTCCCTCCTGAACCGTACCAGGCCACATACCCTCAACATTGGGAGGATGCTTTGGGGGTCTGTGACCCCTCAAAGCACCTTGTCCCCATGTTGATAAGGACAAGGGCCTCATCCTCACAACCCTGGCCGTTGGTTGTGAGGGTCTGCGGGCGGGGGGCTTATCAGAATCTGGAAGCCCCCTTTAACAAGGGGACCCCCAGATCCCGCCCCCCCTGTTTGAAATGGTAAGGGGGTACAAAAGTACCCCTACCATTTCACAAAGAAAGTGTCAAAATGGTTAAATAAGACAAACACACTTTTGAAAAATTCCTTTATTAAAAAAAAAAAAAAAAAAAAAAAGATTCCAGCGGTGCTAATCCACTCTTGCTATCCAGCGACGGATCTCCGGGGTCCAGCGATGGATGATCATATCCAGCGACGGGGGAATCTCTCAGTCCAGCGCTGTCCATACATCGTTCTTCTGTCTCCTCTCCGGAGACACTGCAGAGAGCACAGCGCTGACGTTTCTTATATTGGGAGGGCGGGGCCACCCGTCACCTGACCCCGCCCCTCTGACGCTGGAGAGGGAAGCCAGGGGTTCCCCAGTGACGTGTGGGTGACCCCGCCCCCTCTGATGTAACGGAAACCTGCGTTCCTTCTTCAGCGAACGGGCGAACACCCTATGTGCTCCAGTCAAACTTATGTTCAACTCGAACACTAAGCTCATCCCTACCATAGAACAGTAAATGTAGCGTTATGAGGTTATATCAGAATATTAGTATAATCCAGAAGTAGGGTCATCACTCCTGTCTGTTTTATTCTTAGTGTTGGCAAGACACATCTGTTATTTGTTGTTTGGAATTAGGAATTACATAATGATGACTAAATCGGGCAAACAATTCTTAGGGTCACAAGTCAAAAAATGACTTGATAATTTCAGTCACCTCCTGTGTACATTTTGACCATTACATGTTTTTCCATTACATTTTATAAACTGTTGTAGGCAGGGCCAGTGCTACCACTAGGCAAAGTAGGAAGCCGAATAGGGTGAACTGTTGCCTAGGGCACAGCCATGGCCAGTATTTTCTGGGTCAAAAGCCCTCAGAGCATCCTGCCCAAATAGTCAGCGTATCTGCTGCCACAGCCACTCCACACAGCAACAGTGCAGGATGTGCAGCAATCAGAGCTGTCCCTGAATGTACTGCAGCTGACTGCATCCACCGCTGCCTCTACCCGCTGTTTTCAGGTCACAGTTTGGTTGCTAAGACTGCCCATGTCCTAGCAACCAATCATGTGCTTGCCCCTCCCCCACGCCCCAGCATTCAGAGGAGGAGGTCGTGCTCCTGATTCTGATTTAAGCTGGGGTCTTCACAATATTCCCTCCTCCCCTTCCACTACCCCGAATATTCGATTAAACCTCTCCACTCTCCTTACCCTACTCTGCTCTCTCCTTCTAACTTTTGGAACCCAATTGAAAGGGAATAGGCTCTAGGAAGGGTAAGGGTTTTTTGGGGACATGAATGTAAGGTCACTTTAGGGACCCTGATGTAAGGGGGCTTTATGAACCCTGATGATGGGGTGCTCTGGGGACCCTGATTTAAGGGGGCTCTGGAGACCCTGATATAAGGGGGAGAAATGCTGGAGACCCTTATTTCAGGAGAGGGGACTTTTAGGACCTTGATATAAGTGGCAGATTACTCTGGGGCCACTGATGATAGAAGGGAGGGGGGGCTCTGGGGACCCTGATGTAAGGGGGAAACTAATTAAAAGAGTAAACTCTGACCTAAGGGGTCAGGCCCATGGGGCACATGCTTAAATCTGTGTAAGGGGCCCCATAATTTTCTGTTCACTTCCCTGTTCCCCACACACTGTGCCAACATTCCACATACAGCTGCAGGATTGGATGATGTTAGCTGGAGTCAAAGCCCTCGCCTCCAAACTTTAGCCAATCCAGGAAGAATACGTACCCAGCCAATGAGGTGCCATGCAAGCCGTACTGCGTGCAACATCACTTCCTCCCAGCTCTCCAGTCAGTCTCCACATGGAGCTAACATTGGCAAGGAGGTGAGAAAGCATCCCTGCACAGTCTATTTTTTTTTTGGTGGGGGGAGGATGCAAGTAGTTCTTCTTGCCTAGGGTGCAAAATAGTCTAGCACCGGCCCTGGTTACAATTTGTGAGTAATTCTATTATGCTTTAAAGGTGTTTCACATTTTCACCCAGAATGCTCTAATGTTCCTAAACTAAAAGAAAGGATTGATTTGACCTTAGATATTCAGCAGTTTTTTTGCAATGTGTGGCTCTGAGTTATTGAAGAGATATTTAGGGGTTGATTTACTAAAGCTGGAGAGTGCTAACTTTGACGCAGCTGTGCATGGAAACGGCTTCCATGAATTTTTGTCAAAGCTTGGTTTGAACAAGCTGATTGGCTATCATGCACAGCTGCACCAGATTTTGCACTCTCTGGTTTTAGTAAATCAACTTCTTAGGCTTTTCATGAGATATATTTGCAGTGTTAAAAACCTGATGCTTTTAACATGAGCTAATTTCAAAGCAGAATTAAAACAGCTGATTAGCAGTGGTTTATAAGATGAGCATCAGGAGACTAGGAGTGCGGACTCTGATGTTAACTTTAGAGTCAACCCGCCCCCAATCCAAAATGATCCAAAATGATCACATCTATTGACGTATTTATACAGTACCACTATTTAATCCGAAAGTGTTTAGTATGCTAAATTATAAGATCACCGTTTTCGTATCTGACCACCTGGCTAGGACACACACACACATATATATATATATATATATATATATATATATATATATATATATATATATATATATATATATATATATATAATTTCATGATTTGCCTGTTCTTTCTAATAAAACTACAGAACTGCCCAGGTACATTTGCAATTGGCGAGAGAGCTTTACCCTTAGACTAATATTATCTTTGAACGTTATCCAAAATGCTTATTTTCTGTTATTTTAAAATTAATTTGAAGGTTTATAAAATGTGGCAGTATTTTCCAGTTATATTACTCAAGTTGGGGAGTTGCATGTAATATTCTGCAAAAAAATGTAAAAAATCTGACCAGCTACAGGGAAAACGGAAAAATAAGGGGACATATGTAGCACTGACTCCCGAAGGAGCGGCTGGTTATTTTTGGGCCTACCGTTACCTTCTCCACCTCGTGCTCGTCTAGGGGTTTCCCGAGGTTGATGGCCCAATAAACTGTAGAGACCGACACTTGAATCCACTTTAGGGATTTTTATTTGCAAAACATTGAACAGAACATAGTCTCTCTGTAGGGAATAGAGAGTGTGGTTAGTAAAGCTCAGTTACTCTTGGAACTGCTGACACTTGAATGTCTCTCCAGGGAATAGCCTTTCGCAACTGGATGTTGCAGCTATCGGATAAATCCCCTTTTTGTGGACTTAGGAAAAGACAGGTGATTCAAAAAGAACATAGTCTTTGCCACAGACTTGGTTGTAGAACTTTAGAATGAGAAAAGTCTCTGCCACAGTCTTGATTGTACCTGAAGGATGAAAGTAGGAACTTTCATACGATACCAGTATCTTGCAGCCAGTCCGGCGATACCGTAAGAATGTGGATTCACCTTAGTGTCCTTTCCAGCTTAGCCTCCAGGCTCTTACCGAGCAGCCAGCCTTGTACGTGACCCTCTTCTGAAGAGTCATCCCCTGGTTGTGTTCTCAGTTGCTGGGCCTCTTCAAAACCGAGGAGGTGGCACCGGACCACCTTGGACCACCTTGGAACCCATCTTCCAGTTACTGTGCCTTGGACTAGCCAGCCTCGAGACTCAGAAACGGATGAATCCGTGCCCCAGGCCATGAGGGCCTCTGGGGGCTGGTCAGGAGGACCAGGGAGTCAGAACATAATTCTGGACCAGAACAAAGAATCACGTGACCTCAGCACCTTAAGTACCCTCTCCCGGAATACACAGCGAGACAACGCACCCACTGATTTGCTCCGAGAGAGAGGTTGGTACCCAATGTGTCCAACCAGACTGCGTTCCAATGCATGCCGAAGGTGACACCCACACCTATGTCCAGGCAGAACATAATACAGTCCAGCCAAACTGATGCTGAGACCATAATTTACTATAATTAACCCTAAAACCCAACTATGGCCTTAGGAACATTTAAATTAACAAAACCATAGCGCGTGCTCTTCAGGAGCCCGGTACTACACATATAATAGCGCATTTCTGTAAAGCCCCATAACACGATCAGATTTTCTGCTGATTTTTTCCTTCAGATTTACCAAAACCATATAATATGAGGTCAAACCTTAGGAGTTTCATTGTGTATGCAATCAGGCAGGCCCTTGAACTACATGGTTTTTAGTAAATCTGAAGACAAAAATCAGCAGAAAATCTGATAGTGTGTATGGGGCTTGAGGAATAATAAATCATGGCTTTATTTTTCCTAATTTAAGAGTTTTTTTTTTTTAACATTTTTTTCTGGCATTTACACCAACAAGTTCCTTAACACTTTTGATCTAATAGATATTCTGACATTATGAATTCTCTAATACCCATGCTGCATATCAATAAGAGCACTTCAGCAAAGGTTTTCTTTTAAATAAAACTAGAGTTTTCTATCAAACTAAAACTGCTACAATCAGATTACCAATGTAGTCTTAGCCCTTGTACACACGATCGGAGTTTCCGACGGAATGTGTCCTATCGAACCGCTGTATGCATCGGACTTTTTCCGTCGGAATATCCGTCGGACCCAATTTTCCAACTTGTTGGAAATATTTTCTCACAAACTGGTCCGATCGGACATACTCCGATCATGTGTAGAGAATTTTGATCGGACAAAGTGCCACGCATGCTCAGATCAAATTCCTACATCAAAGCTATTGGCTACTAGTGTGAACGTAGTCCCGTCGTAACGAAATAACGTCATCACGTTCTGAACGATCGGATTTTCCGACAACTTGGTCCGACCGTGTGTATGCAACAGTTTCGAACACAATCCGTCGGACAAAATCCGTCGGACAAAATTCAATGGATTTGGTTGGCAGAATGTCCGACCGGGTGTACAGGGGCTTAGAGCAATCCATTAACCTCCCTGGCGGTAATCCCGAGTCTGGCTCAGGTTGGGAATTTACTGATAGGAGCGGTAACCCCGAGCCAGACTCGGGAGGGCTTCGCTCGATGCAGGGGAGGACGCAGTGAGACTTACTTACCTTGTCCCCTGGATCCAGCGATGTCCCCCGCGCTGTGTGAGCGAGCTGTCCTCCGCTCGATTCACAGGGCCGAATGCCGCCGAGCTCCGTTCCCTGCGACGTTACGGCGCACGGGAGCGGAGAACGGCGGCAAATTCAAAAAAGTAAAAACACACATCTTACAGATTACAGTGCTGTATTAAAAAATACACACCCCCTTTGTCCCTAGTGGTCTGTGCAATGCCCTGCATGCACTTTTATATTATAAATACTGTTTTTTCTGCCTGGAATTTGGAGATTGTCCATAGCAACCAAAACATGTCCCTTTTTCAGTGTTTTAGGATTTGATTATATTATTGAATAATTTGTATTATTCCTAAGAATTACAGGACTACAAAATAAAAGCCAGATATCCATGCAAAATAATTGTACCGCTTTCAGCACCTAATTCCAGACTGAATCATACCGCCAGGGAGGTTAAAGAGATTTGCATAGAGACAGATATATTCTTTACATGCATTAATACCAGTAGCCAAGCTGCATTGATTTCAAGCAATCTTGCAGATGTAGGTACACATATGTTCTTTTTAGCTAATACAAACTTTTGATATTTTGAGACAAAAATACTACACTATAGAGCCGTCTGTATAATATTCCCCCTATCTTATCACCTATAGATGGATAAATTATTTGCTACTACCTGCCTGAGGATCTTCTAAAAACATAGACTATATTACCAAAAGTATTGGGACACCTGCCCTTACATGCATGTGAACTTTAATGGCATCCCAGTTCTAGTTTGTAGGGTTCAATATTGAGTTGGTTCACCCTTTGCAGCTAAACAGCTTTAACTCTTTTGGGAAGGCTGTCCACAAGGTTTAGAAGCGTGTCTATAGAACCATTCTTTCAGAAGAGCATTTGCGAGGTCAGACACTGATGTTGGACTGGCTTGCAGTCTCTGCTCTAATAATATAATGTATGTTAACTCCTAATACCATTTCAAATTAGGCCAAAAAATACTTAACAGCTCTAGAAATGAACAAATTCAAAATGCAAAAAGCGAAAAAAATACCAGCGGAAACGATTTAGAGGTCTGAAGGTTTTGAAATTATTTTGAATACCTATAGGACACATAACATTGTACATTTGAATCAAGAAAAACACATTTTCAATATTTCTTGAATCAAAAAATTAACATCCAGCTAATGTTGCTATAAGAGAAAAAACTGAAGAATTCAAGCACATCTCCTGTCATATTTCCACATGCATCAATAAAATAAAATTTCAAAACATTAGCTTGAATAAATATATTTAATGATACTTTAATACCCTTTTTACTTGTATTTTGCCATTGCTGAAGTGCTCCATTCATAGGTTTCCATGGCAGCCACACTACAGATCTATCATTAGGCTTTAAACTGCTATTGGAGAAATCACAAGAGAGAAGACTATTTGATCAGATAAACCGTGGCCTCATTCATTATAGTCTGCAGTAATCTTGTAAGGTAGCTTTTATTTAGCACTGGGGCAAAAATTAACCATCTGATCTCATCTGTCAAAATTTGCAAACTCAACACAGTTACATACACAGGAGACTGAGAATGAAAATAAAAAGTGTTGTCACATAAGTATCTGAAAGCTCTATTAGTTGCAATTAAAGCTTTCCTTTTTAGAATTAGTATTTAAATATATGGTTTATAAAAAAAGAACGGGTCTTTTTTAACCAAGATGCATTCTTTTCAAATGAATGAACTCTATAAAGAATTAGCAGTTAGCTACTGAACATCCAGACTCAACTATTAAGTCAGAGTAAAATGTTACTGTGCTTTTGCTTTATACCTGGAGAATGGGCCCTGAATTGTTCTGTTGACTAATGCTTTGACCTTTCCTCCCCTGTGAATATAGTAAGCTAAAGATCATTGAAGCATGCCTTTGATAAGAGACTCTTACTTCCCCAGGGCTTATCCACTCACTGGGCATGCTGAAAAGGTATAATGTCATTCTTTCATGCTGCTACGGCTCTGTATGCAGCATCTGCTGATAAAACAATGCACAACTTAAGTTATGCTTTATGTTTTTCAGTTTGTGGTATACGGATAAAAGCAGTGCATAGGTATTGGCAGTTTTTATTTTATTGGCTAATAATGCAAAATTAGAATTCCCTATTGTAATATTCAGAGCACATTGGTGAAACTCGTGAGACTCCATATACATTTTCCCTATAACCAGTAGAGGTATAGAATAACTTCTACAATGATTTCTAGAATTAATTCTGATTCCAGGGATTGTCCCATAAATAATAATAGGGGTAGCAATGGCGTCGATAGTAAATGAATAAGTTATAGCCAAGTAACCCAATGGTAGTCTCAACTAACATGGCACCAGATTAACAACAGGACATAATCTGAAGGCTAGCCAGAGCCAGCAATAGGAGTACAAAAGAACAATACCAAAACAGTAAAATCAGCATGTTCAGCAAGCAATCTGAGGTCTGTGGCAGAGGTTTAAAGTGGAAGTAAACTCCCCTATCGTTTTCAGCCAAGGAAGCTGCCATCTTTGCCTCTGTTTAATCCTTAACTGCTATGGTGCTGCACATGTGATTCGTTATGACGCCAGCCATTGGATGGTTTGATAGTTTGGCTGAGAGCACAGCCAATGTGCAGTTAGCATTCCTGCCATGCCTTTTTTTTTATCTGTTTGAATCGATGGGTTTACTTCCACTTTAAGCAAAGTAACACATAATTATGTCGCGTACACACGACCGGACTTTCCAGCAGACTAGTCCTGACGGACTTCCTGACGAACTTCCGGCGGAGTTCTGATGGACTTTGCGAATGAACGGACTTGCCCACACATGACCGGACTTCCCTGCAGACTAGGTCCACCGGTCTTCCCGACGGACTTTCGACGGAGTTACGATGGACTTCCAAATGAATGGACTTGCCCATACATGGACTAAAGTCTGTTCCTTTTGAATGTGATGAGTTACGATGGGACTAGAAAAGGAAGTCAATCTCGCCGCTTTTATCGGCGAGATTGACACCTTGCGAGCCCCGTCGCCTGGTATGGATTTTAAGGGAAACCCCCTATGCCGAAAAAATGCGCCGCCTTCCCCAAAGTACCCACCCCCCATGTTGAGGGCATGCAGCCTGGTAAGGTTCAGGGGGGGGCGCTTGCTCGTCCCCACCCCCTTCCCTGACCAGCCGGGCTGCATGCTCAGATAAGGGTCTGTTATGGACCTTGGGGGGGCCCACACACCATTTTTTTGGCATAGGGGGTTCCCCTTAAAATCCATTACCAGACCTATGGGACATTGTAGCCTCTCCCTCGCAATGTGTTTTTCCTATTGCAGCGAGCGCGAGATGTACCGTACCCTGCAGCTGAGAACCAGCTTGATAGGATTGCGCTGGAAACATTCTCACGGGCAGGTGCTGTAGCTGCCCTTGCGTCGTATTTGGTCCGTCGGACCAGCATACAGACAAACAGGTTTTGCCGCTAGGAATTGGATTCAGCGGAGTTCCGGCGGGAAGATTTAAAACATGTTCTATTTCTAAAGTCCAAATGGAGCCCACACATGATCAAATTGTCAGACGGATTCATCTGTCGGACCTTTGCTGTCAAAAAGTTGCTGTCAGAGCCTCTGAAAGCAAATCAATGTACAATTATGGTAAGATCAGACATTATATTGTCAGCAGAACCATTTAGTAACAACTAAGGATGTAGATCTAGAAAAGATCTAGTGTCAGATAACTATTGGAACCTAGATTTAAATCAAGACAGGACTGTAACAACTGCACATGTTTAGAGCCCCAGATACTTCTGGATATTATTATATAGGTCATTACTTGGTATATATCCATAACTGGTGGCCTTAGGGGTGATTTCAGCACTTGCAACTGCATCAGTCCGTAACATGACATTTAAATGCTGATTTATTAACACAGCGCTTGACTGAAACCCAAATGCAACCTTGGCAATCACAGCTGTCAACTTAATTTCTTGAAACAAAGGTGAAAAATGAATATTAGAAATAAACAAATAAAAAAAAAAAAATATATACCTTTCAGATACACCAGCCTAACTCGTAAATACCAGAATTGCTAGGTAGAAAGAAACGCATCTTATCCATTCTTATAAATATTGTCTTGAGGTAGCAAACTATTAGAAAATTGTCCCTTTATGTGTCTGATTTGCTATACTGAAAAAAAAAAAAATCTATTACAGTTCATAGTTAATTGATATAAATCACCAGCAATGCATTTGCATATCAAAAAACAGCAACTGACTCTAGTTAGATTATTCTAGTCAAATGGCATTGATGAAGGGATCAAATGATTTGTTAGGCAACTACAAAAGGAAAGAAAGGAGGACTTGAGAAGGTGGAGATAATAAATCCTTTGGTCAGACCTGACTTATACAACATCACCCTAATATTAATAAATGAAGATGATATTGTTCAGGTGTCATTCAGTGATGAAAACATGAATTGAATATGAGGCATACGTTTGGGCTAAAGAAGTATTCTGATACTCAGGAAACAGATGTCCTACCTTTTGTATAATTAATTTTAATATATCAGTGTTGCTGTTTTCATTAACAATCTAAGTACGCTGTAAATTTACAGAATGATACAGAGTGTGACTACAAGATTATTGTTATTGTGGAACAAAAGCTTAAGATGTTGCACTATTTGTCATATGATTTAAACTCATGATCACCATTCAAAATTGGTACATAGGTATAGTTATTATTATAACTATTATTATTTTGAGTCTGCTGTTCTCTCAGATCTCTTTGTAAGTAAGGATCTTTGGAATCCCGTATGATGTCTGTCCACTAAAACTGAATAAATCAGAATTAGACCTAGATATCACTGATTTTCTTACTGAATAAATATGCAAACTTTGCTCATTTGTCATTTTGCATGCTGCATTGCATGCCGTGCATCTTTTGCTGTGCCCGCCTGCCTTTTCCTATAGGCAGTTAGAGGAGATGTTGAGCTTTTTGGCATAACTACAACAGCAGTTGCCATTTTTGAGTGCATTGGGGCTGAAAATTTTTATATCATATTTATCACAGACAAACCATGTATTGGGGCTTCTCTCACTCATCATCCCCAAATCACAAACAGTACATTGGTCAATTGCCAGGGTATGGCTGTCAGTAATTCTTACATTATTTTGTGTCTGCCCTTGTCACCTACTTCAACCATCTGTCTTTATATGATTCTTCCTGTTTACTGATGACAGAAAACATAGATTTGAATGTACCTAGCATCAGAATTGAGCTTTACATTCCTCCATTTCCTGTTAAATTGGAAGAAATTCAAGATATGGTTGGCTGTGTCAGTACCACTATTTAAAAATTTACTAAGCCTGGTGGAAAAAAATTTGACAGATGGTAATTGCAATATGATAGTTAATTACTATATTAATTATATTTAATCTTAATTGTAAAAGAGGTAGTGGTAAAGGGTCCTTGGACACTTTTTCTCAAAGGTTCTCCAAATGCAGACAAAGATATTATGTGAGCCCAATTGGCCTGTATTTGGCAGCTCACTGCAGAGATTGGCATCCCTCAAGAAAGGACATTAACCTGAACTGAGAAATCTAAGTGTAATAAGTCAAAGTGCCACATAAAAAATTCTTAGGAGCCTTTATTGTTCAACTGATTGCAGCAAAGAACAGCCAATACATTCAGGGGCCACATACTCCCCATTCATCAGGGCTGAGTAAAATGGTAGATTAATAAATGGATTAATATTACTCCTCAGCAGACTGATCTGCAGGCAAAGGATGTTATAAACAACAGTCAGTGCTGGCATTTACAGCAGAAGTAGCAAGCCTAGCTATGTGTGCATGGCTAGCTTTACATTTGCTGACACTAGAAGAGTTGCTCCCTTCTACCTAGGTACTTTGAATGTTCTTGTTCTGCTGGGAGTATGTACAGTCTAGTTGCATCCCTCATTGCCAAATCAGCCAATCAGAGGATGAGTTCTAGACACTAGAGAGAAATGTGTTGGTATTTACCTTAGAGACCTGAGAGACCTGTTTATTTGGATAACCACTGCCTGCCAGTAAGAGCTGTTAAACAGTTGTCCTATTCCTCAGAGTCCCAATGCCCATTCGGACAGTGGAAAGAGGGCCAAACTTGGACAGAGCCCCCCTGCCCCAAAGCATGCCCCCCCATGTTGAGGGTATTCAGCTAGGCATGCTTCAGGAAAGGGGGGGGGGTTGCTTGCCCCCTTCCTTTCCTAACCTGCCAGGCTGCATGCTCAAATAAGGGTCTAGTATGGATTTGGGTCGGATCTCATGCCATTTTTATTTAATTTTGGTGTGGGGTTCCCTTCCAAATCCATATCAGAGTCCTTTATTAGCAGAAGGAGACCAAAGGGCGGTGCAGTGGCTATTGAGCTTCCTTTTTCTAGTCCCATCGTACGTGTTGTATGTCACCGCGTTCTTGACAGTCGGAATTTGTTGTGACCGTGTGTATGCAAGACAAGCTTGAGCGGAATCCAGTCGGAAAACCTTCATAGCTTTTTCCAACCAAAACTCTGATCGTGTGTACACGGCATTGCTTTCACCTGGTGATCTGGCCAGTAAGCCCGTTATTTTCAACTTACTTTAGCATCAATCTTGGATAACGATAGTGATCTAAATACAGTATCTGCTAGTGACAAGCACTGAGGATCTCATTTTATTGGACAACTTTTCATACATTTTTCAATATTACAATAAATATTTGTTTGTACTTGTCTGAAACCTACACACTGATGTTTTGTGAAGCGGCGATACTTTATTGCAAAATGCATTTATTAATAATCATGCTGACAGTGCCTTTCTGGCCTCTGCCATCTTTTATATAGCAGCTCTCCGATACTAGCTAAAGAGAGACATTGCTTGAACTTTTGATAAATAATGAGTAGGAGTCTTTTGGAAAGGTCTTTGGAACAATGTCCCCTGGAGTGTTTATGATGTCACATCTGTTTATTACTGCAATCTTGCTTGGAGAACCTGAATATGAACTGACCCTCAACAAGACATAACTTCTAAATGTATAGAACCAAGGACAGTATTCAGAGGCGTAGCTTGTGGTCCCTGATGCAAAAGTTCACCCAGGGGCCCCTACTACCATCTGCCACACCAACATACTCCCTTTACAAAGATACAAAGATACAAGTGGCTAAAGAGTTATTTCAGAGATTTATTTACATATTGAGGGGGTAATGCACAAGATTTTGTAGAAACTGTCCAGTTTAGACATAGTTGCCCCTTGCACTGTAAACACTGTAAAGGGAAATCCTGCAAACTCTGATGTAAAGGGGAACTCTGAGGACACTGATTTAACTGCTTGCTGCTCATAGGACGTCCATGGCTGTCCTCAGGTTTCAGTAGTTATACTGTGATTATACATGCAAATACGTGCATCATCCCAGTATGGATCTTTTTAGCCAGCACTTCCCAGTAAGACAGAAGTGATTTGAGTGCCTTTCTAAGGGTGGAGGAAGGGGGCACCACCCCCTGCCGCAGCCCCTGCAGCATTTCTCGGGCTCTACCACCCCATCGCGGATGCCCGGGAGCAATTACTACACTAAACAGAGAGAGAGGAACATTCCTGGAAGATCATTGGTTTCTATGCAGAAGTGAGCCTGATTTTGCACTTTCCAGCTTTAGTAAATAAAGCCATTGTATACTTAAAAGTGGTGTATGCCTGTATTGTATTTCTTTTATCATTCCCTAATTACCATGATTGGAATATGCAGTGAATGGCCCCTTTGTCCTCATGCATGCTGTAATCTTTGAATGCTCCTTTTTGTGGCCTAAATGCATATTTGCCTTCATTAACACCCCCCCAGCATGCCCATACATACCTATAGCCTAGTCACTTAACAATGTATTTTGTCAGCTCCATTGTAGTACTTTACCCTAAACACCCCCTAAAATGTGTACAAATATTATTATTGTCCTTAAATTTATGCAGAGTGCCAGAGGCTTTTTTTCGGCTCCCAAACTCATTTAGAACCCTCCCCCTAAAATTTTTACAATGGGCCATCAGAGGGGGGGGGAGGAATCTGATAAGTGGACTTTATACTTCTGTCTTTAAATACACCTTAAAATAAATGCTATACTGATGTTGGCCAGAAAGTTTGTGTCTAATTTGCTTGCAATGTTTATGTGCAAAATTACAATTTTTTTTTGTTTGACTCCACAGTTTCCTTCAACACCACAGGAATGGCAAACTGTGGCCTTCCATTTTGCTCATTGTTGGGACTTTCCCAACTACGAAGGGGCAATCGATGGGAAGCACGTCCACATCCTCCCACCACCCCATTTGGGGTCATACTATTTTAACTTTAATGGGTTTCATAGTATCATGTTAATGTCAGTGATGTTGGCGACATGAGTTCCTCTATGTGGACATGGGGAAGAATGACTGGATGTCAAATGGTGGAGTCTTTGCCCAGACCAAGTTCTACGGATGTCTCCAGAGTGGTGGCTTGGGATTGCCACCTGCAGAAGAGAATGTCGGAGCACTCCCATTTGTATTTATCGCTGACGAAGCATTTGGTCTGGGTGATCACATGATGAGGCCATTTCCCCAGAGGACCTTCATCCGGAGAAGAGGGTTTTTAATTACTGGCTGGCCAGAGCCCGAAGAGTCGTGGAGAATATCTTTGGGATAATGGCCAGCCGGTTCCACCTATTTCTTATGGCAATTAACATGGCAGTACAAACTTAACGACATAGTTTTATCCTGCTACATACTGCACAACTTTTTAAAGGGAAATGCACCTGGTTATGTTGCCACAGTTGTACCTGAGGCCGGACTTCATGAGAATCCAATGATGGCCCTGGAAGCTGGATGTCCTGGCTTGCCCCCTCAAAGCGCCTGTGAAGTGTGTCAAAAATATGTGGAATATTTTATGGGTATTGGGGCCATTGCTATGCCAGCTAATTTTAAAATATTTTCCAAAAAAAAATTGATACGATAAAATCTTGATTTTAATTTACTGCTTGTGTTTCTTTTATCTGTCTCCTAAGTTCTTCTAGTGCACTTGTAGTGCCAAGTGGCTCTAACATTACTTAAATAACACCCATTGTCACGGTAAACACCAACTTAATACAAAAAGTGTTATTGAGAATTGAAAGAAGAAGCCACACATCGTTAAGTAGGGAAGGAAGAGGTAAGAGGGGAGGAAGGAAAAGAAAAGGAAAAAATCCCCCTTTTTTTTTTGTGTTTTTTTTTTTTGTGAGGGGAGGAGATGGGGGGACCCCCTGTTTTAGGATTCTTTAGGGGGTTTGTTTGTTTGGATGTGTTTGTTTTTTTTTTTTTTTTTTTTGTAGAAGGGAGTGGGGATGGAAGGAGAGGAATCCCCACCTTACACAAATCACAAATTGGAATTAAGAAAAAGCGTCACACGGGAGGGGTAACAATAAGGGCAAGATAAAATCACAAAAGGACAATTTTGAACACATGATGGGGGGGTTTCTTTTTTTTTTTTTCTTTTTTTTTTCCTTCTTCCCTTCTCGGGATATTTAGGATCGATCCGGTCGGGTACCCAATGTGTATTTGTTTTAACTGTCTGTTTTTATGTGAATGATGAAAATATTGAAATAACATGAATGTTAAACAAAGTGATTTCTAAAAGTATGTATAAGGAATATTTTTTACTGTCTTTTTGTAAATGTGGAAAACGAAACGAAATAAACAATATTTAAACAGAAAGCCTTTTACTCAGTGCACATGTGTGTTATAAAACATTTTGTGGTAAAAAAAAACAAAATCTTGTTTTTTAAAAGTTTACCTTGAATTTTTTTTAAAAGTACATAAACTGGCATATTTCAAAACATAACATACACAACTCTGGAACTTGCAAAGTTCAACGTTGAAAAGATGAAGGCAATATCAGACATTATAGTGTCAAAAATGTGTTGATATTGCCTTCATCAGATGGGGTGATGTCACCACTCTAAGGCTGGGTTCACACTGCTGCAGTGACGAGAATCGGATGTGATTCGCACCGCACTGCAGTGCAAATCACATCCGATCTCTGTGCGATGCGAGTTCAGCCATACAGACAGTATGGCTGAATTTGCATTGGATCCGGCCCAAACTCGCACACCCTTTTTTTGGTCCGCAGCAGAATCGGATCGCATGGGTGTTCTGAACCCAGCCTTAAAGCCAAATTTAGAGGATGCACACAAATTTTGAGTCAAAATGGAATTTACTTTCTGATCTCATGCCTAATGTCGACATGTGGTGCTATCTCCCATCATGGGGGATCAATGGACATGTTTTGGGGGATGCAACCACTTCCTCTCAGCTACTAGAGTTGGGAGGAAGAGGTTGCACCCACAAAACACGTACATTGAAATCCCCTGATGGCAGATAGCACATGTTGATACACTGTGTGCATCTTCCAAATTTGGCTTTTAAACTGTATTAAAACTTTTGTTAAATGTTCTTAAAAAAAAGGTGTAATCTTTGTTGGATTTAGACTGTCCCTTTTTTTTTTTTATTGTTTATTTCTTTATTTGACATATTACAAGTTATAACAGACCAAGTTACAATATCAGTATATATTTTACAGTTTTGTTTCCTTATACCGCTAATACATCATATTCTCGTTTTCCTATTTATTTCAATTGATCCGTGCAAAACAATTTTTTATATTTTTCTCTTATTCTTACTTGCCACTATCATATATATTACCTAACCATCCTTTAGACACAAGTATTTACAAACATACACACAGACATAAACACAAAAAAAAACAAAAAAAATAAATAAATAAAAAAATATAAAAAACACACGCACTCTCCGGGCGAAAAATCCATAGCGTAGTTTCCATAGTGAGTTATATATCACAAGCTGACAAAGGAGGAGAATGTTTATACCCACATCTACCTTTGAATACTGCTTTTACTGTCCCACTCAAACAGAAAAAGAAAAACGATACTAACCACTCAATACAGACTCCCCCATTACCAATGAGGGTGGAGCTACCCGTGGATCCGATATCCATCGTTTCCATATTTTAATCCAGTTATTGGATTCTCCCCTATTGCAACCAATTTGTTGTTTTTTCAAGATGTTTTCATTTACCTGAAGACGCCAGTCCTCAAGTAAAGGTGCATTCGAAGATATCCACCTTAGAGCAATTAACTTACGTGCAATAAACAATAGTCTGGTAACTAATATCATCACCTCCCTGGGAAAGAAACCTTCCTCGTCCAAATATCCCAGTAGACATGTCATAGGGGTCCTGTCGATATGCATATTACATGTAGCATTGATTGTATTAACCACCTCTCGCCAATATCTAGCCACTTTTGGACAATTCCACATCATGTGTGTTAAATCCGCTGGAGACTTTTGACATCTAGGACACTCTGGAGACTCGCGTCTGCCCCACTTAAATAATTTAACTGGTGTTCTATATACCCTATATATTATAAATAGTTGCATCAGGCAATGAGCCGGTGATAATGATACTAGGGGTACCCTTCTCAAAATAATTTGCCAGTTTTCATCTGAGATGTCCCCTATGTCTCTCTGTCCCTAATACATCAATTATGTTTTTCATTCTTTGTTCAATCTCCTTGTTTTTTTCCTTGATAAGGTCTAAATCCTTATCCACATTATGTCCTGGATAAGCTGTTGTGCACTATCACTGGTATAATGAGGAGATTGTTCTTCCACAACCTGCACATCACCTAAAATAAAAATACACACCATGTATTATAAATATGCAGGCATACATCTATTACCTGAATCTGTGGTGTCTGACACTGACCTGTTGTGGTGACAAATTCAAACACTGCTTTCACCTCTCCTTACTCCACATCCTGAGGTTGTGGTGTCCTCTGTTCCCCTTCTTTCAGAGGTGGGTATTCTTGTTGTCCTCTGATGTCCCGAGTCTTTTCTCCCCTATGAGAATGAAACAAAAAGCATTGCTTGGAAATGGGGTACAATTGTCTGTTTGGGCAGAGTTCCAAGTTGAAGACATGATTCATTTCCTTAACCAAGCTGGAATACTCTCCTTTTTTGGACAAGTTTCACACATGTAGACACCCCAAGTATCCACTGCAGTACCAGTGTGGGACACCTTAAAGCGGGAGTCCACCGGGAATCCGCATTTTTTTTTTAAGCCAGCAGCTACAAATACTACAGCTGCTGACTTTTAAAATAGTGACACTTACCTGTCCAGCGTGCCCGCGATGTCGGCACCCGAAGCCGATCTCTCAATCGTCTCTCGGGTGCTGCCGCCGCCATCTTGGGTATGGGAATCAGGAAGTGGAGCCTTTCGGCTTCATTTCCCGGTTCCCTACTGCGCATGCGCGAGTCGCGCTGCGCAATAAGGATGGACCCGCTGCCTCTGGGAGCTGTGTGTTTCCCAGCAGGCAGCGGGGGACTTTCGGAAAGGGGCGTAATCTACGCCCCTTTCCGCAGAGAACTATCCCAGAAGTGGGTGCAGATACCTGTACTGTACAGGTAACTGCACCCCCTTCCCCCCTGAAAGGTGCCAATTGTGGCGCCGGAGGGGGGGAGGGTTCCAATGAGCGGAAGGTCCACTTTAGGGTGGACCTCCGCTTTAAAATTGTTGTTCTTGTGTCCCACACTAGTACTCCTGATTCCAAACGTGTAAGCAGCTGCTGCGTGTCTTCTCCTTACATTACACTGAATCAAGTTTGCAATTCATTCTAGTTACAAACACATCTAGACAACAATGTCTTAAACTTCTTTTATACTAATTAGTATAACCAAATGTAGTTAACTCTGTATCTGCCCACAACATCGTATTTAGTTGGCAAACGAACAATGTTTCTTACTACCAGTTACTGTGCCCACGAACATGAAAGTAGCCATTTTAAACTTTACAACAGTAAAGAAAAGCACATGAAGCAGCATGCAATAATAATAATAATAATAATAATAATAGGGACACATGACCACTACTTACTTTTTAGAAGCACTTTCTTGATCCTGCTGTACTGATCCTGCTACCTCAATTTCAGGTCTGGGCAGCGTTTCCTCAATTGCTCCTAGGATCGTGTACCCCAAAATTCCGACGCAGACTCTTCACCACTACTTACTTTTGGATCTTGATCTACTTACTACTTGGATCGTGTACCCCAAAATTCCGGCGCAGACTCTTCACCACTACTTACTTTTTAGAAGCACTTTCTTGATCCTGCTGTACTGATCCTGCTCCCTCAATTTCAGGTCTGGCCAGCGTTTCCTCAATTGCTCCTTGGATCGTGTACCCCAAAATTCCGGCGCAGACTCTTCACAACTTTAGTCATGATCTTGGTATTTCCCACATTTGGGTTTAGGTATGGTCCATACACCCCCCTGTTCGGTTCGCACCAGAACTTGCGAACAGACCTAAACTTCATGTGAAATTTAGAACCCTATTAAAGTCTATGGGACTCGAACGTTCAAAATCTAAAGTGCTAATTTTAAAGGCTAATATGCAAGTTACTGTCCTAAAAAGTGTTTGGGGACCTGGGTCCTGCCCCAGGGGACATGGATCAATGCAAAAAAAAGTTTTAAAAATGGCCGTTTTTTCAGGAGCAGTGATTTTAATAATGATTAAAGTGAAACAATAAAAGTGTAATATTCCTTTAAATTTCGTACCTGGGGGTGTCTATAGCATGCCTGTGAAGGGGCGCATGTTTCCCGTGCTTAGAACTGTCCCTGCACAAAGTGTCATTTCGCAAGGAAAAAAAGTCTTTTAAAATCACTTTGAATTGTCGACTCCCTTAATACAGAGAACACTCAATGAGTGTTCTCTGTATTATGGAGCCGACAATTCATTCATTGATAAAAAAAAAATGCGTGGGGTTCCCCTAAATTCAATTACCAGGCCCTTCAGGTCTGGTATGGATATTAAGGGGAACCCCCCGTCAAATTGAAAAAAAATTGATGTGGGGGTCCCCCAAAAAATCCATACCAGACCCTTTATCCGAGCACGCAACCTGGCAGGCCACAGGAAAAGAGGGGGGACGAGAGAGCGCCCCCCTCCTGAACCATTCCAGGCCACATGCCCTCAACATTGGGAGGATGCTTTGGGGGTCTGTGACCCCTCAAAGCACCATGTCCCCATGTTGATGGGGACAAGGGCCACATCCCCACAACCCTGGCCGGTGGTTGTGGGGGTCTGCGGGTGGGGGGCTTATCAGAATCTGGAAGCCCCCTTTAACAAGGGGACCCCCAGATCCTGCCCCCCCCTGTTTGAAATGGTAAGGGGGTACAAAAGCACCCCTACCATTTCACAAAGAAAGTGTAAAAAATGGTTAAATAAGACAAACACACTTTTGAAAAATTCCTTTATTAACCACTTGCCGCCGCCCTATAGACAATTGACGGTGGCAAAGTGGTTTCATAATCCTGATCGGACGTCATATGACGTGATCAGGATTATGAGCCGCTGCACGCCCCCAGGGGGCGCACATCGCGGCGATCGTTGTTGCGGGGTGTCAGTCTGACACCCGGCAACTACGATCTCGGTAAAGAGTCTCCGACGGAGACTCTTTACCACGTGATCAGCCGTGTCCAATCACGGCTAATTACAGTGTAAATAGGAAGAGCCGGTGATCGGCTTTTCCTCACTCGCGTCTGTCAGACGCGAGTAGAGGAGAGCCGATCGGCTGCTCCTCTGACAGGGGGGTCTGTGCTGATCGATTATCAGCACAGCCCCCCCGAGGATGCCCACACTGGACCACCAGGGATGCCACCAGACCACCAGGGAAAAGGTAATCCTCCCTAGACCACCAGGGATGCCAGTCAGCACAATGGATGCCAATCAGTGCCCATAATGGATGCCAATCAGTGCCCACAATGGGCATCACTGATTGGCATGCATTATTGTTTGGCACTGATTGGCATCCATTAGTACAGTATAACACCAATGCCGCCTATGAGTGCCCACCTGTGCCGCCTATGAGTGCCCACCTGTGCCGCCTATGAGTGCCCACCTGTGCCGCCTATCAGTGCCCACCTGTGCCGCCTATCAGTGCCCACCCATGCCCATCTGTGCCGCCTATCCATGCCCATCTGTGCCGCCTATTCATGCCCATCTGTGCCGCCTATCCATGCCCATCTGTGCCGCCCATCCGTGCCAGCTATCAGTGCCAATTTGTGCCACCTATCAGTGTCCTTCCGTGTCGCCCATCCGTGTCGCCCATCAGTGCCACATATCAGTGTCCATCAATGCCACCTCATCAGTGCCACTTCATTGGTGCCACATCATTGGTGCCCATCAGTGCCGCCTTATCAGTGCCCATCAGTGTAGCCCCATCAGTGCCCATCAGTGAAGGAGAAAACTTACTTATTTACAAAGTTTTGAAACTGAAACAAAAAAAACATTCAACATTTTCGGTATTTTTTTTATTTTAGCGCAAAAAATAAAAACCGTAGAGGTGATCAAATACCACCAAAAGAAAGCTCTATTTGTGGGAAAAAATTATAAAAATTTCATTTGGGTACAGTGTAGCATGACTGCGCAATTGTCATTCAAAGTGCGACAGCGCTGAAAGCTCAAAATTGGTCTGGGCAAGAAGGTGTTTAAGTGCCCTGTATTGAAGTGGTTAAAAATAAAAAAAAATTAAAAAAAGATTCCAGCAGTGGTAATCCACTCTTGCTATCCAGCAACGGATGATCATCTCTCTGGGGTCCAGCGATGGCTGATCTGATCCAGCGATGGGTGATTTTCAGTCCAGCGCAGTCCATCAATGTTGAGATGTGTTTTTCTTCAAATAGGACAGTTTGTTTGTGAGTAGGCAGGTACATTTCAAAAATACAAGGTCAAATTAACAAGGGTCACCAACACCAACCTCCTTGAGCTTTAAAAATACAAGATAATAATGTAGTTGTGGAAACTTGACAGACAAAAAAATAAAATTATGGAGATGACTAGAAAATAATTTTAAAATAATCCAAAAAAAGGGATTCTTGATTTAAAAAAAATTATAATAACAAATAATTCTAAACATTATTATGGAGATCTGGCTTAATAAAAAAAAAAAAAAGATTATTCATAAGATCAAGAGAAATAATAAAGAACTACGTTTGTGAGAACATATATGAGCAGCAAAACAACTTTATTCTTCTAGCATTATAAAGAAGAAAAGAATGCGCTGCATTAAACTCCATTACGAACGGCAGTTTTACCAGACCGAGCACTTCCGTCTCGTACTTGAATCAGAGCATGAGTGAGTTTTTGCAAGTCAGAATTGCATACACATGAACGCATTTTTGGATAGGAACTTTTTCCGACTGAAAAATTGAGAACCTGCTCTCAATCTTTTGCTGGCGGAAATGCTGCCAGCAAAAGTCCAATGGAGCATACATACGGTTGCATTTTGTGACCAAAAGATCACATCATTTTTTGCTGGCAGCATTTCCAATCATGTGTACGTGGCATTAATTAAAAAAAACCCTAAAAAATGCTATATATTTTTGTCTTTAGGTGTAATACTGCTTCAACAAACACTAACTAAAGGGTATGGATAGGTAATAAAAAATATGCCGCATGGATGAGTAAAAGTAGAAAATAGCTAGCTATTCACACATAGCACATTCACATTTACACCAACCATATACACTTTGTCAGGTCAAAGTGAATTATATACTAAACCAGACTTACCCTATGTTCCCACCTATGCCTTTTTTGGTGTGTTTTGCAGAAATGCACTACAGTCCATTTAACATGATTTCCTATGTAAATAGTTCACATGTGTGCATTTTGCGGCACTGGGCTTTTTTTTTAAAGGAGCCAGGTACTTTTTTCCCACAGCAGATTGTGTTTTGCATGTATTGTAATAGACTGCAATAGAGTTGCACCAAAAATGCAAGTGTTGCATTTTTGATGTGCTATGCATTTTTTTCTCTTTAAACACACTGGGGGTCATTTACTATAGTGCTGTGGTGCTAATTAGCATTAATTTACAGCAAATTAGCACTAGTTAGAGCTAATCATGCTAATTATCGCTAAAACAGTATTCACTATAGCACTGGTAAAAAAAATACTCCCAAATTGAATTTACTATAGTTCCCTAAAAACAAATAGTGCCCAAACCCTTACTCTGCTAAAACCTGGAGTAGTGAACATGGAAATAATGTTTATAGCATGATATAACTGTCTAAATGGTACTGAAATATGCAATATATTGTTTAAATATAATTTGCTTTTAAACTGTGTGAAAAGGTGATTTCTACACTGAAATATCTTTAAAAGTCTGAAAAGAGATACATTCCCCTTCTCTGTACAACTAGGTGCCAACACAACTGAGCATGCTCATACCTGCAAATAGCTCTCATTTTAGCTCCAATATCTTTTTTACAGGGCGCTATAGTAAATTCCAAAATGAGCGCTATGTTAAAGAGCCTTTTTGGGAGTGAAAATCAGTGCTATTATAGTCCAATGCAAGTTTTAGCTATTGATTCTAATGGTACAATTGTAACTTCCCCAAATAAATCCTTTTAATGTTGAGATTAAATGTATCTTTCTCTGAAATAAATTCCCCTTGCAACATTGTGGCTTCTACTTAATCTATTTTGTTTTTAAGAATGCTAGAATGTGGAATGTTTTGATGTTTTGGTAAAATATATTTTTCTCTGTTACTTTCACTTGTTACTCTACATCTCACAAAAATACCCAAATTCACACAGGTGTCTTTACAAGCCGCAAACAATACCATTGCTGATGCAAATTTAAAATAAGTCACAATTTTTTGTGCTTTTTATTATTTCCAAATAATCATAATTTGAGCCCCAAAAAATTGATATGTGAACCAACATCAGAAATCAAAATGTAATTCCCCAAAATGTGAGGGTGATATCACTATTCTACACTCACCAACAAAGAACCACCAAATATCACAGAATAAATCAAGAAGAATAACTTTTATGTAATGTAATTCCACCACTTATATGTCCAAAGAAATGTAGTATTTATGTGTAGGAGTTTTTCACATGTGGCATTTCTGTGGCATAGAGCTTACAACTTCTGCTGAGCATCTGGGTTTGAATCCCAAACATGCCACTTCTTGTAGAGAAGTTGTCTCATCTCCCAGGTCCTAAAACTATGTCTTAATGTAGTATGTAGTTCCACCACCATTGTAAATGTTGCCAGATACATTATCTAGCCAAAAGTATTAGGATGCCTGCCTTTGCACACACATTATTATTATTATTATTAGTATACATAATTTATATGGCGCCAACAGTTTACACAGCGCTTTACAATGTATAGGGGGACAACACAATTACAGTATAATACAAAAGGCCCTGCTCATAGAGCTTACATTCTAAAGGGATGGGTGGTGGTACAAAAGGTAATAGCTGCAGAGAATGATTTGATGGGGGTGGCAGACATAAACTTTAATGGCAGCCCAGTCTAAAGCCTCGTACACAGATCAGATCGTTGGCCAACAAAGCATAATGCCGAGTACACACGACTGTTTTTTCCATCAGAATAAAACCCTGGCAGGTTTTTCCGACTGAGTTATGATGGAGTTCCACTGAAATGGACTTGCCTAAACATGATCACACCAAAGTCGGATCGTTTAAGTCTGATTCCGTCTGACTTTTTCTGCCAGAAAGTCTGACTGTGTGTACACGGCATTAGACTTTTGTCTGAAGGGCGTGTGCCAGGAACTTGTCTTGGTGTATGCAATAGTACATACTTGTCGGCTAACAAACACAAACATAGTGACATACCAAATGGAATTACAGCTCTTGAGAGCCACCCTTTGGGCACCTTCTGCTAATGTCGTGTTTGGTGAGCATTGATTCTGAGCATGCGTGTTAGTACTTTGGACTTTTGTGTGACGGACTTGTATACACGCGATAGGAAAATCTGACAACAGACCATTGTCCGCCAAAAATTTACTAGCCTGACATCCAACATTTGTAGGAGAAAAATTGGACAACAATTGATGGACCATACTAACCGTCGGATTTTAGGCAGTCTGTCATCACACAATTGACTGACGAAAAAGAGATTGTGTGTATGAGGCTTTAGACCCCATACATTCTGCAGATTTTTGTCTTCAGATTTGCCAAAACCATGTAGTGTAAGGGCCTGTCTGATTGCATACAAATTTAAGCTCTTAAGGTTTGACCTCATATTATATGGTTTTGGTAAATCTGAAGATGAAAATATGCAGAAAATCTAATAATGTGTATGGGGCTTAAGTTTGTAGGGTTAAAATTTGATTTGGTGCACCCTTTGCAGCTAGAACAGCTTCTGGGAAGGCTGGGAAGGCTAGGAAGGCTTTACACAAGGTTTAGTGTGTCTATGGGAATGTTTGATCATTCTGCCAGAAGTGCATTTGTGAGGCCAGCCACTGATGTTGGATGAGAATATCATCATCCAACATCAGTGCCTGGCCTCACAAATGCACTTCTGGAAGACTGGTTCTAATTTAGCCAAAAGGTGTTCTATCAGGTTGAGGTCAGGACTCTGTGCAGACCAATCAAGTTCCTCCACACCAAACTCGCTCATCCATGTTTTTATGGACCTTGTTCTGTGCACTGATGTGCAGTCATGTTGGAACAAACTATTCCCACAAAGTTTGGAGCATGAAATTGTCCAAAATGTATTGGTATGCGAATGCCTTAAGAGTTCCCTTCACTGGAATTAAGAGGCCAAGCCCGACCCCTGAAAAACAACCTCACATCATAATCCCCTCTCCACCAAATGATTTGGACTAGTGTACAAAGCAAGGTCCATAAAGACATGGATGAGTGAGTTTTGGGTTGGGGGACCTTGACTGGCCTGCACAGAGTCCTGACCTCAACACAACAGAACATATTGGGGATGAATTCGAGTGGAGACTGTAAGGCAGGCCTTCTCGCCCAACATCAGTGCCTGACTCCACAAATGCACTTATGAAAGAATGGTCAAACATTCCCATAAACATACTCCTAAACCTCGTGGACAGCCTTCCTAGAAGAGTTGAAGCTGTTATAGCTGCCAAGGGTGGGCCAAATCAATTTTGAACTCTACGGACTAAGACTGGGATGTCATTACAGTGCATGTGTACATAAAGGCAGGTGTCTTAATACCTAGGACAATATATTGTATATTGCTTGTGACACTGAGCATGGCTATGGACTTAGGGCTGGTTCACACCACAGAGATGCAGACAGCATGTGCGAGGCTGCCTGCTGGCTAAATGGGTAGCAATTCTGTCTAGCAGCACTGGGATTGCTGGTTCAATTCCCCAACATCCTAATGCTTGTGTTGAAATTTAGATGTTCTCCCTGTGTGGGTTTCTCACCACAATCCAAAGACACACTGGCATTTTATTTGTCTCCTGCCAAAATAGTCTCTAATGTGAAAGTTAGTTTTGGACTTTAGATTGACGCTCATTGCAGCCAGGGATTGATGTTAATGTTTGTTAGCACTAATCATGCCCAGTGACTTAGACATTTAAAATTGTAGCGTTTACATTGCTCAGGTACATATGCTTATAAAACTTTTGCTTTGTTTATGTGCATGCAATCTTTTGATCTTTGGCCAGTAGTTGGAGATTTGATGCACATAGCCAAGGGCCAACACAATGTGACACACTGTGAAATATGAAAAATATAAAGTGCTAAGTGCTTCCAACATCTACATATAAATGTTGTCAGGATACAGTGCAAAATAAATCACTCAATAAACCATATAAAATGTTCTGAAAATGTGCCAAATGCTTCCAGTAATAATCAATGTTACTGGATGGATGACCCTACTCACCAAAGTTTGTGCTCCCTCAGCTTAGCAGTCCAAGGGTCAAACAGGCTTAGAGGTACAAGGAGGCATAACATAAATATCTAAATATCCAAAGGTGTTCTCCCCTCCTTTTTGTATTGTCATTAGAACCTCTCCTCACGGCGATCAGGGAAAACCCAGATATTTTAGGGGTAAAAATCGGAACGGAGGAACATAAGCTTGCAGCATTCGCGGACGACATCTTATTTTACGTCTGTAACCCTAAGAACAGTATGCCTAACTTAGTAAAGACTTTAAAACAGTATGGTGATCTCTCAAATTTCAAAATAAATTGTTCGAAATCGGAGATGTTAAATGTTAGTACAAGTAAAGCCGAGGAACAACCGCTCATGAGAAAATGGAAGTTCCCCTGGCCAAAAGAACTTAAATACCTGGGCATTAAACTAGCCAACTCTGAGAAGAAAATGTATAGAATAAATTACATACCATTACTACATGAAATTCAAGCGGAGTCCAAAAGATGTGGAAATAGACCATTATCCTGGTTAGGACGTATAAATACGGTAAAAATGATAATATTCCCGAAAATTCTGTATAAGTTTCAGATGATGCCGATTCCCCTTCCTCAGGTATATTTCATGAAATTAAAATCGATTTTAACGAAATTTATTTGGAAAAATAAAAAACCCAGAGTAGCAATGTCCAGCATTCGACAACCGAAAATAAAGGGTGGTTTAGCAATGCCAGACATTCAATTGTACTACAACGCGGCCGTCCTGTCAAGAACGACTGAATGGACCAAAAGGGAGAATAAAGAAAAAAGGTGGGTTAATTTAGAGCACGTTAGTTGTAAGGCACAATTAGATAAGCAGATTTGGAATCCCCCGCACAAGAGGACAGTGATCCTATATGGCAATACTATAACACGTAATACACTTAGGATTTGGGATAAGGTTTATAAACATTTAAACGGGAAATATAACTCACCCCTTATTGCACTAAAGAAGAACGAATATTTTTTGATTGGTTGTGAGGAGATTGGAGGTAAATGGGTGAAGACAGAGGCACAGTTAAGAGATGTAATCACGGGCGGAGCCCTGACACCGTTTCACGATTTAAAGCAAAAAATAAAAATGATGGCAATTGACGAGTGGAGATACACCCAGCTCTCTCTCTTCATAAAAAAATTACCCCAACCGATTCGATCGGGTAAGGATCTAACACCTTTAGAGCAGATAACTATAACACAGAACCCAAAGAGGATAGTTTCAAGGTGGTATAAGCTGTTGCTGGCGGGAGAGGGTCCCACCATTCGTCAAAGCGTGGGAAAGGGAACTGGGTACACATATAGAGATGGAAACATTAGGTAAAATATTCAAACTGGTCCACGATTCGACGGTCGATTCCAAGATGGCAGAAATTAGTTATAAGTGCCTGGCAAGGTGGTATTATACCCCAGACCGGAGTCGTAAATTCCACTCAGAGGACAGTGGGAAGTGCTGGCAGGGGTTTAATGAAGTAGGTACGATGGCTCACCTGTGGTGGGGCTGTCCGAAAATTAAAATGTTTTGAAGAAAAATCCTATCCTACATCAAGGAGATAACCAAAACCGAGGTGGTGGCAGAGCCCTGGGTAGTATTATTCCACGGTATAAAGGGTAGAACCAAAAAATATAAGGCGTCACTAGTCCCCCATTTATTAAATGCTGGAAAAAAATGAATTCTTAAAAATTGGTAGGAGAGTGAAGCCCCTACAATGTGGGAATGGGTCGATGCTGTCGAAGAAACTTATAGGATGGAGTGCCTAGGGTGCAATCTGGAGGAGAAAAGTAACAAAAATATTATGCTGAAATGGAAGAGTTGGCGTGAATTCAAAATAAAATGATACACAACGGAAAGGCTAAGGATATAAGGTTTGTATGGGTTTCATAATAGTTAGAATGGTGTGGTCTACGGGGTGAATCGGGGGGAGGGAAAGGGAAGGAGGAGGAAGTGGGATAAATTTACTTTATAAGATCGATTTGATATATTTTTATAGGTATTGTATGTGAGACATGAAATTAAGGATTGTGATTTATAAAGGAAGGGGAAAAAAAAAAGGATACAGTGCTAAAAAAATCACACAATAAACCATATAAAATGTTCTGAAAATGTGCCAAATGTTTCCAGTAATAATCAATGTTACTGGATGGATGACCCTACTCACCAAAGTTTGTGCTCCCTCAGCTTAGCAGTCCAAGGGTCAAACAGGCTAATGCCGCATACACACGATCAAACAAGCGGGTGGAAAAGTCCGGCAAACTGAAGTCCGCCGGACAATCCCCCCTTGTGTAGCCTCCGGCATACTTTTTTGACCCGAAAGTACGGCGGACTTAGAAAGTAGTTTTGCACTCCAATCTTCCCGCCAGACTCGCATTTCGGCGGACAATCCGGCCGTGTGTGTGCCAGTCCGCCGTACTTTTGAAATGAACAGACTTTTCCCGCCCGGAGAAAAGTCCGCTCATTTCGAGCGGGTCTCCAGGTAGGCAGGGCCCGCGAAGGAGACGCCGCTGGCCCCGCCACCTGGTATGGACTTAAAGGGGAACCCCAACGCCGAAAAAAATAGGCGTGGGGGTCCCCCCCAAGTACACAACAGACCCTTGTCCGAGCATGCTACCCGGCCGGCCAGGAAAGGAGGGGCGAGCGAGCACCCCCCCCTCCTGAGCCGTACCAGGCCGCGTGCCCTCAACATGGGGGTGCCTTGGGGAAGGGGGGGCCGCGCGGCCCCCCCACCCCAAAGCACCTTGTCCCCATGTTGATGAGGACAAGGGCCTCTTCCCGACAACCCTGGCCGTTGGTTGTCGGGGTCTGCGGGCGAGGGGCTTATCAGAATCCGGGAGCACCCTTTAATAAGGGGGCCCCCGGATACCGGCCCCCCACCCTATGTGAATGAGTATGGGGTACAATGTACCCCTACCCATTCACCTGTAAAATAAAGTACAAAAAAAAACACAACACACAAGATAAAATTATTTATTACACAGCTCCGGGGGTCTTCCGTCTTCGGGGGTCTTCTCGCCGGACTCCTCCGCTATCTTCTTGTAGCTCTTTTGCTAGCGGAGGAGCCCGGCATTCTTCTTCTTCGTCACCGCGGCCTCTTCTTCCGACTTCGGGGGTCTTGTCCCCCTCTTCGGTTCTTCTGCCGGGCCATTGCGGCCGGAGAGAGCTTCGAGTCAACATCTCCAGGAGAAGAAGAAGAAGAAGAACGGAAGGCGGCGGCGGCGACAGAAGACCGGGCCACCGCCTGTAAAAGAGCTATAAGAAGGCGCGGTGGCCCGGAAGAAGAACCGAAGAGGGGGGCAAGACCCCCGAAGTCAGAAGAAGAGGCCGCGGCGACGAAGAAGAAGAATGCCGGGCTCCTCCGCTAGCAAAAGAGCTACAAGAAGATAGCGGAGGAGTACGGCGAGAAGACCCCCGAAGACGGAAGACCCCCGGGGCTGTGTAATAAATTATTTTATCTTGTGTGTTGTGTTTTTTTTTGTACTTTATTTTACAGGTGAATGGGTAGGGGTACATTGTACCCCATACTCATTCACATAGGGTGGGGGGCTGGTATCCGGGGGCCCCCTTATTAAAGGGGGCTCCCGGATTCTGATAAGCCCCTCGCCCGCAGACCCCGACAACATTTTTTTCGGCGTTGGGGTTCCCCTTTAAGTCCATACCAGGTGGCGGGGCCAGCGGCGTCTCCTTCGCGGGCCCCGCCTACCTGGAGACGCGCTTAAAATGAGCGGACTTTCCTCCGCGTGTGTGGGCGAGTCCGTTCATTTCAAAAGTAGGGCGGATAGTACGGCGGACTTAGTACGCCATATTAGTCCGCTGAAAAAGTGCCGTGTGTGGGCAAATAGCCCATTCGGAAAGTCCGACGGACAGTCTGGCGGAAAGTCCGCCAGACTAAGTCCGTCGGATAGATGGCTACGTGTGTACGCGGCATTAGAGGTACAAGGAGGCATAACATAAATATCTAAATATCCAAAGGTGTTCTCAGGGGAATCCAGGGTGTTCATATATATTGAGGCAAAAAGCAAAAAACATACGCGTATGTGAAGTAATGCATTATAACAACACAATGTGCTCCTAGAATGTCACTCACAAGACGATAGACAAAACAGGCATCAGCGTGTTTCCGGGTTCGCACTAACGGCGTGCGTTCAACAAAAACCGGAAGTAGCGTCACTGGTTTAGTATAATGGAAATTACGTAGACACATTTTAGCGTCACTGGTTCAGTATACCGGAAATTACATTGATGCATTTCACCCTCCCCAGGGCGTCATCAAGGACATATGGGTCACAAGAGGGGAGATCATCTAATCAGAAGCATTCATCCAGTAACATTGATTATTATTGGAAGCATTTGGCACATTTTCAGAACATTTTATATGGTTTATTGTGTGATTTTTTTAGCACTGTATCCTGACAGCATTTATATGTAGATGTTGGAAGCATTAGCACTTTATATTTTTCATATTTCACAGTGTGTCACATTGTATTATGTTAGAACTTTATTCTGCCAGCACTGCCATCACTTATACACTATACCATTAAGGTTCTAGTTCCTTTGTAACAGCAGCTACGGTCTTTCATATATTTTTATATATTTTTTATATATGTTTTGCATATATCCCTATATATTTTTTTACCTCAATTTTTTCCACTAAGCGCGAGTTATAGTTTGTGTTTGACAAGGGCCAACACAGTTGCAAATAGTATTATGTGTTCCTACTCATCAGGTGCAATCACTTTAGACATACATGAAGAGACAGATTGAAAGATACTGGTCGGCGTGTACTTCTATTGGGTATATGTCAGTATGCTAACAATACAACCTATCTTATATAAAGGGCTGCAGTTGGGGGGGGGGGGGGTCATTTGGACTGTGCAGAGGCCAGTTTTTTTGGTGTGATTTGTGGGGGTGAAGAAATGATATTGTGTATATTAACATACGTCTAACTAGGGCTGTTTGCTGAAATTTGTGTGCATTTTTTTCCATCAAAAGTGGGTTTATGTGGCCATGCTGTCAATGTTGTGTGTGTATTGTTTCTGTCTGACCATGCATTCATGGTTTGGGAGCATCTGCTGACCTTCTACTCTTTGATCTCATTGCTTAATCAAGTACACAGAAATGCAGATTCCAACTGAACATACTTACCAGTGTATGTTTGTGTGTGGATTGCGGTCTGGTGGTGAGTGTTATATTGTGCCTTTTTAATATTATGTTGGAATTCTTTGTAAGAATAATGACTGTTAAGTATGTGTCTATAATCTTGCAGATAAAAATTATGTGGGCTGGTGGGTGATTAGTTGTACTATGAAATGTTACCCGTTATACACTGAAAGTAAAGCTGTGTCCACTTTAAGGTTTAGACAGATTTTAGATTGTATGCTCCTATGAGCAAGGCCCTTAAATCCTGCTAACTGTTTTGATAAATTTAGCACCATATATACTGTCAAATATTTACATAATTTTGTTTCTGATGCAAAATAAAAGTACATTATTGAACTTGTTTGTTGTTTTTTCCTCTTGTCTTTCTTCTTTTTAATTAGTTTTGGGGAAGTGCAATATCTTTCTTTTATATCTTATATTTTCTCTATATATTTGTGCACCAAAAACTAATCTCTTCAGCACACCTGATAGAATGGCAGGTAATGAATTCAGCTAGTTGATAGGCAGTGTTGTATGTGTCTGCCTTGACTCACATTGGTGCGATTTGACATGTCAAATCGGCGCCAATTGCACTGTTCAATGCGGCACCGCAATTTCCAAAAATAGTTTCTCATTTGTTCATTGACATACACAGCATTTCCTTATATCGACCCCTACAGGAGTAGGACACAAGGCAGAAAAAAGACTTGGTTATGCCCATGAGCAGTCCTAGGTGATATACACCCCCCTCTCTGCTAAAGGCCTTCAGTTTTTTTCTGCCAAGTTAGGAGTAAGAACTTAGTTCCCCCGCTGGGATCTCTAGTCCTGGCAAATTGAATTTTTTTGTTTGTTGTTTCTTTTCCTGGATTTTTTTTTTGCGGTGAGATCTGCAATTAACTGCTGGACTGGGTGATGGGCTGGACATTTGATCCAGTGGTCTCCCCAGTCTGGCCAGCGAGTGGGTGAAGACCGCAGCACTGGATGGGGCTGGCCCTGCAAGTTAAACATCTCGTGAGGTCGCATACGACTGGGGTCTGTGTCAGCCTCGTACAGAGTGTCCATTTATCCATAGCTGACATCTCTCCCCCTTGTAACTGCTGACTTCTTATGGCTGGTGGCTTTGTTTGTGTAGCTTGGCAGCCATGATTTGGTGGTTTTTGTGAACAGCCAATAGCTATGACAAGCTTGCATTTAGACGTTGAGCTTGTGGGTGGCAGGAATTGTTTTTTTATTCCGCTGCAACAGATGGGACAGAGAAATTTGCACTTTGCAATTTGTCTACCACTGGTGGTATGCTGCTGACAGATGTGCTGTTAGGACCTGGGACACCCTGTGCTATACCATCATTCCTGTCAGTGGAGGCTGCTGAGAGGTAATGACTCAGTATAGCAGGGCAGACTGACGTGGGTAAGGAGGACGAGGGACAGATTTGTGCCCCTTTTGTGTGACTTTTAGGTACTCTTGCCAATGGAATGAGTGGTTGGACGTTAAATGCCTTGTTAAGCTTGTGGTACCCAAATGGTTGGTATTTTTCCCATGCTTGATGTGCCTGAGATACAGTTTGCAGATGTGCTGAAAAAAGGCCTAGACAGCTGAGCTTTGGGGAGTGGGCTGGGAGATAACAGCTGCAGAATGTGATGGAATAGGGTGGCTGCTCTCTACTCTTACTTGATATCGGCCTTCTTGGGGTTGTGCCGCCTCACCTTCAGTTTCCTCCTCTGCTTTATCTGGCACCCAAGTCACATCAGTGACCTCATCATCATCCTCACTATCATCTCCATCTCCTCCATCTTCATCATTACCACTGGAGACAACTTGGCTTGGGGAACATGAATGCTAATTTATCTACCAGTGCTCCTCCCTCTCTCTAGGCTTATGTTCCTGTCATCCTCAACCTCAGAACCAACATCTGAGTCCAGTAATGACTGGGCATCATCAAGGAGAAAGTGGCTTACACTGTGGTCAAATAACTCAGCTGACTCCTCAAAGGCTGATGTTGGGGCTATGGCAGGAATCGATGTGGACAAGCAGGTAGGGGACTGCACACTTATCTCTGCTTGTGTGACAGAGGATGAGGAAGGTTTAGTAAGCCAGTCCACCACCTCCTCTGTATGCTGTGGCTGTAAAGCACGGGCAAACTCACTAAACAGAGGAAATGATGCCCTGCCTGAAGACTGACCACTACATTCACCTTTGCCTGTAGACATATTTGTTGCTGGACCCCTTACAGTGCAAGGGAATGTCTGCCCCTCCTTGTTGTTCTCCCAGACATTATTGGGAGAGAGGGGGCGGTGCTTATAAGCAAATGTAAATAAGAAGTTGAAATCTGTATGTAGATGCACTTTAATCAATGTAAAGAGGTGTATGGTACACTTTAACTTGAGTAGTCACACTACACGGATACACTATAATATACTGCAATTTAATTCGCCAAACATACAGTGACGCACAGAACTATATGGCGTTAAACTGGAAGTAACACACATAAAACTATATAGCGTTAAACTGGCAGTAACGCACACAGAACTATATGGCGTTAAACTGGCAGTAATGCACACAGAGCTATATGGCGTTAAACTGGCAGTAACACACACAGAACTATATGGCGTTAAACCTGCAGTAGTGCACACAGAACTATATGGCATTGGACCAGCAGTAACATGCACAATGCTATATGGTGTTAAAGTGTCAGTAGCGCACACAGAACTATATAGCGTTAAACCAGCAGTAATGCACACATAACTATATGGCGTTAAATGGACAGTAATGCGCACAGAAGTAAATAGCGTTAAACTGGCAGTAACACACAAAACTATATGGCGTTAAACTGGCAGTAACACACAAAGAACTATATGGCGTTAAACTGGCAGTAACGCACACAAACCTATATGGCATTAAACTGGCAGTAACGCACACAAAACTATATGGCATTAAACTGGCAGTAACGCACACAAAACTATATGGCGTTAAACTGTCAGTAACGCACGCAGAAGTAAATGGTGTTAAACTGGCAGTAATGCACAGAGAAGTAAATGGCATTTAACTGGCAGTAACGCAATCATATAAACAGTGTTCAACCGTCACTACACTAACGCTATCTAAACTGTCCCTACTCTAGCTATACACTAATGTAAAGATTACTGACACGGTCTCCCTACACTAGACTGAAAATATCTGAGCTGTCCCTACTTTACACTAATGTATGTATGAATGACATGGTCGCAATACACTACAGTGAAACTATCTGAGCTGTCCCTACTCTAGCTGCACCCTATCCTTAGACTGACAGTAAACTAATATTCTACACTGACAATTGAAGCAAAATAGCACAGTATAGCACACTAACTAACTAATAGCACTGATCAGAGCCCTGTTCTATCACTCTCCACGCCAAAATCACACAGAAAATGGCTTTTATACTGTGGGGCGGGAATGATTGGATAAAGTCATGATGACAGTGTCCAATCATGACTCTGACAGTGCTCTGTGCCCTGATTGGCTGAAGCTTTCACTGTTTCAACCAATGAGGCCTTGCAATGCACTGTTCAGTGCCGCAATGCATTGTGGTCCATTCGGGGGATGTTCGCCAAACGACCAAACAACGAAAATTCAGCCAAACTTATGCTCGGGCCGAAACGTTTGCCCATCCTTACCCCCTAAATGACCCTTTTTTGGAAAATAGACAGTCCAAGGTATTTAGTAAAAGGCATGATGAGTTTTTTGAAGTTGTAATAATTTTGTCAACATTTTTGGAAAATTATGATTTTTTTTATTACAAAGTTGCCAAGTTATTTCTCACATACAGCATAGATATGCTTATAATTACACCCCAAAACACATTCTGCTATGCCTCCTGAGTATAGGAACCATGTGTGAGACTTTTTTCAGGCTAGTTGCACAGAGAGGCCCAAAATCCAAGAAGCACCTTTGGACTTTAAAGGAGCATAAATTACACATAAAATATTAATCAAATTTCCTGATCACTTGTCGCATTTTTGGAGGTCCTGGAGTACCGGGACAGTGGAATTACACACAAATTACCCCTTTTTGGAAAGCAATATTCTAAGGTATCTTCTGAAAAGCATAGCATTTTTTTACACAAAATTGTCAATTAATAAGATGTTTCTAACACACCTCATGGGCATATTTAGAATTACACCCCAAAATATATTCTGCTTTTCCTCTTGAGTATGATGATATCACATGTGTAAGGCCGCGTACACACGGGCGGACTGTTCGCCCAACCTTGTCCGCTGAACAGTGTTTGGGCGGACAGTCCGCTCGTGTGTGGGCTTTCAGCGGACAGTTTCAGCGGACAGTTGGACGGACAATGTCTTTCGGAAATTCCGAAAAACTGTCCGCTGAAACTGTGTTTGAGCGAACAGTCCGCCCGTGTGTGGGCTTGTCCGCTGTACTTTCGAAATGAGCGGACTGTTCCCGCTCGGAAAGTCCGCCCATTTCGAGCGCGTGTACAGGTAGGCGGGGCCCGCGAAGGAGACGTCGCGGGCTCCGCCGCCTGGAATGGGCTTAAAGGGGAACCCCAACGCCGAAAAAAATCGGCGTGGGGGTTCCCCCCAAGTCCACACCAGACCCTTGTCCGAGCACGCTACCCGGCCGGCCAGGAAAGGGGGGCGAGCGAGCGCGCCCCCCCTCCTGAGCCGTACCAGGCCGCGTGCCCTCAACATGGGGGGGTGCCTTGGGGAAGGGGGGGGCCGCGCGGCCCCCCCACCCCAAAGCACCTTGTCCCCATGTTGATGAGGACAAGGGCCTCTTCCCGACAACCCTGGCCGTTGGTTGTCGGGGTCTGCGGGCGGGGGGCTTATCGGAATCCGGGAGCCCCCTTTAAGAAGGGGGCCCCCGGATACCGGCCCCCCACCCTATGTGAATGAGTATGGGGTACAATGTACCCCTACCCATTCACCTGTGAAATAAAGTACAAATAAAAACACAACACAGGGGGAAAAAATATTTTATTGCACAGCCGGGGGTCTTCCGTCTTCGGGGGTCTTCTCGCCGGACTCCTCCGCTATGTGTGTGTAGCTCTTTTGCCAGCGGAGGAGTCCGGCTTTCTTCCTCCCCGCCGCCGGCCTCTTCTCCCGACTTCGGGGGTCTTGTCCCCCTCTTCGGTTCTTCTGCCGGGCCACCGCGCCTGGTCCGGTGGCCCGGTCTTCTGTCGCCGTCTTCCGTTCTTCTGTCGCCGCCTTCGGTTCTTCTGCCGGGCCACCGCGCCTTCTTGTAGCTCTTTTACAGGCGGTGGCCCGGTCTTCTGTCGCCGTCGCCGCCTTCCGTTCGTGTTCTTCTTCTTGTTCTTCTTGTTCTTCTCCTGGAGATGTTGACTCGACGAGCTCTCCGGCCGGAATGCCGGGGACGCGCTGTGCGGTCACTTATATAGTGACAATGGGGCGGGGTCACATGGTATATGTCACATGGGTTGGTCACATGGGTTGATGTCACATGGGGACTATGACATCGTAAGGGGGCGGGGTCACCATGTGACATCAACCCATGTGACATATACCATGTGACCCCGCCCCATTGTCACTATATAAGTCACAGCGCAGGGCGGCTCTGGCATTCCGGCCGGAGGGAGCGACGTGTCAACATCGCCTGGAGAAGAACAAGAAGAACAAGAACGGAAGGCGGCGACGGCGACAGAAGACCGGGCCACCGCCTGTAAAAGAGCTACAAGAAGGCGCGGTGGCCCGGCAGAAGAACCGAAGGCGGCGACAGAAGAACGGAAGACGGCGACAGAAGACCGGGCCACCGGACCAGGCGCGGTGGCCCGGCAGAAGAACCGAAGAGGGGGACAAGACCCCCGAAGTCGGGAGAAGAGGCCGGCGGCGGGGAGGAAGAAAGCCGGACTCCTCCGCTAGCAAAAGAGCTACACACACATAGCGGAGGAGTCCGGCGAGAAGACCCCCGAAGACCCCCGGAGCTGTGCAATAAAATATTTTTTCTCTGTGTTGTGTTTTTTATTGTACTTTAGTTCACAGGTGAATGGGTAGGGGTACATTGTACCCCATACTCATTCACATAGGGTGGGGGGCCGGTATCCGGGGGCCCCCTTCTTAAAGGGGGCTCCCGGATTCCGATAAGCCCCCCGCCCGCAGACCCCGACAACCAACGGCCAGGGTTGTCGGGAAGAGGCCCTTGTCCTCATCAACATGGGGACAAGGTGCTTTGGGGTGGGGGGGCCGCGCGGCCCCCCCCTTCCCCAAGGCACCCCCCCATGTTGAGGGCACGCGGCCTGGTACGGCTCAGGAGGGGGGGCGCGCTCGCTCGCCCCCCTTTCCTGGCCGGCCGGGTAGCGTGCTCGGACAAGGGTCTGGTGTGGACTTGGGGGGAACCCCCACGCCGATTTTTTTCGGCGTTGGGGTTCCCCTTTAAGCCCATTCCAGGCGGCGGAGCCCGCGACGTCTCCTTCGCGGGCCCCGCCTACCTGTACACGCGCTCGAAATGGGCGGACTTGCCTCCGCCTTACGTGGGCGAGTCCGTTCATTTCAAAAGTTGAGCGAACTGTTTGCCCAACCTTGTTCGTCAAACAGTCCGCTCGTGTGTGGGCAAGTCCGCTCATGCAAATTTTGAGCGGACTGTTTGATGAAACTGTTTGCCGAACAAGGTTGGGCGAACAGTCCGCGCGTGTGTACGCGGCCTAAGACTTTTTCACAGCCTAGCCTTCAAGCATGGGGAGTACCACATGTGGGACACTTTTTCACTGTTTGGACTGATTATGTACCTATTCTTGTGTACCATGCAAATCAATCAATTTAGTCAAAACCAATGTACTGTAATGGCACCTCTATATAAATGATCAGGGAATATAGCTTAGTGTAGCATCACCTATAACAGTCCCAGTTCATATAAGTCAAGAAAGCCTAGCCTACTGGGACAAGGCTGTCCTCAGAAATGCCATGTCCATTGGCCTGGTGTCTTGCAGAAATGTAGTCAAAGGGATATGCAGATGGATCCATTCAGGCAGCAGGCAGAGTCATGGTCAGCAAACAGGCAAAGGATCGGTCCAGGCAGCAAGCAGAAATTTGGACAATAAACAGGCCAGGGTTAGTGTAGGCTGCAGGCAGAGGCAACACTGCACTGATGTGGCGTTGATCAGGGACACAGTAACTGGTGTGACGGTGATCAAGGACACAGTAACTGGTATGGCAGTGATGAAGGACAATATGACTGGTGTGGCAGTGATTAGAGACAAGATGACTGGTGTGGCATTGATCATGGACACTGGGACTGGATAGGTGGTAAACAGGGACACAGTAACTGGTGTGGCAGTGATCAGGGATGCTGTAACTGGTGTGGCAGCGATTAGGGACAATATGACTGGTGTAGCGGTAATTAGTGACATTGTGAGATGGTGGTGGTGATTGGGGGCACTGTGAGTGGGTGGCAGTAATTAGAAACATTGACTGGTGCAGTGGTATACTGCTGTGATGGTGATCAGAGTTAATGGCTGGGGGCACAGGCATACAGAGATATTAGAGCAGCCAGCCATATTAAATGATCACCACCACAGCAGTAAATTGTGACCATAGTGAGACTGCACTTGCTCTAGAGTGACAGTATGTAAAAAATATACTGTACTTATCAGCGTATAACACACACTTTTTTCCCCTGAAAGTAGAGGGTAAACAGTGCCTAGGCCCAGCCCTCCCTTCTCTGAGCTGGCAGCTCAGCTGTCGGCTAATTACCAGCTCCATTCTCTCCACAGTGACTCACCTGTTGATGATCCTGCTTGTTGGTCCTGCCTACTTAAGCTATCCAATCCAGATGATCTCTGCCTTCGCCTTGGTCACATCTCTAGAGAAGCTCTCCTGTGTTCCTGTTAAAGACTTAAATTCCTTCTGGCTCCCTGACGTTTTGGCTTGCCTGACTATCCGTTCCGGTTCCTGGACTCGGCTATGTTTTGACTATGTTTGCTCTGTTTACCTTCTTTTTTATTATTATTATTAAAAACATGTGATTTAACTGTACTTCTGTCTTCAGTCTGATTCATGGTTTCTGACAGTAGGCGAAGGTCATGAATTCAGAAGATGCAGTCAATCCACTTGTTGGTAATATTTTTTCCAGATTGGATGAGCAGGATCACTGCATGGATCAGTTTGCTATGGAGCCGCACAGCTTACCTGGAATCTCCCACTGTGGCTGCTCCAGTACAACCTGTGTTGCAGGCCGTCCCTGCTGCTGCTCCAGTCTCTAAGCAGGCACCTGCTTTTTAGTATTACCTCTATAAGAGGTATGTCTGGTTCTGCTCCGCTTCACCCAATGATTTGGGGGCAATCCAGTCCAATGCGAGGGTTTCTCAACCAGGTTGAGATATACTTTGAGATGCTGCCCCAGGCGTTTCCCATGGACAGAAGCAAAGTAGGTTTTGGGATATTTTTTGCTTTCTGAAAGAGCCCTGGCCTGGGTAAACCCTCTATGGGAGACACAAAAACCTGTTATCTTGAGTTACCCTGCATTTGTGGCTTCTTTTAAAAGCATATGTGACATACCCACAGGCTCAGCTTCTGCTGCCAAGTGCCTCCTGTTCATCAAATTGAATATGAGAACTGTTGCCGATTACGCCATTGAATTCTGTACTCTGGCAGCAGAGGTTGCTTGGAACAATGATGCCCTTGTGGCTGCTTTTTCTCATGATCTCTCTGATACCATCAAGGATGATATAGCAGCCTGAGATATACCCACTGAGCTGGAGAAGTTGATCACATTTGCCATCCTCATTGACTCCAGACTCTCTTTTAAGGAGTGCTTGTGGAAGCCTCCTGTACATTTGTCTCCAAGCTTTATAATCCCACCCTCATCCAGTTTAGATTGAGAACCTTAAGGAGTATGAAGTACAGTTCATTGTTGACTCCCGTAGGTTCTGTGGGTGCATACAGCACCTGGTGCATTGAAAGTGTACAGTCTGGAGGAAACGCTCTTGGGCCCCATCCTTGGACATATATGCCCCTGTCCTCCTGCGAGATTTCCAAAGATGTTTTCCCATCAAGCCTGGTGGTCCTCTGAGGGGGAAGAGTCATTGAGGAGGGGGTACAGTCAGGGCTGGGCCCAGCCCTTCCTTCTCTGAGCTGGCTGCTCAACTGTCTGCTAATTGCAAGCTCCTATCTCTCCACCTTGACTCACCCTTTGATGATCCTGCTCATCGGTCCTGCCTACTTAAGCCGTCCAATCCAGAGGATCTCTGTCTTTACCTTGGTCACATCTCTAGAGAGGCTCTTCTGTGTTCCTATTAAAGACTTGCTTGGCTGACATTCCTTCTGGCTCCCTGATGTTTTGGCTTGTCTGACTATCTGTTCCAGTTCCTGAACTCGGGCTATAGGGCTATAATTGATTAAGTTTACTCTGTTTACCTTTTTTTTATTATTATTAAACAAGTGTGATTTAACTGTACTTGTGTCTCACTCTGAGTCATGGTTTCTGACAGCCTGCATGTTATATGCCAATATTTTTTTTTACCAACGGGTGGCGGGGATCGGGGGGTCTTTCCTGGGTGCTTGGGCACGATGGTAAGACCTTGAATGTAATTTCAATCAAATGTTCCCCTTTTATCTGATTGTACTTTATTATGTTGTCGTATATTCAATTGTGATTTATATTTATATATATATTTTAGAGGTTGGTATTTCCTAAGGAAGCTCAAAAGCGAAACTAGTCGAAATACTTCACCTTCTATACCAGCCCCTGATTATTTGTAATGATTTTATGTTTAAATAAATTGATTTAATATTTTTATATAATTGTTTTCTCAATGTCTTTATTATCCGTAATGTGCACTGTAATAGTCCCTCTGCTCTCTTCCCTTTGTTGACATTTCTGGTTGAGGACCAGATTTTTCAAAAAATGTACTCACAATTTTTTTTTCTACATATTGTCACTTGAGTAGTGCAGTGTTACCATAGTGAAACTTTACTACTACTCTGGGGTGTTGATCACTGATTTTTTTATTTTTTTTACACTCGGATTTCTTTTTACAGTGATAATCATCAATCTGTAACACTGTTCAAAGGTTTTATTCAGTAATAGTTTTCTACTTTAACACTGTCATTGGTCACAGTTATCACAGGGTACACTCCAGATGATGTCTATTTAGCCAAAAAGCATCGGGACAGGTTCCACTGCCGCCATACACATTTCTTAAGCGCTGCTTACTCGTCTCAAAAATGTGAGCTTTTTAACCTTATTAAATTTCAAATTTTTATAAGGATTTACGATATGTGGCCCTTTTTTGTTCTCCTTTCCTCGATCAATATATATATATATATATATATATATATATATATATATAAATATATATATATATATATATATATAAATATATATATATATATATATATATAAATAAATATATATATATATATATATATATATATATATATATAAATATATATATAAATATAAATATATATATATATATATATATATATATATATATATATATATATATATATATATATATATATATATATATATATATATATATATTTATTTATTTATTTATTTATATATATATATATATATATATATATATATATATATATATGAACAGATGGGAGAAACAATCAAGAGATGAGACGGTAGAACCGCAGTCTGTGGAATAGAGAGAGCCTACGCAAACCACACCATGGACACTGCTGACAAGTTGGAGAGGAGAGGATGGGGACATCGAAAAGGGAATGTAGGCGTGGTGCCTAATTTTAAATTGCTGTTCCTGCCAGAACTTGTTGGTGATGAAGGCACAAGTGGTATTGTAGCTGACCAGTATGCAGTCTATTACTCCAGTCCTGAGGAGTAAAGGTCTTTGTTTCAGGAGGAGGTGGGGCCAGAGTGTAATGATTTGGTGAGGCAAGAGGACCAGGGTTTGTAAATAGAGTAATTAGAGAGGTATGGAATCTCAGGTCTCTACCAGGGCAAAGACTGACCACAAAATTGATTGCCTGCTGAACGTAAATGTGATAATGAACATGTAGGTTATACTGGTCCATAATCTGAGAGAAAGGCAAGGCTTTGCCAGAGGAGGGGTCAAAGAGGTGGACAAAATTATTAAGCCCATAGAAGGCCCATTTAGAAAATGCCTCATATTGCTGTGCCTGTAGAAACATAGGATGTCTGTATATCAGGAGGTGCAAGATATAAAAAGAGACAGGCCTAATATTTTCCTGATCTCCCTCCAGGCTACCAATGTTTCCTGTATGAGCAGATTATGTTTCAGTGGGGGGGAGGAAATAGATTTTGCAATGCAGCAGAGCAGACAATCCACATGGGTCTACCACATTTGGAGTATCTGGAGGCATAAGTTATCCAACCTAAGCTCACTCTTAGGAGACAAGACAGGTTGTAAACATTTGGCAGGTTGGTACCGTCTCACTTTTGGAAGGTATTTAATTTTTTAGGATACTGTGTGAGGACCTGGCTTCCGTGTCAAAGGTCTCCAGATCGGATGTCTCTAATTTTGGCATTTACCAATACAAGCCCCTTTGACTCATAGGATGTATGTCCTTTTGAGTTCAAACCATCTGGTAAGCTCGATCACAGGGCCTGATGACGGGGAGGAGACTAGGGAGGGAGTGTGTCCACACCTAGACGTGCGGATGAGGATCGGCTACCCCCGTACTGCTACGATACTGCTGCAATGCCTGGTCTGACGGCCTTGGCAGTTTTGCAGTAGCCTCTCCCCGCTCCCCCAGCGTTCCTTATCCCGTAGAGCCTGCATGCTGAGCCTCTTACCCACGTTGCCGCTGTCTCCCGGAGCGGAAGCAGGAAGCGTTGCCACGGGGACGACCTGATGGACCAGGACGAGCAGAGCCGAGTCTGGTACGGCAGTCTGGCCGAGAAGGTTCGGTGTCCTGAGTGGATTCCCAGTGGAGTGGAACGGCGGTGTCTGGTGCTCTCTGGCGACGAAGGAAGGGTATAGCGGTAAGAGGAGCCCTCGTTTTGCTATGAATGAAGTGCTTGGTCAGAGGAGTTAAAACCACAGGAGCAGGTATGAAACAATAACTACATACAACTGAAAGAACTTTACAGAGAGATCTCAGAGAGAGGAAGAAAGAGAGAAAAGTTGTGGTATGTGGAATATAAAGCTGCAATGATGCACTGGAGAACTTTCTCTTTTTTTTCTTTTTTTCTTTTTTTTCTCTTTACTGAACGAATGGTTAAATGGTTATGACTATTAATACCCTAAGTGCTGGAAAACAGTCTATATCAGAAATTGATCCCCCAAATAATCTGTGCTGTGCTGAGGAGTCTGTAGTGATCGACCTAGGAAAAAATAATTATATGGCTAACTGTCATACCCTAACACAGCGAATAAGAGAGACTTTGAGTGTGGCAAAGAGACACTAAATTGGCGTTTTTTTTTTTTTTTTCCCCTGCTGTATTGGACTTTTTCCTGCAAATGATGCTAGCAATTTGGCTAACATGCCCAACAGGAGAATGTGTATAAACGAGTATAATGTAATATAATACTGAGGAGTAAATGGCTCATAAATGGTTCGTTACCATGAGAAAAGTCTACTGAGTGCGGATACTGTGTGCTTGGTACAAGCTGGTCTAGTCCTATGCTACAGAAATATATATAAATCAAGCCGCAACAAGTTTAAAACTATTTTGTTAAGGAGTCTCCTTATGATAAATGAGGACTGAGCTTGGGCCTGAAATTACATACAAATATAAATTGAATTCATTTTTAGAGACTAAGCTGACAGACAGTGACATAGGGGTGACGCCTTACTTTTGGGGTTTGAGCAGATATTCAGATACTCAGATAATGAAGGGGAAGACACCTAAGAGCGGAACAATTTCTAAATCACCCTGGCGGAGCCTAGTTGTTAGCCCCGGCTCCATGAACACATTTGTTACGCAAATGGGGGGCTCAGAGAAACAACAACAAGAAAAGCAATTGCAAACAAGAAGTACTCAAGCAGAAAATAAAGACAAAAAGGATAAGGAAAAAAGGGAAAGAAAAAGACAACAACCTCAAAACAACTCCCTACAAGCCCAAGAGAGCACGCCGGAGGTGGAGATGGATCAATCAGTTGATTTAGATCATGAAACTGAGGAAATACAGTCTATACAGTCTCACTCGCTGCAGCTAGAAAACCCCTCAGCATTACCTACAAAAAATAAATAATTTCAATGTTTGCAGCATTGGAAAACTCCATGAAAAAGGAAATGGACAGAGTGCATAAGAATCTTGCTCATGTATTGGATCGTGTAGAAGAAATGGAAAAAAAAGTGGAGAAAGAAGCAAACATAATAAAGAAATTAGAAGTTGAAGTAATTTTCTTAAAAAAAGTTCAACAAGAGTAGGGATGAGCCGAACACCCCCCGGTTCGGTTCGCACCAGAACTTGCGAACGACCCCCGCGTTCGGTACGAACGTTAGAACCCCATTGAAGTCTATGGGACTCGAACGTTCGAATTGGAAAGTGCTCATTTTAACGGCTAATATGCAAGATAGTGTCCTAAAAAGGGTTTGGCGACCTGCCTCCTGCCTCAGGGGACATGGGTCACTGCAAAAAAAAGTTTTAAAAACTACAGTTTTGGCGGGAGCACTGATTTTAATGACGATTAAAGTGAAAAAAAAAAGTGAAATATTCCTTTAAATATGGTGCCTGCGGGGTGTCTGTAGTATGCCTGTGAAGTGCCACGTGTTTCCCGTGTTTAGAACAGTCCCTGCACAAAATGACATTAAACGGAAATAACACCATTTAAAACTGCTTGCGGTTTTAATGTTATATCTGGTTCCTGCAATATGGTTGAAAATCATTGAGAAACATGGCATGGGTAGCCCTCCCTGCCCATTACCAGCCTATTTGGGTCTTGTACGCATATTAAGGGGAACTCCGTACCCATATTAAAAAAAGGAAATGCGTGTGGCCCCCAGGCCCTATATACTCAGAACAGCAGTATACAGGCGGTGCAAACAAGACAGGGACTGTGTAGGTTTGTTGTGTTAAGTTGAATCTGTTTGTCATTTTCAACCGGTACATTTTTAAAGTGTAGCTCCAGTCAAAAAAACTATCTTTAAGCTTTTTGGAAAACATAGGGAAGGGTTATCACCCCTGTATAATTTGTTTTGTCGTCCATCTTTTTTCATCTCACTTGCTGCTGTCTCCTTGCGTTTGCAAGTAGGAGATGTTTGTAAGTTGGATGTTTGAAAGTAGGGGCCTGCCCTATATTATAGCGGTATGTACTGGGTACAGAGCACGCAGACAGCACGCACTCCTAACACTACTGACTGCAAGCTCTATTATTAACCACTTGTTAGCCCAATGTTTGCATAAAGTGAAAGATGAAGTTATGCTGAGTAAATAGATATCAAACATGTCACTCTTCAAAATTGCACATGCCCGTGGAATGGCGCCAAACGTCGCTACTTAAAAAATCCCCATAGGCGACGCTTTAAATATTTTTTTACTGGTTACATGTTTTGAGTTGCAGAGGAGGTCTAGGACTAGAATTATTGCTCTCGCTCTAACATTCTCGGCGATACCTCACATGTGTGGCACATGCGAGCACATGGGGACATGGGCGCTTTAATTTTTATTTTATTTTTTTATTGTTCATTTTACTTTATTTATTTTAGTTTGACATTTTTTTTCCCAAAAATATATTTTTGATCACTTTTATTCCTATTACAAGAAATGTAAACATCCCTTGTAATAGGAATATGGGGTGACAGGTCCTCTTTACAGTGAAATCTGGGGGGTCAATATGACCCCACATCTCACCTCTAGGCTGGGAAGCCTGAAATAAAAAATAAAAAAAAGATTCTGGCTTTGATCGTACTGGCGAGTTGGTAGAAGCACCGGAGGGCGGTGAGGGGTGGGGGGCGTCTATGGCTGGGTATTTCAGGGTATCACCGAGTATGGCTGGGTATCTCTGAGTATGGCTGGGTATGGCAATTTATGGCAGGGTATTACAGAGTATTGGCGGGGTATTGGTGGGGTACTACAGAGTAATAGCAGGGTACTGCACTGCAGAGTAATGGCAGGGTACTGCACTGCAGAGTAATGGCGGGGTACTGCACTGCAGAGTAATGGCGGGGTACTGCACTGCAGAGTAATGGCGGGGTACTGCACTGCAGAGTAATGGCAGGGTACTGCACTGCAGAGTAATGGCGGGGTACTGCACTGCAGAGTAATGGCGGGGTACTACAGAGTAATGGCAGGGTACTGCACTGCAGAGTAATGGCAGGGTACTGCACTGCAGAGTAATGGCGGGGTACTGCACTGCAGAGTAATGGCGGGGTACTGCACTGCAGAGTAATGGCGGGGTACTACAGAGTAATGGCAGGGTACTGCACTGCAGAGTAATGGCAGGGTACTGCACTGCAGAGTAATGGCGGGGTACTGCACTGCAGAGTAATGGCGGGGTACTACAGAGTAATGGCAGGGTACTGCACTGCAGAGTAATGGCGGGGCACTGCAGAGTAATGGCGGGGTACTGCAGAGTAATGGCGGGGTACTGCACTGCAGAGTAATGGCAGGGTACTGCACTGCAGAGTAATGGCGGGGTACTGCACTGCAGAGTAATGGCGGGGTACTACAGAGTAATGGCAGGGTACTGCACTGCAGAGTAATGGCAGGGTACTGCACTGCAGAGTAATGGCGGGGTACTGCACTGCAGAGTAATGGCGGGGTACTGCACTGCAGAGTAATGGCGGGGTACTGCAGAGTAATGGCGGGGTACTGCACTGCAGAGTAATGGCAGGGTACTGCACTGCAGAGTAATGGCGGGGTACTGCACTGCAGAGTAATGGCGGGGTACTACAGAGTAATGGCAGGGTACTGCACTGCAGAGTAATGGCAGGGTACTGCACTGCAGAGTAATGGCGGGGTACGGCACTGCAGAGTAATGGCGGGGTACTACAGAGTAATGGCAGGGTACTGCACTGCAGAGTAATGGCGGGGCACTGCAGAGTAATGGCGGGGTACTGCAGAGTAATGGTGGGGTACTGCACTGCAGAGTAATGGCAGGGTACTGCACTGCAGAGTAATGGCGGGGTACTGCACTGCAGAGTAATGGCGGGGTACTGCAGAGTAATGGCGGGGTACTGCACTGCAGAGTAATGGCAGGGTACTGCACTGCAGAGTAATGGCGGGGTACTGCACTGCAGAGTAATGGCGGGGTACTGCAGAGTAATGGCGGGGTACTGCAGAGTAATGGCAGGGTACTGCAGAGTATGCACTGGTATTGCAGAGTATTGGCAGGGAATTGAGGGGTTAAATTCGGTGAGCAGCGATGTGGGCACTGCAGATGCAGCCCACATCGCTGCTGACACCGATCTCTTTCCCCTCCGCTGTACCGATCGGTACAGAAAGGGGAGGTAGGAACAGGCGTCATAACATGACGCCGGTTTGTTTCCAAGTGATCACTCCGTCATTTGACGGAGCAATCACGTGGTAAACGGCCGCTATGAGCGGCCGTTTACCGTGATGCGCCGGGTCCTATGGACCCGGCGGTCACGGATGCTCTCGAGTGCGCACACCTCGGGGCACGCGAGAGCAGAATTCTGGGAGGCCGTTAATTAACGGCCTCTCTGAGTTAAACAACCGCCCTGAAGCCGTTAATCGGCAATGGGCAGTTGTTAAGTGGTTAAAGCTAGATCACTAGCTATATAGGTGAGGTGAATATAGTGGTGTATACTGCAGTCAGGGCACAGACAACAACCACTACACAGCAGCAAGATAGGAAATCAGCCAAAAACGATTGGTGTGTACTGTGTTGAAGGTACACAGAACACCCACTGCTTCAGATGCAAAGTAACACACTACAGGAGGCCGCCTTAAAGGCGGCCTTATATAGTGTGGGGCGTGCACTACACAGCCTGAGCTATGATTGGCCACAGGCAGGATGCCTGTGGCCAATCATGGCTCTCCTCGCTGCCGGCGCTGCGATTGGCCAAGCATGCGGGGTCACAGTGCATGCTTGGCCAATCATCGGGCAGCAATGCACTGCGCCAACGCAGTGCATTGTGGTCCGCGCGCGCGTCACTCGAATTTTGACGCGAACGGCCAAAACGTTCGGAATTCGCCGAACGGCCGAACGGCCAATGTTCGAGTCGAACGTACGTTCGACTCGAACACGAAGCTCATCCCTAAACAAGAGCAAACATATAAAATAGAGGATCAAGAAAACAGGGATAGAAAGAAAAATATAAGAATACGAGGCGTTCCGGATACTGAACAGCAAGAAGATTTAACAGAAATAATAAAAAGGATATGTAATCCATTGATGAATAAAGATATAACAAATCCAATAAACATCGAAAAGGCTGTATCGCCTAAGGAAACCAAAAGAATTGTCGCAGATTATTCCATGGGACATAATAGTGCGTTTCCAGCAGGAAGAAGATAAGAACCAAATTTGGAAAAACATAAGAGTAAAAACGCCAATTGTATACGAAGGAAAGGAAATACAGATATTGCAAGATCTGCATGCCTTATTGGCAGGAAGAACGGACGGACTGGGAGACTGAGACATATTGAGGATGTAACAGAATTTTGTAAAAAACTTGATATCCCAGTCCCAAGGGTGGGGGCGTAGTGGGGTGGCGGGGGGGGGGGACGGTCAGGGGATGAGTGAATCCTCTCCCCTCTCCGGTAATGGGAGGGGGAGGAATGGCGATAGCAGTCGACAGGCTGAACTGCATGATTTTCCAGTTATACCCCGGGGCTGTCTTCCCCTTATGTCCCCCCTCTCGCAAAGAGGTTCCGGAGAAATTATCCCTGACCAAGGGGTCAAAATTACATCAAATGATGGGATGGGAATGGGAGAGGGGGGGGGGAGGGAGGGAAAGTGGGTTGGCCGAATCCAATAAGAGAAATAGGAAAGATTTTAGAAGTACCGGATGGCTGGACTTAAGATAGTAACATACAATGTGAGAGGAATGAATTCTCCAAGGAAAAGGTTTAATATTTTTGAAGAACTGGAGGGCTATCTTGCTGATATTGTTTTTTTACAGGAGACACATCTAGCCCTAGATTCCAACATTCGGATTGATTCGAGAAAATATCCAACCTGGTACTATGCCGATTCCCCGATTAAGGGAGCTAGGGGGTAGCTATTAGGTTTGCAAGAGCTGTTGGGTGGAATTTGGATGAGATGAAGGTGGACCCGGAAGGGAGGTTTTTATTCTGAAAGGGTAACTTACTAAGACAAAAATATACATTAATTAACATTTATTGCCCCAATAAGGCCCCAAAAAAATATTTAAACGGTATATTGAAAATAATAGAGAAATATAAACAAGGCCATGTGATCATAGCAGGGGATCTGAACTTTACCATGAAGCCCGAAATAGATGGTACATCAGTTATTTCCCTCCAAGAAATTAAACAACATAGAATATAAAAAAAAAAATTCATACACAACAGCTTGTAGATGCATGGAGAGCATGCAACCCGATGGAAAAGGATTATACATATTACTCCCCGGTTCATGACACCTATGCAAGACTAGATTATATAATTCTAGACCATGAAACATTGGAAATGCTGGTAAATGTCCAGATAGGTAACATTACGATATCGGATCATGCCCCGGTGATAGCTAAAATTAGGATGAGGGAAAAAGAGCCTAGAAGGGGGACTTGGAGATTAAATGAGGCGTTGATTGAGAATGAGGACGTTGAGAGTAATATAAAAACAGAAATAGAACAATATTTTAAAATAAATGACACCACAGAAGTCTCCAAAGCCACCTTATGGGAAGCTCATAAAGCTCTAATTCGAGGGAAGTTAATTAGCATAGGCTCGGGAAAAAAAAAGAAAGCGAAGTAAGATACGATAACTTAAAAAAAGCACTCTATGAGTTAGAACAAAATCATAAGAGATATCTAGATAAAAAGATATACAAGGACATCATCCAGAAACGTGCACAATTAAATGATTTGATGGAGCAAAAACAGAGAAGTGTGTATAAAAATGTAGCTAAAGAAAGATATCTGTGGGCAAATAAGTCGGGGAAACATTTAGCAAGAATAGCTCGGGAAAAAAAAGCTTTAAATTATATTGAGAAAATTAAAGATGAATATGGGGAAGTAAAATTTAGAACGTCAAAGATCGCAGAGGCCTTTAAATCATATTACAATACCTTATATTCAATAAGAAGTAAAGAGTCAGGGGCACAAAAGGAGCAAAGGAAAATAAAAATTCAGCAATACTTAAGTGAAGCAGATTTACCCAAAATATCAGAAGAAAGGGCAAAAAGTTTAGAGGAGCCAATTAGGCTAGAAGAAATATATAAAGCAATAAAAGAAATACCAAATGGGAAAAGCCCAGGCCCGGATGGTTTCACAATCAGGTATTACAAGAAATTTAAACATCAATTAATTCCTGAGTTATGTAAATATTGAAATAGACTGGGCGAAGATGAGAGTATGAGGAAAGAGGCCTTATTGGCAAATATAACAGTTATCCCGAAACCAGGTAAGGATGAATCCATCTGCTCCAATTACCGCCCAATAGCTTTGTTGAATTCAGACACAAAGTTATACGCAAAGGTTTTAGCAACAAGAATAAAAAACTTGATGCCGAAATTAATAAATGGGGACCAGGTAGGATTCATTCCAGGAAGGGAGGGACGAGATAACAGCTTGAGGACCCTGCTTCTTATAGGTAAAGACAGGGAAAAGAAACCCCCAATGATATTGATTTCTATCGATGCCGAAAAGGCATTCGATAGAATTGATTGGTGTTTTATAATAGAAACTCTCCGGAACATAGGCTTAGACCCAAAGATGCTAAAGTGGATCACTAACCTATATACACAACCAACAGCTAGAGTGGGAGTAAATGGGAGTATGTCGTCCACGTTTGAAATGTTAAATGGGACAAGGCAGGGTTGCCCACTTTCGCCCCTGCTATATGTAATTGCCCTGGAACCATTCTTGGCAAAGATTCGAAATAATGCAAATATAAGCGGGGTTAAATGGGGGGAAGAAGATCATAAAGTGGCGGCTTATGCGGACGACTTACTCCTATATATAACTAAACCAAGATTGTCCCTGCCTAGCTTAATAAAAGAAATAAAAGATTATGGCGCGCTTTCTAATTTTAAAATAAACCCTATTAAAACAATCATATTGAATATAGGATTGAACAACGAGGAAGAGATAGCATTACAGCAAGAATACCCCTTTACATGGGAAAAAAAAGAAATAACATACCTAGGTATAAAAATAACAAAGACGGTCCAGGACCTATACCACGCAAATTTTATTCCATTAGTAAATGACATCAAAACAGTGTTAGGGAAAATAAGAATGGGATCAATCTCTTGGACAGAATTAACCTTTTAAAAATGGTGGTTTTACCTAAAATCACCTATAAACTCCAAATGCTCCCAATTAATATTCCAAACAGTTTCTTTAAAATAATAAAACACACTTTTTTTTAAAATTTATATGGCAAAATAAAAAATCGAGGATAAATTACAACATATTAATCAGAAAAAAAAAATGGCGGGATGGCTTTGCCAGGTATTTATAGATATTACAGCGCAATCACGTTGGCAAGAATGGTGGAATGGGCAAATGTGCACACGGAAAAAAAGTGGGTAAAAATGGAAGAGTCACTAACAGGCACACAATTAAAAAAAATCATCTGGATCCTGCAAAAATTTAGATTTAGAATGGGCACGAATAAGGTACACAAAATCACGATAATAACAATAAAAATATGGGATGCACTATATCGGAGAAATAAATGGGTATATAATTCTCCATTAATTCCACTAGAGGGCACATATTTTTTTATTCCAGGAAATGGCACTCAACTAGGTAAACAAATGGAAAATATACAATTAAAAGATATAACGTCACGTGGTAGTTTGATGTTAAAACAAGATATACTTGAGAAGTATAGATGGAAAAATTTAAAGGAATGGGAATATGTACAGATTCAACATTTTGTTGGTTCAATTCCAAAACCCATAAGAGATGAGAATACTTTAACATCCATAGAAAAATTATGTAATTCTAAAGCAAAAGTAAAGCACTGTATGTCAAGAGTGTATGAATTTCTATTGGAAATTGAGGCACAAGATGGTATTCCAGCAATAGAAAAATGGGAAGTGGACATGGGTATTAAATTAGAGGAGAGGCAGATGATGGCGTCAGTATATAGGCAGGTGTCAGATACAACGTCTAGAGAGGTAACTACAAGTGCATGATGAGATGGCAGTTAACTCCTGTTAGACTGCACAAAATAGATCCATCTAGATCTAGGTACTGTTGGAGGGAGTGTAAATCCCCAGGAACAGCATTTCACATCTGGTGGGAATGTCCAGAAATAAAGCTATATTGGCAGGAGATCTTAGCCTATATAGAAATAAAAACCGGAGAAAAAATACCATGCTGCCCGTTGAAATGTTTGTTCTATGTAGTAGAGGATACAAGTGGTAATTCACAAATGAAAAATAATAAAGGAAAAAATAAAAAAATGAATACGTTGGTAGTTCTTTTGCTTAATGCAGCAAAAGCCTTGATACCGGTAAATTGGACACAAGTTAAAAAACCCACTATTAAAGAGTGGGTGCAGAGAATTGAATATATTAACAATATGGAATATTTGGTTAAAATGGAGAATAATCAAATGAACAAATATTGGGCAGTATGGAAAAAATGGAGATCATTCAAAAGGACTGAAACCTACATCCAGGTATTAATAGAATAAATTGAGGAGGAAGGGCCAACAAATATGGGGGGAGGTTGGGTGGGGGGTTAGGGTATATTTTGGGAAAGTGGCGGGGAGGGAAGATAGGAAATATAAGGAAAGTAAGTAAGTAAGACAAAAGGTCACTGACTGCATTGTAAAGAACATTTGTTTTGTTTGCTGTTTTTTCTTTTTTTTATACATTGTATTGGTGGTTTGTTTTGTATTTGTAACATATCTTTTCCTTTTTCGTTACTCTCACGCTTGTTTTTTTTTTTTAACTGAAAAATCCAATAAAATTTAAATAAAAAGAATATAAAAAAACATCTGGTAGCTACCTAGCGACACTAGCGACACTAATGCAGCGATCAGAAAAATGATCGCTTAGTGACACTGGCAAAAGGGGGTGAAAGGGTTAACTAGGGGCAATCAGGGGGTTAAAACCATTATTGGGTAGTATATCGGGGTACCTAGCGCTATAAAAACCTGGCGGTGAACCTAAAAAAATAACTAGCTACTTAGCGGCACCAGTGACACAAATGCAGCGATCAGAAAAATGATCGCTTAGTGACACTGGCAAAAGGGGGTGAAAGGGTTAACTCTAAGGGCAATCAGGGGGTTAAACCTTTATTGGGGGGTGGTAAGGGGCTACCCTGGACCTAACACTAACTACCCTGACAGTTTTTACTGTCACAACTGACACTGTAAATAAATGATCACTGCAATCAGTGACACTGTGACTGGGAGGGGGAGGGGGGGCGGGGGGCAATCCGGGGGTGATCGGGGGGGGGGGGGGGGGTTGTGTGCCTATGTGTACCTACATGTCAGTGTAGTGTTGGTGCACACTTACTTTCAGTGTTCTCCTCGTAGTACGGTCAAAAAGACCGCCCCGAGGAGAATGACATCACTTCCTCCCTGCCTGTGTTTACTATACACAGCGGGAGGAAGCTTCTCATTCACCAGGAGCGATCGAGAGGGGATGGCCAGAAACCAACGGCCGTCCCCTCATTCCAGATCGCTCCTGAAGCGAAACGGACCGCCGCATCCAGCGGGAGGGGGTCCGATCGGACCCCCCACCCGCTGGAAGGCAAGCACGTACATGTACGTGCTTGTGCCTGTACATGCCATTCTGATGACGTACATTGGCATGCGGCGGTCCTTAAGTGGTTAACCTATGGACTCAATGTTTATTTGTTTTCCTGTTGATTTCTTCATACAGAATCCCTGAACATTTATCGCATTAGAGCTCTACATCACTTGTATTCATTATCTGTGAGATTTACTCATCTCTGTTCACTTAAAATTTTAGCGCTGCACTTTTAATTTTATCACAGGGTACAGGGCTGCTGTGATTGGCCATATTACCAAGTGAACACTGTGAATGAAAACTTTGATAATCACTGTAATAAGCAATCACAGTGTACAAAAAAATGCATAAAAAAGGTACCAGTGGCCTGGTACCTTGATTGGTGATCCACTGTGTCCAGGGGGTACATTCAAGAACTAAAGAGCATTCACTCTGCTGTTTATATACATTGGCTGGGTGGAAAGTAGTTAATAATTTGTCTTTATAAAGTTTTTAATAAATGGAATTAAATAGGAATAAGCTGGTCCTGGGAGTGTTATTAATGAGCGAGAAAGACCCATATTATACAGACCCATATTCCTTTGGTGAGTTGTTAGTGTGGCTGGAGGAGGAGTCACGGAGGTGCTGGATGTTTGATATGCTAAACATCATATGAAGAACTAGTACTTTTTGGATGTAGGCATTGAAGATTTTTTGAAGAGTGATTATTGCACATGTGGATTTAAAGCACTGGACCCTTTTTTGCAGTTTGTTTATTTGAGCACTGGATAGTATACTTTTTCATGATATGCTCTGAATGTTGAAGCACTGGGCATTTTTTTGCGTATTGTGATTCTTAATAAGCAATGGTCACTTTTTGGCACACAGTTCTTCCAGTGGATTTATGAGTCTTTAATATTGCTAATTAACACTGATATTTATTATTATTGTTGATGTATTTATTTAGACATAGATAGATAAAACATAGATGATTATACAAATACAATACAATAGTTTTAGTGCTGGTATTCATAATTTTTATAACATCCACACCATAGCCTGTTTAGTATGCTTTATCAGGGGTTTCAAAAACAGGCTCTGCTACAAACTGCATTGCTGTCAGTGCCGATAAGCCCCAGAGAGTTGGTCAGTCAGTCAGTTAGTTACTGCTCCACTCCTACAGGTAAATAACATATTTTACTGAGTAAAATACAGTATGCTGACCAGCAAGGTAACAATAGCCATTGCAACCTATGCAGCTGCTATAGGACCTGAGGGTGAAAATAGACACTATTGCAGGCACCAAATACAAATAAACACAGAAAATCTGTGTGCATGTGAATGTAAAGACAGCACAAATCCATGACTTTTCCATTAAGCATTAATGGAACAGCGGATGTTACTGTTGACACTGACCCTGTACCCCCTATGAAATTTCCAAGCAGAATATTGGACTTCAGAGCTGTTGTTGGCAGTCCCCTTTGAGATCCCCTTTTGTAGGCTGTGCGGTAAGGAGAATTTGTTTAACTAGAGGTGTAGATTTATTTATTATTTATTTTGGACATTTTGGCCGGCTCTGAACATAATCCTGTTTGCTAAGGCAGTCTTCCTCAGACTATAACATTGCCAAAGTGTCTTCTCAGTTAAAAACACAGCTTCCTGTCTTCTTTATTTACTTACTAATGGATCATCTCTTTTAGAACTTGACTGATGTTGAAGGAGTAGGGGTATAAGAATTGATAACTTACACTGAGGTATATATCGTATCCACGGATCCCATATTACATCATATTTCTTAGTAGTGTTGCGGAGAATACAGGTGAGTCTATCATTAACCATAATCCAGTAGAGATGCTGAAAAAGATTGTTGGGTTACTGAGGACAGCGCAGTTAACTGTTAAATCCATCCTCCCTCTTACCTGACAACTTCTGGCACTGATGCCCGCATAATGTAAGGACTGTGCTGAAAGTTCTCCTACCACCTGTTCTTCATTGATATATACTTTTTGTTTAGATCAATTAATACGTTTTTGTATGGGGCTCCATTATTTGTATCTTTAACTTTCAATATTTTTTTTATTTTGTTATTCAAGTACAGTCAATGAACCGTAAAACTTACAAATGTGAGATTAAGTACAAGCATCTGAGTGTCTTACCATCAGGAAATGCAGAAATACAACACCTCAAAACAGTAAACTAAAATATAAAGTATATTTAGTGGAAGTATTGGTGAGGTTGACAGATGAACTAAAGATAAAAGTTGTTAGTGGCTAGGTCATGAAATATGTTTCTGATTCTTTAGGGACTACCTACATAGAGTCCCAACGAGCCACTTAGATTTGTATTACTGGAGATGGTTATAGTACAGGGAAAAGGTATAGTGTAGGAACCAAAGGAGGGGGATAGGGAAGAGGAACGGGAGGGGAAGGGAGAAAAGAAAAAAAAATTGGGGGGGGGGGGGTTCCCTTGTACTCTTTTCTATAAATCTCAACAACATGGAATCATGTGAACTATCAAGTCATCCTATATCTATAAGGATGTCTGGTAAACAGTAAGTGTTATTGAGAAGAATAAGAAAAAAGTAGAAGAAAGAGGAGAAAGCAGAAGGAAATAAGAAGGGGGAGGAGGGCCAGCCAGAGGTGAATTAGGCTAAAGATATATATCGAATCCACGGATCCCATATTACATCAAATTTCTTAGTAGTGTTGTGGAGAATACAGGTGAGTCTATCATTAACCATAATCCAGTTAAGCTTATTCTTTACAGAGTCAAGAGGAACCACCGACTGCTTCCAATATTTGGCAATGGTTATTCTAGCAGCCAAAAATATGTATGTAATTAGTTTGATCAATTTCTTAGGCACTTCCTCAGGAATTTTTTGGAAAAGTGCTGTTTCCAGGGATCTATGGATATTAATCCCTGTCACATCGTTCACCAGGTTGAATACCCAAATCCAAAATCTAGTGATATTTGGACATTGCCACCAAATGTGGTACATTGTACCCACCTGGCCACATCGTCTAAAGCACATGGGGGATGCAGATGGATGCATCTTAGCGATCCTGGTCAGTACTAGATACCAGCGAAGGAGGGCTTTATAATTAGCCTCAATTAGTGTTGTATCATTATTTGTAGTTTTGTCCCTGATTCTGGGTCTTTTTCCTCAAAATGCTACAGAAGCAGAAGAAACTCTACTTTTTAATTTCTCTCGTTTGCATTTTATTTGAGGAGTTGAGAACATTCACTAAATAATTCTTCAGAACAGGATGAAAAACTGCAAGTTGTTTGTTTTCCCACGGAACAAGTGGCCTTTTGTGGAATGTGAAAAAATAAAACCATTTTACCGTATATACACGAGTATAAGCCGAGATTTTCAGCCTCTTTTTTGAGGCTGAAAGTGCCCCCCTCGGCTTATACTCGAGTCATCGCTGTCTGCCCGCTCGATCAGCGTGTCGAGCAGACAGACAGCGGCCATTCTGATTCAAAAGCCGCGCCTCCGGCTCCGCCTTCGCCTGTGATAGGGGGAACACTGAATTTCCCAGCAGCCTGTGTTCCGCCTATCACGGACGTCGTATCATCCTCGTACTACGGACGAGGATGATACGACGTCTGTGATAGGCGGAACACAGGCTGCTGGGAAATTCAGTGTTCCGCCTATCACAGGCGAAGGAGGAGGCGCGGCTTTTGAATTTTACAATGGCCGCCGACGAAGAGGGCACGGGACGGAGGCAAGGCAAGGCACGGCACGGCACGGGACGGGACGGGACGGGACGGGACGAAGGCAAGGCACGACACGGGACGGAGGCTCGGGACAAAGGCTCGGGACACAGGTAGGCTGGACACACACACACACACACACACACACACACACACACACACACACACACACACACGGATGGATGGATGGATACACACACACGGATGGATGGATGGATACACACACACACAGGGATGGATGGATGGATGGAGACACACACACACAGGGATGGATGGATGGATGGATGGAGACACACACACACAGGGATGGATGGATGGATGGATGGAGACACACACACACAGGGATGGATGGATGGATGGATGGAGACACACACACACAGGGATGGATGGATGGATGGACACACACAGGGATGGATGGACGGACACACAGGGATGGACGGACACACAGGGACGGACGGACACACAGGGATGGACGGACACACACACAGGGATGGACAGGCATGTCTCACCCTCGGCTTATACACGAGTCAATAAGTTTGCCAGTTTTTTTGGGGGTAAATTGGGGGCCTCGGCTTATATTCGGGTCGGCCTATACTCGAGTATATACGGTATATTAATATGTTCAGTGTATTTTCCATTTATTTTCATATCAAAGATGTCAAGTCAGTGAGGACAGAAAGACAATAATATGCATTCAATGGAGAATGCCTGTGAAATAAATGGTCTTGCTAGGCAAAAATATTCTTGGAACAGGATTTAATGAAAAGATGAAGCATTTCTGGAATTCCTTTGATGCTTGCACACTCCACTTATTATTTAAGTGGAAAAGAAAGCATTTTTTTAGGGGCAGACAAAAGGGTTGTTTCTGGAACACAGAACATTTGAATTATTATGTCCGTAAGTTTCCTGGTTCTGTGTCTACAATACATTTCCTTTTATTATAAAAAATCAAATAGCCTGAGTGCTTGCGTGTGTATCCTCTATATACTTCACAGAGGTCACACCTGAAATGATGACTCCTGGGATCAAAGGTTGTGTTTGTGGCACTAGGGGTTGCAGAGGAGAGGGTTCCCCACTGCTGCACAGCCAGGCACACAACAGCTTCCATCTGAACATGGTGAACAGTCCTCGAGCTTTGTATTGTGTTTTTATTGGGGATCAATATCTTGGATGGGAATAGGAATTATAGGATGCCCAACTTGATAGTGAAAAAAAACAGAGACAACTTCCTCCCTATATACAGCTCTTAATGATCCTCTGTACATCTCCAATTGATTCCTCTTTTTAATTTTTTATTTATATACGTTATTGGATTTTCAAACTTACAAAGTCAAGAGACTCAGTAGCCAGTGGGGAATAACCCAGAGAATATTAATTGCACACAATATAATGCCAAATAATGGAAGGAAGGAACAGAGGGAATGGGAGTTGGGGAGGGAATGGGAGGAGGGAGAAAAAAGGGGCTCACTAAGCTCAGAAAACATCAAGCATTTAACCAGGAATCGGGAAATGGCAGTAAAATAGGCAGCAGGTAACACCGGGGGAATAGTGTGAAAATAAATCACTATAACTATGAAACAAGAAAGTCTTGTAGTGTACTAGTATTGAGCTTAATAAACAAACAAGAAAATGGATCTGTGGCACCGTCTTACTGGAGTAGGGTATGAGGTGAAGTCACCCCACAGTTTTTGGGGGCCTGAATTAGAAATGTTCGAGGCGGGCAATACCTTAGAAATGTATGCTCAGAAAATTGGCCTAGTGCACATGGCCCAGCCGATGCCTCTAGAGATGTTTGAATGTACCAGTCCGTAAAAGAGTATAATGCAATAGATTTATTAATCAAAAATATATTACATACATGTATGATAAAAAACATATATAGTGGCAATACATAAAAAGTTGCTGGACCAAATATTAATGGTATTGACAAAAAACTTGTGACTTCAAAATATATGGAGAAGAATGCCAACATGTTTCAGACCGACCGTCCTTTTTCCTAGGCATATATTCTATCTCGTATGTACATAGTCTAAAATTATAAATAGCTTAGAAATGTATGGATCACATTTGTTATTAAAGCGAGGATGAACAGCAACAGCTCTGGTTATGAAGAGACAAACCAAGTCTATTTTTTCTTTGCGTAAGAGACTTGATAAGCCAATTTTCACACCAGCGATGGTTGGAGGTAGACATGTGCAGTTTGTTTCGTTCCAATTAGAAATTGGGACGAATTTTCAGTTTTCAGAAAATCAGATGTATCCGAATTTTCGATTTAGAACATTACTGAATTTAAACAAATCCGAAATAACAGGAAAAAAATTATGCCGCAATTCGAATCGATTCAAATCAATTTTGAATACTTTTCAAATTCAAATAGCTTTCAAATTCAAATAGTTTTCAATTTGTTTTCTAATTTCCAAAGAGAATAAAATAGAATAGAAAATAAAGGAATAGAATAGAAAAAAAATAGAATAGAAAAGAATAGAATAGAATAAAAAAAAGCATAGAATAAAATAGAATATAAGCATCTTCTGAAATTTTTATTTCAAATAGAATAAATTCAAATTCAAATACACAAAAAAAGAATAGAAAATAATAGAATATATTAAAAAATTGAATAGAATAGAAAAAATATAAAAATTCCCAAAATTCAAACAATCAATTTGAATATAATATAATATAATATAATATAATAGATTAGAATGGAAAATAAGAGAATAGTATAGAAAAAAAATAACAGAATAAAATGGAATGAATATAACCATCTTCCAAATATTTCAAATTTGGAATAGAAAATAATAGAATAGAATAGCTGAGCAAAGAGTATCATTCAAAAAAAAATAGAATAGAAAGAATATATCCATTTCCCAAAATTCAAATAGAATCAATTCAATTTTGAATAGAATATAAAAGAATAGCTTATAATAGGAAGATGGTTATTTTCTATCTATTCTATTTAGTTTTTTTTTCTATGCTATTCTGTTATTTTCAATTCTATTCTAATCTATTCTTTTCTATTCTATTCAAGTTTGAATTAATTCTAGTTGAATTTTGGGAAATGGTTATAATCTTTCTATTTTATTCTATGCTATTGCTTTTTTAATTCTATTCTTTTGTATTCTATGCTTTTCAATTTTCGAATTTCAGAAGATGGTTATATTATTTCTATTTATTCTATTCTTTTTATTATATTTGTTTCTATTCTGTTCTTTTATTTTCTATTCTATTTTGTTCTGTTTTACTCTCTTATATTCTATTCTTTTATTTTCTGTTATATTCTTTTCTATTTTTATTAAAGTATATATTTTTTTCCTATTCTATTCCTTTATCTTATTTTCTATTTTATTTTCTTTGGAAAATTTAAAACAAATATCAAACTTTTCTAATTCGAATTTGAAAACTATTCATATTTAAATTTGGAAAATGTGAATCGATTCGAGTACAAATAAACAAAACAAATTCCGAAAATGAATTAAATGGATTAAACAAATTTAACTAAACTAATTTATGTAAATAACAAATCTAAACGAAACAAAATGAAATAATTTTTTTGTTCTGTACGTTCTAATTGAAGGAGTGGTGGATGCCCGATGTTTGAGACTGGCCCTCCTAGCAGCCATGAATTAGGTGGAGAGCCAGACTTTGTTGTGTTGGATAACCAATAGCTGCATTTTTTTGTAGGCCTGAAGAGGGGCTTTCCAAAAAAATGAATAGAAGAGGAAGAGGATCTTTGCGTGACCATGGCAGCAAAGTTCTACAGTTGGTCCCAGAAGCAAGAGATGAGAGGGTAGAACCACAGTCTGTGAAATAGAGAGAGCCTACGCAAACCACACCATGGACACTGCTGACAAGTTGGAGAGGATGTGGACATCAAAAAGGGAATGTAGGCATGGTGCTTGATTTTAAATTGCTGTTCCTGCCACAACTTGTTGGTGATGAAGGCACAAGTAGTATTGTAGCTGACCAGTATGCAGCCTATCACTCCAGTCCTGAGGAGTAAAGGTCTTTGTTTCAGAAGGAGGTGGAGCCAGAGTGTAATGATTTGGTGAGGCAAGAGGACCAGGGTCTGTAAATAGAGTAATTAGAGAGGTATGGAATCTCAGGTCTCTACCAGGGCAAAGACTGACCACAAAATTGATTGCTTGCTTAGTGTAAATGTGAGAATGAACAGGTAGGTTTTACTGGTTCATAATCTGAAAGAAAGGCAAGGCTTTGCCAGAGGAGGGGGTCAAAGAGGTGGACAAAATTAGTAAGCCCATAGAAGGCCCATGTAGAAAATGCCTCATATTGCTGTGCCTGTGGAAACATAGGATGTCTGTATATCAGGAGGTAGCAAGATATAAAAAGAGACAAGCCAAATTTTTCTTGATCTCCCTCCAGGCTACTAATGTTTCTCGTATGAGCAGGTTATGTTTCAGTTGGGGGGAGGGAATAGATTTTGCAATGCAGCAGAGCAAACAATCCACGGGGGTCTACCACATAGGGCTCCAGCTTAAATTTGGAGTATCTGGAGGCCTAAGTTATCCAACATAAGCACACTATTAGGAGACAAGACAGGTTGTAAACATTCGGCAGGTTGGCACAACTCACGTCTGGGGAGGTATAACTTTTGAAGAGAAACACAGGGACAGCAGTCACACCAAAAGAAAAAAAAAAAATGGTGAGAGCTTTGTGGAGTTTCTGGAGGTCTTTGTGTTGCAGCTGGAGAAGGGATAGTTTGAAGAGGGTAAAGGAGTTTAGAAAAACTAACCATTTTAAACAAGTGGATTCTCCTAAAAGTGGTAAGTGGAAGATCTGCCCAAGTTTCCAGTTCCCCAATGATTTTGGAAATAACCGGGGGGGTAGTTGAGGTGATATAAGGAGGGGGTAGTATACCAATTTAAATTTTTCATGTAGAGTGATCTTAAAGCGCATCTCCAGCTATTTATTTTACATTTTGGATACACTCGCAAGAGTAAAGAATTATCAAGTTTTCATTGCTGCCTGTGACCTAATTGGGGGGGGGGGGGATTTCTTTTCATTTTCTATCCCTCTTATGCCGCATACACACGATCACACTATCCGGCTGACTTTTTTTTCCTGGCGGACTTAGAAAGTAGTTTTGACTCAAAAATTGTCCGCCGGACTACGAGTCCGGTGGACAATCTGGCTGCCTGTGCGCTAGTCCATCGGACTTTTGAAATGAACGGACTTTCCCGCACTCAGAGAAAAGTCCGTTCATTTTGAATGTGGCTCCAGGTAGATGGGACTAGCGAAGGAGGTCAATGTCGCCGCCTCCATGGGCAAGATTGACACGTCACTGGCCCCGTAACGTGGTATGGACTTAAAGGGGAAACCCTAAGCCAAGAAAACGGTGTGGGGGTCCCCCCAAAGTCCATATCAGGCCCTTATCCGAGCACGCAGCCCGGCCGGTCAGGAAAGGGGGTGGGTACGAGCGAACGTCCCCCACCAGGCCACGTGCCCTCAACATGGGGGGGTGCTCTGGGGAAGGGGGGCCGTGTGCGCCCCCACCCCAAAGCACCTTGTCCCCATAGTCCGGCAGACCTAGTCAGCCGGAAAAGTCCGGTTGTGTGTGGGCAGATCCACTCGTTCGAAAAGTCCGGCGGACCTCAGCTGCACCGTGCAGTGGTATGTCCACCAGTAAGTCCGCCAGATAGTCTTATCGTGTGTACGGGGCATTACAGTAAAATAAAAATAAGGGCTTTCACCTAGGCAGCGGGACACAGACAGTAATAACAACCTAAAGAAGGTTATAGCCTCTCCCTGGCTTTAAGGAGGGAAAATCTTCCCAATGGGGGCACAGGTAGCAATACAAGCCTGACAAGGGCTGTACTCCTTTCCCCCCCTTTTAACCAACTAGGGAACATGCTATTTGTATACATGACATGTAATAACCACTACACCACTGTGCCGCCCTTGCACTTTGGGTCTGGTATGGATTTTAAGGGAAACCCCACACCAAATTGAAAAAAAAAATACATTTGTGGGGTCCCCATACCAGACACAAACATGTAATAAAAAATACGTGCCCCCCCAAAAAAAACATACCAGACCCTTATCTGAGTATGCAGCCTGGCAGGCCAGGAAAGGGGGGAGAGTGAGTGCCCTCCCTCTTGAACCATACCAGGCCACATGCCTTCAACATGGGGGGGTGCTTTGGTGCATTGACACTTTTTTTGGACAATGACTAGGGGTACAGTGTACCCCATACTCACTCACATAGGGGGTGCCGGGATATGGAGGAAGCAAAATACTTTTTATGTCACCACATTTACTAAGCTAAAGGTAAGTTCCCTTGCAAAAGGATCATTTTCCTTTTATAAATCAATCATAATGACTGTGTAACTGCACATCAGACTGAAGGTCGAAGGTTCACATTCTCAAGGTACATTTCTATATATATATATATATATATATATATATATATATATATATATATATATATATATATATATATATATATATATATATATATATATATACACACACGCAGAGTATCTCACAAAAGTGAGTACACCCCTCACATTTTTGTACATATTTTATTACATCTTTTCATATGACAACACTGAAGAAATGCCAACTTGCTACAATGTAAAGTAGTGAGTGTATAGCTTGTATAACAGTGTATATATATATATATATATATATATATATATATATATATATATATATATATATATATATATATATATATATATATATATATATATATATATATATATATATATATATATATATATATACGATACATACACAACTGATCAATAGCTTTTTACTTTTTTAAAAAAGAATGGCAGTGAGAAGAAAAAGTAAAAAGAAAAAAGTGTCAGTAACCACAAATAACAATCAAATAAAAAAAGAGAAAAATAAGAGCAACCACAAACATATACAACACTTGATAGAATAAAAGAAACTAAACTAACTTTCTCTGAATAAAGATATAAAGAAAATGAGTAGATCATTTTATTTCAAGCAAATTTCACCTCAGTTAGCTAAATTGGGAGCTCCCACATTGCTGACATGTTATGGCCAGTCAAATTAATGTTCACTCTTTAACCTTCAAGGTCAGTTCCGCTATCATCTGCTAATTTGCAGCAGTTGGATTGTTAAGTAAGCTGAAAATGTTTTATGATCTCCTGCTTAGTTTCCAAAATTTGAGAATTTTTTTAATTTTGAGTCAGCTTCTCCGTCATCACTTAATTGGTTTTGCTAGTCCTTCTAATCAGAAGTATCGATGCCAGGCCATTCCCTATTAATACACCAGAAAAGACTTTATATCCCTATATAGCCTTAACATCTATTAAGCAAGATATGGCTCTTTTATAGATTTTTAAACCTTCATGAAAGAAAGAACTAGGGACACAACTATGATTTCCATGTATCTGCAATCTTGGCTTAGCAATGCAGCTAGTTGTTCTTTTTTTTATTGACCAGGAAAGAGAGCTGAACGCTAGTATCTAATACTGAGCCTACATACAGTACACTTAAAGGGAAACTCCAGGAAAAGACAATTTTTAGATTCAAGTACAGGAGAATGAGTTACAGTATAATTTTGTCTAAGTTTTCATTTTCACATGTGATTTTGCTGGAGTGACTTTCAACCATTTCATGTCCCAGTTTAAAAAAATTTCTTAGAATGTGAATGGTCTGTTGAAATGCAGAACACATCTTGCTTAATTTGAACTGCCACTGCTTTATAATTCATCAATTCTGAAATCCTATACACATTATAAAGTAAAAGGACAAGTACAAGGACCGCATTCATAATTTCTTTTTATTGAGAAATATTTTTTTAATTGATGTTGTATGTCATGATTTAAAATGTTAGATAAGAAAAGTGCAATTACACTATGTTTCATGTGATGACCTTCAAAGCTCAATTTTTAGTCAAGGAATGTATATGATGAATCTAGATGATCTAGATTAGTTGCAGTAAATTGGTGCATTTCAAATGCAAATCAAATGGTGATTTTAGTTTTATAATAATCACAAGAGTTAAGTGTTTCAGTAAATCATTAAATCTCATCACTTTGCTGCCATTTCTGATATATGATTGTACGTAATCAATTTTTAAATAAATGTTGATGTTCATTATAGAGATCAAGCTTTCTCTATTAGCTCTAAAACTAATTATAAGTAAAATAAAAACAGTGTAGTAGGCATTTTGCTACTAAAATCGCAATATAGACTTCGTAAGTTTAATACCTGCATAACCATAAAGATCTACCACAATGCTGATAGCAGCTCATATCAACTCTGTCATTTTTTTTTTTTACCCTGGCATTGTTCCTATATCATTTGGACTCCCAGCCTTATACCTCTACCAGACAACACAAAGTTTTCATAACATTCTGGCATGAATCTAACCCCTTTATTTCTAAGTTCCCTGATCCCCAGATGCCTGCTCTAATCATATTGAGAAAGACTTATCCTTATGCGAACTTTAGCTCATGACTTTGTGTCTTACCTTACTGTTAACATTTATTAACGTATGCATTTTTAAAAGTTTAGCACTTAAGCTGACAGCTTCGGTAGTGCTGATTACAGCCCTTATAGTATGGAAGGTGGATTGAAATCATCTGCACTCTTTCACTCCCTGCAGTCCGGGTGGCATGCTTCTTTTTGGTGCAGGTTGCAGCTGTGAGGGGCATCAAGGGGCAGTCCTAGGGTGGGTGGGGGCGAAGATAGCTGTGACCTAGGGGAGCGAGGTGAGTTCCTGCACCTTTTCTTGGAGAAAAACGAACAAAAAAATTATATATATATATATATATATATATATATATATATATATATATATATATATATATATATATATATATATACGGAAATGTACCTTGAGAATTGTGAACCTTCGACCTTCGGTCTGATGTGCAGTTACACAGTCATTATTATTGATTTATAAAAGGAAAATGGTCCTTTTGCAAGGGAATTTACCTTTAGCTTAGTAAATGTGGTGACATAAAAAGTATTTTTGCTTCCTCCATATCCCGGCACCCCCTATGTGAATGAGTATGAGGTACACCGTACCCCTAGTCATTCTCCAAAAAAAAGTGTCAATGCACCAAAGCACCCCCCCATGTTGAAGGCATGTGGCCTGGTATGGTTCAAGAGGGAGGGAACTCCCTCCCCCCCCCCTTTCCTGGCCTGCCAGGCTGCATACTTAGATAAGGGTCTGGTATGTTTATTTTTGGGGGGGGGGCACGTATTTTTTATTACATGTTGGTGTCTGGTATGGGGACCCCACAAATGTATTTTTTTTTTCAATTTGGTGTGGGGTTTCCCTTAAAATCCATACCAGACCCAAAGTGCAAGGGCGGCACAGTGGTGTAGTGGTTAGCGCTCTTGCCTAGCAGTAAGAAGGATGGCTGGTTCAAATCCCAACCACGATACTACCTGCCTGGAGTTTGCATGTTCTCCCTGTGCCTGCATGGGTTTCTTCCCACAATCCAAAGACATGCAGGCAGGTTAATTGGCTTCTATCCAAAATTGGCCCTAGTATATGAATGGGGACCTTGGATTGTGGGCTCCTTGAGGGTAGGGACCAATGTGAGTGTGCAATGTACAGGGATAGGGACAATTCTAGACACTCACTCAGGTTGGACTGGTGTCTTTATTCGACCTTACTAACTATTAAACTATGAATGGATTGGGGGGACCTCCACACCGTTTTTTTCTTTTTCAAGAAAGCTTTCAATCAATTAAATTTTTTTCTTTAAATGTCAGTTTTGTTGCAGCAGGTTCTATACAAGATATGCCACTTTACAGGAAGACTACGGGGACCCCCAGTCACTATATTTAAAGAAATTTTTCATTTTTGTTATTCAGAATTTTGTCACACATAATTGGAACTATTCATAATTATAATATTACCCCTTTTATCAGAGGGTTTCACAATAATGTCCCTTCATTGTTGTAAATACAGTAATGCCCAATATTGTTGTTGAGACACATTATTTGTACCTCCTCGATAGGACATGTCTTCAATATCTTGTGTCACTAACTTGACAAATAAATCACCTTTAGTCATGCAAAACATTGTCTTCAAGCCCTCCCCTACCACCTAAGATTGAACATTACTCAAGCATGAGAGAGAAAAGATAGGAAAATACTCTTCCCCTTCCTCATATCCCTCTCCCCTTCCCCCTTTTTTGTTTTTCCTTTTGGTTGTGAGTCATGACAGGTATTGTTTAACCTCTTCAGCTCCAGAAGGTTTAACCCCTCTTGACCAGGCCATTTTTTGCGATACTAGTCATTTATTGGTACATCAGAGTGACAATAAAACAATAAACTGACGCGTTTTGGCAATAGCCTTAGTAATAGCTGGTTTGAAACAGATATGGCAAAAAAATATATATATATATATATATATATATATATACTTACATACACATATGCAAACTCATCTCATTTGACAAATAGATCCACATCCCATCTGTGGTTCATGCCTGTGGGGGTGCATGTCCCCAACAGGAAAATCCACTTGACTTCCTGTTCCAGTAGCCTTCTGTGCTTGTCTCCTCCACGTACCAACATTTAGATTTTTTGAACTGCAGAGAAGAAGAAGGAATCCATGGTACTATCATGTATAAATTTGAGGTGTTTAGATACATTGGGTAACTCTCTCATTACTATATGCTGCTCCATTATAATGTTCACTAATCCTTGTGCAAAGGGGCCTAGTGGTGCATCCTACATATGATATTGTAGTGCATCTAGAGCAAGATGATGTGGTATGCATGAATAGAGAGACTTAACGTCTAAGGTAACCCACAAAAAATGCTCTGGCCATTGGACTTCATTTATATGCTTTAGGATTGATGCTGTGTCTTTTATATAGCCTGGCAGTCTTGTCACTAAAGGTTGCAAAGGTAACAAATTATAGACGCATCTCCTTATTAAACGTGGACCTAAAGTGGTTTGCCAAAATCTTGGCCAATCATTTACTTCCCTTGCTTCCTCAACTTATCTCTCTTGATCAGGTTGGCTTGATACCTGGTAGAGAAGCAAAAGATAGCACACTTAAGGCAATCAATATTCATCATTGGCTGACATCTAACCACCACCCAGGATTTCTCCTCTCACTTGATGCTGAGAAGGCGTTCGATAGTGTGGCCTGGGACTATAGGACGGAAACACTGAAGGCTGTCGGTCTCCATAATCGAATGCGGAACCTAATACTTACTCTATATTCCAACCCTACAGTGAGAATTTGCGTGAATGGCCACCTGTTGGATGCCTTCTCAGTGTTAAATGGAACACGTCAGGGATGCCCTCTCTCCCCCCTTATGTTTTTTCTTACACTAGAGCCACTATTCCGCTGCCTAAGAGCAAACCCGACATAAAAGGTATTTCCATAGCCCATTGCACTTACAAATTAGCCGCTTTTGAGGATTATATCCTTCTATTTCTCACCGATCCTTTTATAACAATCCCAAACTTACTCAAGGACTTAAATATATTCAAATCTTTAACCAACTTACAGATTAACTTTTCAAAGTACAACGCTCTTAATATCACACTGCCATGGGAAACATATCAACACTGCCAATCTAATTTCCCATTTAAATGGAGCCAACAATCAATTACCTACCTGGGCTTTCAACTACCCTCTTCTCTTATAGACCTTCGAAAAACTGCCTACCTTTAATGCAAAACATAAAACGTGATTTGCAGTCATGGTCAGCAGGTCTCTTTTCATGGCTTGGCAGGGCTGCAAATATTAAAATGAAGAGGTGTAGCGCTTATTTAAATATAATCCATCAATAATTAAAAGTTCATAAAAAAGCCAAGAAATTCTTGAGGTGAATCCTAATATACTGGATAGAACAGCCGTCACCAACATCCAAAAATACTGACTCTTACAATCAGTGAAAGGGATATACACAGTGAATGATCAAATGGCAGCATCAAAGATCATCCTACATAGACTGATCCATTCCACCGGGGTTACACCGATCACACGCCGCAGGAATAGGTATCGATGCTCAAAAAGCTGCCATCACTCATCTGGGAAACCAATGGGTGAACCCCAGTGTCAGCAGGGCTACTCTCAGAAAAGAAAAGAGGAACACTCATTTTGCAGATGTCCAATATATGAATTTATTAAGTAAACAGAAGTTTTTCCACTCACATTATCAAAGGTACAAGCAGGCACATGGGAATGACCAGCGTTTCCAACCTCTTCACTTATTCATTTCATTGTATCCAGCAATATTGTGTGGGATGCTATTTTCTGGCTATTGGACTCTAAGCGCATCAAATTCGCATTTTTAATTATTAAAATGAGCATACTCCTCAGAATCTTATACTACAAACTATTTTGATAAGGCTTCCACCTTCCTTTTTCTTACTGTACAAGAGAGCCCGTACACAATTAATTTGGGGTACTACACCCTCAAGACTAAGCTTCTCAAGACTGACAATAAAAAGCATGCCAGCTAGCTAGGATAATTGATTGGAACATCCATTCAAAGATAAAGGCATGGGTTCAGCTAGAACACGCTATGTCCCCCTCCCCATTAAATCAACTTCCATGGTTCGCCCCCAGACATATTCCCTCAATTTGCAAAAAGCACCCGTTAATTTACCCAACTCTGTCCTCCTTCTAGGAATCCTGTCACAAACATAAAATATCCTCAGCTCTAGGCCCTATGACACCACTTTGTCATAACCCAGAATTCCCATTGGCAGTCTCCACATCCTTTCTCACAGGCCACATCCCAACATCTGAGCGGTCACCTTCTCACGCTATCACAGCTATCTTCCAGTTGACAAACCAATTGCTCCCATTCTGGGTCTACTTACAACTTCGACACTTCCTGAAAAGGTCCCATCCCTGACCTGACTGGGCCTGGCAGTTAACCCCGTTTGAACCACTATGTTTGAAAATGGAACCTCAGAAGCACCTAATATCCGACACATACTCTTTACTATTTGCTGAATGCAACCCCAAATCTAATCTGGTCAGCAACAAATGGGAGCATGATCTCTCTATTGATCTAACGAATCAAGACTGGGAGAATGCCTACAAGTGCATGCACAAAGGGACAGTAAACGTATATGCGCAGCAAAATACATTCAAAATCTTCTCAAGAAGACCTCTTCCCCCACAATGTTGGAGATATGACAAGGAGCTGGGATCATTATATCATTAACATATGGTGGTCATGTCCCAAATTGCAACCATTCTGGAAAGAAGTCTACAGACTCACAAATCAAATTACAACTTTTCCCTTGAATTCACACCATTCTTCAAACCCACAAAATGCTTACATCCGCTCACTTGCCATGCATATGGTAAATGCAGCAAAGATTTTCATGCCAGCTAGATAGCGCCCCCTAAACCACCGTCTATAGTTGAGTGGTTTAAACGTTTACACAAAACAATGGAAATGGAGGAACTTATACATCAAGTGAGGGATACCCCATCCAAATGTGGGAAAATCTGGTCCCGCTAGCGACATTTCGCCATGACAGATGAATATAAGCAAATCATGACTTGAAATATCTACCAAAAGCTGTGGCGGGAGTGTAGGGCAGATCCGAAGTCTCCTCCCCCTCCCTTACCCCTTTCATCTCCCTGACACTTAGGGCCACTCAGGTGACCACCCCTCACTCCTTTGTTCATTTACTCATCTTTAAAAAATCCTAAGCCATCCCCTCAGTTCCCCTCACCTTTCTATTGGAATTCTCTTATTTCTAGAGGTCCCTATGACACCCTTTTGCCACAATATGCATTTATAACATAGTTGATTACTGAATAACCAGACAGCCTCTGATGGAAAGATGAATACAGAGACTTTGTCATTAACCAGTTATATAGCATCTGTAAGGATGTGCACATGGCTTTCTCGGAGCAATTAAAATACCAGATTGACATCATACATGACAATATGTTCAATACCATGTTATACAAAATATGTTTTATGCAATATATTTATATGCACTTATGTGTTTTCTTTTTGAAGCGGCTGCTACCACATATAATCTTTTATTCGTTCATGTATTTTAAAGCCAAAAATAAAAATCTTATTATTAAAGAAAAAAAAAGCAAAAGTTAGCCCATGGAAATCCAAAGGATTAGAGGGGGGAGACAAGAGCATTGGAGAATGGAGTGTGAAGTTCCCCTTTAAATGCAAAATTTAGCCCATGGAAATCCAAGGGATTAGAGGGGGAGACAAGAGCATTGGAGAGTGTGGAATTCCTCTTTAAAAGCAAAAGATAACCCAAGAAAATCATATGCATTAGAGAGTGAAGGTTAAATGCTCTTTTAGGAGGAGCTAGAGGAGCAAGAGGATCAGCAGGATTTCTCTGAAAAGTTACTTTCTCATTCTATTTTGGGCATATTTGTTATTTGGGCAGATGTTACTAAACTTCCTCACATCACCCCATAATATTGGCACCTTCATCTTCTGTCAATATCGAATTGGAGATGCCGTGTGTCATGACCATAGTGGCACACAGGTTGCATTCTCCCATGCGCCCAAGATCGCTATTGTAAATGACGACCAAGATATTTGGGGGGGCACGGAAGCAAAAATAATCTGAGTCGGTTTTTTTTTTTTTTTAGAATCCTTATTTGCTTCCAATTCTTGCTTATAACTTAATTCCTGAGTGACAGGATAGATGCTTCTATTAGTAGAATATCTAGAAATTACATATTCTAACTTTCTTCAATATGAGGTAGGGGATTACTTTCCTTTTCTCGTTTCTCCCTCTCCCCTATTCCAATATTTTCCCTCTTTTTCCCCTTTTTTTTATTTTTTATTTTTTTTATTTTTATGTTTTTATGTGTGTATGTATTGTTCTTTACACTATATATTGATCCCGACCAATCACTTTATGGCTATAGCATACTGCTCTTAGACATTAAATATAATTTGCATATTGTACCTTCTTATCAAGATCGTTTTGCAATGTTTATATGATTTTTCTTGACTTTCTGTTTCATGATTGAATGTTTGATTGTATAAACTCAATAAAAAATAATAATAAAAAAAATAAAAAAATGCATAAAGATGGTGCTGCCATAAGACCATACAACAGAACAAAAATATTACAGCGCACACATGCATAACTAACATTTACCGCCAGCAAGGTTTTTAAAAACACCTAGACATTTTCCAAAAACATTATAAAAAAATATGGGGATTTGGTCACACCATATTGCTATACGGTGCTTAAGCCCACTTACTGCGGGCAAAGTACCCCATAATTAGTGGTACACACATATTTATTCACATAATCAGTTTTATATAATTTTATGTTTTTTTTACATAACCTCAAATAATTTTTGTATTTATATGTTATGGATAGCATCTCTCTTGCAAGCTGGCCTGGCCTGGGGTAAGAATGGCACTCCTTCTAAATACAGATTATGTTACATAATAGGGTTGAGAAAACTTACCATTCAATATTTTTAAGTTTCAGGCACCTGAATTTCAAATTGGGTGCTTGCTAGAAGTGTGTCTTGTATAGTGCAATGCAATGGATGAGAGAATATATACAGTATTTTTTTTTTATAATTGTATCGTCTGTGGAATACTAAATATGAGCAAAGAACAAGTGTAGGTCTTTCAGGAAATTTTCCTTTACAGAATAAGCTTTTGACTTTGTTTTTCAAAAAGTGTGTTAATTCATGTTGGAAATATTTGAGTTCCAAAACATGATGAGAATCAGACTCATGAGCCTTGTATTGTAGTCCCATTTTTTGTGATGGAAAATCAGAAGAAGTCAACCATGTAATTGAAACAGAAGGCAATATTGCACAGGATACAGATTTGTATACTAGTGAATTATAAGAAACATTCATGACACGAGTAAAAAAGTAAATTTTATATTGTTCTTGTCCTTCAGTTACCATCACGCATAACCCTTTATTTACTGCTATATTCCTTTTATAACTGAAGAATGATTTTTCACTTTCAGGTTTTTAAGATAATGAAATAGATAGAAAACAGTTGCAGTGTGTTATTCAGAGATCATTTTCTTGGTAATAAAACAAAAAGAATTGTAAGTACATACAATTTAATGGCTAATACAGTCAGAAAGAACTCATTATTTGTGGCCAGACAGGTCTTTTGTTCAGTTGAATTTGCATTTATTTTTATTTGTAATTTTGAATAATTATTGTGCCATGAATTTTTGCCAAGATTGTAATGTAATGGTTTTCTATTAACCACTTCAGCCCCAAAAGGATTTACCTACTTCCTGACCAGGCCATTTTTTGCAAAACAGCACTGTGTCGCTTTAACTGACAATTGCGCGGTCGTGCGATGCTGTTCCCAAACAAAATTGATGTCCCTTTCCCCCCCAAATAGAGCATTTTTTGGTGTTATTTGATCACCTCTTTATTTTTAATTTTTTGCGCTATAAACAAAAAAAGAGTGACAACTTTGAAAATAGTTTACTTTCTGCTATAAAACATTTCCAAAAAAAAGTAAAAAAAACAAAAAATAAATGTATTCATCAGTTCAGGCCATGTATTCTGCTACATATTTACATATATATATATACATATATATATATACATATATATATATATATATATACATATATATTCTGGTAAAAAATGCAATAAGCTTTTAATATAAATGAAGTACTAGTGCGCACAACCGAAAAAAAAACAACCCTAATAAATCAAATTAGAATAGTACAGGAAGCAGCCAACATAAATAATGATCTCTGCACTATCTATTAAATGTAAGAAAGTTATGTAGCGCTACCTATTTAGAACAAACAAAACTAATAAAAATAATAATAAAAAAAAAAAATTTGTGAACCTCTCAATTAATGAATCAGTGAAAAAATCAATAAATTATACACAAATGTACATCACAATAAATAGTGCAACAATAATCATATGCTTGGGTTGCAATGGGGGCCAAGTATGCACCCAGCCTGGCCAACTTGTTCATGGCCCAGTGGGAGGAGGATGTCGTCTATGCCCTTGATAGGCCAGAATTGGTGCTTTGGGCGAGGTATATAGACGACATCCTCCTCCTGTGGAAAGGCAGTCGGTCATCTCTTAATACCTTCATGGCAACCCTCAACAGAAATGATCGTGGCATCCAGCTGACCTTTGAGGCCAGTACAACTAGTATTCATTTTCTTGATTTAGAGGTTACAGTAGTGCAGAAACGCCTGGCCCTGAGAACTTTTTTCTAACCAACGGATCGGAATGGATATATTCCTGTTGATAGTTGCCACCACCGCCAATGGCTTAGTTCCATTCCACGTGGCCAATTTCTCAGGCTTAGGCGTAACTGCACGAATACTAGTGACTTTATTTCACAATCTTATACCATCCGCAAGAGGTTCCTGGATAAGGGCTATGATTCATGCGCCCTTGATGCTGATATCAAAGCAGCTTTACACACCGATAGGGCCTCCCTTATACAAAAGAAAGTCAAAACAGGAACAAACGACAAATTTAAATGGTCGTTTTTTACAACTTTCTCTACACAACATAATGATATAAAGAGAATCATTAATAGGCACTGGAAGGTATTAATGAGTGACAGAGTCCTAGGGGGAATAATCCCAGAGAAAGCTGGAACTATTTACAGAGGAGCTCGATCAATACAAAATGACATCTCCCCTAACGTAATAGATATTCCTAAACCGATGCAATTTTTCCCACAGAGTAAAGGATATTTTCCCTGTAAAAAATGCAACGTCTGCATACACAACACGTTGGGTAAAAGGAAAAGTGATTCTTTTACATCCACAGCCACTTCACGCAGGTACCTTATGAAACACTTTACCACTTGCACTACCAGGTATATTGTTTACTTGATCACATGTCCTTGTAACCAACAATATGTTGGCCGCACCATTCGTAACTTTTCCATTAGAGTCAACGAACACCTCAGCAAAATCAAAAAAGGCTGTGATAAACACACGGTCCCGAGACACTATCTCGAGAAACACAATAGAGACCCTACGGGTACACGCTTTCAAATTATTGACAAATTTGTCCCGAACTGGAGGGGAGATTCATGCCTGAGGGGGGTGTCGCGCCTCGAGACATTTTGGATTTATGAATTGAGGTGCTACTCCCCCTTTGGCATGAATACAGATTGGGACATCAATAGTTTCATTAATCAGGCTTAATTTAGTCACAGATTTTATATTGCACTACACATTTTTGCTTATTTTTTATGATTTAATTGCCCATCTCTTTCATGGATTTTTAGTATGTTCACATATTAATTCATGCAACATTTCACCTCCATGATACACATTCCATAATCTTTGGCCTGTGTCCTTCTTGCACGTCACTTAATCTCATAGATATAATTGTATTTCTTTATATTTCGATTCACTTTTCTTTCCACATGTCCCCCATTTCTTCCCCACGCTCTATCATAATCACGTGGGATTATATTGCATCTTTTAACTTTATGCGATTCGGGATATACATCTTCTGTGAAACATATATTCACACCTGGTTCTCTTAACTGTTTATTTGGTATGATCTGTGAATATACTACATTTATTATATTCCAAGTCCAACCTAGGGACTGAGATGCCCCAGGGTCTGTCTTACTAAGTGGCGCGTATTTTAAACGCATAATATTTGACCCATAATATTTTTAAATTTTTTATATTTATCTACCATTAGTGTTTCATGCTAATCTTGGTAAGAAGTCTGAGTCCCCTTTCTTTTTTCTTTAATTTTGTTTTTCACTCTATTATACTCTGCCTTTTAAAATGCAGGACGTTTTTTGGTCGCCATGGTTACGCCGTGACCTGTCATTTGGTTCGGCTTGACGTAACTGCGCCCTTTGTATACATATTTTTTCGCCCGTCCCGGATGCATAGGATTCTCTGCACATCACGGCGCATAACGTGACGTAGTTACGTCACAAGCCATGACGCATGCGTAATGTCGTCACACATTTGATCGCTTAGATTCGCTTCGGCGTCGTTTGCCATGCCCCGCGGCGTGTGACGTACACTAGGGGGAAATGGCGCCAATTTTGGACGCCCCTCCCCGCTTTCACATGCCTGCATAGCGATGGACCAGCTGACGTTTACACGCATACGCCCCTATTCTGCGGACGGCCGTCCTCCACAATCACTCCCACATCCTGTCATGTGATATGTACATCGAGCGATTGGTGGAGGCTTCTCCGTTACACTGCACGCCATGACGTTTTCCGGTCACCTGATCGGAATCTCTGCCCTATGAAATAACACGTAATACCAGTTACCATGGTTACGAATATACAATTCTCGGCTGTATACCGCCAACAAACAAGCAAGAAACATCTAACTTACATAACGACTGATCATCATGAGATACCTCCTTCTTGATTCCCTCAGCTACATTTGTGACACAATATAAATGTGAATCAGTCCTCCCAGGCGATGGTACAACATAATCTATACTGAGGTAATGTTGTATGGCTGATATCTTTATATTAGTGTTAGATGTATTTCTGCACATGCCCTGTGGTTATATCAGACTCCTTTGGGAGAGGCCTAGATCAATATATGCAATTGATTTACTTGGTATATAGGTTATTTGATCCATCCTTCACCATCACTAAATCTAAATTAATTACTTATGTGAACAGAAGGGTTATATTAGATGACATGTGTATTTGATTATTGCGTTTGAACATATTTATCTTGACCTGATTTAATTGTTCATTGCATTTGTGAAAGGCGGTCCGGGACAGGAGTCTCCGCCCCTTTGTAGGCGGAACTGTCTCTGACTCCTTATATATTTGTTAGCAATGTGGCGGGCTCCAACATGCCCCTGTCGAAGACATTTATGTCGAAACGCGTTGGGCTAGCTGTTGGCACCCTACATTGCTTTTAACTTCATTTTATTCTATTTTTGTGATCACCAAGTCATTAATAACTTTTTGACTTCAATAAATCCGCATTTTATACCGTTTGACCCGCACCATGTGGAGCTCTTTTTTCTTTTTTCCCTTCTTTGTGGTCTAAACCCCCAAACATTTCCCTCCCCATTTGGGGTGATTGGAGTATTGGTGTAATGGACCGTGTCTGAGCTGGATTCCAAACTACCTCGATGTTCCATCTGTGAAACACGCCATTGAGCACACAGCCGTTTGAAGTTCCTTCACCAGTTTAACGGACCTCCCTCCATATACTCCCTGGTCCCAGAGTGAGACCTCAAGCCTTTTCAGACTCAACTGTCATATGACTTTGTGAGTCCAACAGAGCCGGTAAGAAGTATTTATCTACCCTCTTTGACGTTTACAGACAAGCTGGCCTACATGAATATATCTGCTTAGTGACCTGTTTTTGCTTTATGACGGTCCAGTCATCTCCATACCAACTTCATTGTGAAATTGGTGCCCATCTTATGGACTCTTTTCTCAAATTATTAATTATATGATTTTTGGTATTTGATTATTCTATAATCTATGTTGATTACACATATTACTATTGAAGCGCTACACAAATTTTTTTCCTTAATAATCATATGCTGACTAAAGTGCAAAAACCCATATGACATGCAATATAGATCCACAATCATGAAATGTGCAAATTACGCAAAATAAGTGACAATATCACAGTGCAAATAAGCAAAAAAGTCCATCAAAACTACAGTGTTCCAGAATATCCAGTGCTGAACGATGGATCGATTTATATCAGTGACAGTTCAAAATTATTCATGCAGTGTTTTAAAACGTGCAAACAGGCTCCGCAGTTATCACACTCCACCTTCAGTGCTCTGGTGCATCCCCTGTTTCCCCCAGCCTCTCACCTCAATTCAAGACCCCTCGGGGTCAGAAGCGCTTGTAAGAAATGATGCTGGCTCTTCCTCAAATAACCCGTTTATCCAGAAATTCCAAGCACAGTATACTAGATCAAGGGGAAAGAAAGGGGGACTCTCATGTGTAGTATTCCAAAATATTGAATAAAATATAAAATCCACACTTACATTTAAATAAACAATCTCACTCTTGTATACAGTGAATCTTCCGGTCTGGGCCGCGACCGGAAGTGACGAACAAGACACCTGGCTCCTCCTTGACGTGTTGAGTCACAGACACGTGACTTTTTTTTAAAAAAAAGGCTTTTATTTATTGGTTTATTGTGTTTTTTGTGTTTATTATTTATTTATTTATTTATTTATTTATTATTTAGTTATTTGTGTTTATTGTGAACTTTATTGTGTCTACAAAATAGGGGATACATTTCTGGCTTTTTTTTTTACTAGTGATGGCGGTGATCAGAGATTTTTAGCAGAGCTGCGACATTGCAGCGGACAGAGCGGACACCTACAGTAACTGATATTTTTTTTTACTTTTTTGGGAACCAGTGACATTATTTCAGTAATCAGTGCTATAAAATATGCACTGTTACATAGTTACATAGTAGGTGAGGGTGAAAAAAGACACAAATCCATCAAGTCCAACCCATGTGTGTGATTATATGTCAGTGTTACATCGTATATCCCTGTATGATGTGGTCGTTCAGGTGCTTATCTAATAGTTTCTTAAAACTATTGATGCTCCCCGCTAAGACCACCACCTGTAGAAGGGAATTCCACATCCTTGCCACTCTTACAGTAAAGAACCCTCTACATAGTTTAAGGTTAAACCTCTTTTCTTCTAATTTTAATGAGTGGCCATGAGTCTTGTTAAACTCCCTTCTGCGAAAAAGTTTTATCCTTATTGTGGGGTCACCAGTATGGTATTTTGTATATTGAAATCATATCCCTTCTCAAGTTCTTCTCCAAAGAGAATAAGTTCAGTGCTTACAACCTTTCCACATAACTAATATCCTCCAGACCTTCTTCGTATTCACTCCATTTCCAGTACATCCTGAGGACCTTTGCCCAGAATTGGACAGCATACTCTAGGTGCGGCCGGACCAGAGTCTTGTAGAGCAGGAGAATTATCGTTTTATCTTTGGAGTTGATCCCCTTTTTAATGCATGCCAATATTCTGTTTGCTTTGTTAGCAGCAGCTTGGCATTACATGCCATTGCTGAGCCTCTATTAGGACCCCCAGGTCCTTTTCCATCTTAAACGTTCTCCCCCCAATGTATAGATTGCATTCATATTTTTGCCACCCAAATGCATTATTTAAAAATTTTCTACATTGAACCTCATTTGCCATGTAGTTGCCTACCCCTTTAATTTGTTCAGATATTTTTCACATCCTTCAGAGAAGTTATTGCCCTGCTTAGCTTAGTATCGTCTGCAAATACAGAGATTGAACTGTTTACCCCATCCTCCAGGTAGTTTATGAACAAATTAAATAGGATTGGTCCCAGCACAGAACCCTTGGGACCCCACTAACCACCCCTGACCATTACAAGTACTCCCCATTTATCACCACCCTCTGAACTCGCCCTTGTAACCAGTTTTTAATCCATGTACTCACCATATGGTCCATGGCAACAGACCTTATTTTGTACAGTAAATGTTTATGGGGAACTGTATCCAATGCTTTTGCAAAATCCAGATACACCACATCTACGGGCCTTCCTTTATCTAGATGACAATGCACCTCCTCATAGAAGGTTAATAGATTGGTTTGGCAAGAACGATTCTTCATGAATCCATGCTGATTACTGCTAATGATACCGTTCTCATAACTAAAATCTTGTATATAGTCCCTTATCATCCCCTCCAAGAGTTTACATATTATTGATGTTAGGCTAACTGGTCTGTAGCTCCCAGGGATGTATTTTGGGCCCTTTTTAAATATTGGTGCTACATTGGCTTTTCACCAATCAGCTGGTACCATTCCAGTCAGTAGACTGTCAGTAAAAATTAGGAACAATGGTCTGTCAATTACTTCCCTAAGTACCCTCAGGTGCAAGCCATCCGGTCCCGGTGATTTATTAATGTTAGGTTTCCCAAGTCTAATTTTAATTCTGTCTTCTGTTAACCATGGAGGTACTTCCTATGATGTGTCATGAGGATAAACACTGCATTTTTGGTTACTAAAGGCCCCCAATTCCCTTGTAAAGACTGAGGAGAAGAATAAATTCAATACCTTCGCCATCTCTCCATCCTTTGTAATCAGATGTTCTTCCTCATTCTTTATGGTGCCAATATGGTCTGTCCTCCCTTTTTTACCGTTTACATACTTAAAGAATTTCTTGAGGACTTTTTTTGCTCTCCTCCGCTATGTGTCATTCATGTTCTATCTTAGCCATCCTTATTGCACCCTTACATATCTTGTTACATTCTTTATAAATTCTGAATGCTGATGATGATCCTTCAACTTTTTATTTTTTGAAGGCCTTCTCCTTTGCTTTTATATGCATTTTTACATTGGAGTTAAGCCATCCAGGACTTTTGTTCGCTCTTTTAAATGAATTACCCAATGAGATGCATTGGCTAATGCCCTTATTTAATATGCTCTTAAAGCAAGCCCATCTCTCCTCCGTGTTCTTTGTTCCTAAGATTTCATCCCAATTTATGCCTTCTTGCAAGGCTCATCGTTTAGGGAAGTTGGTTCTTTTGAATTTCAGTGTCTTTGTATTTCACGTATGTTTCCTGTTTGTGTGATTTATACTGAAGTCAATTGAACTGTGATCGCCTTTACCTAAATTGCCCGTATTTCCACATCCGTAATCCGGTCTGTATTGTTGGTAATCAGTATATCCAGTAACTCTTTATTTCTAGTTGGTGCGGCTACCATCTGAACCATAACATTGTCCTGCAAGACGTTTAGGAACTGGCGAGCCTTAGATTAATGTGTGGTTCCCTCCGCTCAGTTTAAGTCTGGATAGTTAAAATCCCCCATTATAATAACACTTCCCATCCTTGTTGCTAATCCAAATTGTGATAGGAGAGCTATCTCTCCTTCCTCCCTCAGGTTAGGGGGCCTATAGCGCACTAATGGCACTGGCAGGGAAGGGGTTAACATCAGGGGCGATCAAGGGGTTAAGTGTGTTCCCTACAGGTGCTTTATAACTGTATGGGGGACTGTGTGACTGCAGAAACACACAGATACATCTACCTGCATAGCAGAAAGACAGGATCTGGGTGATCTCCCCTGTCAAAACGGAGATCTGCCTTGTTTACACAGGCAGATCCCATTCTCTCAATGGCCCATTGGAGCGCGTGCACACAAAAGTGAGTTTCCGTGCCGACATACAGCTACAACGATTTGCGGGAACATGCCAACTTGCCACAGTATAATGGCATTGGTTGGTCGGGAAGCAGTTAAAGGAGAACTTCAAGTTAATACCAATAGTAAAAAGCAGGTGAATTTTATTTGTAGGTTTTTTTTTGGTTGAAATTACTTCAGCAAGAAAAGTGTCAGAATTGGGGGCACTTTTTTGTAGGGAGCCATTTTTGTTTCTTCACCATAACAAAGTGATGTTACATCCTCACCCGTCTTTTTTATCGAAAGTGGTTTCAGGTTTTCATGGACAGGACATTTTCTTACCCTCATTTTTTTTCTATCCCTCAGTCGTCAGAAGAAAAGCTGTTCACACTGGATGTAGTTTTTTTTAAATCGAAAAACAAACTTTATTAAAAAAAAAAAAAAAAAAAAAGAAGGAAACAGAAGATGACATACATAGCAGGCATACATACGATACATCAAATAACGTGGGCCAATCTGGCCAAGGCAGCGTTGCATACATAAAAGCATTGGGTTAACTGCACTGTATATGGGTCCGACACCCATCATGGGTAGATGCACCATTAGAGCTAATTTGTGTCAACCGGGGGAGGGGAGCGGGCAAAAGGAGAAGTAAAAGGGGGAGGGGGACAGAATAAAAGTAGGTCCTTGAGGTGGAGGAAACACCGAAGGGGATAAGCAGAGGGGGGAGAGGGGCAAGGGATCAATATAACAGCATATCAAGTACACGTCTCCCCATCTCCCAACCACCTACCCCAGATCCGTTCATATTTAAGTGGACATCCTCTATGTGTATAAACCAATTTCTTATAAGGGAGGGTATCGTTAACCTCTTTTTTCCAGCACTGGACCGTGGGGGGGAGGGCCTGCATCCAGCCACGAGCAATCACTTTTCGCGCCAGGAACAGTGTTTCATGTAGGAAGGTGCGAAGGGACTTGTCAGCTTCTAATTCTGGTAAGAGACCAAGCAGACACATCTTCGGGTCAAGGCTAGCTGGAGAGCCCATCTGGTCATGGAGAAAGCGAATCACTTGTATCCAGTATGTTTGGATAACCGGACAGGACCATATAAGGTGATAGAAGGAGCCTGGAGTGTGGTCGCATAAACGGCATCCTGGATTATACGTGGGTTTAAACCGTGCTATCTTCTGGGGGGTCAGGTACGTCCTATGTAGAATGTATAGCTGTGTGAGGCGGTCCGAGAGCCTGGGGGAGACTCTCTTCACATCCCCCAAGACTTCGTCCCACTCCTCATCCTCAATCACACCCACATCCAGCTCCCATCTGGCCTTGGCAGCATAAGCCAATGCCACGGTGCCTGGGAGACGGATGGCGGAGTAGAGGGCAGAGATCAACTTGGTTGGCTCAGCACCTGTGACTATATCCACTATGGGAGGGACTGTCAGAGTGGGGCTGGAGCTGGCAAACTGAGTCTGTAGCGCATGTCGGAGCTGTAAATATCTGAAGAAAAGATGGTTAGGGAGTGTGAATTCTTCCTTTAGTGACTGAAAGGATTTAATCCCAGTGTTAGTCATAATTTGGTGCACATACAGGATCCCATAGCGTGTCCAGGCCGCGGGGTCCGGAACGGACAGCAATTCGGGCAAATGGGTGTTGAACCAGAGAGGCGTGTAAGAATGAACCTGTGGGGTCCCAAGTTTGTTAAGGGCCGCCCGCCATATCCTCCGGTGGTGCGTCAGCATGTCTACCTTGTGATGAGGGGGACGTCTGGACAGTGGGGCTCTAAGGACTGACTGAAGTGGGGTGTGGGCTGGGTCGTCAGGGCGTTTACAAAGTAATGTCTGGTATCTTGGTAGCTCGCTCTTGTCAAAGTGATAGAAGTGGGACAACTGGGAGGCAAGATAATAATCCTGGAAATCTGGAAGAGCAGCCCCTCCCATTGTCACTGGGTTCTTCAGAAGTCTCCAAGACAATTTGTGTCTGCTGTGGCCCCATATAAATGAATTAAGAATTGATTCAATCGTCTTGAAAAAATTTTGTGGTATATACAGGGGTGCATGCCACACCAAATACAATATCCTGGGCAGGAGTATCATTTTGACCAGATTGATGCGTCCCATAACACCCAGAGGTAGTCTGGCCCAAGTTTGAGTCTTGTTCTTGATCAGGGTGAAAAGGGGTTCAATGTTCAGGGGTATATAGTCTGTCAGCGATCTAGTGACCTGCACTCCTAAATACTTGATCACGGAAACCCTAGGGAGATTCAGAGGAGGGGACGTGGGCACAGGGGGGAAATGATCAAGCGGAAGGATCTGGGATTTAGACCAGTTGATGCTCAGACCCGAATGACTACCAATACAGTCTATGGTGTGAAGGGCTGCAAGGAGAGAGGGACCCGAGTCGGCTAAGTATAGGAGTGTATCGTCAGCATACATCCCGATCTTTTCCTCCAGATCTCCTATCCTAAGGCCACAAATTCTGGTGTCTGCGCGAACCATAATAGCTAGTGGTTCCACAGCCAACGCATACAGCATGGGAGAAAGGGGACAACCTTGTCGAGTCCCTCTCTCCAGCGGGAACTGATCAGAGAGCCAGCCGTTCACAAGCACCTTGGCCCTCGGGGATTGATACAGGAGTTGGACCCATCGAATAAAGTTGGGGCCAAGTCCGAATCCCGAGAGGCATTCCCACAAGTAGTTCCATTCCACGGAGTCGAAGGCCTTGGCAGCATCCAAGGCCACCACCACCCGCGAGCCAACTTCATCATGGGATCCCTGGATGTTCATGAGTAAGCGGCGGATATTCATAGCGGTGTTTTTTCCTGGCATAAAGCCAGTCTGGTCAGGGTGGATCAGTGAGAGGATGACCTGATTAAGGCGGGAGGCAAGAATCTTGGCCAGTATTTTAATGTCGACCTGTAGTAGAGAGATGGGTCTATACGATTCCAGGTAGTTTGGGTCCTTCCCTGGCTTGGGAATCACTACTATTTGTGCTTCTCTCATGGAGGGGGGTAGAATTCCCGTGTCAAATATGGATTTATATAAGTCGTGAAGTTTAGGGGTCAAAATTTCAGAGTAGGTGGCATAAAATTCAAGCGGTAGACCGTCCAGCCCTGGTGCTTTAGAAGTGGCCAGAGAGGAGATAGCCTCAGAAATATCCTCCTCAGTAATAGGGGCCTCTAAAAGGTCACGTTGGGCGTCTGTCAGTTTGGGAAATGTAACTCTCGCTAGGTAGTCTCTGGTGTCTTGGGGAGTATGAGTGACCCGAGTGGCGTAAAGCGCTCGATAAATTCTCGCAAATTCCTCCGCCACCCGTTGTGGGTCCGTAATACCATTCCCCTGGGCGTCGATCAGTGAGACCACGACTGGGGGATGGGAATCTAAGTGGGCGAGGTAAGCAAGTAGTTTGCCCGATCTTTCTCCATATTCGAATATCCTCTGCCTACAGAAAAAGATGCGCTGCTTGGCCTGCTCCGTGTGCAGTTGGGAGACCTGTCGCAGCTGGAGCTTAAGGTTAGTAGCCGCGGCAGGCGAGGGGTCTCCACGAAACTCCTCCTCCAGTCTTTGTAGATGATCCGTAGCCTGTTGGATAACAAGTTTTGACGACCGCTTAAGTCTGTTAATACGCGTGGTGAGCAGGGAGCGGGCGTAGAGCTTAAATGTGTCCCACACTATATCGTAGGCAGCGGAATCCCCGTTGACTGTAAAATAGTGTTGCAACTCCGTAGGGATGTCTTCCTGCTCCTGCAGAGCGGCCAGCCAAAATGGGTTCAGCCGCCAAGTAGGAGAGGGAGAGGCCTTCAGGAGCCGCATCGTAATCCAGTAGGGGGAGTGATCCGAGAGAATTCTCGGAGCAAAGCCCACATCTTCCAGTCTGGGTGTCAGAGTCTGTGAGATGAGAACAAAGTCAATTCGGGACATTGCGTTATGGCTAGCTGAAAAGCACGAGTATGCTTTAGCATGCGGATACTTGTGGGGCCACGTATCTACAAGAGCAAAGTCCATCAATATACGATGTAGTCTGGTATGGGCAGGTGGGTCACCAGGGGAGTCCGGTGTACCCATTCGGTCCAGAGCGGGAATCAGGGTCATATTAAAGTCCCCCATCCACACTGCCGGCACCGAGGGGTAGTGTGCCATGAATGCAAGGCCCTCCTTGAGTACAGCTGAGTTATAAGGGGGGGGGACATAGCAGGCTATTATCAAAATAGGGGCTCCACTAATGGTGGCATGTAGGAATACATACCTGCCCTGCTGGTCCGTCTGGAGTAGCACTAGGTCAAACGGCACCCTTTTTGCAATTAGAACCGAAACCCCCCTGGAGTACGAGGTGTGGGTAGCATGGTACGCCCAACCTATCCACGGTTTTTTAAGAGAGGACTGGAGATGGCCAGTAACATGGGTCTCAACAAGCGCAATAATGTCAGCTCGCTGGGACTTAAGGAATGTTAGGGCGGCAGTGCGTTTTATCTTATTCCGCAAGCCTCTGACATTCCACGTAAGGAACTTTAGAGAGCTCATGGTGGGTGCAGGGTGTAAACAATAAACCATAGGTGGGCTAGAATCAGCAGAGCAGTCATGGCCAATGCAGTGCGCACAAAACACAATAGCAGCCAATTCCAATAATGCATGTATGACTTTAACATAGTACCTTCAGCATAAACAAACATTAACAAACATAGTGGTGTAAGAAAAATAAAAACAAAAATCACAACATCCCGCCCCCCACCCAGTCCAGCGCCACCCCAACACGGCTTGGACATCATATCCCACAACTGGGTACCAACAGGGGACATCCACAGGTTAAAACCCATTGGAGGCATGAAACTTAATTGCAGAGGAGCATAGATACCCAACGTAACAAAGAGAAAAATGAAGGGGGAGAAAAAAAAATTAGACAAATGGGGGAGGGAAAAGTGCACAGAAATCCTAAAAGTCCTAGGGGGGCGACTTCTCCTCTGGAGGGTGCACGGGGAGTAGGGGCCACAAAAGCGTGATACCATCGCGGCTGAGCAGAGGGGAGCTCCGCCCGCCATATGGATGATGAAGAATGTACAGCAGAACAGTCCTGGATGACGGGTAATCCTCAATCCACCCCAGGTGCCCCTGAGGTACAGGGAAGGCAGGGATCTCAGGACAGCAAGAATGCCGGGGAAAAATAGTCGTGCTGTAAGAGCTAATACGAGGTGAAAAGAAAATCTTTCCGAGTTTATCCGCTGGCCCTGCACGGGCAGCTATTGACAAGGTGCACAGAGCGATGGCTTAATCGCCAAAATAGCAGCAGGAGAGATCGCGGGCACCCATGGGAGCGGAAGAAGGGAAGAAAAAACATTCACAGCTTGCAGGTAGGGCAACATGTTCAGGCTCGGCGTTCTCTCTGGTCAATCCAGGTGGATGCCAATTCAGGGTCATCAAAAAAGTGGGTTTGGCCCTCGTGTTCCACGCGAAGCTTCGCAGGATACAGCATGGCATATTTAAGGTGTAGAACCCGGAGGCGTCGCTTAACATCCTGGAACTTGGATCTCTGCCGTTGCACTTCACTGGAAAAGTCCGGGAATACTGCCACATGGGTATTGGTATGGGGAATATTACCCCTCTCTCTAGTCAGGCGTAGGATCTTGTCACGGTCCCTGAAGTTAAGGAATTTCGCAATCAGAGTACGCGGTGGGGCCCCCTGGGGAGGGGGACGGGCCGGAATTCGATGAGCTCTCTCCACTGCGAACATCACCGAAAATGCCTCTCTGCCGAAGGTGGAGGTCAGGAGATTTTCGAGGAAGCCCGCTGGATCGTTACCTTCAGCTGTCTCAGGGAGGCCGATAAAGCGGAGATTACATCTTCGGAGACGATTTTCCATGTCGTCTTGTTTCGCGCTAAGCTGTTGCAGCTGACGGCGTACCTCATCAGTAGTGTGTTGTAGGGGGTGTATGATGTCTTCAGCTCTACTGATGCGGGTCTCTGTCTCCGCCACGCGATCCCGAAGGGTAGAGAGGTCTTGCCGGATGAGGGACACATCAATTTTGACCTCCTCAATTTTGGAGGTGAGCGTGCTCTGACATAGGGCTATAGCGTCCAAAACTTGATTAGTGGCCGATGTAGAGTGGTCTGAGTCAGGGGGAGCACCAGCGCCATCCTTGGCCCGGTGCTCCTCTTCATGGCGGCGGTACCTGGCAAGTTTGTCAGCGGCCTCGTTGGACTTCTTAGGTGGGGACATGGTCCAGTATAGCCCGGGGTGTTCCAAAATAGCCGCTATGTATTAGGCCAGCCGTTCACCCCCCCCTCTCGTGACAGTCACAAAAAGCCGCAGGCAAGGCTAGTAGACGGGGGCTGAGGGCCCGCAGGAATCAGCGGCTGCAGCAGGGGAGAAACGGGCACAGGGCGAGCAGGAGGCCACAAAGTACATAGCAAAGGGGCTGCAGAGGGTGTAGCAAAATGGCCACTGTTCCAGGGCCCAGGCCGGTCCCACAGGCCACCCAACCAGCTGCTGCAGGGTAGAGGGGCACTTCCTGGGTGGCAAGGGGCGAATTGGCAGCTACAGGCAGGGGGTTACAGCAGTATAGAGTGGGAATGAGGTCTATAGGGGCCACCGCGGGTGGAGCAAGATGGCCGCCGGCCGGGAATCAGGCCGGCGGCGCCGACAATCCCACCGGCCGCTATCGGCAGAGCGGCACTACACTCGCGGCCGAGGGCAGTCCGGTAGCCGGGGGTATGTTGCAGCGATTCCGGGGTGGATCGGAGGACAGAAAAGGCCCAAGAAAGCTGCCGCCGGGTGAAGCAAGATGGCCGCCGGACCGGCGACTAGGCCGAAGCCGCGGTCTTTCCTACAGGCAGTCCCCAGGCATGCAGAGCTTACCGGCGCGGGTCCGTGCGGCATTCAAAACGGACAGACGGCTTCAGGGCTAGAGCGAGGGGTGAGGCAGGGTCATCCAGATGTTATGTGGAGGAAGAATGGTGCAGGATAGTAGAATCAGGAGTGTGGACGAGCGGAGCTCACACCGCAGACGTCCTACTCCATTGCACCTCAGGCCACGCCCCCACACTGGATGTAGTTTGATTATATATGGGAGGACTTCCTGTCTGCTTGGTCTGCCAGGGTCCATTTACCTTTAGGTGGTGCATAACCCCAGATGGTCATGATTGTAGCCTGCTCTGTGTCCCATGATGTACTCCAAGAAATGGATTTCCCAGGTAAAAATACAATTTTAAATTGCCCAAACAACAAATGCCAAAGAATAGCCAAATAAAATGTGTCAGCTTGTATGCTTTTTTTTTCCAGAACAGGCATACTATGTAAATTATTGGGAGTCACATTCCAGCCAGCCAATCAAGACTACTAAAAAAGCCAAACCCAGTAGATGATCCAGGAAGATGGAGGAGATAGCAGAAATTGCATCTCTGGAATGAAAGTAGGTGTTGTTGAAAATGTATACTTTATTTTGCAAGAAAATATACAAAAAACTAAATACTTTTTTCCAATTATTTTTTTATTAGATTTTCAAATATAAGTACATATAAAGAGTACAGATACATTTATAAGAAATGTAGTAGAAAATTCAACATCTGTAGTTACCATATTCAACATATGCATGAACCATACAAGAATCGATTTGCATCGTGAAATAGAAACAGTATATATTAAATTACCGTCATATACACTGTGCTGTTTTACACTATGACTGATGAGAAAAAGGAAAAATTTAGCAAATCCCTGTATATTCTGTTGCGAGATTTCTATAGTGGCATATATAACGTATATAAACAAGTATAAACAAATATAACAAATATAGTAAGGCAATATTTCCAGTTTACTGGTGGACAAATTAATTCGTCTTGTGGAATTGGTCCCATAATGACCACTGGGCTATTACTTTTTTTTGGTTTCCCTCCTTCCATGCTAACGTCCTTTCGTATGCATATGAATCATTTACCAATTGCAAAACTTCCCTGATCAGGGGGGTGAAGTTGACTTCCAATGACGAGCTATGACCAGGCGAGCAGCCTGAAGAATATGTAATACCAAGGTGCGACAGGTGCTGGGATAAATATCTAAGTCAATACTCAGGATCGCTCGTTCAGCTGTTAGTTTGTTTAGTATGCCTGTCACTCCGACTATTAAATTCGAAATCACTGTCCAGAAACTTTTTAGAGATATACAAGCCCATACCATATGCACCAAGTTGCCTACCTGACCGCAACCCCTCCAGCATAGGTTATTTAATGTTTTGTCGTATTTTGCTAAGATGTAAGGCGTTTTGTACCATCTGAGAAGTAATTTCTGTGTCGTTTCTTTGTAATTGGAACATTTAGTGTGGGTATTATTGTTTTTAATCGCACAGCGCCACTGCTCCTGTGATATGTTAATTTTCAATTCTGATTCCCATTTATGGAATTGTTTAGGAATATCTAGATATTTCTTGCTATTCAGTAAGTTATAAAAACAAGAAATGCCATTTTTCCTAGCAGAGCCTGCCTTCCACAGTTTGTGAATTTCTTCTGGAATGTCTAATACAGGAGTAGGTGAACCTTTCAAAATGTGTGAAATGCTAGCAAATGTTAAAAATTCCGTGTGCGGTAGTGAGTATTTAGATTGCAGATTTTCAAAGGATCTCAGTTTCCGTGACTCATATAGATCTGCTATGAATTGAATGCCTGCTCTCTCCCAAGTTTGAATCTGCAAGTCTGGTGCTAGTAAGAGAAGAGTTTTAAGAGGAATGGGTATTTATACGTGTTTAACGTGAGGGTTTTTAACTTGTAAAAAGTATTCCCAGGCCTTAAGTGTTGCATGGATCATGGGATGGTTTTCACAAAATTTCTGATTAAAAAGTGCCGTGGACAATAGTAAGTTTAGTACTTCTCCCTTTTGTACATAAGCTTGTTCTGCTCTGCTCCAATGTATTGGGTGTGCTGTATCATACCATGCCGCTGCTTGCGCTAAGTTAGCTGCCATGTGATAATCTTTTATAAGGGGGACTCCCATGCCTCCCGCTCCTCTATGTTTAGTAAGGATAGTATGATGACATCTAGCTCTCTTCCCTTCCCATAAAAATTTGGATAAAGCGCTCTGCATTTTAGAGAAAAAGGAGGCCGGTAAATGGATAGGGATTGCTCTGAAATAATACAATAATTTGGGGAGCAGGATCATTTTATACGCAGCCAACCTGCCTGACCAAAATAGGTAATAACGTTTCAGTTTGAGCATTTCTTGAGTAAAATCAGCAATTAACGGTTCAAAGTTAGCTTGGTATAAGTGTGAAAAATGCTTCGTGAGATGCCTAGGTAGTGGAGGGATTTGTCAGCCCACGTAAACGGCAGTGTGTCTTTTAAAGATTTCTCCATGTCCAACGGCAATGCTAAGCCCATAATACTTGATTTCGAGGAGTTAATTTTATAGTATGAAATTGCGTTAAATTGAGTGAGTAGGTCTTGTACAGCCCTAAGTGAGTAAGTCGGGTTAGATAAAGATAAAATAACATCGTCCGCAAATAATGTCACTGTATGGTCCTCCTTACCTATGTGTATTCCGGTTATTTGAGGGTGTTGTCTTATTTTTTCAGCTAGTGGTTCCATCATGAGTGCAAATATTAGGGGTGATAGGGGACACCCCTGTCGCGTGCCGTTAGATATGGGGAATGGGTCAGAAAAAATACCTTCTGTGAATATCGTGGCTGATGGGGTAGAGTATAGTGCACTAATTGCGGATTGTACTTGCCCGATGAACCCGAATTTATCTAATACTTTAGACATATAGCCCCAATGTATCCTGTCAAAGGCCTTTTCGGCATCTAAAGACAGGAGGACAGAGGGCTGACGTGATTCATTTGCGTAATGTATAATGTTGAGTATACGTCTGGTAGCGTCTGTGGTCTGCCTGCCTTCCGCAAACCCCACCTGATCCTGATTTATTAGGCGTGGTAAAATTTTCACCAGTCTGTTCGCTAAAATTTTCACGTACAATTTAACATCCGTGTTTAATAAGGATATAGGCCTGAAGTTTTGAGCCCTGTTCGGTTCCTTCCCCGGTTTGGGCAATGTGACAATCGTAGCCTGCAGCATTTCCTCAGGGAACGAGGCCGAGGAGGCAGCGCTATGGAAGATCTTCTGTAGATATGGTGCTAGGATTTCTTGGTATTGTTTATAATATTCCGAAGAATAGCCATCTGGGCCTGGTGATTTGTTATTGGGTAGTGTGGCTATAGTTTTTTTGATTTCTAATTCAGTAAAGGGAGAATTTAATGCTTCTAGTTCCACAGGTTGGATCATAGGGAGTGAAATGTCCTTTAAGAAGGAGCTTATTAGATTTGACGTGGGTTGGGGGGTGTCAGGGTCTTTTCCTATGTTGTATAAATCTTAGTAATAATCTCTAAACGTGTCTGCAATGTCCTTGGGGTTAATGTGTTTGGATCCTGTCTTATGGTGAAGCAGAAAGGGAATTTTTTGTTTTATAGCTTTGTCTTTAAGCTGGTTTGCTAGTAATTTACCTGCTTTATTACCATGCATATAGAAGGTAGCCTTACGTCTGTGTGTATTTCTGACATGTTGCGATATTAATAGATTCCTAAGGTCTTCTCTAGCTTTGGATAGCTTTGAGCTAACGTTCAATGAGGGTGCTAGTTTGTTTTGAGACTCTAATTGTGTAATATAATTCAAGATGTCTTCCATTCGCTGCCTCCTTTTCCTCCGTATGGCTGCGCTATGTTTCAATAGGATCCCTCTTAGATACGCTTTGTGTGATAACCAGAGATTAAAAGGGTCCACAGTAGGTGAGTCATTGAATTCAAAAAATTCTTTAAGTGATTTCTCTATGTCCGACGCAAGCACCGGGTCTGCGAACAGCAGGGTATCGTTACGCCACCTGTTAGCTCTAGTAGTGATACCTTGAGTGCCCACTGTCACAGATACCGGCGCGTGGTCGGACCACGAGATCTGTCCTATATCAGATTTGGAGATTTTTTGTAAAAGAAATTTGTCTACCAGAAACACATCAATTCTGGAGTACGTCAGGTGTACTTTAGAAAAGAAAGAAAAATCCCTTTCATTGGAGTGTTGACATCTCCAAACATCATACATGTTGTTGTTACAGGTAAAACCCGATAGGGATGATCTAAACGTTTTCCTGCTACCAGAGCTAGATATGTCTAAATGTGGATCAGAGATAACGTTCAGATCACCACATAGTATAACATGGCCAAATACATTCTTCTGTACCTTTTTCCATAGCTTATTTAAAAATGCAATCTGGTTGTTATTGGGAGCATACGTATTGACAATGGTATACGCCACATCACCTATCTCACAGGCTAAGATGATATATCTGCCCTCTACATCGCTGTAATGTGATTTATATTTAAATGCTACTGATTGTTTAATTAGGATAGCAACCCCCCTCTTTTTAGATTGTGCACATGCATAATAGCAGTGCGGGTACTGTCTGTGAGATAGGTGAGGGTGCCCTTGTGCCTTGAAGTGCGTTTCTTGCAAGCATAATACGTCACATTTTTAAAGATTGGGCCTCCTTCCACAGCATATGTCTTTTGGAAGGGATGTTCAGGCCGTTAACATTCATGGAGGTAATTTTAAACGCCATATTCAATGAGAGAATATTAGTAGGTAAGCAGTGATAGAGAGTTCGTTGCACAAAATAGAATCCCCGCAGTTGAAATGTTCAAAGGGTGGAGGGGATAGTTATGTATAACCCAGTACAGTGGGATAGACCCAGCGGTCCGTGAATATTATAGGAGGTAGGTATCAAACACTAGTAGTAAGTAGGAAACCTTGTCCTATTGGTTCAGAGTTATTGCCTTGTATGATTCCTATTGATGAACTGTCCAAGTGGACACAAAACTGTATAGCAAAAAATGATAACCAAGAAAAAAGGAAAAGAAAGGAAAGAAAAAAAAAGGGAAAAAACAAACAGATAAATGTGCTTGTTCGCACTTGATGTAAAAAGATACGATTCCTCACGAAATCTGAGCAGGTAAATACCCGCTAATTTTAGGGGAAAGTTCAACTAGTTCATTCCGCCGGTGTGACTCTCCGGAATGTACGAAGTTGAGATACAGGCACCAACCTTTAATATGTTCAGGTATAGTGGTCGGACACTCGTCTGCCATCCGATTCTTCCAGCTGGGAGTTGCCATCCTGAGTTGGAATAATATTCCACTTTTCTATCAGCCTGATGCCATCCTCCAAGGTGGAGATTGTATATTCTCGGTCTCCTCTCGCCACCACCAACTTGGCTGGATAATTCCACCGGTAAGGAATTTTGTGGTTCCGTAGTGGCTTGGTGATGGTCACCAAGTTGCGTCTCCGTTGCATCGTATGGGCTGACAAGTCTGCAAAGAAGGACAGACCTTTCATAGTCTCTGGTAGTTGAGCTACATTCCTGGTTGCGATCATAAATTTTTCCTTAACATGGTAATAGTGGATGCGAGCAATAGTGTCCCTAGGGAGTTGCTCAGGAATGTGTCTGGGTTTTGGCAGTCTATGAATCCTGTCTATAATTAATTCCTCTAGCAGGAGGTCTGGGAAGGCATCCTTCATTACCGTGGCTAAATAGGCCATCAATTCTTGGGGTTTGACTGTTTCGGGGATCCCCCGCACCTTGATATTGTTCCTCCTGGAACGATCCTCAAGGTCTGCGACTTTTGATCTGAGCCATTGAATGTCATCGTCATGGTCGTTGTGCGCATCCACCATTGCATTAAAGGTTGTAGTGAATTCGCCCATCTTACTTTCAATATGGGTCACTCTGCTGCTCACAGCTTTGACCTCGGTTTTGCACTGTTTGACTAGTTGCAGCATGTCCGTATGGATTGCGCTCCGCAGGGACAACAACATGTCTTTCATAGTGGAGTCCATCACTGGAGCATTGTTGGTGGGGAAGGCCGCAATGGCGTCCTGGAACTCTAGCGTGTCATCTATTTCCACCCCCCTGCTTTCTGCTTCAGAACCTGAGGGTGAGGTGTCTGTCATCCTCTGTTTAGTCTTGGCAGGGCTATTTGAGGCAGACGAGGCTCGGGAGACTGGAATGCGCTGTCTCCGCTCCTCTGCTGGAGTGCTGTCTCCTCTCCATCCTCCTCCGCCATGCGGGGAGGACGGGCACGCATTTCTGGAATCTTGGCCGGCGCCATCTTGGCCGTCCGTGCGGCTGGAGCGGGCGAAAAAGTCCGCGGCATACTCTCTAACGGTAGCCCACCTTTAGCTGTCAGTTTCTGGAAAGATTGGGTGCCTTTCGTCGCTGTAGTCCGCTCCGGAGAGTATTCTCGGCAGGAGCTGTGTGTCTAAGCAGCCATACACTCTGCCGTCCGGCTCCGTCCCCCAACAAAATACTTTTAACAGGGTACATTCCACACTGTACTGCGACGCAGCGCATAAAATACACTACATAACAATACAGTTCCAAGCATACAAATAAATTACATTCGTTCTGCGGTATGATGCCTGATGTGTTGTGCAGAGGAATAATACCCCGAAACATCACATCATGCATTACCCTGAAAGCATTACCAAAAACATTACCAAAAACATGTCAAGTCATACAGTCTTAGTCAAAGTCAAAATCAAAATGGCATTTTCAATGAGCAACAGGTGTGATGGGGGGGGGGGGGTTGGAGAAGGTGGGGTGGGGAGGGGGGAAAAGAGTTCACAAGCCCGAAGCTTTATTGAACTGCCAAAAAGGGTACATAGTGGTGGGAGGGGGGGGAGGGGAAAGTAGGTGTAGTTTCCCCAGCAACACATATTCACCTTTTCTTTCACTCCATTGCTGCTCAATACACCCCCCAGGAGCAGAGTGAAATATATGTCACTTCCAGGTGTGGGGGAGCATGTGAAGCACTCCTCTTTCCCCTTTAACAGTGTTGATGTTTTGTGATTGACCCAACACACATGGACAGGGAGAAAGTCCTGTAAGATTCAACAAATTGGTTTGGTGCTTACACAATGCTTTCCTTCTTTGGAAAAGTGAACTATTAAAAATGGGAGAACTTAGTTGTAGTAATGTAATGAAATATAAAATCCATTGCCAGGCAGGGTTTTTATACCAGAAGAGACCCTAGTGGTGTCTGCTGTCATAAATGTCCCCCCAGCCAGTCAGTGGGTAATGAGTCATACATGCACAGCTCATATCAAATCAAGGCTGCTGTATGCACATGTGATTCAAGCCATTCAAGTAGCCGAAGATACAAAATGCAGAAGGAACACCAGGTAAATATGAAAGCTGCAGGGAAGCCATGACAACGCTGCACTGGAGGTCTCCATTTGCAGGTAAGTGTGTCATAATGTGCTAGTATGCAGTGCATACTAGTACATTATGACTTAAACCTACAGGGGAGCCAGCTTTTTTGATTTTTAAGACTTGACTTTACTACAGCTTTAAATGACCCTGTTACTTTACCATGTGTGAAAATCTCAAAAGAAAAGCTCTATTTGTTCTGGAAGTTCAAAGTTACTTGTAATGCAAGGTGTTTGCAGGTCTGTCTTGCAGAGCAGAGATTAAATGGTCCCTTTACTTAAAACTACTTTTGAAATCAAATTAGTTCCCTAATCTTACCTGCACATACAATACATAGCATTCTGAGTGGAAAATAAAAGAAGCTTGCATTTACTCTTTGATAAATGAAAAAATACAAAGCACAAAGTCACCGTGCAGAATACAGATTCACTGCAGCTGTTTGTGACAGTAGTTTCAACATCTCTATGACAGTATGTTCTTTATATGACTTATTATTTAACCATTTTCATTCAAGGTATATGGTAACTGGAATAGGAAATTATATGTTTATTATAGGAAATATAGGTTTATTAAAGACTATGATTTGGGCTAGATTTCAATCATCTCCCAAGTTTTTTAAGCAGCTAGCATAAAATAAGTGTTTTGTTTTCCCCACTAGCTAGTGAATTTACTAAATCAACTTAGCAGACTTATGGGTAAAGGAAAATTACAGGTAGTATATACTTTATATTTTTTTGGAGAATTTTCAACTAAGCCCTTGTACATACGGTCGGAGATTCCGTCTGAATCTTTCCTATCGGATTGTTTTGTCGGACATTCCAACTGTGTGTGGTCTGCATCGGAATATCCGACGGACCAACTTTTCCAACTCGCCGGTAAAATTTTCCGACAAAATGCTCCGATCGGACATACTCCGATCATGTGTAGCATACTCCGACGGACAAAGTGCCACGCATGCTCAGATCAAATTCCTAGACCAAAGCTATTGGCTACTAGCCTGAACGTAGTCCCATTGTAACGAAATAACGTCATCACGTTATGTACAATCGGATTTTCCGACAACTTGGTCCGGCCTTGTGTATGCAACATCACTTCCGGACCTCTTCCGGAATTAATCCGTCGGAATAACTCCGATGGATTTGGTTGTCGGAATCTCCGACCGTGTGTACAAGGGCTTAGAGCTCCCAACATCATCCCATATGTTTAACAATTCTATTATATGCAGTTTAGGTATACACCCTTTCCCAAAGGCTTAACATTTTTATATGGGATAAGGCAAAATCAATATAGTAATTTACATCTCTAAAAGGGTCCCAGAAGAATAAAAGTTTAGAATCCACCTTCACTCACCTACAATCTCTGTTGCACCATCATACTCTTCTTGACTTCCACTCCCTCCACTTCCACTTCCACTCTATCTTCAAATTTACTTTCACAACATTTTTTACCAGGGATTTACTGAAGAAAAAAGTATAATTTTTTTTAAAATGCCATTAATTTTTATTTTGTTTTGTATAAGCATTTTTTCTTAAATACAAAGTCAACTAAATCCATTTACATAAAAAGAAACACATATCGTCCATGGGGAATTTTGGGACTTTACATGAAGCACAATAAATGCCTCCCTCCCTGATTTTTACCCATTTTTTTTCAATATATGTTTAGGGATGGAGGTGGTTTTCATTTAGATTGGCAGTGTTCTCCTGCCATCTAGGTTTAGTTTTACACTTGGCGGTACAATTCTCCAATATACCAGCATCCTGGTGGTGTGCTCTAGGCAACTCGACCTCAGGGCCATTTGTTGTTTCATACCCATGAGCTGCGATGTGCTCTGGGTGTCCCTCCCCCCATCCTTCCACCTGGGTTAGGGGCGGGAGGGTCGGCTGAGGGGTTTGGGTGGTCATCAACAGTGCATCTGCGCCACGCACTGTGCTCCGCATGTGACGTCATCATTGGGTACATAAGGCACCTCCCTGGACATGGATTCCTCTGCTTCACACGAGTAGACAGAGCACATCATGGAAACAATGTGCTCCACTGTGCACACATTCAAAGTAATCACTATAGAATACCCACACATTGTTCTTCAGTGGGCTGTTTCCCTCCTTTTCACCCTTTCTCACTTTTTTATGTTTCCTTTGTGATTGCTCGCTTTTCATGTGATGGTCTTATAAACTTTCTCGTTTTCACTTTCCCTGTTGGTGCTTTTTCATTATTACCTTACTCACCCATCCTCCACTATTCTTATGCCTTTATTTGGCATTTACCCTTTTATTATTTTCACCATTGTCACATTTCTTATAATGGATACGGTTTCATCCATTACAGATCTCACTGACAATTATCCTTTCTGCTGATCATATTTTGAGATTATTATGGAGATTGGATACTCATGGTCCGGTGATGTTGCACGTGCGCCCTGTGGCTTTGGGCTTTTAACTACCTCAGCTACCGGGATAGACTATCCCTTTGGCCCTGGCCTTACCCATACCACATACTCCTCATGTACTTAGTACTGACTAACTTGTCCTTTTCTGTTGTGCCCATTCCAACATTAGATCCAATTATACATTGTTGTTTATAGATATCCTTTAGCATCCATCCCTGAGGAAGTGTTTTCATACACGAAAAGCATTGGGAATTCAAGGATGCAGCTATGCGCCCTAATAGGACTACATCTAGATATAATGTCTATTCAGTTCCATCATATTATATATCTAATATTATTCTGTATCCAACCGTTGTTTTCTGCTGCCAAGCCCACACATGTATATACATGAATTTATACTGTTATGTATAATTATTTTCATATTTTTATTGATCATGTCATGTACTTTCATTAATTTATGACTAATTTGTCATGTGTGCATCCATATTATGTGTCATTGCTCTATACACAATATGCACCTCTGCAATGAATGTTATGCATTATATTTGATATGCCAATAAACATGTTCCAGCATATCTTAACCTAACCTGTCAGTCACCTCAATCAAAGTCCCAACTACACTCTATTTTATAACAATATTAGTTTTTGACACAAAAATAAGCAGGGCAATAACTTCACCAGGTTGTAGAAATTTTACACAAAGACCTGAACAAAATAATGGAGTGGGCAACTACATAGCAAATGAGGTTTAATGTGGAGAAATGTAAAATAATGCACTTGGGAGCAAAAAACATAAATGCAAACTACTGACTAGGTGGAGGACCGCTGGGGGAATCAAAATCTGGGGGTCCTAGTAGATGACTGAGCAATAGTATTCAATGTGAAGCTGCAGCTACTAAAGTTGGCAGAATTTTTGGCATGCATATAAAAGGGGATATACTCCAGGGATAAAATGATAATCCTGCCACTTTATAAAACTATGGTTAGGCCACATCTGGAGTACTCCATCCAGTTCTGGTCACCAATCCTCAGAAGGGATGTGCTGGAACTGGAGTGAGCACAAAGAAGGGCAACAAAATGAATAAGGGGCCTGGATGACCTCAATTACGAGGAAGGACAACAAGCACTAAATGTATTCTCGCTGGAGAAGCAATGCTTGAGAGGGGATATGATAGAAATATGCAACACAGGAAAAAAAAATATTCAGTCTCAGGGAATGTAAGAGGACATGAGGCCACACAATGAGATTGGAGGATAAGCAGTTGCTTATGGTTGGGGACCATCACCGCTGGCCACACACAATCATGTGCACGAGCTCCAGCATGGGGATTTGCGTGTGTAAACATATGAAACCCTGTGCTGTCAGAGGAGAAGAACCATATAGTTTGTTCCTACTAAGTAGGAAAAATGATATGTCACCTCTCCTAGTCACTCCCATCCCTATACAGTTAGAACACACTGAGGGAACACATAATTAACCCCTTGATCGCCCCTAGTGTTAACCCCTTCCCTGTCAGTGACATTTTTACAGTAATCAGTGCATTTTTATAGCACTGATCGCTGTATGGTCTCAAAAAGTGTCAAAGTGTCTCCGATCTGTCTGTCGCAATGTTGCAGTACCGCAAAAAAATGCAGATCGCCGCCATTACTAGAAAAAAAACAATAATAATAAAAATGCCATAAAAATGCCATAAATCTTTCCCGTAGTTTGCAGACACTATTTCTTTTGTGCAGACCAATGAGTATACGATTATTGTGTTTTTTTTTTACCAAAAAATATGTAGAAAAATAGATATTGGCCTAAACCATGAAGAATTATTCTTTTTTTTAATTTGGGGGGTATTTATTATAGCAAAAAGTAAAAAATATAGTTTTTTTTCAATCGTAATTGTAGCTCTTTTTTTGTTTATAGTGCAAAAAATAAAAAACACAGAGGTGATTAAATACCACAAAAAGAAAGCTCTATTTGTGGGGAAAAAAGGGCGCAAACTTTGTTTGGGTATAGCGTCCAATGACCCAGCAATTGTCAGTTACAGCAATGGAGTGCCAAATTGTAAAAAGTGCTGTGGTCGGGAAGGGGGTAAAACCTTCCGGGGCTGAAGTGGTTAAATTGTGCAGGGGTTTTTTCACTGTCAGGGCAATAAGGCTGTGGAACTCTCTTCCACAATTGGTGGTGGGAGCAGGGAGTATGGATATTTTTAAAAGACTTTCGAATGTGCATCTTAAAGAACACAACATACGTGGAAATAGGAAATAATTATAGGCACTGACTCACATACACCTACACAGGTTGAACTGGATGGACTATTGTCTTTATTCAACCTCACCTACTATGTAACTATCTACGCAACTATGGATTATCCAGTTTGTCATAGTCCAAATCAAACTCATCTTGATTGGGTCAAATAGATATATATATATGTTCTTCATACCCACCCAGCACAATGTTTTATATAAGCTTTATCACCAGTATCGGCCATTATGTGCACAGGATGCTGTAGAAGGAAGAATATATAATACATTTTTTGCTGCGGGGAAACTGAAGAGAAGAGATGCACAGCATATACTGGCTGAGAAAGTCTGTCTGTATAGCCTGAGAAGTTGAAGTTCATTGGCTTTATGTCACAATGCTGACATAAATGATTTGTGACCTGTTAGATGGGATTTTCACATAAACGTAAAAAGACTGGGTCAATGGACCCTTTTGGAATGTATTTTTTATGAGGGAAAAAAAATCTATTTCACTCCTGTTGATTCGCTGCTGCAAGAGATATGCAAGCTGTTTTATGGGTCAAAAATGTTTCTGGGGATTATAGGGAGGGCCACCAATGTGGTAGCAAATAACCTAATATCACTTCACCTTATGGATGAGTGCCATTCTTTGTTAAGATTGTGTAGTATACAGTATATATATAATATATAGCAGAATGGATTGTTCCATTTGGTTAGGAGGGAACAAAGTACCTCTGCTCTAACTAACCTAAATAACCATGGTGGTATGATTAGAAATAATCCAAGGTCTGCTATTCAGAAAATTTGTAATTTCATAAGTCATGGTTCATAGTACAGTCAAAGGCCTAGCTTGCTTCTTGGTAAAGGAAATGTATGTATGTTTTGGTAAACGTACTGTCTTGCTGCTTTCCAGTAAAGTCCCTTTTTTCTCATTATTATGGTAGTATTGTGTGCAATTTGTTTTTCTTTTTTTAGGCAAGATTTGGGAGGATTCATAGGGGTTTCTCTGGTGGTTTTATGCTGTGTTTCTGAAGAAATGTCAGAAGACCAAATCATTCACTTTAATTCCAAATGTTTTCTATTACTAGCCACTTTATTCTGATGGAAACAATTTAAATCAGTGGTAAAAAAACATTTTAAATCAGTCATACTGGGCATGAGTGGCTGGAATCAAGCCTGAATGGGTTCAATTAGCTGACTTTACTTATTTCCATAAGTGGGTTCATTTCACTAGAGGGCAATTACTTTTTAATAGAGAAAGTTTGTGATGTTTTCATTTATTCATTCATTTTAATAAAACAGAGTCATTTATTCACTTGGGTGATCATTATCTAATATTACATTTTGGCTAAAGACTAAAAAAAAAATTCAGTTTTGAAATAATAGTGGAAATAAGGAAAGGGTCAAGCATATTTATCTATCTATATTGCTGTATATCAGAGATCAGTTGCTTTTGCTTAAGTGGCCCCAGGGCTGCAAATATAGAACATTTGCATATTCACAAAAGAGTACAGAGTTTTAAAGTAAACTATTTCTGAGGGCTTCCATTCCTGAACTCTTTTGGAGTCAACATTGCAGCCAGGTAATTTGAATTTACAGAATCTGAAGTCAGCAAAGGCAGCCTTCATGTTTCTCAGTAATTGTTTCCTTGAGGCTGGCTTCACACTAGTGCGAATTGGATGTGAGTTTCCCTGCATCCAATTCGCATGACAGGTGAGTGTGCCCGGCTCTCAATGGAGCCGGTTCACACATCTCTGTGGCGGCTGTGGAGTGTATTGCACAGTGGTCATGTGCGTCTTTGGCTCTGTTTCAGGTCCTAATTCAGGCATTTGGGCCTGATTTGTCCCTGGAATGGAGAACATGGACACACTAGACCCCTGCTGTGAGCCGCATCCGATTTAAGTGTGAACCCAGCCCTAAAGAGCAATCTTTGGTAATAAGTCTAAATTTTACCTTATCTCAGATTTATAGAATCCATGGCCTTCATATTCAGTTATTTTTTCAGTGTCTCTGCGGGGTAAATTTTCTAAAACAGGAGAGTGCAAAATCTGGTCCAGCTCTGTATAGAAACTTACAGGTTGTATTGTCTAAGCTTAATTGAACACGCTGATATTAGAAGCTCATTGGCTACCATGCACAACTGCACCAGATTCTAAATGCTCCAGTGTGACATTGCAGGTAATTGAATGATATAGTGCTGTGTAGTTTTTCTCAGTCTGAAATAGAGAATGTGTCACTTAGTATTAAAGCCACGTACACATGACCATATTTTCTGACAGGAAATGTGTGAAATCCAACCCTTTGTGTGCTCCATCATTGAATGGCAGGTTTTAAAATTTTTTACAGACAAATGTCTGTTGTCAGATTTTCTTTGCGTGTGTACACACGTCCATCGGACAAAAGTCCAAAGTACAAACACGCATGCTCGGAAGTAAGGACGAGTCAGAAGCAGTCAGTCTTGTAAAACTAGCGTTCGTAATGGAGAATTAACATTCGTGATGTGGAAAATTATGAAATCTCCAAATGCAGCTCACATTCTCTTCTTCTTTATAGTGGTATAATAATGAAGCTGCTTTGCTGGTGATACTGATGGAGTTCTGCCAAACATATTTATAAAGTCTTTTTTTTCTAGTGATATCAAGATTTTTAATTTTTTTGGGGTCAAGTTACCACAACACCATTATCCCGTAGTTTAGAAGATCAAAGATACAATGATGTTAGTGTCCCTTGTTAATTTTACAATGTATTTTTAAAATGTACCTACCTACTCCAAACTGTCATTTGAAGTAAAACACATAGCCAAGTATTTTCTGTTTGATTATTTTTATTTACTAGAAGGTCTTATAAAAATCAAGAGGAATGCAGCTATGGAGAAACTGTTGGAATTGGTGAACCCTTTGTACCCCAGGGCAGGCCTCAATTATGTGAAGGAAGGTCCTGGACTCTGAGACATTGAGAGCAGCAGCAGATGACTGGTATGTCCCCAGGCTGTGGTATTACAATAGCCTGTGTTTTTTGACAGACCAGATTGAACCCAGGCCATCACTTTCAATGCTCCCTCCCACATTGGCTGAGGCCATTTTTTTTCTTATGCATTATTAAAAAAAAAAAAAAAAAATGCAAAAAAGGATACATGTTATCTGACATCCAAATAAAAAATAAATAACTTAACCAAAAAGTTCATTCTCAGCATACAAAAATAAATAAAGTATAACATCTAAAATCATAATTTTTGAATGAAAAACAAAAAAAATTGTAATTATATGTATGAGAATCCCCAGCCCAGTGGGGTTGTTGGGGTTATTGGGGGACTTGGGGCTGGGACAGCCAATGTCTGGCATGCTGCTGTGGTGGGTGGGGCTGCTGTGGTGGGGCATCCAAATCATAGATCTAGGTTCTCGATTAAATTTCTTCCCTCCTCCCCTTGTTGAGGAGATGGAGGATTAGTTTGTTGCATATACTCCTTTGGTCCACATCCATCTCCCTCAATTTATTTGCAGTCAGACAGTCAAGTGCATCGGCTGCATCTGGGGCCATAGTGATGACAGTTGCATGGCTCAGGAAGGCAGTTGTGTCTAGGTTTTTGCTTTTCCTGGCCCTTTTAGTAGGAGGGCACAGGGGAGGGATCTGGGACTCAGTGTGACTGCTGGCCACGGGCTCCTCCTGACTGACTCTTTTTCTGTGAATGAAAATGGGACATGGATAAATTTTGGTCATCAATCACACACAATTTGGAGCTCATGACTGTTGCAAATTGAATGTTGAGAAATAGAAAAGACTATCATTCTGACCCCAGCATTTTTCCTTCTAGTCCTAATCATTTTTTGCCACTACTGTCTATTGATATTGAAACCACTTCGTTAAAGCAGAAATTTAGGAACAATAACATCTAGCTATCATCATTCTATTTTTAGATACAAATATGCTAGCAATGCTATACCTGAGACAAGCTGGGCTCCTCCACATCTTCATCCTGTGTCGAAGGACCAGGGTGGACCTCAGGAGCTATGGCCTCAACCAATGAGGAAGGGAGTGTTGACAATGATGTCCTGGGTTGGGTTTGGTCGGACAAAAAAAAGCAGGCTGTTGTAGTACAACAGCCTGGGGACATATATGCCATCTGCTGATGCTCCCGATCTCTGTGATTCCTGGACCTTCTTTTGCTCCCTTGCTCCTATTAAATGTAATCCTCAGGTTCCCAATTTTGCTCTTCACAAAACTGATGTCTGATCTGGAGTACAGAGGATTCACCAATTCAAGAATGCTGCTGCTGCCTTCCTCTTGATTTTATTAGAGTAATCCCTACTTTTCACCTTCCATAGACAGGGCAGCTCCTAGTATTGGTTGATAAACTGGGGCAAAAAGTCTAGTGCAGTGAATTTATCCACCATGTTCAAATATTTATCTGATGCCTGCAAGACAGAACACAAGACCAACCATAATGTCAGGCTTAATTCATAATCTGGTCCCAATATAGGCCTCAATCTAAGCAGTATAGGCCACTAACACCACAGATGCCCCAATTTACATTTGTACCTTTGTTTTATGGCTCTTTTTGCGTGTTGGTGTTGGCGAGCATTTGTCTTCCACTTCCAGATCGCTCCTACTTCCGTTACATTGATGGCACGTTATGGCTTTGTATACACTGCACATGCATAAAACTCTGCCCCTGTCCTTCTTTCTAGTGTATTTCCCGCTTCTCCTCTTTCAGGGCAGTGGGAGAGCAAATGGTGGCGAGACAGCAAGTGTGTGGGGAGAGCAGCTATGAGGAAAACCTGGAGAAAGACACTTCCAGATCCAGGAGGAGCTATAATGCCACAAATGGCGTTTGAAGGAATGGTGGAGATGGTGGACATCTTTTTTTTTTTTTTTCTTTTTTTTAAGACAGTTTTTATTGAGGAAAATGCATAGATGTACAGAAAATTACAATATGCTGGAAAAACATTATGTAAACACAATCAGAGTTCTTGGCAGGAACGAAATCAAACATTGAGCATTTGAACATACAAACTTTCGTAGGGTAGCTTAGCTACCTTGGGTTACAACTTATCAGAGATAAATGAATTCAGGTTAGCTCTCACAAGGTAGAAGACGAGGGAGTCAAAAATAGAAAATAAAAAAAGGTCAAAATGCGTTGGTATGTTGTGGGGCTGTAAAAGGATCTCTATCCTCAAACTTAAAGCCAATTCAGTCTGGGGGTGCGGACGTGCGGGGTTCATTTGAAGATAAGGCTAATTGAGCCTGGGTGAGAGCCTGCAGCCCATGGAGGCTTGTTCTTGGAATCTTGCATACCAGGCCGTTTCGGGGGGGGGGCCCGTGGTGAAAGTCAGTGGACCGCAACAGTGGATTGTACTTCCGGGATTCTGTACTGCTGATATTTAATTGCATACAGTGAGTCTACAGAGTGAGGGGGTGGGATCAGGATGGGGAGTGATTAGAAGGGGGAGGGGGGGCAAGGGGAGGATGGTGGACATCTTAATGAGGACAGACTATGATGGGAAGCATGGACCTTACAGAAACCCAAATGCCAGAAAGTTCAATATCATGGCTAAAGTTTTGAGAAGTCTTCACAAGAATTTTGGGATATGACAAAACAAGGATCAGTTGAGAAAACGCTGGTCAGACCTAAATTGACAGAGGAAGATCAATATAGAAAGATCAGGAAAGTGCTGCGAAAAAGAAAGTATTTGTCCTGTGTTCCTATTATTACCTTTGTGTTGGTCCATGTTCTTTTCTTTACTATTCTACAGTTTAAAATGCCATGTTTTATTTTCATGGACACAGGAATCATTTGCGGGACATTAAACATTGTTTGATCGACCACTAATACCTTATTATTGTTTACCTTTTGTTATTGGGAGATGCATGTTAAGTGTTTGTAACTAATGAAATGTCAACTTTATTCAGTGCCAGTAGAGGACACAGTCACGTACCTTACAGCGGCGTCCGAATACTGGGGGTGGCCTCTTGCACGGTTCCAGTCTCAACACCCCTGGTAGTGAGGACAGGGAGTGATGAGGCAGCAAAAGGGTGCAGGCGCCTGCAGGTTGAAGATTGAGGCTTGAAGACACTGGATCCTCACGGAGTAAAAAGTGTAGATTGGTTCAGCGGGAGCCAAGCAGGTATGTAGAAATACTGCACATCAGGAACAGGCAAGGTTGACAACTGGCTGGCGACGAGGTACAGGAACGGAAGGCAGGTTCATAGTCAAGGACAGGCAAAGGTTTGGCAACGTGCTGGCAGCGGGGTACAAAGTGAGGAGGCAAGCCAAAGTAGAGAGTCCAAGCTAAGGTCAGTATAGTAAATCCAGGTAAGTAGTAAGCAGGGGTGATCCAGAAGAATAGAAGAAAGAACTCTACCAAGCAAAGGGCTCTCCAAGATCTTTGTGATCTTTGGAACATGGATGAGGATGACGATCTGGTTGTCTGGTCTCAATATTCCCAAACTGCTCTACCTTTTCAACATACCACATTTAGACCCAAGTCTATTTTCAATCCCAGCCAATCCAAGGGACCCTATTTGTCTACGTTTTATCAAGTAGTCTATAAGGAGCTCACTGATCTCTGCTCATCCCAGCCTTCCAGGTCCTATTATTCTATAAATAATCTCAGCTTTTTAGAACATTCTGCTCTTAAATCTCTTAGTACCAACTCAGAGATTGTTATCAAACAAGCAGATAAAGGAGTAGGCATAGTCTTACAGGATATATCTGACTATGTGAAAGAAGCAAAACGTCTCCCGTCTGACCTGATTACCTATGAAAAACTTACCAAAGACCCTCTACCAAAATTCATTGAGGAATCTAATATTTTAGTAGCACAAGCTCAGACAGCTGGTGTCCTAACCAAAACTGAGGCAGCCTTTTTTAAGAAACTTTTTTTTTCAAGTTCCATATATATATATATATATATATATATATATATATATATATATATATATATCATCTGCCCAAAATCCATAAATACTCGAGTAATCCACCAGGCCGCCAATAGGGGCCTCTATGGACAGCATTACCACTAGATATTCATTATATATAGATAATTTTTTGCAGCCTTTAGCCCAGTCACTTCCCTCTTATATAAGGGATGGCACACATTTGATTGAATTATTAAGTCCGTACACCTGGGAACCATCTTATTTGTGGGTATTCCTGGACGTTTGCTCTCTATATACATCAATACCACATCAAGTGGGCCTACAAGCAGTTGCCCATTTCCTTAATAAGGATTCTACCATTAATCCACAGCAAGTTGATTTTCTTCTTTTGGCTACTCAGTTTTATTTGGAGCACCATTATTTCTTGTTTGATGGCAATTTTTACTTACAAAAACAAGGAACTGCCATGTGGGCCATTTTCGGCCAGAGTTACGCAAACTTAACCATGGGGCTGTGGGAGACCTGGTGTGTGGATGTTAATGGTCCACAATCCGCACACCTGGTCTTCTACGGCTGCTATATTGACGATATCATTATCATCTCGGATGGATCATTGGGATCCGTTCAAGACTTTGTTGCCTATTGTAATACCAATAACTTTGGCCTGAAGTTTACCTCAGTTGTGGAATCTGAGTCCATATGTTTTTTGAACCTGGAACTGTCTCATTCAGATAATACTATCTTAGCTAAAAATTATACCAAGCCGGCAGCTGGCAATTCATTTTTGCATTACTCTAGTTGTCATTACCCCAGATGGGTAAAGAATATCCCAAAGAGTCAATTTTATCATCTCAGACGCAACTGTATGAAGTTGGAAGACTATACCTCCCAGAGTTCAGTATTTAAAAAGAAGTTCCTTGATAAAGGCTACCCTACCAACATTATAGATGAAGCTTGTGCATCCTTCTAGACTGAGGATTTGCCTATTCCATCGACTAAACATACTTCAGAACCACCTGTCCGATATATTACACAGTACCATTCTGATTACAAGAAAATTGAGAGCTTTTTTAGAAAACACTGGTCAGTTTTGACACAAGATCCTCATTTATCTACAACTTTTTCTGACATTCAAAAATTTGCCTACAGAAGGGCTCCAAGTATAAAGAGCAAAATTGCTCCAAGTAAAATGAGGCCTCAGACCAAACAACATCAACTTAAACAACTTACGCTCATTCCCTTTGTAGGCATGTTCCGATGTAATACAGCATTATGTCTGACATGCTCACATGTATCCCATGGTAAAAAATCCTTTACCATCAATGGCAAAACTTTTCTCCTCAGTTCTTTTTAAAATTACTCTACCTCATACTTAGTGTACTGTATATCTTGCCCGTGTGGCTTCATATATTGGTAGAATGATTAGAGCATTGTGAGCTAGATTTTGTGACCATAGCAGAGCAGTGCAGGCCAAGAATCCTAAATACAGCGTGGCACGTCATTTTCTCATACATCACAACAGTAACATTTCAGACTTGCAAGTATGGGCTATTGAATCCATACCTGATAAATATTCTTCTGCTGAGAGGTTCTCGCTATTGTGTAAGCAAGAAACTTTCTGGATATACACGTTAAATTGTCTGTCGCCTCATGGGTTGAATGAAGATATTGAAGTAAACACTGTCATCTAGCCATGTGCGTTTTTTTAAAAAAACGCACAAATGGCACTTATTATTATTTACATCTAGACAAATTATGTTCTTTTTTAACCAATCATTGCTCTTTTTTAACTAATCATTACTATTGTTGTGCGTTTATGTTGAAGAATTTCTTTTACGAAAAGCCATCCAGTTTAACAGTAGCCTGTATTATTAATGCTTCTTTTTTGACGGTTTGCTTTTGCGATTGCTCTTTTATACTTAGATTTATAATTAATTTTACTAAAGAATCTCTTGGGGTACATGGAGATATATGTGTGTATGTGTTTGTATACACATGTTCTTGCAGGGGTGCATATGTGTGTATGTGTGTACATGCGTGTATATATATATGTGTATGTATATGTGTGTATACTGGGTTTCCTTGTATGTTCTATTGCCATATATGTTCCTGTGTATCTTCTCTGATTTGATATTGGTATTCTTCTTAAGTCTATAAATCTTTTTACACATATGTACATATGTATGTATATATATATATATATATATATATATATATATATATATATATATATATATATATATATATATATATATATATATATATTATCTTTAATGAATTGGTCATGTTTTTGGCATTTAGTCTACTCCCAGTGCGTGCATATATACACATATACATAACTATTAATCTTGCATTCTACATGTAGATTTATATATTGTCCAGAGTCATGGTTTTACCATTTTATCTATTATCTATATTTTATTTTTTATTTATTTATTTCCTTATTCATTTAATTTTCTTTATCTGCTAAATAATCCTTATCAATCAATACTTTGCAGTATAGGGTTAACTGGGGCTGATCAGTAACCCTCCCCCCTTAGCCCTTTTAAGTCATGTCCTTTCCCTTTGGTAGCTGGATCTGAAGAAACAACGGAGTTGTGAAACGCGTCATCCCATTGGCTACCCGTATCATGTGACTTTCGGTCCTTCGTTGTTTGCGCTTCAGGCTGGAATGCACTTCCGCTTCCGGTTTCCGTTCCCCGAATAAAGCATAGGACGCTAGTATACTGTATCCTGGGCATTCTGGAAATCCCCAGTGGATACTATAAGGACACCATAGCAGCACCAACAGCGATTTTGCTAGCACCCCTGGACCATCCTTGCACCCAGCCTGGTTGTATACCAACAGGACAGCATCGTGGACTGCAGAAGCACTGTGTCACTCTGGAAATATTTACATGCCTTTATTCATACCATTTTTGTGAGTAGCCATTTGGCTTTGATTTTAATGATTAAATAGTGTGTTTTTTTAAACTGCACTTAGTGTGGCACACCTGTTCTTCTTCTCTTCTCTTTCTTCTTTGTCATTTCAGAGTGTTTGCTTCTACTCTAAAGGTTGCTGCCTACAGTGCTTCTCTATGAACTTATTTTATCTTATTTGAATGACTTGGACTTATTAAAATTGATTTATTTCAAGCACCATCCATTTTTGTGCCCCCCTTCCCCCTCCCATTGTAACTAATTCTGGATATTCAGTTGATTTTTTGCGCCATTAATTTCTTTTTTTCTTGATCCAAAAGAATAGTCAAAAAGGCCAGGTAATCAGTAACAAGGTAACAGGTACAACAGCGGCCAGGTATCTCAGGAACGATCTGAAGACGATCCAGCACTGGTATCAGGTCAGGACCCTGTTTATATATGGTGTCATGTGCCAGGATTGGTGGACGTGGTCATGCGTGCGTGAGTGCGTACACATGCTCGGATTGGCACGCGAGTGCGCCCACATGTTCGTATTGGCGCGTGCGTGCGTCCATTCGTTCTGGAACTCGTTCGCCTCTGACGGGGACACCACGCATGGCCCTTAGCATTAACGGAATTAAAATAAGCAGCTGCTACACTGGGACGGACATTCACACGGTGAGTTCACTGACAGTGCCCCGCCTTAAGGGCAGCCCCCGGATGCCTCTTCGAACTAAACCTTTAGGGCGGAAGCAATGAAAGGCCCGTATAAGCCTCCGGGCATGGAAATTTGCTTCGGGCTCCCAGAAATTGTCTTCTGGACCAAAGCCTCTCCATTTGATTAAATACTGGTTTTGTCCTTGTCGTTTCCTATAATCTAGAATGGCCTCAATCTCAAATTCCTCCTCCCCATCTACCATCACAGCTTCTGGAGGACCTATCTCACGATCCGGAAAGGAATTGGGTACATCTGGTTTAAGTAATGAAGCATGGAATACGGGATGGATCCTGAATGAGTTGGGGAGTTCAAGTTCATAGGCTACTGGATTGATTTTCTTCTTAATTGAAATAGGCCCCAAGTATCTGGGTCCCAATTTTTAGAGGGACATGCCAGTTTCAGGTTTGCAGTTGAAAGCCATACATGGTCACCGACTTTTAGGTCCAATTCCCCCCATCCTTTTCTTGTTGAAGAATCTTTTATTGTCCTCCTGTGCCTTGGAGATGGTTTCCTTAAGCACCTGATTGTTAGTGACAAAGAAATCCAGCCTACAGCTGGTACAGGAGAATCTGGTATAAATGTTGGCAGAAAAGAGGGATGAAAACCGTAATTAGAGAAGAACGGTGACTGATTTGTGGCAGAGTGAGTAGAATTGTTGAATACAAATTCTGCCAAATGCAGTAATGAGGCCCAATCTTCCTGGAAAAAAGAAGTGAAACAATGTAATTACTAGACATGGGCGCCGTCAATAAATTAGTTTTGTTCTGTTCCATTACGGTTCGTATTAAAATTAATTCGTACTTCATATTTCGTGTCCGAAATTCCGTTTCAATTCGTACGAAATACGAATTGTCGTTAGGTTCGTTAACTTGTACAAACGTTCGTTACGAGCAATTTAAAGGCAAAAATATACCTCAATATGATAGTCGATGCTGATGGAAGTTTGGTTTTTATCCGAAATACGAAATTCCGTTGAAGAATTTCCTATCCGAAATACGAATTTTCTTTAGATGAGGGGCTCCCACCATCCCTGTGCTGTGCTGACTTCCTCTTGGGGATTCATAAACAAAAGTTTGTATTTCGTACAAAATTCTGACGCATGGCAATTCGTATTTTGGATCCTCCCGAACGTACGAATTTAGGGAAATTCGTACCAATTTGAGTTTCGTACGAAACGAATCGCACATGTCTAGTAAGTACTGCTCCAACGTTTGGTTAGTACGTTCCGTCTGCCCGTTGGTCTGGGGATGATAGGCTGAGGAAAAACGAAGTTAAATGATTAGTGCTTCACACAATGATTTCCTGAATTTTGACATGAATTGAACTCCACGGTCAGAAACAATATCACTGGGGATTCCATGGAGCCTAACGACTTCTTTAATAAATATCCTGGCCATTTCAGTTGCAGATGGAGTTCCTTTCATGGGAATAAAGTGTGCCATTTTAGAAAAGCGATCAACCACTACAAAGATAGAAGAGAACCCTTCAGAGGGAGGGAGTTCAACAATAAAGTCCATTGCGATCTTATCCCATGGTCTTTCAGGAACAGGTAGTGGTCTCAATAGTCCCCATGCTTTATTCTTGCTGTTTTTATTCCTGAGGCAGGTCGGACACGAATTAAAGTAATCCCTACAGTCCCTTGCAATATTTGGCCACCAGAAATGTCTCTGAACTAGATCCATAGTCTTGCGACCCAAAAAGTGACCTGCCAAGGCATAGCCATGACAGACCTGTAGAACGGAAGTGTGGAGATTCTGAGGGATGAAGAGTTTATTTCCCTGCCAGAAGAGCCCATCCTTCTCTTGGAGGTTTTTACCTGGAGGTAATGATGTTCCTCGGGATGCCTGACAAATCTGTGACATGAAACTAGATCGGGTTAATAAGAAATTCCCAGCTTGCAGGATAGTGTCTGGTGGGGATGAAACTTCAGCCTCTGTGAACATGTGGGATAGCGCATCGGGTTTACTGTTTTTGGACCCTGGTCGGTAAGTGATATGAAAATTAAAATGGAAAAAGAAAAGAGCCCATCTTGCCTGTCAGGGTCTGAGGTGTTTGGCTGTCCTGAGATACTCTAAGTTCTTATGATCTGTGAAGGTCAGTATTGGGTGTGCTGCCCCCTCCAGGAGGTACCACCATTCTTCCAAAGCTGATTTTATTGCCAGAAGTTCTCGATCCCCCACATCATAGTTTCTTTCCGATACACCTCATTTTTTGGAAAAGAAGGCTACAGGGTGCATTAAGGACTTAGGTCCATGGCGTTGGGACAGGATGGCCTCTACAGCATTTTCTGATGCATCCACTTCCAGGGTATAAGGCAAGGCAGGATCAGGGTGTTTTAGTATTGGAGCGCATGTAAACAGTCCTTTTAGTTTGTCAAACGCAGCTTGGGCTGCTGCAGTCCATTGAAAACAACTTTGTTTCCTTGTGAGCTGTGTGATAGGTACTATAATACTGGAGACATTTTTGATAAATTTCCTGTAAAAATTGGAGAATCCAACAAAATGTTGTACCCATTTCTTGTCGATTGGAGGTGGCCAGGACAAAATGGCTGAAACCTTCTGAGGATCCATTGCCACACCCTCAATTGATATCACTAGGCTGAGAAAGTGAATGGTCTGGCGCTCAAACTCACATTTCTCGGCTTTAGCATAGAGTATGTTTTGTCTTAATCTGAGAAGACTTGTTTCACATGATCACGATGTGCTTCTAAAGATGTCAAAAATATCAAAATATCGTCCAAGTAGATGATCACGAATAAATCCAAAAAGTCCCTGAAAATATCATTGACGAAATGTTGGAAAGTAGCTGGTGCATTGCAGAGTCCGAATGGCATAACCAGGTATTCGAATTGGCTGAAGCATGTCCGGAAAGCTGTTTTCCACTCATCCCCTTACGGATTCTGATTAAATTATAAGCACCCCGTAAATCCAGCTTTGTGGAATATCTTCGCCAAACGAAGTCTCTGGAATAGTTCTGGGATCAGTGGGAGAGGATAGCGGTTTTTAATCGTTATTTTGTTCAAGTCCCTGTAGTCCACACATGGGTGGTGAGAATGATCCTTTTTCTCGACGGAGAATATCCCAGCACCAGCTGGAGAAGAAGAGTGTCGGATGAATCCTTTCTTGAGATTCTCGTCAATGTATTCCCTGAGGACCAGGAGTTCAGGTTCTGACAAAGGAAAAATCTTTCCAAAAGGAATTTCTGCCCCTGGTAATAGTTTGATTGGGCAATCATAAACCCGATGAGGGGGAAGAGTGTCGGCCTTTTGCTTGTCAAAAACATCTAAGAAGCTGTGATATCCAGATGGGACCAGTTTTTTGAGTCTCAGATATAGGCCTTAGGCAGACAATGACTGGGACCAAATGGTGGGAGGCCTTGAGGTAGTTCTGGAGGCAGTAGACAGACTGAAAAACCACCTCACTGGTCACCAAATTTATTTGGGGGTTATGTGCTTGTAGCCATGGCATTTCCAGAATGATTGGAAATAGTGGCGAGGAGATGACGTCCAGGCGGAGTAGTTCCTGATGGTCGGGTTGTATGTTGGCAGATAATGGTTGGGTTTCATGAGTAATAGGGCCAGATCTGATGTTTGATCCATCTGCTAGCCGTATGGAGAGTTGACATTGCTTGGGTATTAATGGAATGTTGTGTTGTAGGACGAAAGCATGGTCAATGAAGCAGCTGCAGGCGCCAGAATCAACTATAGCCTGGACCCGGCATGTTCCTTCTGGAAGCTGTAATGAAATGGGGACAGTGATGTGAATAGATTTTGTCAAAGGCAATGCACTGGGTTCATGAGGCAAAGAGCTGGACTTACGGGTCTTGTTTGGGCACGTATTTGCATAATGACCAGCTTCTCCACAATAGAGGTAGAGGTTGTTCTGGCGTTGACGCTGCTTTTCTTCTGGTGATAGTGGTGAACGAAGCAGACCTATCTGCATTGGCTCTGGAGCTTCAGAGGTGGTAACAGGTACATGGGACGTAGGAATGGGAGGATGGCTCTGAACTTTAGGTAACATCCATGTGGGACAAATTTGACTGATTCTCTCAGATCTCCTCTCCCTTAGAAGACGATCTATTTGGATAGACACTTGGATCAGGTCCTCCAAAGAACTGGGAATTCCGACACGAGCCAACTCATCTTTCAGAGCCTCAGAGAATCCAATGTGGAACTGGTAGCGGAGGGCGGCGTCTTTCCACTGTATCGGAAACTCCACCACCTGAAGTCCGTTACGTAGTCCTCCACTGGCCTACAGCCCTGCTGGAGAGCATGGAGACTGGCCTCTGCAGTTGTAGCACGCTGAGGATCATCATACAATTTTGCCATTTCGTTCAAGAAAGAGCCCATAGTGTCTAACAGAGGGCTGGCTTGTTCCAATAAGCGGTGAGCCCAGGTTTGGGGTTCTCCCTTGAGTGATGAGACTATGAATCCCACCTTTGTGCTTTCCAAAGAGAAGGTACAGGGCTGTAGCAGGAAATATAACTGGCAGGCATTCCTGAAGGCACAGAATTTACTACGGTCTCCAGAAAACCTCTATGGAGTAGGAACTCAAGGCTCTGGGGGTGGCACTTGAAAAGCCACAGTGCTTGGCGACAATGACTCCACTCCAATTTGAGGACAACAATAACATTTGTACACATTTTAGGGGATGTTTAGGGAAAGCACAAAAATGTAGCTGAAAAAATACATTGTTAAGTTACTAGGCTAGGTGTGTATGGGCCTAGAATATCATCCTGGGGAGGTTAGTGAAGGAAAATATGCATGAAGGACAAAAAAGGAACATTAAAAGCTTACAGCATGCATGAGGACAAAGAAATCATTCACAGTATATTACAATAATGGTAATTATGGAATGAAAAAATTATTACAATACATTAGTAAACATTAAATGCATAGAATGTGATGTTAAAGGATGAAACTTACCCAAATATAGTCCTTCTGTCAGACTTTAATAAGGGCAGAAAAGGTCTCTGGAATAATGAGCCCCAGAGCCTGGGGGGAGATCTCAGTTGTAAACTTCAGGTCCTGGAGACTTCTTGTCGCCAAGTACCGCAAGGTGGCTATGAGCCTTTGCTCGGGAGTAATGGCAAGAGCACATGCATGTGTCCTGCTTCTTAATATAGGCGGTCAGCAATGCCAAAAGACAGTGAAAGCAGGGGTCCGTCATCCGGAGATAATTCCTAAAATCATCAGGGTTATTCTCCTGGAGCTCCCGCAGCAAAGGCATATGAGAGAATTGGTTATGATTAAAAAGGAAGTAAACCCTGATGGGTTTACTTCCTCTTTGCTTCCCTGCAAAGGTAAAGCATAATGGGCTACTATGCATCCCATAGTAGCCCATTATGTGTCACTTACCTGACACAGGAGCCAGCGATGTCGCCGCTGCCCCCTCTTCCATGGAGCATCCATCTTCTTTCTGGGTATTGTGGCTCCAGCGCTGTGATTGGCCGGAGCCATGATGACGTCACTCCCGTGCATGCATACGAGAGCCACCACTAACTGCATATCGCCGTTAGCAGAGGCATGCTCAGTGTGGATGAGCGCTGGTGTCTACGGCACATGCGCCATAGACAGCGGTGCCTGTCTTTTGGCAAATATCTCCTAAACCTATCTCTGTGTAGGTTTAGGAGATATTTCTTGGACCTACAGGTAAGCCTTAATCTAGGCTTACCTGTAGGTCAAAGTGGTCTGTAAAGGTTTACAACCACTGTAAGCAACAAATTCCTGGTCCAAGAACTCCTTCTCCTCCTGTTACTGGACTGGACTTGAATCAAAGCAGCATCTCTAAGCCTAATGATGGCACGATCTCTCCGACGAGAATGCAACATGGCCAGTTGATGAACGGCCGTTCAGAAACGAACTGACAAGCACGAACTGAACATCGGAAACAAACTGACAAGCACAAACTGAAAATCAGAAACTATCTGACAAGCATGAACTGAAAATCAGAAAAAAACTGACAAGCATGAACTGAAAAGCGCAAATGGACACTCACCAAACACTAACACGAAATTAGCAGAAAGAGCCCAAAGGGTGGCGCATGACAATTGAACTTCCTTTTTATCGGCTCGTAGTAGGTCTAGTACGTTACTACGTTCAGGATTGTTGGCTTGCAATTGTGTGCCATTTGTATGCAAGACAAGTTTGGCCCATGCCCTTCGGACAAAAGTCTGCAGTTTTTTCGGCGGAAAATCCGATCATGTGTACGAGGCTTTAGGAACTTATACAGCCATGGATGCCAGTAGAAACAAAAATTTAGCGATCAGGGCTGATTTCTGCACACATTACAAAATCTAATATACTAGAGGTTCCTAGCACTAAGCTGTGTACCATGGATAAGTTTAAAGTAAGACTTCAGATTTATTTACAGACTGAGTTTACATTAAAGCTAATAAATTAAAGGGAGATTTCTACCGTTCTGGAATGTCTTCTTGAACTCTGGGCACCAAAACTGTCATTTAAATACATCTCTAAGGCCGCGTACACACGCGGGGACTGTTCGCCCAACTTTGTCCGCTGAACAGTGTTTCGGCAAACAGTCCGCTCGTGTGTGGGCTTTCAGCGGACAGTTTCAGCGAACAGTCCGCTGAACAAGGTTTTTCGGAATTTCCGAAAAACTGTCCGCTGAAACCTTGTTTCAGCGAACAGTTCCCTCGTGTGTAGGCTTGTTCGACAAACTAAGTTCCGCGCATGCTCAGAAAGGCTTTACACGCCGAAAGTTATAATGCAGTGTATAGGACGTCGTATTTTTCGTCCCGTCGTACGTGCCGTTCACGTCATCGCGCACGGTTTCAGCAAACTGTTCGTACGTCGTGTGTGGCCATGTCCGTCCATGCTAATTTTGAGCGGACTGTTTGCCGAAACTGTTTGACGGACAAAGTTGGGCGAACAGTCCCCGCGTGTGTACGCGGCCTAAGTGGTCACAAAATTTTTAAATCGACTTTGTGTGCACCAAATGCCTTTGCAAACTCAGATATTACCTTGCACGTCTAGTTGTAACATCATCCTTGTGTGTCAGATTTAGGGATGAGCCGAACACCCCCCAGTTCGGTTCGCACCAGAACTTTCGAACGGACCCCAAATTCGAACGAACTTTAGAACCCCATTGAAGTCTATGGGACTCGAACGTTCGAAATGAAAAGTCCTAATTTTAACGGCTAATATGCAAGATACTGTCCTAAAAAGGGTTTGGGGACCTGGCTCCTGCCCCAGGGGACATGGGTCAATGCCTAAAATGTTTTTAAAAATGGCCGTTTTGGCGGGAGCACTGATTTTAATGACGATTAAAGTGAAAAAAAAAGTGAAATATTCCTTTAAATATGGTGCCTGGGGGGTGTCTGTAGTATGCCTGTGAAGTGCCACGTGTTTCCCATGTTTAGAAGAGTCCCTGCACAAAATGACATTAAACGGAAATAACACCATTTAAAACTGCTTGCGGTTTTAATGTTATATCTGGTTCCTGCAATATGGTTGAAAATCATTGAGAAAAATGGCATGGGTAGTCCTCCCTGCCCATTACCAGCCTATTTGGGTCTTGTACGCATATTAAGGGGAACCCTGTACCCATATTAAAAAAAGGAAATGCGTGTGGCCCCCAGGCCCTATATACTCAGAACAGCAGTATACAGGCGGTGCAAACAAGACAGGGACTGTGTAGGTTTGTTGTGTTAAGTTGAATCTGTTTGTAATTTTCAACTGGTACATTTTTAAAGTGTAGCTCCAGTCAAAAAAACTATTTTAAAAGCTTTTTGGAAAACATAGGGAAGGGTTATTACCCCTGTATAATTTGTTTTGTTGTCCATCTTTTTTCATCTCACTTGCTGTTGTCTCCTTCCGTTTGCAAGTAGGAGATGTTTGTAAATTGGATGTTTGAAAGTAGGGGCCTGCCCTATATGCTCTGCAGAAATGGCGGAACAAGGTGTTGGTTTTGCCACAACATTGTAAGCCCTCAAAGTGACTCTTGGTGGGCGCTGGAGCGCCCTGCTGTGAACGATTATATCAAGAATTGTAATTACATGTCATTGTTGAACAGTGGCAGAAAAATTGGGCCTTAGGCACTGGTGCTGGTGCCACCACACTGCAACCTCTGCCATATACTCTAGTTTTATTGCAGGAATTAGCCCTGCTGCAAAGCATTGCATCAAAAATTGTAATTGAACGCCCCTGTTAAACAGGGGCAGAAAAACTTGGCCTTAGGCACTGGTGCTGGTGCCACCACACTGCAACCTCTGCCATATACTCTAGTTTTATTGCAGGAATTAGCCCTGCTGCAAAGCATTGCATCAAAAATTGTAATTAAACGCCCCTGTTAAACAGGGGCAGAATTTTTTTTGCCTTAGGCACTGGTGCTGGTGCCACCACACTGCAACCTCTCCCATATACTCTTGTTTGATTGCAGGAATTAGCCCTGCTGCAAAGCATTGCATCAAAAATTGTAATTAAACACCCCTGTTAAACAGGGGCAGAAAAATTGGGCCTTAGGCACTGGTGCTGGTGCCACCACACTGCAACCTCTCCCATATACTCTTGTTTGATTGCAGGAATTAGCCCTGCTGCAAAGCATTGCATCAAAAATTGTACTTAAACGCCCCTGTTAAACAGGGGCAGAAAAATTGGGCTGATGGCATCAACCAGAACCAGAAATGTTCTTCCAACATATCAGCGGAGGAGGAAGAGGATAGACAATTAACATAACAGGACAGTCACTCAGCATCAGCATAGGCAGTCTTGAAGGGATGTGATATTTCAAAAAAAATTATTCTGTTACATCAGCTTCAGGTGCTTGGTAGCTGTGGGTGATCCAAGACTGATTCATCTTGATGAAGGTCAGTCGATCAACTGATTCGGTGGACAGGCGCACCCTGTGATCGGTAACAAAGCCACCAGCAGCACTGAAGGTGCGTTCCGAAAGAACGCTGGATGCAGGACAGGCCAGTAGCTCAATTGCATACTGTGCAAGTTCTGGCCAGTGATCCATCCTCAAGACCCAGTAAGCCAGAGGATTTTCGGTGGGAAAGGTGTCCAAGTCTGACCTTGCCCCTAGGTATTCCTGCACCATGTAAATCAGACGCTGGCGATGGGTGCTGGAACCGATCATACCTTGGGGCTGCGGACTAAAAAATTGTCTGAAAGCATCAGTCAGACGGCCACCTTCTCCACCGCTCCTTCTGACCGATGCCTCAGCAACACGCTGTCCAGGACCAGGAGTTTGTAACCTCCCAGTCTCTGGGAACGCGTTGCACAGACCTTTCTGCAAGGCTTCCCGGAGATGTCTCATCCTCTGCTCCCTCTGCGATGGCAAGATAAGGTCGGCAACCTTACCCTTGTACCGTGGATCAATGAGAGTGGCCAGCCAGTAATGGTCCCTCTCCTTGATCCGAAGAATACGAGGATCCTTCCGCAGGCTTTGCAGGATCAGGGAGGCCATGCAGCGTAGGTTAGCTGAGGCATTCGGTCCGGAGTCCTCTGGGTCACTAAGGACAACATGATCCGCAGCTACCTCCTCCCAGCCACGTACAAGTCCATGTGTTTCTTGGGACTGTAAATCATCCCTACAAGACTGCTGCTGCTGATGCTGATGCTGAGTGCCAGCCTCCACCTCCATGCTGACACAATCATCCTCCTCCTCCTCTTCCTCCTCCTCATCCTCTTCCTGTGTGATGGGTGGCACAGCAGGAACACTGTCTGGATAAAGGGGGCCTTGAGAGGCAAGGAAGTCCTCCTCTTCCTGCCTCTGTTCTGCCTCAAGTGCCCTGTCCATTATTCCACGCAGCGTATGCTCCAAGAGGTGGACAAGAGGTACAGTGTCACTGATGCATGCACTGTCACTGCTCACCATCCTTGTGGCCTCCTCAAACGATGACAGGACAGTGCATGCATCCCTGATCATGCCCCACTGGCGTGGTGAGAAAAAACCGAGCTCCCCTGACCCTGTCCTGGTGCCGTAGTCGCACAGGTACTCATTGATGGCCCTCTGCTGCGTGTGCAGCCGCTGCAGCATGGCCAATGTTGAGTTCCATCTGGTGGGCATGTCACATATAAGGCGGTTCTTGGGCAGGTTCAACTCCTTTTGGAGCTCAGCCAGCCGAGCACAGGCATTAAATGATCGGCGGAAATTCACACAGACTTTCCTGGCCTGCTTCAGGACATCCTGTAAGCCGGGGTACCTGCCCAAGAACCGCTGCACCACCAAGTTAAGGACGTGAGCTACACAGGGCACATGGGTCAGTTGTCCCTGTCGGAGGGCGGAGAGGAGGTTGGTGCCATTGTCGCAAACCACCATTCCTGGCTTAAGCTGGCGTGGCGTCAACAACCTCTCGGCCTGCCCCTGCAGAGCTGACAAAACATCCGCCCCAGTGTGGCTCCTGTCCCCCAAACAAACCAGCGCAAGCACGGCATGGCATCGTTTTGCCTGCGTACTTGCGTAGCCCCTGGAACGCCTACGAAGCACCGCTGGTTCTGAGAACAGAGCACTGGAAGAGGCCATGGAGGAAGAAGAAGAGGAGGGGGTGGAGGAGAGAGGTGTGTCACAACCAATAGTAGCATTTTGGAGGCGTGGTGGCGGAACAACCTCCAACACTACTGCACCTTGTCCTGCATCCTTCCCAGCTGCCAGAAGAGTGACCCAATGGGCCGTGAAAGACAGGTAACGTCCCTGTCCATGCCTGCTGGACCATGAGTCAGCGGTAATATGCACCTTACCGCTGACCGCCCTGTCCAGCGAGGCAAGGACATTGCCTTCCACATGCCGGTAGAGAGCCGGAATCGCCTTCCGGGAGAAAAAGTGGCGTTTGGGGACCTGCCACTGAGGAACCGCACATTGTACAAACTCACGGAAGGGGGCCGAGTCTACCAACTGAAAAGGCAGCAGTTGAAGTGCTAGCAATTTAGCCAAGCTAGCATTCAACCGCTGGGCATGTGGATGGCTGAGAGTGAACTTCTTTTGACGGTCCAGCAGCTGGGGCAGGGACATTTACCTGCTATAATCTGACGTGGGTGTACCGCTAGCAGAGTTCCCGGAAGCACTTGGCTGTGACACACCTAATTCTACACCTTCATTCCTCTCAGAGCAGGTTTCAGAGAGGACTGAAGGTCTAGTGGGGTTGGAGATGCCAGCTGATGAGGAGCAAGGAGAGGTCCGCTTTGTTCTTTGGTGTGGGTCTTTGAGGTACGCTTGCCAACAAGCTGCATGGCAAGTCAACATATGTCTGGAAAAGCATGTGGTGCCCAAGCGGCTGATGTTTTGGCCACGCGAGATACGCTTGAGACATATGTTGCAAATAGCAGCGGTGCGATCTGATGCACTCGTCTCAAAAAAGGCCCACACCAAAGAACTTTTAGAATAACGTGCAGAGGCAGCGCCCTGCACAGGCGGAGCTCTGCGGTGTGATTCAGTCGGTGTGCTGCCCCTAAGCTGGCCCCCGGAGGGCATCCTGCCTCGTTGGACATGTGCCTCCTCCTCCTCCTCCTCCTCCTCTCTCCTTCCAGGCACCCACGTGGAGTCCGTGCCCTCATCATCCCCTCCCTCTTCATCGCTGTAGCAAACCTGGCAGTATGCTGCAGCTTGTGGAACATGACTGCCAGATTGCTGTTCTTCTTGAGCATCCCCTCTCTCTGCGCTCACGCTACTGCCTTCCTCTAGCTGAGTGTCATCATCAGAGCCCACAAAACACTGGGCATCCTCCTGGAGCATGTACCCAACACTGTGCTCAAAGAGTTCAGGAGACTCCTCAGGAGGACGTGGTGGGTCTAGGGAAGGAGTCACTGATGATGACATTGAGAGGAGGGAAGACGATGCGTTGGCAGCTGCTTTGCTAGTACCCTGAGCCTGGGTGAGAGACGATGAGGAGGATGAAGAGGGCTTGGTCATCCACTCTACCAAGTCGTTGGCATGTTGCGGCTCAACGTGTCCAGTTGCCGAAAAGAAGGACAAGCGTGTCCCATGGCCACGTGCTGATGATGACGATGCACCGCATCCACGACCAGCACTGTTGTCTCTAGACACAGAGCCTGCTTGCTCTCTTTTATCGGCTCGCGCCTGTCTGCCTCTCCTTGCTGGCCTTCCAGACATGGTAATGGCCTGAAGGGAGTTGGGTAAAAAAGCAGTTGGGTAGTGTATATTGTGCTAGAGGCACACAACACCCACTAACTCCTGCAGATGCCTTTATTATAGAACACCAGAGATAAAGGGGTATATACAGATGTATACTGTGCTGTGCTGGAGGCACACACAACTTCCAATAACTCCTGCAGATGGCAAGTGGTCTCAAATAGAGAAGAGCTATGAAGGGGGATATAGCGGTATGTACTGGGTACAGAGCACGCAGACAGCACGCACTAGCTCCTAACACTACTGACTGCAAGCTCTATTATAAAAGATAGATCACTAGCTATATAGGTGAGGTGAATATAGCGGTGTATACTGCGGTCAGGGCACGCAGACAACAACCACTACACAACAGCAAGATCGAAAATCATCCGAAAACGATCGGTGTGTACTGTGTTGAAGGTACACAGAACACCCACTAACTCCTGCAGATGCCTTTATTATAGAACACCAGAGATAAAGCGGTATATACAGTGTAATATTTGGGGGTTATTTTAGCTTAAAGGTAGAGCTTACCAGTGAGCTGGATCCACACCAGATGTCGTTTAAGGGCTTGTAGGCCCACTTTTATTAAAGAAAGAAAAGTCCAGAAACAAAATAGTTGCCCACACAGGGGTTTCAGCTTTCCACAGCAGTAATGTATGTAGAACCAAAAATACCAAGCCACCTGGCTCTCTTTAGCAGCACTGCTGCTCAGACTTCTGCTGCAGCCCTCTTGGCTCTTTAACAGAGTTCTGTACACCCAGTACCTCAGCACTCCTTAACAGCTTCTCTTTCAGCCCACAAGCTTGGACCCTCTGTCTGCTCTGACAGACCGACCTGTGCAGACATGCACACTTCTTCTCCCTTACACGCCTGGACTCCTCGGAAGGGTGGAGCCCAGAACCATGGTGTTGGCTTTGTTTTAAGCCCAAGACCCACCTGTGCAATCATCCAGCCAGACTGCTGGCTGTTCCCAAAACCCGGTCCCAGGATTGGAGATTCCGAACTACCACATATCCCCCCCCTTTGTTTCGACCCAGAGGGCGGAACACCCAAGTTACTTTTGGCACCTCTGTGCCAGATACCATTTACAGAAGTACCCTCCTGTCCAACCTCGCTTCTCCTAACGGGGAACTCCACCCAATGCCTCCTTTGGTGTCTCCCTCTAAGCCTTACTGTCACTCTGCTATGAGCTTTGATGCAACCTTCCCAACTTTTCTTCCGAGTGCATTTCCATAAGCACTTCCTCTCCTGAACTCTTAATGGATTCCCGTTGGTCTTCCTACCAACCCTTCTGCCTCCACGCTTCAGGTTCCCAGGTTTCCCCAAAACTCTCTCAGCAGTACTGTTCTGAGACCGTAGGGGGCCTATTTCTATAGTGTTTAGAACGGAAACCCACCTCTTATTTCTGGTACCTGACTCAGCAGTCACTAATTGATTACCAGGTTTACCTGTACCTTTGGACACCACATTATCATGTACCATTAACACATTTGGTTCATCATTGACAGACATATTCAAACCAACATTAGACCTCTCAATGTTGCACGTCACCAATGCCTTTTTTTTCAAAATTTGCTAGGGCAGAGTCTGCAGAGGGCACACATACCAGAGGGCCGCCATCACCCACAGGAACCTCACAGGACGCCACCTCCCCTGGGTTCACCCACTCTGCAGGCAGCTGTACTACCACTTGACCCGTTCTGATGCCATCTGTATTTTTATCCACCGGAACAGGCAAGCTCTCGTCTGATCCACATACAATTTTTATCACGCTCCTTGCCCATTCCCCTGTCCCGGGGACCTTATTAGGTTTGTCACCTAAACCAAGCACTGGACTGGGGACCCCAGTCTCTTTAACCACCTTTGTTTGAGCCCTGGTCAGGATCTCTGCTGCTTTCAGGTTCACACTTGGCCCTTCCATCTCATGTGGTTTTTCTACCGGTGCAGTAAACGCGCCCTTAATCGATAACTGACCAGCACCACCCTGAACCATAGCAGCAGAAATGCTTCCCATCTGGCTGTTAGGAGGTGAATCCACAGACATTTTAGGCTTATTTACAACTTCTCCAAAGTCTGTCTCAAATATTTCTTCTGCACGTAGTCCAGCAGCATACATAGCAGCAACTTTTAACAAAATTAGCAAATTTAGGAATAAACCATTCCTGTCCCGTTTTACTTTGCTCTGTACAGCCTGCCATACAGTGCTCCACCTAGTGGTACTGCGCAGTACCAGCCCATCAGACTGTGGAGGAGACACACTAGTATAGATTGGCTGTACATCCCAAAGTTCAAGCATCTCTTTTAATGCTTTGGTAAATAACCAGGCCCTTGACTCCAGACCTAAGTCCTTCCTGGGGATTTTCATGACACTGGGGATACAGAGAGACTCACTTGCTGAGACTTGAAAAGTTGCGACGGTTAACGGAACCTCCTCCCGGCTGGAGGTAAACACAGCCTGGTGCTCCACCAGAGCGCTGCCAATTGCTGGACTCATACCCAACTTCTCAGGCTCAGCATCAGTGAACTGCTCCAGAACATTACCAGTGACGTCACGTTGACACTCCATGTCAACCTCAGTTTTGTGGGTCACAGACAATGTCTCTGCTGTGCCCTTATTTGGTTCATCCTGCTCACCAGGGTTAACCCCTGCAGCAGCCACCGCGCCCTCAGGTACAAGCTGTTCTGCAGCCCCTCCTGCTGGCCCAGCAGAAACCGTGTCCACCTTATCTTTGTGCATAAAAGCCTCATCTATCAGGGAGATAAGATTTTTGCTCCAACTATCCCAATCTGTTGTATGTGCGCTCCCTTCATCGGTACTCCTCAGCACCAATCCATCTGCCCAAGGAGACACATAAGAACAGACTGGCTTAGTTGCAGACTCATTACACCAGTCATTGTAAATCATGTCAGACTGTGGTAGCACAGGTTGCAATACACCATATTCACCACCTTTCTCAGCTTGCATTTCATAAGCCTCACACACCTTTGCATTTTTCACAGGTTGTGTTAATCCACCATTTACCTGCACATTTTTAGTACTAGCAGCTTGCACTAACACATTACCATTACACATTACAGTTCCATTCTGTCCCACCAGAGTGACATCGCAGTTGTCTAGGGCAACCTCTGACTCCAATACATGAAGTTCCCTGGAGATTCCTGTGGACAACTGTGCTGTCTTACCACCAGTTGCTACAGGCAACCGCCCATTTTTCATAACCCCAGGTTCTTTCAGAGCAAAAGTTTTCCCAACAGCATTAAACTTTTCATTAACAGTAACACTTATAGCATTTTTCACATTTGTAGGCTGTCCTAGCCCATGGTCAACTTGAGCCTGATAGTCACTAGACACAACACTTTTAGACATCAACACAGGTTCTATGTGGATTTTAACCCTTGCATTCCCACTATATAGGGAAAAGTCATTCTCAAGTGCACATTCAGTGGCCCCACTAACTGGGGTCACTCTCACATCATCATGGACAGTCTCGTAACCAGTCCTTTTATACATGAAATCAGCAGTTCCAGCCATCATTTCATTAAAGACAGTCTTACCCACCGCAGTAGTTGGGGTCACCATCTTCATTTGAGTACGTCGTCTTATGCACCAGTCCTCTGCTGCACTTTTACTGGCCAACTCCTCCTGGGGGCCATGGGATGAAACTACAGCAGGCATCTCCCACCGTTTAGCACCCCCTGCAGGCACAACAGGAAACTTCTTGTTGCTAGGGGTGACTGCAAACATATTTTCACCGGAATCTGGGCCTACAGACAAAACTTTCTCAGCAACATTATCTCCAGCCGTATTCCACAACCTAGGGCAAGAAAACATGCCATGCCCCAGCTGGCCACATTCCAGGCATGTTACTGGACGACTTTTTCCCAAAGCGATTCTCTCCTGGTGATTCCCAGCTGGCCGGAATGCACGGGCCTCTTTGGGGGGACGCTGAACCAAACCTCTACTGCAGCTCCTTTCAGGCATAAATTTCACTCCGGTTGCCATGGGAGACCGCACTCTCCCAGCAGAACTTTGCTGGCTCTCTCCAACATAATAAACTGGCTCCTCCTTAAGCCACTTTCCACGATCCTTATTAGACATAGCCCATGGTACAGAGACAGCCCGACTGGCTTCTTTTGCGTTGCTATGGGCAACCACTCTCATCCTCAGCCTTTGATCAGCCTCTCTCCTTGCATATCGCATGGGCTTCTCTCTGCTGGATCCCATCTCATGCGGTGACACATTCACATCTTTCACATTAGCTGTTTTAACTGCATCAGCTTTGCCAGGGGCAACAACAGCCCTCTTCCAGTTATGGACATCCAGCGGCTTTCCCCTTGCACTGAGGGTTGGCTTCCTTTCCTCTGTAGCTTGGTCCAGTGCTGCTAAATGCCGCTTGCACCAATCCACTGCAGATTCAAATGCTGGTGGACTCTCCATAATAGCAGTCACCTGTGCACTCTTTGCACCAGGGTTGCTAGGGACAACCCCAGCCCTTTTTCTCCTGGATACACTCTGATCAGGTATGTATGGGGCTCGTTTGGGTGGTAACAACCCCTCCAACCACAGAGCTCTGTCTCTCATTTAAAGCAAGTTGCTTTTCTCTTCATGCAAGCTTTCCTCACCTGCACATTGCACACACTGATTGTGCTGTCTCATGCACACAAACACAGTTCATAGCAAGAGAAAAAAAAAATGTGACTTTTCATTCACAGGTACACCACCTGCAACACGCAATGCCTTTTGCCTGGCTGCACTTCCACACACAGCCAATAGTTCCTGATGCGACTTACTGTAGAGCAAGGACCCGGATTCCACCGTCTTTTGCCCGCATTCTCCACCACTTGTAATATTTGGGGGTTATTTTAGCTTAAAGGTAGAGCTTACCAGTGAGCTGGATCCACACCAGATGTCGTTTAAGGGCTTGTAGGCCCACTTTTATTAAAGAAAGAAAAGTCCAGAAACAAAATAGTTGCCCACACAGGGGTTTCAGCTTTCCACAGCAGTAATGTATGTAGAACCAAAAATACCAAGCCACCTGGCTCTCTTTAGCAGCACTGCTGCTCAGACTTCTGCTGCAGCCCTCTTGGCTCTTTAACAGAGTTCTGTACACCCAGTACCTCAGCACTCCTTAACAGCTTCTCTTTCAGCCCACAAGCTTGGACCCTCTGTCTGCTCTGACAGACCGACCTGTGCAGACATGCACACTTCTTCTCCCTTACACGCCTGGACTCCTCGGAAGGGTGGAGCCCAGAACCATGGTGTTGGCTTTGTTTTAAGCCCAAGACCCACCTGTGCAATCATCCAGCCAGACTGCTGGCTGTTCCCAAAACCCGGTCCCAGGATTGGAGATTCCGAACTACCACAACAGATGTATACTGTGCTGTGCTGGAGGCACACACAACTTCCAATAACTCCTGCAGATGGCAAGTCGGCTCAAATAGAGAACAGCTATGTAGGTGGATATAGCGGTATGTACTGGGTACAGAGCACGCAGACAGCACACACTATCTCCTAACACTACTGACTGCAAGCTCTATTATAAAAGATAGATCACTAGCTATATAGGTGAGGTGAATATAGCGGTGTATACTGCGGTCAGGGCACGCAGACAATAACCACTACACAACAGCAAGATCGAAAATCGGCCGAAAACGATCGGTGTGTACTGTGTTGAAGGTACACAGAACACCCACTGCTTCAGACGCCAACACACTACACAAGGCCGCCGCGCTGGCGGCCTTATATAGTGTGGGGCGTGCACTACACAGCCTGAGCTATGATTGGCCACAGGCATCCTGCCTGTGGCCAATCATGGCTCTCCTCGCTGCTGGCGCTGCGATTGGCCAAGCATGCGGGGTCACAGTGCATGCTTGGCCAATCATGAGCCAGCAATGCACTGCGCCATCGCAGTGCCTTGTGGGCCGTGAGCGGCACGCGAATTTGGCGCGAACGGACCAAAATGTTCGGACTTCGCCGAACGGACGAACAGCCGATGTTCGAGTCGAACGTATGTTCGACTCGAACACGAAGCTCATCCCTAGTCAGATTGTATATGCAGGGAGTTGAGCTGTGGAATGGGCACAACAGGCCCACTCACTACAGGCTGCCTGCAAAAAAACTGGGGGGGGGGGGGTGTGTTAGTTACAAGGCTTATCACCGTACGCAAACAGAAAGAGCAAAAGTGACTGGTCTCAATACATCAATAGTCTGCACAGAAGCAACGTTTTACACTGGACTATGGCACAGAACTTAGGCTGGGGTCATCAGATTTCCCCCTTGAGAAGATACGGAAACCCCTGTATCGAGATGTGTAGGGGAAGGGGACAAGATGGTACATTTGCACAGGTAATCTGACAGAGAGGAACAACATACCATCCCGATACCAGTCCGGTATTTTCCATTGTTTTACCTATATAGAGCGGTGCACTGACGCACCTAATCTAAGTGAGTACCCCAGTTGAGGTTCTGTTTTTATTACACTATCAAGTTTTTATTTTATACGCTCACCAAGGTACCATGCTGACGAGTTAAGGATAGGGATGAGCTTCGAGTACGAGTCGAACTCATGTTCGACTCGAACATTGCCTGTTCACCTGTTCGGCGAACAGTGAACAATTTGAAAAGCCGTGGAACACCCTGTACAAGTCTATGGGAGAAATCTAAAGTGCTAATTTTAAAGGCTAATATGCAAGTTATTGTCCTAAAAAGTGTTTGTGGACCTGGGTCCTGCCCCAGGGAACATGTATCAATGCAAAAAAAGTTTTAAAAATGGCTGTTTTTTTGGGAGCAGTGATTTTAATAATGCTTAAAGTGAAACAATAAAAGTGTAATATGTAATATGTAATATGTAAGGGAAACCTGCATTACATCAGAGAGGGGCGGGGTCACCCACACGTCATTGCGGAAGCCAGGCTTTCCCACTTGCGTCAGAGGGGGGTGGGGTCAGGTCACGGGTGGCCCCACCCTCCTCATATAAGAAATGTCAGGCTGCGGGGATCCCCGCAGTGTCTCCGCTAATGGATGCCAGAGGATGGATGGATGCACTGTGCTGGAGGGAGAGATCACCCGTCGCTGGATCAGATCAGCCATCGCTGGACCCCAGAGAGATGATCATCTGTCGCTGGATAGCAAGAATGGATTACCACCGCTGGAATCTTTTTTTAATTTTTTTTTTTAATAAAGGACTTTTTCAACGGTGTGTGTGTCTTTTTTAACATTCTTTTACACTTACTTTGTGAAATGGTAGGGGTACTTTTGTACCCCCTTACCATTTCAAATGGGGGGGCGGGATCTGGGCAGGAAGGGGGCTTCCAGATTCTGATAAGCCCCCGCCCGCAGACCCCCACAACCCTGGCGGTTGTGGGGATGAGGCCCTTGTCCTCATCAACATGGGGACAAGGTGCTTTGAGGGGTCACAGACCCCCAAAGCATCTTCCCAATGTTGAGGGCATGTGGCCTGGTACGGTTCAGGAGGGGGGGTGCTCTGTCATCCCCCTCTTTTTCCTGTGGCCTGCCAGGTTGCGTGCTCGGATAAAGGGTCTGGTATGGATTTTTAGGGGGAACTCCACGCCATTTAAAAAAAAAAATTGCCATGGAGTTCCCCTTAAAATCCATACCAGACCTGAAGGGTCTGGTATGGATATTTAGGGGGAACCCCACATCATTTTTTTTATTTGATACAGGGTTCCCCCTTAATATCCATACCAGACCTGAAGGGCCTGGTAATTGAATTTGGGGGAACCCCACACTTTTTTTTTTTTTAATCAATGACTTTCAATGACTGTTCTCTGTATTATGGGAAGCCGGCAATTCATTATAGCCGCAAGTGATTTTAAATGACTTTTTTTCCTGCAGCAATGACACGTTGTGCAAGGACAAGCGGAAAGGAAGGAGAAAAGTCAGGCGGGGCAATCAAAGGACAGTTCTAAGCACGGAAAACATGCGCCCCTTTACAGGCATACTATAGACACCCCCCCAGGTACGAAATTTAAAGGAATATTACACTTTTATTGTTTCACTTTAAGCATTATTAAAATCACTGCTCCCAAAAAAACATCAGTTTTTAAAACTTTTTTTTGCATTGATACATGTCCCCTGGGGCAGGACCCAGGTCCCCAAACACTTTTTAGGACAATAACTTGCATATTAGCCTTTAAAATTAGCACTTTAGATTTTGAACGTTCAAGTCCCATAGACTTTAATAGGGTTCTAAAGTTCACACAAAGTTTAGGTCTGTTCGCAGGTTCTGGTGCGAACTGAAACGGGGGGGTGTTCAGCTCATCCTTAGTCCAGGATTCTGGTGTAACTACAAGAGCCCAGAGGGGGTTCATATGTGTGTTTTGACTGCGCTTAGTTGCAAGGTTGCAGGCTCTGAGGTGAGCATTAAATACCTAAGGGGAGCACCAGAGTGAGGAACATCACGGCATGTTCTGGATTTTATAATCGCATGAACTTTATAATAGCATGAACTTTATTACATCTGGATAGACTCTTTTTCGATACCATACACTTGTACAGGAACACTTCTTTGAATAACCCAGCAATGCAATATTGATATTCTATATAATACTGGATGCTATACACATGCACAGGAGCACTTTTTTATGCATTAGTGGTTCATTGATAATCTATACAGGATCATAAAAGTGAGAATTGCACCTCTTTGCACAGTAGCACTTTATATCTATTATCGTCATCGTTTATGTTTTTTATATAAACATCTTTTGTTGTTAATATATGTGTAATATTTATATTTATTTTTAATATATATGTTCATTTATTGCACTATTGTCACTTTGCACTGTTAGGAAAGATTTTTTTTTCACCATTGGAGTTTTTTTTATATGTTTCTTTTTACATTGGTATAGTGTATGACTTTGGAAAGCACAGCGTATATATTTATTTATCTCTTGGAAAGTGAGCAGCCTATTTAGTAAATCAACCCCCATGTCTGCATTTTAAGAGTCATTCATAAATTGCAGGGTACATTGTGAAGCCTCTTTTTTCCTATGTAGCGTTTGCTGCATAACATGACAAAGAACACTCCATGATGAAAGGAGACCTTACAAAGTCCTGAAATGAAAAAAAGTGCAGTGCAGATTTCAAATTAATACTGTGCTTCAATTGTATCTTTCTTTAAATGACAATCTGCTGCTGTCAGTGTCCCTGTTCCAAAATGAACCATGGATGATAATAACCTTTGGCCATTTCCAGACATTGTTTTTTTACATGATGGCATTACTCTGCAAATATAAGTAAATCATTTTAAAATGTAACTATAAAATGCAGTGCATTTGATATAAAAAAAAAAACAACAACTTTGGGCTAGTTGGTAAATATATTTATGACTTTTAAATAATCTGTGTTCTAAATAGCGTGTATTTTTATTTATTTCTACTTTTATGCAGGCAGTATTAATTATAAAATAAATGACATTTTCAAATGTATGTGGAAATTGTATAACAAAATTCTATGCTTATCTGAAAATGTCACGTTCAAATTTAAACACACATACAGTACTTCCATTTGTAAAGAGAGTAAGATTTCCATTTGTAAGAGAAAGATATTTGTAACCCAATGTATTTATGTTATAATGATTTTTTATAAATAATGAGGTTGTTTAGAAAAGAGATCATTTGAATACTTTCAGCTGCAATGTTCCCAACAACCTAACAAGTTCCCTAGGCATCATGCTGAGAAAATATAGTATTTTGCTATTCAAGAGGTGAAAGGTTTATATAAATCCACCCCATACTGGCCATGTTAAGTTAATAGTTTTATTTATTGGTTTGAAGATACACAAGAAACTACTTTAATTTCGTAAGTGTTGCATTATCGTGCTGTAAGGGTCAATCTATGCAACATGGGCATAAAAATAAATGTCTTTTTTAGGATACTCAAAAAACAGGGCTAAAGAAAAATATAAATTGTCAATATATATATATATATATATATATATATATATATATATATATATATATATATATATATACTGTACAGTATATAGATCACGTTTTGCTACAATATACTGTATATTTTGAGCAATTGAGGACTTGGAATGCCTGGTCTGAGGGACTAAAACAGCTGGCCTGTATATGATAGATAAGGTTTCCTGTGAGTTAAAGAAAGTGTCCCTCACAAAGTGTGCCACGGTGCCTCAGTGATTAATGTCAATAGTAAATGATGTCTTTAACATAACTTAACAAATACTTAAATTGTTTCTAAAGCCTTAAGGTTTTTCACTGTAATGCATGCATACATTATAGTGAAAAACCTTCTATGTTGCAGAATCTGCCCCCCCCCAGCCCCCCTTTATTCTTACCTGAGCTCGATCCAATACAGCAATGTGCATGAGAGTAGTGGCTCTTGCCGCTGGCTCCCTCCTCCCTGGGCAGATTGATATCAGTGGGGTCCTCCATGAAAAGAGGAAGAGCTTGGAGCACCAGCAAGGGACTCCAAAAGAAGAGGGATGGGGCAGGGGCAGGTAAGTATACCATGTTTGTTATTTTTTTTTTTTTATGAAGCTTTAATGTCGCTTTAAAGGGGTTGTAAAGGTAAATGTTTTTTCACCTTAATGCATTCTATGCATTAAGGTGAAAAAACATCTGACAGTGCCTGCGCCCCCAGCCCCCCCATTTTACTTACTTCACCCCTCGAAAGTCCCGCGCTCGTCCCCTGACGTCCTTTCCACCGTTCAGCCTGGCCGCTGATTGGCTGGAGTGGATGGATGGAAAGCAGCGCAGCCATTGGCTCGCGCTGCTGTCAATCACATCCACTGACGCGGAGCGTCGGGGGGGCGGGGCCGTGTGATACAGCGAGCGGCTATAGCTGCCGGCTGTATCACGGGAGCACGCCCGCAGATGCTTCTCACCATGCGAGGGAGCTCGCATGAACGTGAGAAGCACCTGCGGGAGGAAGCAGAGACAGCCGCCGAGGGACCACAGAAGAGCAGGTTCGGGGCCACTCTGTGCAAAACAAGCTGCACAGCGGAGGTAAGTATAACATGTTTGTTATTTTAAAAAAAATTAAAAATTCACTTCACAATCCCTTTAAGCTAAAAACACGGGGGTTGTAAGGGATGAATTATAAATAGAAAAAGTACTTTATAAGTCCAAAAGGATCACTGGAGCTCTTTAAAAATAATATGGACTCGCCTAAATGTAGTAGCAAGTAATACATTATGCCATGATCATAAAGAATCATTGCTTTCAGTAAATCAACCCCTAAATTTCTGATTGAGGCAGTTACATACTAAAAGGGGTATGGACCACACCTGGCAGGCGCCACCTGGAGGTGCTTCTGCTGTCTGCCACCGTAGCACTGTGCAGCACACAAAAAAATGGCAGGTGGCTGCTGCACTCCCAATGAGTCTGTAAATGGTTCTTCAGTGACAGTGGGAGCTCAGAGTGAGAGGAATGTATTATGGGTTCTGTACCTGGGGAAGGGGTGAATAAGGGGTGTCTATACTGAAGGAGTGTACTGGTAAGGGGGGGGGTCCTGAGGAATTGGGCTGGGAATGCAGAATTTAGGTGAGGGGTCTGTGCTGGGGGAAGTCCGTACTGATTTTTAATTTTTTTTCAATTTTTTTTTTATTGGTTTTGAAGAAAAGGAATCAGAACAAACATTGTCAAACTTGTGCAGGGATACATTCCATTGCACAGGCTCAGCATATGCAACATTTTAAAAGACAGCATTTCAAACCAAACCTTTATAGACTGTATGCCTTCTCACTAATACAATTTTCGTAAAAAACCCTGACATCAAAATAGCAAGTCCTGACAATAGCATAGCAGAATACAAAGGAACTACAGATACAGTACCAAAATAACAAAGAAAAAAAGGGAAAAGGGGGAACAAAGGAAAATCCACTGTGTACAATATTGGGTGCATCCTACCACATGCTATAAGAAAGAAGTTACTTGTACTGTGTAATGTCATTCAGGAACATTTCATGAATTTGTCCCATGGTGCCTAGATTTTGTGAAATATTTGCATTTGAAACTGATTGTATGCTGTAATACATTTTTCACATTCATATGTTTAAGCCAGGTGACATTTGATCTCTAATGTGCCAGGTGAGTAATTTGTTTTCCGCCATTTAGTAATGGCCAGTCTAGCTGCGAGGAGAATGTGCATAACTATAGGTTATAGGTCAGCTGGAATAGTGTTAATACCAACACTTAAAAGAGCTAGTACTGGTGTGGGCATTAGAAGGAGGCCCATAATGGTGGCAATCAACCTGCAGATTCCCCTCCAAAAGCCACATATGTGAGGGCAGGCCCACAACATATGAATTCAAAAGCCTACGGATCCAAATCCTTTCCAACACCTACCATTAGTGGATGAATGAAATTTTGCTTTAATACATGGAGTAATATAAAAAATGTAATTAATTTTAGACATTTCCCAATATGTGGAGCATCTAGAATATAGGGAATTGCCCAAGATGGCCTTGCGCTATTGAGTTTCCTGTATGGGACATTGGAGTAGTATGTACTATTTAGAAAGTAGAGGTGATTTGGAGAATACAGTTTTATTTTGCAAATTGAAGGCAAAGAGTGGCATCTGAAGTAAAATTGTAAGGTAGCAAGAGTTAAAAAAAAGGGAAAGGGTAAGTGTGCCACTAGGGATGAGCTTGGTGTTCGAGTCGAGCGTATGTTCGACTCGAACATCGGCTGTTCGCACGTTTGGCGAATACTGAACGTTATGGGCTGTTTGCGCCAAATTCGTGTGGCACTCACGGCCCACAATGCACTGTGCCATCGCAGTGCATTGCTGGCTTATGAGTGGCCAAGCATGCACTGTGACCCCACATGCTTGGCCAATCACAGTGCCGGTAGCGAAGAGAGCAATAATTGGCCACAGGCATCTTATAGCTCAGGAGGGTTTATTACACGCCCCACACTATATAAGGCCGCCAGCATGGTGGCCTTGTGTAGTGTGTTGCGGCATGGGATAGGCAGGGACAGTGTGTTCATTTCTCAGGCACTTCCAGCACAGTATATACACAGTATATACCTGTATCTACCCTTTATTGCTGGTGTTCTCTCATACAGGCATCTGCAGGAGTTAGTGGGTGTTGTGTGCCTCCAGCACAGCACAGTATACACCTGTATCTACCCTTTATTGCTGGTGTTCTCTCATACAGGCATCTGCAGTAGTTAGTGGGTTTTGTGTGCCTCCAGCACAGTATAGACCTGTATTTACCCTTTATTGCTGGTGTTCTCTCATACAGGCACCTGCAGGAGTTAGTGGGTGTTGTGTGCATATGGCACAGCACAGTATACACCTGTATCTACCCTTTATTTCTGGTGTTCTCTCATACAGGCACCTGCAGTAGTAAGTGGGTGTTGTGTGCCTCCAGCAAAGTATACACCTGTATCTACCCTTTATTGCTGGTGTTCTCTCATACAGGCACCTGCAGGAGTTAGTGGGTGTTGTGTGCCTACAGCACAGCACAGCATACACCTGTATCTACCCTTTATTGCTGGTGTTCTCTCATACAGGCATCTGCAGGAGTTAGTGGGTGTTGTGTGCCTCCAGCACAGTATACACCTGTATCTACCCTTTATTGCTGGTGTTCTCTCATACAGGCATCTGCAGGAGTTATTGGGTGTTGTGTGCTTCCAGCACAGCACAGTATACACCTGTATCTACCCTTTATTGCTGCTGTTCTCTCATACAAGCATCTGCAGGAGTTAGTTGGTGTTGTGTGCCTACACCATAGCACAGTATACACCTGTATCTACCCTTTATTGCTGGTGTTCTCTCATGCAGGCATCTGCAGGAGTTAGTGGGTGTTGTGTGCCTCCAGCACAATATACACTACCCAATTGCTGGTTTTCCCATCTCCTTGCAGTCCATTACTATGTCTGGAAGGCCAACAAGGAGAGGCAGACAGTCACAAGCCAATAAAAGAGGGCAAGCAGGCTCTGTGTCTAGAGACAACAGTGCTGGTCGTGGGCGCGGTGCATCGTCATCAGTACGTGGCCATGGGACACGCTTGTCCTTATTTTCGGCAGCTGGACTCGTTGAGCCGCATCATGCTGAAGACTTGGTAGAGTGGATGACCAAGCCCTCTTCATCCTCCTCATCCTCACTCACCCAGGCTCAGGGTACTAGCAAAGCAGCTGCCAACACGTCCTCTTCCCTCGTCTCAATGTCATCATCAGTCACTCCTTCCCTAGACCCACCATGTCATCCTGAGGAGTCCCCCGAACTGTTTGAGCATAGTGTTGGGTATATGCTCCAGGAGGATGCCCAGCGTTTTGAAGGCTCTGATGATGATACCCAGTTAGAGGAAGGCAGTAGCATGAGCGCAGAGAGAGGGGATGCTCAAGAAGGACAGCAATCTGGCAGTCATGTTCCACCAGCTGCAGCATACTGCCAGGTTTGCTCCAGTGATGAAGAGGGTGGGGATGATGAGGTCACTGACTCCACGTGGGTGCCTGATAGGAGAGAGGAGGAGGAGGAGGCGGCACATCTCCAACGAGGCAAGATTCCCTCCGAGGGCCAGCTTAGGGGCAGCACACCGACTGAATCACACCGCAGAGCTCTGCCTGTGCAGGGCACTGCCTCTGCACGTTATTCCAAAAGTTCTTTGGTGTGGGCCTTTTTTGAGATGAGTGAATCAGATCGCACCGCTGCTATTTGCAACATATGTTTCGAGCGTATCTCCCGTGGCCAAAACATGAGCCGCTTTTGCACCACATGCTTGACCAGACATATGTTGACCTGCCATGCAGCTCGTTGGCAAGCGTATCTTAAAGACCCACACCAAAGAACAAAGCGGACCTCTCCTTGCTCCTCATCAGCTGGGATCTCCAATCTGCACTGTCCTCTCTGAAACCTGCACTGAGAGGAATGAAGGTGTAAAATTAGGTGTGTCACAGCCAAGTACTTGCGGGCACTCTGCTAGCAGTGCACCCACGTCCGATTATAGCAGGCAAATGTCCCTGCCCCAATTGCTGGACCGTCAAAAGAAGTTCACTCTCAGCCATCCACATGCCCAGCGGTTGAATGCTAGCTTGGCTAAATTGCTAGCACTTCAACTGCTGCCTTTTCAGTTGGTAGACTCAGCCCCCTTCCGTGAGTTTGTGCATTGTGTGGTTCCTCAGTGGCAGGTCCCCAAACGCCACTTTTTCTCAAGGAAGGCGATTCCGGCTCTCTATCGGCATGTGGAAGGCAATGTCTTTGCCTCGCTGGACAGGGCAGTTAGTGGTAAGGTGCATATTACCGCTGACTCATAGTCCAGCAGGCATGGACAGGGACGTTACCTATCTTTCTCGGCCCATTGAGTAACTCTTCTGGCAGGTGGGAAGGAGGCTGGACAAGGTGCATTAGTGTTGGAGGTTGTTCCGCCACCACATCTCCAAAATGCTACTACTGGTTGTGACACACCTCTCTCCTCCACCCCCTCCTCTTCTTCTTCCTCCATGGCCTCTTCCAGTGCTCTTTCCTCGGAACCAGCGGTGCTCCATAGGCGTTCAAGGGGCTACGCAAGTATGCAGGCAAAAAGATGCCATGCCATGCTTGCGCTAGTTTGTTTGGGGGACAGGAGCCACACTGGGGCAGATATTTTGTCAGCTCTGAAGGGGCAGGCCGAGAGGTGGTTGACGCCACGCCAGCTTAAGCCAGGATTGGTGGTTTGCGACAATGGCACCAACCTCCTCTCCGCCCTCTGACAGGGACAACTGACCCATGTGCCCTGTGTGGCTCACGTCCTTAAACTGGTGGTGCAGCGGTTCTTGGGCAGGTACCCGGGCTTACAGGATGTCCTGAGGCAGGCCAGGAAAGTCTTTGTGCATTTCCGCCAATCATTTAATTCCAGTGCTCGGCTGGCTGAGCTCCAAAAGGGGTTGAACCTGCCCAAGAACTGCCTTATATGTGACATGCCCACCAGGTGGAACTCAACATTGGCCATGCTGCAGCAGCTGCACATGCAGCAGAGGGCCATCAATGAGTACCTGTGCGACTACCAGAACAGGGTCAGGGGAGCTCGGTTTTTTCTCACCACGCCAGTGGGGCATGATCAGGGATGCATGCACTGTCCTGTCTCCATTTGAGGAGGCCACGAGGATGGTGAGCAGTGACAGTGCATGCATCAGTGACACTGTACCTCTTGTCCACCTGTGTGAGCATACGCTGTGTGGAATAATGGACAGGGCACTTGAGGCAGAACAGAGGCAGGAAGAGGAGGACTTCCTTGCCTCTCAAGGCCCCCTTTATCCAGACAGTGTTCCTGCTGTCCCACCCATCACACAGGAAGAGGAGGAGGAGGAGGAGGAGGAGGAGGAGGAGTAGGAGGCTTGTGTCAGCATGGAGGTGGAGCCTGGCACTCAACATCAGCAGCAGCAGTCTTTTAGGGATGATTTACAGTCCCAAGAAACACGTTTTCTTGTACGTGGCTGGGAGGAGGTGGCTGCGGATCATGTTGTCCTTAGTAACCCAGAGGACTCTGGACCGAATGCCTCAGCTAACCTACGCTGCATGGCCTCCCTGATCCCGCAAGGCCTGTGGAAGCATCCTTGTATTCTTTGGATCAAGGAGAGGGACCATTACTGGCTGGCCACTCTCCTTGATCCACGGTACAAGGGTAAGGTTGCGGACTTTATCTTGCCATCGCAGAGGAAACAGAGGATGAGACATCTCCGGGAGGCCTTCCAGAAAGGTCTCTGCAACACGTTCCCAGAGACTGGGAGGTTACAAACTCCTGCTCCTGGACAACGTTTTGCTGAGGCTTCGGTCAGTCACAGAAGGAGCGGTGGAGAAGGTGGCCGTCTGACCGATGCGTTCAGACAATTTTTTAGTCTGCAGCCCCAAGGTATGATTAGTTCCAGCAACCATCGCCAGCGTCTGATTTACATGGTGCAGGAAAACCTAGGGGCAAGGTCAGACTTGGACACCTTTCCCACTGAAAATCCTCTGGCTTACTGGGTCTTGAGGATGGATCACTGACCAGAGCTTGCATAGTATGCAATTGAGCTACTGGCCTGTCCTGCATCCAGCGTTCTTTCAGAAGGCACCTTCAGTGCTGCTGGTGGCTTTGTAACCAATCACAGGGTGCGCCTGTCCACCGACTCGGTTGATCGACTAACTTTCATAAAGATGAATCAGTTTTGGATCACCACCAGCTACCAAGCACCTGAGGCTGATGTAACTGAATAATTTTTTTTTAAATGTCACATCCCTACAAGACTGCCTATGCTGATGCTGAGTGACTGTCCTGTTATGTTGACTGACTATCCTCTTCCTCCTCAATGATCCTTCTGATATCTTGGAAGAACATTTTTGGTTTTGGGTGATGCCACCAGCCCAATTTTTCAGCACCTGTTTAACAGGGGTGTGTAATTAGAGTGCAATACTTTGCAGTAGGGCTCATTCCTGCACTCCAAATAGAGTATATGGGAGAGGTTGCAGTGTCATGGCACCAGCACCAGTGCCTAAGGCCCAATTTTTCAGCCCCTGTTTAACAAGGGCATGTAATTACAATTTTTGATGCAATGCTTTGCAGCAGGGCTCATTCCTGCACTCCAACTAGAGAATCTGGGAGAGGTCGCAGTGTTGTGGCACCAGCAAGCAGTGCCTAAGGCCCAATTTTTCAGACCCTGTTAAACAGGGGCATGTAATTACAATTCTTGATATAATATTTCACAGCAGGGCCCGTTCCTGCACCCACCGAGAGTAACTGTGAGGACTAATAGTGTTGTGGCACCAGCACCACCACCACAACCACCAAAGGCCCAATTTTTCTACCACTGTTCAACAATGGCATGCAATTGCAATTCTTGATATAATCATTTATAGCAGGGCACTCCAGCAAGAGTCACTTACAGTGTTGTGGCAACACCAACACCTTAGGCCCCCATTTCTGCAGAGCATATAGGGCAGGCCCCTACTTTCAAACATCCAACTTACAAACGTCTCCTACTTGCAAACAGAAGGAGACAACAGGAAGTAAAATGAAAAAAGATGGACGCCCAAAAAAATTATACAGGGGTGATAACCCTTCCCTATGTTTTCCAAAAATCTTAAACATAAATTTTTTGACTGGAGCTACACTTTTAAAATGTACCAGTTCAAAATTACAAACAGATTCTACTTACCACAACAAACCTACACAGTCCCTGTCTTGTTTGCACCGCGTGTATACTGCTGTTCTGAGTATATAGGGCCTGGGGGCCCCACGCCTTTCCTTTTTTTAATTTGGGTACGGGGTTCCCCTTAATATCCGTACAAGACCCAAAGGGGCTGGTAATGGGCAGGGGGCTACCCATAACATTTCTCAATGATTTTCATCCATATTGCCGGAACCAGATATAACATTAAAACCGCAAGCAGTTTTAAATGACTTTTTTTCCGTTAAATGTCATTTTGTGCAGGGACTGTTCTAAACACGGGAAACACATGCCTCTTCACAGGCATACTATAGACACCCCCAGGCATGATATTTAAAGGAATATTTAACTTTTTTTTTTCACTTTAATCGTCATTAAAATCAGTGCTCCCGAAAAAAAATGCAGTTTTTAAATACATTTTGGCATTGACCCATGTCCCGTGGGGTAGGAGCCGGGTCTCCAAACCCTTTTTAGGACAATATCTTGAATATTAGCTATTAAAATTAGCACTTTTTATTTCGAACATTTGAGTCCCATAGACTTCAATGGGGTTCTAAAGTTCGCACAAATTTTCGGTCCGTTCGAAAGTTCTGGTGCGAACCGAACCGGGGGGGTGTTTGGCTCATCCCTATGTGCCACACAATTTGCTAATGGTCTATTTCCCTGGTCTTGGATAATGTCTTGTAAGTAGTAATTACTCACTTTAGACCAATGCCAGAAAGATTTATAGGGGATTAGAAAGCACACACTATCCAAGGGTAAAGAGCCATGGGTCATTGGTTCCAGTGAGATATGCATTTTCAGGAAATATTTCTATGCTTGCAAAGTAGCAAGAATGATAGGAGGAGCAGTGTGGGAAGCAAATATGTAGCAGAGAATGCCATTATTAAATGCTTTTAAGGTTCACGTACACTTATTCAATGGTACACTATTTTTTGTCTACATTTGGTGTGAACCAGAACTTAGCATGCTCCAGGATAGCTGTGAAATAATAGTCCCTGAGGTCCGGGAGACCCATACCCCCTGTTTTTCTGTGCTTATTGAGCAGCTTATGTGCACACCTAAATTGTTTACATGGCCTGGTAAAAGCATGACAGGGAAGAGGTGAGTTTGAACCCAAGATAAGAGAGCAGTTCCTGCGACCAGGTATATGGTATATGTTAAGTTCACTTGCAATCTAGAAGAGGTTTCACTATCAGTTCCAACATCCAAAATATGACATGGTTTTGTTAATTTTGTAATAGGAAACACTATTTGCAGGATATTGTGAATAGTAGAAGTGACAGCTCAATATGAAATCTGCAAATAACTATATAATATGGGAGTGGTCATTAATTGAGACCTCTGACACTTTGTAGTGAGTTCTGATTTTTTCTGCCAATGGATTTATTAGTAGAGCAACAATTAGGGGAGATTACAGACAGCCTTGGCATGTGCTATTTGTAATAGGAAAGCTTTGTGTCGGGAAGGCTCTGTCAGAAAAACAGACGCAGAAGAATCCCTGCTCCCGAATGCCTGGGAGAAGAGGAGCATTAACGCATGCTAACATGCAAATGTACGGAAATACAGACATGCGACCGCATATGCGCATGCACAAATGTGCACTGGGCATTCTGTGACAGATAAGGGTGGCAAATGGGCTATTTAAGCTGTATCAGCACCCAGGATCAGTGCTGTCTCATTGTGTTCAATGTGGCCGACTCTCCCATCTCCTGCATATCAGATTTAAATTGTTTCATGAAAGACACCAGGTCAGATTGAATAGAGCTCCTCAAAAATATAAGCATGTTCTTGAGTGTGGTGTCTAAGGCCGGCCATTAAACCATGGGCTGCAGTAAAGAAATTTGCTTGATTACCCCATCAACACAAACAGTGGTGATTAAGGATGAACCGAACACCCCCCGAACCCCCTGCAAACAGACCTAAACTTCGTTTGAACTTTAGAACTCTTGCCAAGAAATGTTCTATCCGCTGATATCTGTCTCTTGGCGTGCAGTACTGAGGTCCACCAGCAGGTGTCTCCTGGCAGTTTGGAACTGTCAGGAGAGCTTTTCCCTGCTGATGTTATGTCACCTTTGGGCTGCAGTACTGGCATCCACCAGTGGATGGATCCTGGCAGTGTGGAGCAGACAGCACCTCCTGCAATCAGGTGTCACTTGAGGCCAATCACAGGCCTATAAATAGCTGGCAACCATTCACGTGTTGGCCTTGGTATTGTCCTTGTGCCCTGACCTGCTGCTTGTGATCCTGATCCTGATCCTGATCCTGAGCCTGAGCCTGATTCTGAACCTGTTCCTGTGCCCTGAGACCCGTGTTTCTGATCCTGTTTCCCTGTCCTGGTCCCTACCCTGTCTCACCTGTTACCATCATCCCTGCCCTGCAGTCTGATCCATCCATCCTTTCCCTGTCCTGTGTTCCTACCCCATCTGCTGATCTCCCTGTGTATGGCCTTGGTCTGGCTTGTGTATCTGATTCTGGACTGCCCTGTGTTTATCTACTGATCCTCTGTGCATGACCCTGGCCTGCCTATCGTTTATAATCCTGGTATTTCCCATTTATTGTACATATCTGTCTGTTGTTATTTGAGGGTCTCTGTTGGTTGATTTATTGCACTGTGTGGTTGTATTTATATTATTCAATTTCTTTAATAAATCATTATATTTCACTTATACACATTTGGGTTTCCTCTGTTGCAGTCCACACAGTTCTGGTCTTATCTGATACATGACAGAATACCAAGGCCATCCCTGACCAGAAGTGGCTTCACAGAAGAACCATCTTGGTTCAGGTTGCTTCTGAAATGAATTTAGAGTAGACATGTGCAGAGTAAAATATTTAGTTTCGGAATTTCGTTTTCGTCCGAAAACTTAAATTATTTAGTTACTCCCGAAATTCGTTTTTATTTATTTAGTTTTTCGTTCAAAAATTGCATTCGTCCGAAAATCCACATGAATTACGGTCGAATCTGTCTTTGAAGGCTTATGGTGTCTGTCGAATGTATAAAGAAGATTCGACGGAGCTAGTATATAGCATACTTTAGAACCCTATTAAAGTCTATGGGACTCCAACGTTCAAAATCTAAAGTGCTAATTTTAAAGACTAATTTGCAAGTTACTGTCCTAAAAAGTGTTTGGGGACTCGGGTCCTGCCCCAGGGGACATGTATCAATGCAAAAAAAAGTTTTAAAAACGGCCGTTTTTTCGGGAGCAAGAGTGGATTACCACCGCTGGAATCTTTTTTTTATTTTTTTTTATTTTTAATAAAGGAAAAGGAAAGTGTGTTTGTCTTATTTAACTATTTTTTACACTTTCTTTGTGAAATGGTAGGGGTACTTTTGTACCCCCTTACCATTTCAAACGGGGGGGGCGGGATTTGGGGGTCCCCTTGTTAAAGGGGGCTTCCAGATTCTGATAAGCCCCCTGCCCGCAGACCCCCACAACCACCGGCCAGGGTTGTGGGGATGAGGCCCTTGTCCTCATCAACATGGGGACAAGGTGCTTTGAGGGGTCAAAGCATCCTCCCAATGTTGAGGGCATGTGGCCTGGTATGGTTCAGGAGGGAGGGGGGCCGCTCTCTCGTCCCCCCCCTCTTTTCCTGCAGCCTGCCAGGTTGCATGCTCGGATAAAGGTTCTGGTATGGATTTTTAGGGGGACCCCCACGTCAATTTTTTTTTTTAATTTGACGCAGGGTTCCCCTTAATATCCATACCACACCTGAAGGGCCTGGTAATTGAATTTGGGGGACCCCCACGTCAAATTTTTTCTTAATTTGAGGCAGGGTTCCCCTTAATATCCATACCAGACCTGAAGGGCCTGGTAATTAAATTTGGGGGACCCCCACGCTTTTTTTTTTTTTATTTATTTATTTTTTTATCAATGACTTTCAATGAGTGTTCTCTGTATTACGGAGCCGACAATTCATAATAGCTGCGAGTGATTTTAAAGGACTTTTTTTCCTGCATAAATGACCCTTTGTGCAGGGACAGTTCTAAGCACCAGAAACATGAGCCCCTTCACAGGCATACTATAGACACCCCCCCCCCCCCCCTACGAAATTTAAAGGAATATTACACTTTTATTGTTTCACTTTAATCATTATTAAAATCACTGCTCCCGAAAAAACGGACGTTTTTAAAACTTTTTTTTGCATTGATACATGTCCCCTGGGGCAGGACCCGGGTCCCCAAACACTTTTTAGGACAGTAACTTGCAGAATCTTTTCTCTCTGTCAAATCTTTTTTCTCTGTCGAATATTTTCTCTATATAATCTTGGACTAATAGAGGTAAGGTTAGGCACATTCGACCATAGGTTCTATAGACAGATTGTTATTGTCAGAGTCACGTCGAATCTCCTATTCTATATCGAACTGTTGTAACAATGAAAACGAGAATAAAGCATTTATTTATGTCGGATCTTTAGTTTTTCGGATTCTGTGCTTTCGTTATCGTTTGTCAAAACGAAAACGAAAATAGCTGAAATTCGGACGAAAATGCATTCGGACGAAAACGAATGCACATGTCTAATTTAGAGGTGATTCGTTATTATGCTTTGCTGGCGTCTGAGAGTAGTGAATATCTCCGCCAGACACTGAAAGAGTGGACCAGCGATCAGCCTTTGGAAACCATTCGTTTAGCTCACTCCTGGGTTGATCAGGGCTGTATGCTGTTTGAGGATGTTCAGCCATTAATTCAAATCTGCACAGAGCTGGCCCTGCCTTGCATCCCAGAGGGCCATGATGATTTTTCTCCCCCTTTTAGTATTAATCAGGTCACATCACTGGTATGGCTTCTGGAAGATGATTCCCCTTACTTTTTTGAGCATTACACAGCCTGTTCCCAACAGATGATAATAGAATGTGTTGATTCTGTACAATCCCTTGTCAGACAGGCAGTATGTAACCCGCAGTTTGTGCAACCACTACTTTTAGCATGGTCTGGTATTTTGCAATCAGCCACAGCCAGCCCACAACAAACCATCCCTGCTACCAAACGCCTGCCTGCCTAAGAGTCTCTTCCTCCATCACCTATGGCAACTTCAGTTTCAGCCCAATATACTCTACTTCCCACCAAATATCAATACCCTGTTTCTTCCTGCTGCACATATCCTGCATTTAATCCACCTGCCTCTTTCCCATTGCCTAGTATCCCTCAAGAACTTCCCCCAGCCACTGTTACCTCTTCCCTGTCATATTCCAACCCTTCTCTCCAGTCTGCTTCATCCCCTACCTATAGATCTGCAGCTACCTACAGGAATTCAGTAGCTAAATCTAAAAAGAGACGGAAGATCTTTCCTACCCATTTGATCCTGCCAGTAATACAACCTGCCTCCACACCAACCAACCTGCTCCAGTCTGCTTGCATGCCAGATGAACCTTATCACCCACCTGATTCTGCCAAACATCTGCCTGCTATCCAGCCAGTGTCTCCGCCTGAAGTTCCTGTGCCCCAGTCTGATGTGCCTGACGTTCCAGTGCCTGCTGTCCAGCCTGACGTCCCAGTGCCTGCTGTCCAACCTGACGTCCCGGCCTTCCAGTCTGATGTCCTGGTGCCGACCTACCAGTCTGATGTCCTGGTGCTGGCCTTCCAGTCTGATGTCCCACCTCCTGCCTTCCAGTCTGATGTGCCGCTGTCTGCCTTCCAGTTTGATGTGCCGCTGCCTTCCTTCCAGTCTGATGTGCCGCTGCCTGCTTCCCAGCCCGATGTGACATCTTCCCGGTCCAATGTGCTCCTGTCTGCTGCCCAGGCTGAGGTGCCCGTGCCTGCTGCCCAGCCTGAGGTGCCTGTGCCTGCTGCCCAGCCTGAGGTGCCCGTGCCTGCTGCCCAGCCCCAGGTGTTCCTGCCTGCTGCACAGCTTGAAGTGCCCGTGCCCGCTGCCCAGTTTGAAGTGCCTGCTGTCCAGCTTGAAGGGCCTGTGCCCACTACCCAGCTTGAAGTGCCCACTGCCCAGCCTGAAGTGCCTGTGCCCGCTGCTCAGCCTGAAGTGCCTGTGCCCGCTGCCCAGCTTGAAGTTCCCGCTCTCCAGCTTGAAGTGCCTGTGCCCGCTGCCCAGCTTGCGGTGCCCTCTGCCCAGCTTGATGTACCCGCTGCCCCACTTGATGTGCCTGTGCCGACTGCCCAGCCTGATGTGCCTGTTGCCCAGTTCAAGGTGACGGCTGCCCAGCCTGACAACACGGACCCTGCTGATGACCCAGAGCCTGCCGCCCAACCCGATGACCCGAAGCCTGCCGCCCAGTTCGATGTGCCTGCTTCTAAGCCTGTTATGTCTTTGCCTGCTGTCTAGCTTGAGATGCCCAGCATCTGGTTTAATATTTTAGACTTTCTTCATATCCAGCTTAATGTGACTCCGCCTGCTGCCCAGCTTGATGCCATGGACTTGTCCCAGCAGCAGCTAGTTGGAGCGTCCGGAGGCCGCTCCCTTGAGGGGGGTACTGCCAGGAAATGTTCCATTTGCTGATAATATCTGTCTTTTGGCATGCAGTACTGAGGTCCACCAGCAGGTGTCTCCTGACAGTTTGGAACTGTCAGGAGAGCTTTTCCCTGCTGATGTTATGTCACCTTTGGGCTGCACCAGCGGATGGATCCTGGCAGTGTGGAGCAGACAGCACCTCCTGCAATCAGGTGTCACTTGAGGCCAATCACAGGCCTATAAATAGCTGGCAACCATTCACGTGTTGGCCTTGGTATTGTCCTTGTGCCCTGACCTGCTGCTTGTGATCCTGAGCCTGATTCTGAATCTGTTCCTGTGCCATGAACCTGTGACCCATGTTTCTGATCCTGTTTCCCTGTCCTGGTCCCCACCCTGTCCCACCTGTTACCATCATCCCTGCCCTGCAGTCTGATCCATCCATCCTCTCCCTGTCCTGTGTTCCTACCCCATCTGCTGATCTCCCTGTGTATGACCTTGGCCTGGCTTGTGTCTCTGATTCTGGACTGCCCTGTGTTTATTTACTGATCCTCTATGCATGACCCTGGCCTGCCGATCGTTTATGATCCTGGTATTTCCCATTTATTGTACATAAAATCCATACCTTCAGGTCTGGTATGGATATTTGGGGGGAACCCCAAGTAATTTTTTTTTAAATTTGACACGGGGTTCCCCTTAATATCCATACCAGACCTGAAGGGCCTGATAATTGAATTTGGGGGAACCCCACGCTCTTTCTTTTTATCGATGACTTTCAATGACTGTTCTCTGTATTACGGGGAGCCGACAATTCATTATAGCCGAGTGCTTTTAAATTACTTTTTTTCCTGCAGAAATGACACTTTGTGCAGGGACAGTTCTAAGCACTGGAAACATGCGCCCCTTTACAGGCATACTATACACACCCCCCGGTACGAAATTTAAAGGAATTTTACACTTTTATTGTTTCACTTTAAGCATTATTAAAATCACTGCTCCCGAAAAAACTGCACTTTTTAAAACTTATTTTTGCATTGATACATGTCCCCTGGGGCAGGACCCAGGTCCCCAAACACTTTTTAGGACAATAACTTGCATATAAGCCTTTAAAATTAGCACTTTAGATTTCTCCCATAGACTTTTACAGGGTGTTCCATGGCTTTTCGATTTTGGCGCGAACACCCCAAGTTGTTTGCTGTTCGGTGAACAGGCGAACAGGCTATGTTTGAGTCGAACATGAGTTTGACTTGAACTCGGAGCTCATCCCTAGTGTTGATATGGGAATCCCTCCTGCTTGTTCATTGTCTTTTCTCGGTGGGGTGGTGGGTGAGGGCTGGGGAGGGCAAGGGAAGCTGTCTTTGCCAGGGGAAGACAGTGATTATTGCTAGCGGCTATAGCTACCACTAGCAATAATTGCAGGTAAAACCCAGCATGCTGGTTGTACCCAAGTTGATCGATTGATCAACTTGGTATCTTCAGTTCCTGCTGAACTGGCTGAGATTCAAACCATGTATGGCCTGCCTAACACAGGCTGTTAAGCAGTGGGAAACATGACTATGGTGCACATTTAGCTCCCTTGTATCATATAGGGAATGATCAGAGACAATCACCTCCCCAGCTGTATATGTGTCTGTAACAGTCTCTGCTTAGACTTGTAGGACTGTTGGTGAGAGAGGAAGCCCAGACATGAGATTCCTTCAGCTGTGTGCTAAATCTCTGTCTGCCTGCTCTGCTGAGCCCATCATCACCATCAAGGGAGTATTGACTCCTGGGAGAAGAAGGAGAACTGCTGTCGGCACCATCTTGACCATGCTGTCTGCTAGGGAAGAAATCGATAAGTTTACCAGGTCTTCCCGACTCTTTGTGCTTCCTGACGGTGCCCATCAGGTCGGTCCCAGGAGGCTCAAGTGACCATCTTCCTCAGCTTCCGGCCATGGCCCCCTGTATTGTGGGTTTTGTACTGGGGGTTCATCTCTACTGAATGGTTTGTGCTGGGGGTGGTCGGTGCTGAGAAGTTAGTGATGGGGGTTCAGTCTGTACTGGGGGTCTGCGCTGGAAAGTCGGTCTATGCTGAGAAATCTGTGCTGGGAGTCAGTTTGTACTATGGGATATTTGCTGGGGGGGGGGGGTTGATCGGTTGATCTGTGCTGGAGGGGGGGTCAGTCTGTGCTAATGGGCTTTGCGGTATAAGTCAATCTGTACTGAGGGGTCTGTGTCAGGGGGTGGTTGGTCTGTACTTAAAGGTTGTGCTAGTGGATAGTCCTTCTGTCCTGGAAAGTCAGTCTGCACTGAGAGGCTTGTTCTGGTGGGGAGGGGAGTTAGGGATTTTAAGTGTGATCTGTCCTGTGGGGGATATGGGCTTGGGTGAGGGTGATTTTTACTGGGAGGAGAGGGTAATTTTTGTTGTACTCTGTAAATTGGGTTTTGTTGTATTCTGTAAATTGGCAGATTTTGGAGCAGTTGTGCATGGCAAACAATCATCTCATAGCTTTCATTTTTAAAGCTTAACTGAACAAGCTGAAGAAGCTGATTAGTTGTCATGCACAGCTGCTCCAGATTAAGTCTGCTCATGTTTTAGATTCAATGATTTTTATTGAGGTTTTCACTAGTACAGAAGGATAAGAAAAAACGTGACATAACCTAATATGCATTAGAACATAAAGTAGAGGATAACTGAGTTATATTGACATAACATAACATAAGTCACGTTTAAAAAAAAACATAGGATGGGGGACAACATGAACAATCTTTATTTTAGTTTCAGTGTTTTTTAATTCAGTAATTTTTATTGATTATTGCAAGTTATAACACAGAGCTACAAAATGGTGAGGGCATAATGCAAAACAAAGAGGATAATCCAATATGATTTTACAGCACTATACATAAGTGGTCAAGAACACAAAACAAAGAGTATACAAAGAAATATTGTAATGATTCAAATGACATTGGTATAATATTTGTTATCCATCCATGGTTTCCACAAACTATCAAACAATGCACGTGAGGAATTCTTATCTGAGTACATTCTTTCATAGGAGAATTGCATATAGATTTGGTCTATGGTTTCAGAAGGGTTGGGTGCCATATTTTTCATCCAATGCCTGACCATCACTATTTTAGCAGCTACTAACGAGTGGAAGACAACCATTCTTAGGTTGAGGGGGAATCTTTCTATGCCTAGATGAAGTATAGCTAGGGCAGGGTCAGGCTGTATAAGGATCCATGAGATTTTAGAGATGATGGAAAATATTTTTCTCCAGTAACTCGTGAGATTCTTACAAGTCCAAAATGTATGGAGAAGGATGCCTATTCGTCCGCAACCTCTCTAACAGAGGGGAGATTGGGACTTATACAATGTAGAAAGTTGATAGGGTGTCAAGTACCAGCGGGAAAGGAGTTTTTGTGTTTGTTCCCAATGTGATATACAGTGGGACTATAAGTAATTACAAGGAATGGTCATCATCCATTGATTGTCAGAGAAGGATAGATGGAGGCCTTCCCCCCATTTCAGCATAAGGGGTGTTTTAACAAAAAATGTTTTCTTTTGTAAGGTGTTGTAATACAGGGAGATTCCCTTGTGTGTAGGAGTTGGAGAGAATAAAAATTCCAAACATGGTTGGGGAGCTTCATTTAAAGAGGAGGGTATTTGGCTATGAAGGTAGAAATCCTGGTGTATGTAAAAAAAAACTGATTTGGGTAGGTTTAACTCATTTAGTGGAGATTCTAAGGGTTTAAGGAGAATATTGTAAAAAAGCTAATCCACCCAGAGGATCCCTGCTTCCTCCCATGGAAATACAAGGGATGAGAAGTTCTAACACTCATACAGGGTAACATATAGGGTGTTGGCTTGGGCCCTGAAGTGTTTGGGTTGTAAGCTTTCTCCATGCTATAATGGAGGCACAAGTAGTTATGGGGAAGCTATTGAGTTTTAATGGGGCCCATGAGTCTGCTAGCAAAAGGTGATATAGTTTAACTGAACATGTGAGTGTGGTCTCGATATCTAACCAAAGAATGTCTTGAGAAGTGCAGAAGCAGTGGCAAAAGGGAGCAAGTTGGGTGGCATAGAAATAGTTCTCTATGTCGGGTAGACCCAGGCACCCCACCCATCTTTGTCTAATAAGGTGATGAAGAGCACATCTAGCTCTCCTGTTCCTCCATAGAAATGTTTTTAATAATGATTTCAACAAAGAAATGTAATGTGATGATAGGGAGATCGATATTGTGCAGAAAATGTATAACATTTTAGGGAGAATTTTGCATTTTGAATGCAGCCAACCTCCCAACCCAGGGCAATTCAATTTTTTCAAGTTGTTGCGTATCTTCCCTTATGGTGTGTATGAGAAGTTTAAGGTTGGCATCCAGTAATTTATCGGTAGAGGAAGTAAGGGTGATTCCCAGGTATGAGATGCTCTGGTCTACCCATAAATAAGGTAATGTAAAGGAGAGGTGTTTACGAGTTTCAGCATGGATCCCTAGATTTAGGATTAGGGATTTTGAAAAATTCCCCTTACAATAGGAGACCTTACTGAATTCTTGTAAAACTTGATGTGCAAAAGGGAGAGAAGTTAGATGTCTAGTCATGAGAAGGATCACATCATCAGCAAAAAAATTAATTGCATGGGTTCTACGGTTAAATTTATGTCCAGAAATATGTGGGTGAGATATAATAAGCCCTGCAATGGTTCAATCTTAAGATTGAATATTGATGGGGATAGTGGGCAACTCTGACGATTGCCATTGGTTATAGGGAAAGATTTGGAAAGAAGGCCAGATGTAAAGACATGAGCAGATGGGGAGGAATAGAGAGCTAAAATCTTGGATAATATTGGGCCTGAGAAACCCTAATTTGGATAGTGCAGCAGACATGTAGCCACAGTGGACCAGATCAAATGCTTTTTCTGCATCTTTCGAGAGTAGTAGCAAGGGTGTATATGTCATCTCCATATGGTAAATTAAATTTATCAAACGTCTAGTGGCATCAGGTGCTTGTCTACCAGGATGAACCCCAATTTATCAGTTCAATTAAAGAGGGCAAAATATTTAGTAGTCGGATGGCTAGAAGTTTGGCATACACCTTAACATCTGCATTTAGAAGAGAGATTAGATGGAAATTTGCAGGAGAGTTTGGGTCTTTCCCCTGGTTTTTGGAGAGTCACAACATGTGCTGGTAACATTTTGGGGCGAGGGGAAGGAGGTAATTTTAATCGCCTTGTTAAACACTGGAAGTAAAAAGGGGGTGAGGATATCTTTAAAGATTTTGAGGTATTCATTCGTAATGCTGTCTGGGCCCTGTGATTTACCTGCAGGCAGGGAATTTATAATTTTATTTATTTCAGGCTCTGTCAGTGGGGTGTTCAGGGACAATTGCTGAGCGTCACTTAAAGTAGGGAGGTTGATTCGAGCCAAAAATTGTTGAATCTCGCAATCTGAAGGCTGAGGGGTAGCAGCGTCATGGGTCAAATTATAGAGGGTTGTGTAATAATCAGCAAAGACATCTGCAATCGCCTGGGGATTTAAAAGCTTTTTTTTTTTATATCTGGGTGAATAATATGAGGGATTGTTTCTTGGTTCTCTAGGCTTTTGATCGTTGTGCAAGGAATTGTCCTACCCTATTGTTAAGTGCATAGTAATTCAATTTCAGGTGTTTCGAGTATTTGTCGTGGCGTTCGCACAATAACCTTTGTAGATTATATCTTAATTGTGATAGAGAGGCAGCTGTGGCAGAAGATGGGGACACTTTGTTTAGAGAGTCTAAGGAATAAATGTTGGATGTAATAGCATCAATCATCAATCTTGGCAGTGTACTATTTTCTAGCCTTAGATTTCAATTATATTAGGAGACCTCTCAGGAAAGCCTTTTGCGCATTCCACAGGGTACATGTCTCGTGAAGGTTATTCAGCGAGAAAAACTCCTGTAGATGTTTGGTGATTGTTTTTTGCAACTTAGGGTTCTGAATTATGGAGTTATTGCAACGTCAAACAAATTCTGTCTGGTTAGTGTCCACATCTAACAGATACATAAAAATAGCGCCATGATCGGACCATGTGATATCAGCAATTGTAGATGAAGACACCTTTTGCAGTAGCAGTTTGTCAACCAAAAACATGTCCATTTGTGTGTAGGAATTATGTTGTGGGGAAAAATATGTGAAATCACACTCGGATGTGTGGTAGCAGTTCCACACATCATGCACATCCTCTGCATGAAGGAAACTCCCTAGGAAAGGTGAGTAGCTATTTTATTGCGAGGAAGTGTTCATGATGGGGTCTGCTACCATATTAAAATCTCCACAAACAATCAGGGATACTCTTCGCACCGTTGAATTTTTGGTGCACAGTTTACGTAGGCATTTCAATTGGTGCAAGTTGGGTGCAAATACATTATTTACAGTATATAGGCAATTATTAATAGTACAAAGGAGAATAATATATCTACCCTCTGGGTCTAAAATGGCTTCTAATAGAGAAAATTATACAGAGTCCTTAATTGCAACCATAACACCCCTCTTCTTGGCGTGGGATGAAGCCAAGAAAAGGTGGGGAAAGTTCTTGTGCAAGAGACATAGAGTCCTTGTGGATGTGTGTTTCTTGTATAGCAACCACATCAGCTTTGCGCTTCCTTCCACAGCAAGTGGTGCTTTTCCGGGTTATTCAGGCCATAGACGTTTAATGACATAAACTTAAGTCCTATCTTCTTGATTTTGGCAGATATGGAGAGTGGTATGGGAAACAAGGAGAGAGAAGTTGACCAAAATGTAAGAAACTATGGATGGTATTCTAAGGGTTCTCAAAAGAGGATATAAATGGATGTACTCCTTATAGGTGCATGTAATAGTATAGGAGAATGCATCAGTCTTATATAGCCAGAGTGGAGGAAAAAAACAATAGAGTAACTTGGAAATAAGTGTAAAAAGATTGATTATCAAATGGATATCGGGATCGTGGTAGGCAGGGTTATTCAGTAAAACTTGGATGACATCGTTGGAAACCACCAACAGAGAGTGCATGAAGAGACCTGCCAAAGACAAGAGGAATTGAACAGCGGGTAAAAAAGAAGGAACCATCTGGAACTGTAAGTGCAGTGATCACTGCTTGGTCTGAGGGGTAGATGGTGGAAGGTACTCCTTGGGACTCCAGAGTTCCCCATTGGGAACCCAGGCTTGGTGCCATTATTGATCTGGGAGGAGGAGGATGAGGATTTCTTGGATACGACTTACCAATCAGAATGAGCATGCTTGGGCCGTTGACGAGAAGAGCTGGAAGGAGTTGTGCATCTGGAATGATTTTCCAGCTTTGGAGGAGTTTGAGACCTTCATTCAGTAACGTTATTAGAAATGATCTCCCATTACTGGGAGAAGTCTTGAAGGACCTGAATATTTGCAGGTTGCGATGTAACCTGGTCAGTGCAGCTGAAGGCCTCTAGTATTTCTTCTATTGCCTGGAAAAAATGTACACGTGGCAGGACGTCGCGGGGCACTTCTGGTGGAAGGAAGGACGGTTTCGGGGATACAGTGAATACTGTCAATAGTTAGGTCAGCAGATGTAAGGCTAGGCATTACTTCCTTGAATAGGCTCTAAACAAAATGAGGCAGTTGAGGGGTTTATACAGATTCCAGGATACCCTTGATTTTTTTATTGTTACAGCTTGAACTTTCCTCTAGGTCAGCCACTTTTGCTTTCATGGAAGCTAATTCTTCTTGATGCTCTGTATGCGAGTCTACTAGGGCGTTAAAAGAACATTTGTACATTTTATCATCCATGTGGCCCACTCTGCCCTTTAATTCCTGTAAGTTCAAGCTCGCAGTTGGTGACAGAGGACAATATGTCAGATTCTAGTGAAGCCCTGAGCAATTGAAACATTTCTTTTAGTGTTGCGTCAGATTCTCGCTGGCCTGTAGTGGCAAAGGCAGCAAAAGAGTCAGACCTCAGGGTATCAGTGGGTGATTTGCCTGAGTCAGTACTCACATCCATGAAGGGCTCTTCTCCCCATTCTTCAGAAGGGTCTTGCCTTGGCTTGGACTTGGCCGGGCTCTGAAGGGATGGTATGGACTGGCCAGAGCCTGGACTGTCCTCAGAGTGTTCTGTGTTATGCCATATTGCTGAAGTGCTATCCACCACTATTTTAGGGAGGCTGCAGTCGATGTGGGTAAGCCTGAGAGCCAGACGGAGCTCTAGAATCACATAGCGATCTTGACGAGCCACCCTCCTCCCGTCTGCTCATGTTTTGATAAATTCCCCTCACTGTGTTTTATATTTCATATTCCTGACTAATACATTCTAAGTACTTTGCTCCTGAAGTTCTTATATAAAGTGGTTCTAAGGTGAAAATTTTTTCCTGCATGAAGATAAAAAGTGTTTCTTTACATATCTTAGCCCTTCCTGTTCCTAAATACTTACCTGACTTCCCTCACTGATCTTCCACTGACTCACAGAAGATACTGGCTGTGGTGGGAGTCTATGGCTCCCGCTGCTGTCAGTCAAATCCTGTGAGGAGGGAGTGGGGGCATGTCTTATTAGTGCTCTGTGTGTCTATTGATGTACATAGCCTGGATCGGAAGCATGGCTGCATGGGTGACCCCCTTGACATGTGGCTTGCTGAGGGGGCAACCAGAGGAAGGAGTAGAGATGAGCCAAAGACCCCTTGTTTGATTCGCCCCAGAACTTTGAACATAGCAAATGTTCAGACCTGAACACTGAAACCCATTAAAGTTTTTGAGATCCAAACCTAAAAAATCAAAAGTCCCCATTTTGAATGATTATATGCAAGTTATTGGCCATAAAAAGGGTATGGGGGCCCCGGTCCTGCCCTGGGGAACACGTACCAATGCAAACAAAACTTAAAAAAGATTGTTTTTAAAGGAGCAGTGATTTTAATGATGCTTAAAGTGAAATAATAAAAATGAAAATCCAATAAAATATAGCGTCTGCCTGTAAAGTAGAGCATCTGTACAATGTATTGAACCTACTGCAGTAAAACTGACATTTATAAAGAAAAAAATACATTTAAATTGTCAGCAATACAATACCATTGCTGGCAATACAAAAATGTGAAGAAAAAAAAATGGTGTGGGGGTGCCCCCAATCCATACCAGGCCCTCCAGGTATGGTATGCATTTTAAGCCCATTGACAGCTGATGACTTATCTGTTGTTAAGGATGTGGCGGCCGGGTTCCCAGCACTGCTCCTTAACAACCAGCTAATCACTGTGCCCTAATTGGGCAAAGCTTTCCGCAATCAGGTCTTAAAATGCACTGTGCAGCACGCAGTGCACTGTTGGATGTTTAGCAGGCGAACATCCTGCCGAGCGCCCTGCAAATTTGGGTGTTGCCGAAAAGGTGAACAGGCAATGTTTGGGTTGAACTTTTGCTTGGTCTGAACCGTTCACTCAACTCTAGAAAGGAGGAGTGGGCAGAGTCGGTGGGGAACTCTATCACAGGAAGTGAGGGAGCACTCTGCATTATCATAGCACTAAGCAAATAAGTATGACATTTTTTTTATTTAAAAGCAAAAAAAAAATAATAATAATACTGTAGTTCCGGCTCCTGAAGAGTGGCACTCTGTGTTTTTCTCTATTTAATGTTCCTAGAACCACAGTTTGGTTTTGGGTTTAATTATTCCAAATTATGGTTTCAGTACCAGTCTAGCTGGATTGCACTGTGTTCTGCTTGGCCAAAGGTGGCACTGTCATCACTGGCAAGTGTGAGAACGCAGTTCACCTGGGCACATTGAGTACCATTCCTTCTCGGAACCAGCCCAGTGGGCATGTCATTCTGCTGTGCACTCTAGGAGAGGGCACTTAAGGTACTGAGATCATGTGCTTCTAGGTTCAGGTCCAGAAGAGCTTTCTGTCTGTTTGGTCCTGGTCCTCCTGACCAGCCCCCATGGCCTGGAGTGCGGATTCATACAATTCCGAGTCTCGAGCTTGCTAGCCCAAGGCAAAGTAACTGGAGGGAGGATTCGGAGGTGGTGCAGTGCCGTCTCATCTGTGGAGAGGCCCAGCAACTGAAGAAGCAACCAGTGGAGGACTCTTCGGGGGAAGGCCACGCTGAAGGCTGGCTTCTCAGGAAGAGCCTGGAGGCATAGTTGAAGGACCCCAAGTGAATCTACACTCGTACGGTATCGCCGGACCGGCTGCAAGATACTGGTACTGTATGAGGGCTCTCTAAATTTACCTACATCCTTCAGTTTGTCTGTGGCAGAGACTTTACTACAAGTGTTCTACAACGAGTCTGTGGCAGAGACTTTACTACAAGTGTTCTACAACAAGTCTGTGGCAGGGACTTTATTCAAACATTCATATGCAGGTCTATGGCAGAGGCTTTGCTTTATTTGAACACTCTATCGGCTGCTGGGCCTAGTCTATCCGATATCGATGAGGAGTCAGTTGTGAATGGCTATTCTCTGGATTGTTATTGTGAGGGACTACCTACTTTGAATAAGTTCCAAGAGTACCTGAACTTTCTACCTAAAACCCTCTAACCCTTATTGAGAGACTGTGTTTTGTCTACTCCCTTTTTTCAAATAAAAATCCCAAAAGTGGATCCAGTGTCAGTTTCTACAATTTTTTGGGTCATCAAACTCTGGAAACCCCTAGACGTACACAAGGTCAAGAAGGTAATGGTAAGACCAATAAAAATCAGCAGCTCCTTTGGGGGTCAGTGCTACAATAGTAATAATAATAATAATGAACTTTGATATCACTTTAAGGTAGTCTGTCTGTAGAAAAACATATTTAGTGGAATCATTTTATTTTAATAAAATTAGTGTTCTGATGTTTGTACATGTCTGTTGCTCTTTAGCTTGTGGCAGTCAATAAACATATTTTCTTGGTAAAAGGACTGCTGCATATATTTGCTGGGTATAAAGAGGGGGTTCATTTAACCATGTCCTTTTCAGCCCCTGCTTGCTTCACTTTAACCACTTCAGCCCCCCAGAAGATTTGGCTGCTAAATGACCAGAGCATTTTTTGCGTTTCGGCACTGCGTCACTTTAATTGACAATTGCGATGCTGTACCCAAACAAAATTGATGTCCTTTTTTTCCCCACAAATAGAACTTTCTTTTGGTGGTATTTGATAATCTCTGTGGTTTGTATTTTTTGCGCTATAAACAAAAAAAGAGTGCCAATTTTGAAAAAAAACACAATATTTTGTACATTTTGCTATAATAAATATTCCCATTTTTTTTTTAAAAAAGCTAATTTTTTTTCTCAGTTTAGGCTAATATGTATCCTTCTACAAATTTTTGGTATTAAAAATCGCAATAAGCGTATATTGATCGGTTTGAGCAAAAGTTATAGCGTCTACAAAATAGAGGATAGATTTACGGCATTTTTATTATTATTATTATTTTTTTTTACTAGTAATGCCAGCGATCTGCATTTTGTACCATGATTGCAACATTATGGCGGACACATTGGACACTTTTGACACATTTTTGGGACGTCTGACAATTATACAGCGATTAGTACTATAAAAATGCACTGTTTACTGTCTAAATGTAACTGGCAGGGAAGGGGTTAACACTAGGGGGCGATCAAGGGATTAACTGTGTTCCCTGAATGTGTGTTCTAACTGTAGGGAGAGGGGACTGACTAGAGGGGATGACAGATTGTGGTTCCTAGCTATTAGGTGCTCACGATCTGTCTCTCCTCACAGAACAGAACAGTGATTTTTATTTACACACACATGTCCCTGTTCTGCCTGTTCTGCCTCTCGTGCCCGTGATTGCTTGTGGCTGGCTGTCATCGTAACCTTTGGCCATGAGCATTGGCACCCCGACAGTACAGCAGGCATGTGCACGCACTTCCGGTTAAAGGAGCTACAATGGCTTGCGGGATCGTGACCTACTGCATTATAATGACAGCGGCTGTTCGGCAAGCGGTTAATTCTTTAGACCATTTTTTGAGGGTAGAGGTTTTAAAAATTATATTCCCAAATGCGCTAGGTACACCATTGGATTGAGGTCTGAATTGTCTCCATGTGAACATTTATTGTTTAAATGTCAACATTTATTGTTTGACGCGGCCCTGCCCCCTCAATAAAGAGAAAGAAAGCTCTACCACAAACTGTGACACCAGTCAAATGGCAACTTGTATAGTATGCTGCAGTAAACTCTAGATATGACCCAATGTGAATATTGTTTTTGCAATATCCCACAGTACTAGCTGCATGATAAACTACACAAGCATTTTAATATGTTCCAACATTGTAATGTTCACCAACAGTATTATAATATTCTGCACTGTCATAATTATGTAACAGCATCATAATAACTTTTTTGCCCCAACCCATCTCCCTTCTTATAACCTTTACCAGGGTGTGTTCTCTTACCAGTCACTGTAGTCCACAAACATATAAATTCACAGCCATCACATTCTACACACATATTGACACACAGCCAGTTACTCTGCACAGATATAGACATACAGCGATTGCACTATACACAACTAGACCTGATTTACTGAAAGGCACTCCAGACCTAAAAACACATTGCCACTGTACTCTACACACACAAAGACACACAGACATTACACACAATATACACATGGGCTGGGCTACTGTGCTCTACTGAAAAAAGATGCACAGATACTAAACCCACATGTATACTTATTCAGCCAACTATCAGGTTTTTTTCTAAAAGTGATTAAGGTGGCTGTAAAGCCACCTGATCATTTCCAGGGGTTCAGCAATGTGTTCCCCCTCTCCCAACCAAACCCCTTTCATGCATCCCAAGCTCTGCTATCCCTCCTGGGTGCCCAGGACAGTCATGTTGGGTGTCAGCAGGGAGAACGGAGGATCTTCAGGTAAAACCCTTTCACTGATCATCTCTGCAATGAATGTAGCCCAAAGAAACTAGCTTCTCGTCACTTTCAGTTTCATGCTGTCATTCCCTAACTGCTGTGCCTGAACAAGAAGCTGAAATTAAAGGTACATCAAATCAGTAACTCCACAACATTTTTAAAGCTTCACACCCCCACAAACGCATGTCATTGTAAACACATGCAACGGGTGTGAAAACGATTGCACTACACATATTAGGTATCACGGAGGCTGGAATAAGAGCAACAGTTCCAGGGCCATCATTTATGGTTAACTCTAAAATGACGTCCTGTAAGGTCTTTTAACGTGTCATCTATTGACAATTTTGGGTAACAAAGTTTGTTACTGTTTCACAGCCATGAACAATGTACGCGATGAAGCTTCATCTTTTATATTTTAAAAAACAATTTGTTAATATATTGTGTTTATGCACACTAAAATTATCTTTTGTGTGTTTTCTTTTACTAAAAAAGATGGGTTTGAGAAACCACTGTGTTAATATGTGATAATAAGTGATAAAAAAATATATTTTTCGGGGTCTCTGCATTTAGAAAATATATAATGTTTGGGCGGTTTAATTAATCTTCAGACCTAAAATGTACATTTTAGACCTGTGCAAAAATTTAAAAATTGCTCTGGCAGCAAAAGGGTTAAACAAACATGGACACTTAGTTACTGTATTTTACATGGGCATGGAGCTACTGCACTCTACACAGACACAGAGCCACTGCACTGTCTGCTTCTCACATAAATTATCGACTGTTCTATTACTTAAAGTAGAACTCAAGGCAAAACTTTTTTTTTTCATTTTGGATAGAGTAAGGGAGAATTATATCACCTGTCAGATTTATTTTTTTTTTTTTTGCCATCTGTGTCCCATTGTGAAGATTCACCTTCACTTCCTGTCCCATAGTCAAACAGTAAAGAGGAAATTCCTACAAATTAAGGGAAATCCTTGGGGATCCCTAGGTCACCAGAACTAGTGTGATGAACTTCCCCATTGGATGATCTTGCCTTTATTACTTTTCTGTGGACAACCCAAAATTTGGGGTTCTCTTTTACTTTCACTTTCAATGATTATAGTCAACAGGACAAATAAAGAGGATGAATCTCCTTAACCAGGTGCAGACTCTGGGTATACTAGACACACCCAAAAACATATCATCATTGTACACAGGGTGTGTCACGTACCAAGTGGTGAGCCCGAAATGCAGAAGGAGACCTCTCTTGCGCCCCCGACTCACGGCCCCTGATGATGGTGAAGGGAGGCACGGGAGTCAGAGGTAGCACGAGTGCCTGGCTGGATCAACAGCCGGTGGATGGATCTGGCTGACTTCAGGAACTGTAGCTGGACAAGCAGGCCAGTTCAGTTAAAGGAAAAATTCTTCCAAATGGTACTTCGGCCCCAGGGAGGAGCTCGATAGGACAGTCATAGACCCGGTGAGGGGGAAGAGTCTCTGCACCTTTCTTGCTGAAGACATCCATGAAGTCGTGGTATGCCTCTGGAACTAATTGGCGAGCTTCCGTATCCAGGCACATCAGAGCTGTGGGCTGGTTGGAAGTCTTTGGTAGACAATGTTGGAAGCAATAGGGTGAAGGAAAGGTAACATCTCTGGTAGTCCAGTCAATGCAAGGGTTGTGGGCCTGGAGCCAAGGCATTCCCAGGATAACAGGAAACAAGGGTGAGGTGATGATGTCAAGACATAAAAGTTCATGGTGAAGATTGGATATGCTGGCAGAGATGGGGATGGTTTCCTGGGTAGTAGCTGGCGGGGAGAGGGCTTGAACACGTTCCTCCAAATGGGAATAGCTTTCTTGAAGGCCTTTAACTGCCTGGGTCAAACCCGCCAGATGCAAACACAGTTCATCCAAAGGAGAGGCTCCCTGCGCGGGCTCGGTCATGGCTGCTTGATACTGTCACGTACCTAGTGGTGAGCCCAAAATGCAGAAGGAGACCTCTCTTGCGTCCCCGACTCACGGCCCCTGATAATGGTGACAGGAGGCACAGGAGTCAGAGGTAGCACGAGTGCCTGGCAGGATCAACAGCCGGTGGATGGATCTGGCTGACTTCAGGAACTGTAGCTGGACAAGCAGGCCCCAGTGACAGCAGACAGGAACCAGTAGACAGCAGGAGACCAACAGGAACAGGTGGATCACTCAGGGGCAGGCACACAGAAGAGTCAGGCAAGCCGGGTCAAACCAGACAGTCAGTACAGGAACAAATGCAGCGGGCAGAGGCAGGAAGGTGGAACAAGCCGGGTCGGTAATGGATGAGCACGGATGGACCAGAGGATGAGACAGGTGCAGAGTCGTAGACAAGCCGGAGGTCAGAGGCAGGCAGAAGGCAGGGAAGGTCGCAGGTCAGGCCGGGTCGATACACAAACAGATCAGATTCAGGTAATAGTCTCAGGAACGCTGTAGATCAAGCAGCAAGATCAGAAGGGAGAACTGGGTTTAAATAGCCCGCGTGGCGCCGGTAACCGTGCGCACCCGCGCGGCCGCGAACGCGCGCACCCGCGCAACTGGGCGACCGCAAACACGCGCACCAGGAACCCGCAGGCGCGTACAGACAGGTGATGGACCACTGTCCCCAGCCAGCCTTTCCTGACATTGCCCCCTCCCAAGGGGCAGCCTCCAGATGTCCAACCGGGCCATTTTCTCAGGATGGGATCTCTTGAAGGCCTGTATCAGATGCTTGGCATGTATGTTGCTTTCAGGCTCCCATGAGTTTTCCTCGGAACTGTACCCCTTCCATTTAATAAGAAATTGAACACAGTTATTTCTCTTCCTGCAATCCATTATTGCCTCCACTTCGAACTCCTCTTCACCATTGACCATAATAGGAGCAGGGGGATCTGTGGCTCGTCCTGGGAAAGGGTTAGAGATGGCGGGTTTCAGGAGAGAAACATGAAAAACGGGGAAAAACGGGGTGTACCCGAAGTGTTTCTGGCAGTTCCAGTTCGTAGGCCACCTCATTGATTCTCCTCTTGACTGTGAAGGGACCCAGAAACTTAGGGCCCAATTTCTTTGAAGGGCAAGCGAGTCGGAGATTAACTGTAGACAGCCAAACCTGGTCTCCAGGTTTCAGAATCAGTTCCCCCCGTCTGTTTTTATCAAAAGTCTCTTTGTTTAGCGCTTGTGCTCTGGTCATGGTTTCCTGAAACAGTTTATTGTTGATACTGAAAAAATCCACAGTCTTGAGAACGGCTGGCACAGAACATTCAGGAACAGAGTTAGGTAGAAATGATGGGTGGAAACCATAATTGGCAAAAAACGGGGTCTGCTTGATGGTAGAATGGATGGAATTATTATAAGCGAACTCGGCCAGTGGCAACAGAGAGAACCAGTCGTCCTGAGAAAAGGAGGAAAAGCAGCGTAGATACTGCTCAAGAGTCTGGTTAGTTATCTCTGTCTGCCCATTTGTCTGAGGGTGGTATGCAGAACAAAAAGATAGCTCGATGCCAAGGGAACTGCATAGTGCTCTCCAGAAACGAGAGGTAAACTGCACCCCCCTATCTGATATGATGTTGGCTGGAACTCCATGAAGACTGATGACTTCCCTGATAAAAACTTGTGCAGTTTCCGGTGCTGATGGTGTTCCTTTCAAGGGGATGAAGTGTGCCATCTTGGACAGCCGATCCACTTCCACAAAGATGGCCGTATGGCCTTCTGAAGGGGGAAGTTCAACAATAAAGTCCATGGAGATTAACTTCCAGGGCCTCTCTGGAGCAGGTAGAGGTATGAGCAGGCCCCAAGCCCTGGCCTTATTACCCTTGCTGCGATTACAGATGGTACAAGACTCCACATATCTTTTGCAGTCCTTTGCAACTTGCGGCCACCAGAACGTGTGTTGCACGAGGTCAGACGTCTTGGAGACACCGAAGTGGCCGGCTAGTACATGGTCATGGTAGAGCCCGAGTATGGTGGCCCGAAGATTTTCTGGAATGAAGATTTTGTCCTCAAGCCAGAACAGACCGTCTTTCGCAAGCAGCCTTGCTCCTGCAGGAGGGGGGTCTTCACTGGAAGCTTGCTTAATCCGGCTTAACAGATCTTCCTGAAGAAGGAGAACGTTTTCCACCGACAGAATAGTATCCGGAGAGGTAGGTACTTTGGGATCATTGAACATGCGGGACAATGCGTCCGGTTTGGTATTTTTTGAACCCGGTCTGTAGGTGACATGGAAGGCAAACCTGGAAAAGAACAGCGCCCACCTGGCTTGACGCGGCTTCAACCTTCTAGCAGATTTCAGGTACTCCAGGTTTTTGTGATCCGTATAGATCAGGATCGGGTGAGCTGCTCCTTCCAGAAGGTACTGCCACTCCTCCAAAGCCGCTTTTATTGCTAATAGTTCCCTGTCTCCCACATCATAATTTCTTTCAGGAGCAGAAAGCTTGCGTGAAAAGAAACCAACAGGGAACAGAAGAGACTTGGGGCCTTGTCATTGTGAGAGTACTGCCCCAACGACGACTTTGGATGCATCAACCTCCAGAACAAACGGGAGAGCCGGGTCAGGGTGTTTCAGTACAGAAGCGGAGGTAAAAAGTCTCTTAAGGGTGTCAAAAGCAGTTTGAGCTTCAGGTGTCCAATGAAATCGAACTCCCTGCTTGGTCAGCTGGGTAATAGGTGAGATGATGGCTGAGAATCCTTTAATAAATTTCCGATAAAAGTTCGAAAAGCCCACAAACCGCTGAACACCCTTTTTATCCACAGGAGCAGGCCACTCAAGGATAGCGGAAATTTTTTGAGCGTCTATTTTAATGCCCTCAACAGAAATGATTAGTCCCAGAAACTGTATACTCTGTTGTTCAAATTCACACTTCTCAGGTTTTGCATAAAGGCCATGCTGACGGAGTCGTTCTAACACTCACTTGACATGTTGACGATGGCTACTGATGGAGGCAGAAAAGATCAAAATGTCATCCAGGTAGATGATGACGAATAGGTCCAGGAAGTCTCTGAAGATGTCATTTATAAAATGCTGGAAGGTGGCGGGGGGCGTTGCAGAGCCCAAACGGCATAACTAGTGTGAGGGGGTTCGCTCGGTAGCGGGTGTGTGTGACCCCCTGGATGGGTTCACAACACAAAGTCAGGCACAGCAGACAGCGGTGTGGGTGCAAAAAACAAAAGATCCGGTTTATTTAGACTACATGCAGTGATACATATAACAGCCAAACAAAATAAAACAAGAAAATAAATCCTGGTCAGCTTGACCTCTAACTACACACGTAGACTCCCTGTCTAACAACTGGGTGCAGCCTTGTGCTGCCCCAGTCCCTGTCTCTATTGTAGGGGTTTGCCACACAGGCGTTAACTCACCGCACAGAACAGATCTCAGACTCCCCAGTCTATACACACAAAACTGGTTCCAGGATGGAGCATCTCCCTATGCATGCTGGGTTTTTTTGTAGAGGTCTTAATGAGCCCACTTACTACAGCTGGGCTCATTAACTCTTCCCCTCTAATTGTAAAAGTCTGCATAAAGCCTGAATCTAGGACACACATATTTCCCATCCTGAATACAACCAGGTGATTTTACCTGCGTGCTGCATCATAACCCCCCCTCTTGTTTCAACCTTGGGGTTGTAACACAAGCAGCCAGACACGCATGTATCCGAGACAAAGCATTCACATTCCTCATTTTAACACCAGGGCGATGCTTAACTGTAAAGTTAAATTCCTGTAGGGCCAGGAACCACCTATTTACCCTTCTATTGGTCTCCTTGTTTTGAGCCATCCACTTTAAAGGAGCGTGATCAGTCACCAGGTCAAAGTGCCTACCTAGCAGATAGTACCGAAGGGAATCTAGAGCCCACTTCACTGCTAAACATTCCTTCTCAATCGTGGAGTAATTTACCTCATGGGACTTTAACTTCCTGCTGAGGTAAATGACTGGGTGCTCTTCCCGTTCCAGACCTGGGATAACACTGCTCCTAACCCAACGTCTGATGCATCAGTTTGTACAACAAAGTCCTTAGAGAAGTCTGGTGAGTACAACACTGGCTGGCTACATAAGGCTGTTTTTAAGGACTGAAATGCTTCTTCAGCCTCTGGGGACCATTTAACCATAACCGACTCTTTCCCTTTTGTCAGGTTGGTGAGGGGCACAGCCTGAGAAGCAAAATGGGGAATGAATCGTCGATAATAGCCAGCGATTCCCAGAAAGGCTCGTACCTGTTTCTTGCTGTTGGGACGTGGCCAACTCTGTATGGCCTCGACTTTATTGACTTGGGGTTTTATCACCCCCCTCCCAATAGTGTACCCAAGATATTTGGCCTCCTCCTGTCCAATGGTACACTTCTTTGGATTGGCCGTAAACCCAGCTTCCCGGATAGAGTCTAGGACTGCTTGTACTTTTGGCAAATGTGAGACCCAGTCTGTGCTATGGATAATCACATCATCCAGGTAAGCTGCAGCATATTTATGATGGGGCCTCAGAATCTTATCCATTTTCCGCTGGAATGTTGCCGGTGCATTCTGTAACCCAAACGGCATTCTCTTATATTGGAATGCCCCATCTGGGGTTACAAACGCAGTTTTCTCCTTGGCCGACTCGGCCAGGGGAATTTGCCAATACCCTTTGGTGAGATCAAGAGTTGTCATATATCGGGCTGTTCCCAGCCGGTCAACCAACTCATCTATACGTGGCATGGGGTAGGTGTCAAATTTTGTAACTTTATTTAATTGTCTAAAATCGTTACAAAACCGCCAGCTCCCATCAGGTTTGGGCACTAGTACAATAGGACTGGACCAATCACTCTGGGACTCCTCTATCACACCCAATTCCAGCATCCTTTGAACCTCCCCACGTATTGCCTCCCGTCGGGCCTCTGGTATTCTATAAGGTTTTAGTTTTACCCTTTCTCCTGGCGGGGTGATAATGTCATGCTCTACGCCAGATGTTTGTCCCGGAAGCTCAGAGAAAATCTCTTTGTTACGAAGTACAAACTCTTTAACCTCCTGTTGTTGGGGTTTCGATAAGGTGTCTGCTATTCCAACCTCAGGAACTAAGCAATCAGGCTGTACTTGTGACAAAGTCTCTGCGACTAGGGATTCCCTATCCCTCCAGGCTTTCAGCAGATTGACGTGATAGATCTGCTCCGGCTTTCGCCTTCCTGGCTGTCTAACCCTGTAGTTCACCTCACTAATTTTTTCAATTACTTCATATGGACCTTGCCATTTGGCCAGAAATTTGCTTTCAACCGTAGGGACTAGCACCAAGACCCTATCCCCCGGGGAAAAAGTACGTGTCTTGGCCCCACGGTTGTACACTCTCTGCTGTGCTAACTGCGCTTGGGTTAAATGTTCCTTTACAATTGGCATTACCTGTGCAATTCTATCTTGCATCAGGGCGACATGCTCAATCACACTCCTGTGAGGAGAACTCTCATTTTCCCAAGTTTCCTTGGCGATATCCAGCAGCCCTCTTGGGTGTCTCCCATAGAGCAACTCGAAGGGTGAGAAACCCGTAGAGGATTGGGGTACCTCCCTAATGGCAAACATCAGATAGGGTATTAGACAATCCCAATTCTTTCCATCTCTATCCACCACCTTCTTTAACATTTGTTTTAGGGTTTTGTTGAATCTTTCAACCAACCCATCTGTTTGGGGGTGATACACAGATGTACGCAATTGCTTCACTTTGTACAACTTGCATAATTCTTTCATAACCCGGGACATAAAGGGTGTACCTTGGTCCGTAAGCAGTTCCTTACAAATACCCACGCGGCTAAAAACAAGGGATAGCTCTTTGGCTATGGTTTTGGCCGAGGTATTTCGGAGAGGAATTGCTTCCGGATAACGGGTGGCATAGTCCAATATAACCAAAATGTACTGATGCCCCCTAGCAGACTTCATTATCGGACCTACCAAATCCATTGCGATCCTCTCAAAGGGGACCTCAATGATAGGAAGAGGCAGGGCCGCTGATAGGGCAGTACAGCCAGCCTTCCTGTAGGGGGCCCGAGCTCTGTCACTTTAGAAGAGGGGCCCGGGAACCTGCAGAGCAGGAGAGCTAGCCGAACTGCCTTCTGACATTTGTAGATCTCCTAGCAGCGCTGCCAGCTTTCTCCCTCCAGCATCTCAGTTCTTCCTACTGGCAATTGGTAAAGTGTCCTGATCTGGAGCAGAAGACAGCTTCAGTCTCAGTCTGCCTGTGTCTCTGCCGGGTCCTGAAACTCCCCCTCGTCAATGTTATCTCTGGTCAGCATGAGCAGGAAGCTTCACCTCCTCCCTGAGTGCTGACCTCTCATCCCCCTCCAGATCTGCTCTCACTGCTCTGTGCTCACTGAACTCCAGGGTTTGGATGGAGCAGTGCTTCTGCTGGAGGGGGGGAGGGGGTTGCTGCTGGAACAAAGTCACAAAACTTTAGGATTTTGGAGAGAGGGTGAATATGAAGCCAGCCTAGAACTGCAGATAACTGTCAATGCAGTGCTGAGCAAGAACCCAGTGGACACATCTCTCTCTCTCCAGCTGCCATGCATCTCTGCCCAGCCATTTCTATATACCATCCCTAAGGTCCCTTTATACTTCATATAGCAGTAACAAACATTCCTGCTCACATTTTCTTTTTTTTTTTTTTTTTCTTGTTTTTCACACATAGGGTAACCCATTCACTTGAATGGGCTGCCATATATGTGACAAACATATAGAGGCTTCAGAAACTTTTAAGGCACGCAGCGTTGTCACATGACAAAACACATGTCTTCTCATTGCATTTGGGGTGACATTAACAATTATTGTGCACCACAAGTTCTATGCGCATGTGCAGCGCATTTCCAAAATGCACTGCAAATTGCCCATTACTTGTGCACTTGTCACACATTCAGGTCACCTCCAACGTGAATGTGGCCTAATGTCTCATATACACTGCTAGTTTACTTTTGCTAAACCCCACAGGCTGAACGAAAAAAAACCCTGACACCTCAGGTCAGAGCCTCTGTACTAACAATCTAATGTTAGTACAGTGATCTCCCCTGCTATTCTATTGTATTCTGACAAGGGGACGCCCCACCAGAACACTCCGGTCAGGGAGATGGTCAGCATCCCTTTTTTGATCAAGCCCCTTCGACAAAAGCCAGCTGTCATACCGGGCTGTATACATGCCATGGCTGCAACGCTTTACTTCAGAGCTGAGGCATTTGTACTGCAGGTTGTAGAATTTGACTGGCAGCACCATCTGTCAAACTTCCCATTGAGTTCAATGGGGCTGCTCTGCACCTTCAAGCCAAATACTTGGCTTACAGCTGCAATGCGGTCTCACAATGTAAAAATGTAAATTGTAAAATAAAAACAACAGGTGTCATGAGGCAGCAGTAGCAAGGCTCTTATTTCTGCAATGGCTTCAAAGGATACCATTGTGACCATGGCATTTTAGCAATTTGATTTCCCGGGGGCCCTGTCAGGTAGGTTGTAGGGGGCCCCGTGATTTCTAACAGCGGCCCTGGGAAGAGGTACCAGCGGGTTACGGAAATGTGGCATAGGTGCCGACTTCTGACACACAGGGCAGGAGGAACAATACTTTTCTATTTCCTTCATGACCCCAGGCCAAAAGAATCTCTGCAATACCCTCTCTCTGGTTTTATCTGTCCCCAGATGACCTCCCAGAATGTGTCCATGAGCCAATTCTAACACCAACTTCCTGTAAGGTTTGGGCACTACAAGTTGCTCAATGGTTTCTTCTGCCCTTTGAGCCACTCGATATAGCAGGTCCCTTTCCATAGTGAAGTAAGGATAAGGGCAAGTCTTATCTGGGTTCACTAACTCGCCATCTATTTTCACCACATTTTCCCGTGCCTTTATTAGGGTGGGGTCTTTTAACTGTTCTGTGGCAAAATTTTCCCTGTGAACCTCAAGATCCGAAAACTCCACAGACGGCATGTTTTCATCTGAGGATGTTGGCTCCTCCCCAGTTTCTCGAGTTTCCCCCGCCAATACCGACAAGGGAAATTCAGGAGAGTCTTCACCACTCCCAGAGGAATTCTGGTCATCTTCCTGGTTTATAGGGGCACCAATGGGGGCCTCAGGACAATCCCAGAGTTCCCAGAATTTTGGAAAATCCCTTCCCACAATAGCATCATGTGGAAACTGAGACACTAACCCCACCTGATGAGAGAGGTTACCTTTGGGGGTCTCAAAAAACACTGAAGTTACAGGATACTCTCGGGTGTCCCCATGCACACAAATAACAGCCACCCTGTTCTTCCCAGAGACCTCTGTAGTAACTAATTCAGCTTTTATCAATGTTACCAGGCTACCTGAATCTAGCAACACATCAACATGTCTACCATTAATACACATTTTACATAAATGTTTCTCAGGTCCCCGAATGGCAGTGCATGCAACTGTCGCAAACAGCGACTGACGTCTCTCCCTTATAAAGTCACATTGCATAGGCTCATCCACAACTGGGCAATTGGCTGCAATATGTCCCTCTTGCCGGCAGCGGTAGCAAATAATTTTTTTCGCTGCCTCTTGCAGCATGGGCTTCCTGGGCTGCTCCCGCCAGACCTTAGGTAGAACTCCCACCCTCTCACTCTCTCCACCCTCACCCCTTGGAGTCATCTTACCCGCCACTGGGGATGATCTGGTCTTAGGGGGGAAAGTCCGTGAGTCCCTGGAAGAGGTGGTCAAGTTCTCTGTAGCCAAGTACCTCTCAACCAAATCCACAAGTTTATCTGCATTTTCTGGGTCTCCATGGCTTACCCATTTTTGGATGGCAGTAGGAAGAGCTCTCAGGAAACGATCCATAACCACACGTTCCACAATGTTTGGTGCGGTCAAAATCTCTGGCTGCAGCCACTTCCTGCTCAGGTGAATGAGATCATACATTTGAGACCTGGGAGGTTTTCCAACCTGAAAAGTCCAGTTATGCACACGCTGAGCCTGGACTGCCAGGGTGACACCCAGCCGTGCCAATATTTCTGCTTTTAGCACCACATAGTCTTTTGCTTGGTCAGGCTCTAGGTCATAATAAGCTTTCTGCGATTCCCCAGTTAACAAAGGGGCCACCAGTCCAGCCCATTGCTCCTTAGGCCACTTTTCCCTTTCAGCAGTCCTTTCAAATGTGGTCAAAAACACCTCCGGATCATCCTCTCCAGTCATTTTTGTCAGTAAACGGCTCACACCAAAGGTTGCGGTATTATTGTACCCACTTGCTTCATTGGTCTGCGGACGTTGCTGTATCAATGTCTCTATTTGCTGTTGAAAATTCTGCTCTTGCTTCTGCAACAGGTCTATGAAGCGGGCTTCAGATCGCTGCTGAGCTTGTTGCTGAGCTTCCAAACTCTGCTGCAAAGTTGCATTTGTCTGCTGCTGATTTGCATTTGCCTGCTGCTGGGCTTCCAAACTCTGCTGCAAAGTTGCATTTGTCTGCTGCTGATTTGCATTTGCCTGCTGCTGGGCTTGTTGTTGAGCTGCAAGGCTTTTTTGTAAAGCTGCATTTGTTTGCTGCTGGTTTGCATTTGCTAGAGCCAGCTGTCTCAGTATCTCCTCCATGCTGGCCTTAACAAAAAAAAAAAAAAAAAAAAAACTGCCAAAATTCTCCACCAACTGTGAGGGGGTTCGCTCGGTAGCGGGTGTGTGTGACCCCCTGGATGGGTTCACAACACAAAGTCAGGCACAGCAGACAGCGGTGTGGGTGCAAAAAACAAAAGATCCGGTTTATTTAGGCTACATGCAGTGATACATATAACAGCCAAACAAAATAAAACAAGAAAATAAATCCTGGTCAGCTTGACCTCTAACTACACACGTAGACTCCCTGTCTAACAACTGGGTGCAGCCTTGTGCTGCCCCAGTCCCTGTCTCTATTGTAGGGGTTTGCCACACAGGCGTTAACTCACCGCACAGAACAGATCTCAGACTCCCCAGTCTATACACACAAAACTGGTTCCAGGATGGAGCATCTCCCTATGCATGCTGGGGTTTTTTGTAGAGGTCTTAATGAGCCCACTTACTACAGCTGGGCTCATTAACTCTTCCCCTCTAATTGTAAAAGTCTGCATAAAGCCTGAATCTAGGACACACATATTTCCCATCCTGAATACAACCAGGTGATTTTACCTGCGTGCTGCCACACTAGATATTCGAAATGTCTGAATCGGGTGCGAAAAGCTGTCTTCCATTCGTCACCCTCTCTTATGCGGACCAGATTATAGGCCCCCCGTAGGTCTAATTTAGTAAAAATGACTGCTGCCCCCAGTCTCTGGAAAAGTTCTGGCACCAAAGGAAGAGGGTATCGGTTTATAATGGTCACCTTGTTTAGTTGCCGATAATCGACACATGGCCGAAGGGTATGGTCCTTTTTTTCCACAAAGAAAATGCCAGCTCCTGCAGGGGATGTGGAAGAGCGGATGAATCCTTTCTTAAGATTTTCGTCAATATAGTCCTTGAGTGCAGCCAGTTCCAGTTCAGTTAAAGGAAAAATTCTTCCAAATGGTACTTCGGCCCCAGGGAGGAGCTCGATAGGACAGTCATAGACCCGGTGAGGGGGAAGAGTCTCTGCACCTTTCTTGCTGAAGACATCCATGAAGTCGTGGTATGCCTCTGGAACTAATTGGCGAGCTTCCGTATCCAGGCACATCAGAGCTGTGGGCTGGTTGGAAGTCTTTGGTAGACAATGTTGGAAGCAATAGGGTGAAGGAAAGGTAACATCTCTGGTAGTCCAGTCAATGCAAGGGTTGTGGGCCTGGAGCCAAGGCATTCCCAGGATAACAGGAAACAAGGGTGAGGTGATGATGTCAAGACATAAAAGTTCATGGTGAAGATTGGATATGCTGGCAGAGATGGGGATGGTTTCCTGGGTAGTAGCTGGCGGGGAGAGGGCTTGAACAGGTTCCTCCAAATGGGAATAGCTTTCTTGAAGGCCTTTAACTGCCTGGGTCAAACCCGCCAGATGCAAACACAGTTCATCCAAAGGAGAGGCTCCCTGCGCGGGCTCGGTCATGGCTGCTTGATACTGTCATGTACCTAGTGGTGAGCCCGGAATGCAGAAGGAGACCTCTCTTGCATCCCCGACTCACGGCCCCTGATGATGGTGACAGGAGGCACAGGAGTCAGAGGTAGCACGAGTGCCTGGCAGGATCAACAGCCGGTGGATGGATCTGGCTGACTTCAGGAACTGTAGCTGGACAAGCAGGCCCCAGTGACAGCAGACAGGAACCAGTAGACAGCAGGAGACCAACAGGAACAGGTGGATCACTCAGGGGCAGGCACACAGAAGAGTCAGGCAAGCCAGGTCAAACCAGACAGTCAGTACAGGAACAGATGCAGCGGGCAGAGGCAGGAAGGTGGAACAAGCCGGGTCGGTAACGGATGAGCACGGATGGATCAGAGGATGAGACAGGTGCAGAGTCGTAGACAAGCCGGAGGTCAGAGGCAGGCAGAAGGCAGGGAAGGTCGCAGGTCAGGCCGGGTCGATACACAAACAGATCAGATTCAGGTAATAGTCTCAGGAACGCTGTAGATCAAGCAGCAAGATCAGAAGGGAGAACTGGGTTTAAATAGCCCGCCCGGCGCCGGTAACCGTGCGCACCCGCGCGGCCGCGAACGCGCGCACCCGCGCAACTGGGCGACCGCAAACACGCGCACCAGGAACCCACAGGCGCGCACAGACAGGTGACGGACCACTGTCCCCAGCCAGCCTTTCCTGACTGGGTGTGTCTAGTACTTCCAATCCTTCTGCTCTGCTGCCGGGATTTCCCCCATCCCAGTACAATGCAATTCAGTTGTAAATAATCACAGCTGCATTGAAGAGTACACAGAGAAGGTTGGCAGCAGGAGCTGTAAAAAAAAGGCAGTCTGGCAATGTTTATCAACAACATTGCTCAGATGGAAATACAGAAATTTACATTGAAGCATTGGAGGTTATTCATGAAAGGCAGATCCACTGAAAGTGCACTTGGAAGTGCAGTCGCTCTGATGCCGTATACACACGACTGGATTTTCCGGTAGACTAAGTCCTCCGGACTTCCAAATGAATGGGCTTGCCCACACATGGACCAAAGTTCGTTCATTTTGAACATGATGAGTTACGACGGGACTAGAAAAAGAAGTCAATCTCGCCGCTTTTATCAATGAGATTGACACCTTGCGAGCCCGGTCACCTGGTATGGATTTTAAGGGGAACCCCCTTCACCGAAAAAATGGCATGGGGGTCCCACCAAAATCCATACCAGACCCTTATCCGAGCATGCTGCCCGGCCGGTCAGGAAATGGGGTAGGGACGAGCGAGCCCCCCCTCCTGAGCCGTACCAGGCCGCATTCCCTCAACATGGGGGGTGGGTGCTTTGGGTAAAGGGGGCGACCTGCGGGCCCCCCACCGGGCTCCCTACACAGGTTTTTAAAGTAGTTTATTAGGCAGCTCCGGGTCCCTGGCCTCTTCTCTCGCTTTCAGGTTCTTCTGCCGGGCTCCACCGCTATCTTCTGCTCTTTTGCCGCTCTTTTGCTAGCGGTGGCCTCCTCCGTCGTCGTCGCCGCCACCACCTTCTTCTTCTTCTTCCTTCTTCTGTTCTTCTGATGTTGACACAACACTCTCTCCCACTGTAATGCCGTGGACATGGTGCAGAGAAGTCGGAAGGGACCCCCAAAGTCAGAAGAAGACCCCCAGAGCTGCCTAATAGACTACTTTAAAAACCTGTGTACTGTGTTTCTTGTTATTGACACTTTTTCCCCCAGGTGAATGGGTAGGGGTATGATGTACCCCATACTTATTCACATAGGGTGGGGGGCCAGCATCTGGGGGTCCCCTTATTAAAGAGGACTCCTGGATTCTGACAAGCCCCCCGCCTGCAGACCCCGACAGCCGATGGTCAGAGTTGTCGGGAAGAGGCCCTTGTCCTCATCAACATGGGGACAAGGTGCTTTGGGGTGTGGTTGCCGCAGGGCGCCCCCTTTCCCCAAAGCACCCACCCCGCATGTTGAAGGTATGCAGCCTGGTACAGTTCGGGATGGGGGGTGCTCGCTCATACCCACCCCCTTTCCTGACTGGCCGGGGTGCGCGCTCGGATAAGGGTCTGGTGTAGATCTTGGGGTGACCCCTATGCCGAAAAAATTATTCCCTTTAAAATCCATACCAGACCTAAGGGCCTGGTATGTCCGTGGAGGGGCATTCTGCCTCGTGCTTGCTGCTATAGGAAAATTTGTTTTTCCTATTGCAACCAGCGCAAGATGTACAGTACCCTGGATCCTGCTGGAAACATTTTTGCGGGCAGGTGCTGTTGCTGCCCGCGCTTTGTATTTGGTCCGTTGGACCAGCATACAGACAAACGGGTTTCCCGCTAGGAACTGGGTTCGGCTGAGTTTCGGCAGGAAAATGTAAAACATGTTCTATTTCTAAAGTCCGTCGGATTTTTGGCAAGCAAAGGTCCGATGGAGCCCACACACGATCGAATAGTCCTATTCGTTCCATTGGACCTTTGTTGTCAAAAAGTATAGTCGTGTGTACATGGCATTAGAGGTAGATCTGAAATGAGTGGAAGCTCTGTTGATTTTATCATCCAATCATGTGCAAGCTAAAATGCTGTTTTTTTTTTTTTTTGCATTTCCCCCTTGGATCTACAGCGACTTTACTTCCAAGTGCATTTGTAAATAACTTTGCAATGCTTTGTACCAAATTCATAGTTATAGTGTTGTTTTAAACAGGACAAATTACAAAATAAAATGCACTCATTTTTATGTGCAGTAGCCAGGGGCGGGCTTGGCCGGGGGGCAGGGTGGCAATTTCCCCCTAGGCTGCCGTAACAATATACGTATAATGGCCGGCGGCCACCACACACGATTTTTTTTTATTTTCGGGTCAGGGCAGGGGCTGCCAGTTGAGGCAGAGGAAACTCAAGAGGCACTCGCTTATGTAATGGAGGCCGCTCTGTTCCTGTACCTCCAGTCGGTTGCGCTCACACTAATCCACTGACAGTGGAGTGAGAGCCAACCTGTCAGCTCGTGTGGGGGATTCCCCCCTCCCTCCTCCTCCTCCTCCTCTCCTCCGAACACTGCAGCATGTGTGAGTGGCCGCCCACTCTGTTCCCTCCCCTGCTTCCTCATTGGTAGAGGGAGGGAGCCCATCAGCCAAGCCTCCAGCAGCTGCAAAGCATCGTGGGACATGTAGTCACTATTGCCGGTGGCCCAATAGCAATTCCTGGGCGCAAAAAATTCCCTAGACTGCCCACAGAAAGAGGACAAACGAGAGGCTGCGGGGGAGCAGACTGTCACCCCATGAGGCTGATCCTGAGGATAGAGCAGAGATAATGTAAGTTTTTTGGTGAATGTGTTTTTTTTTTTTTTATTAATAGGTCTTACACTATGAAGATTTCTCACTTCTTTCCCATTGTTTCAAGCTGGGAGCTGATATTATTAACCCCTTCATGCCTAAACAACAAAATCTTTTGTTAGGAAATTACTTAGAACCCCCAAAAATTATATATATATATATATATATATATATATATATATATATATATATATATATATATATATATATTATTTTTTTATTTTTTTTAGCAGAGACCCTAGAGAATAAAATGGCAATTGTTGCAATATTTTATGTCACACTGTATTTATGTAGCTGTTTTTCAAATACAATTTTTTTTGGAAGAAATACACTTTCATTAATTTACCACTTCAATACCGGGCATTTTCATCCCTTTCTGCCCAGGTCAATTTTCATTGTGCGGTCATGCAATGTTGTACCCAAATTAATTTTTTCCCACAAATAGAGCTTTCTTTTGGTGGTATTTGATCACCTTTGCGGTTTTTATTATTTGCGCTTTAAACAAAAAAAGAGTGCCAACTTTAACCACTTCAGCCCCGTCCCATTTTGCTGGCCAAAGACCAGACCACTTTTTGCGATTCGGCACTGCGTCGTTTTAACTGACAATTGCGTGGTCGTGCGACGTGGCTCCCAAACAAAATTGACGTTCTTTTTTTTAGGATAAATAGAGCTTTCTTTTGGTGGTATTTGATCACCCCTGCGGTTTTTATTTTTTGCGCTATAAACAAAAATAGAGTGACAATTTTGAAAAAAACGCATTATTTTTTACTTTTTGTTATAATAAATATCCCCCAAAAATATATAAAAAAAACTTTTTTTCCCTCAGTTTAGGCTGATACGTATTCTTCTACATATTTTTGTTAAAGAAAATCGCAATAAGCGATTATTGATTGGTTTGCGCAAAAGTTATAGCGTTTACAAATAGGGGATATTTTTATGGCATTTTTATTAATAATTATTTTTTTACTAGTAATGGCGGCGATCAGCGATTTTTATTGTGGCTGCAACATTATGGCGGACACATCGGACATTTTTGGCCGGTGTGTAATTTTCGATATATTTTTTGTAAAAAAAATTGCGATAAGCAGCAATAAGTTATAGCGTCTACAAAATAGGTTATTGATTTATGGAATTTTTATTATTTTTTTTCTTTTTACTAGTAATGCTGCGATTTTTATTGTGACTGTGACATTGCGGTGGACAGATCGGACACTTTTGACACTATTTTGGGACCAGTGAATTTTATACAGCGATCAATGCTATAAAAATGCACTGATTACTGTATAAATATCACTGGCAAGGAAGGGGTTAATAGTAGGGGGTAATCAAGGGGTTAAATGTGTTACCTAGGGAATGATTCTAACTGTGGGGGAGATGGGACTGACTAGGGAGGAGACCAATCCTATATACTAGGAACACACGATCTGTCTCCTCTCCCCTGACAGGACGTGGATCTGTGTATTTACACACACAGATCCACATTCCTGCTCTGTCATGAGCGATTGTGGGTGCCCGGCAGACATCGCAGCAACCGGGTACGTGCATCGGCTCCTCGGTGACGTGTACCTCAGTGTACCGCCAGGAAGCCAAGGATGTCCTATGATAAAGAGCACACTGGTGACATCTATCATAGAACCTGGTCCAGGAGGCAGGACTTCGTATGACAGCAGCCGCACTGGGTAAGTGGGAGATCTCCGCTCTGTGTTATCTAGCGGCTTTTCTCTCTCTAATCCCCATGCACTGAACAGACTGCATTGATGGGCTATGGTGAGGCTGCATTGATGGGCACTGACAAGGCTGAGCTGATGGGCACTGGTGAGGCTGCATTGATGGGCACTGATGAGGCTACATTGATAGACACTAGTGAGGCTGCATTGATGGGCATTGGTGAGGCTGCATTGATGGGCATTGGTGAGGCTGCACTGATGGGCACTGGTGATGGTGAGATGATTCGTGGATTAATGGGCCACTTGACTAGACTTGCCCCCCAGGTCTAAGGCTGCCAGCCCTCCCCTGGCAGTAGCACTGTTTATGTTTAAACTAACACTGCTCAAAAAAAGAAAAAATGCCTTTTTTTTTAATTTTATTAGGTTTAATTGTCTGAAGATTGCCAAAATTATATATATTGCTGCAGGACAATATTCACAAAAAGAAAGCCTTGTTTGTCCTTAAAAAAAATATGTATGTATTACTTTGTTATGTTAAGTAATGACAACATTATCGCAGAATAAATAGGGTCATTTGAAAATTGCTTTAGTCCATAAGACAGCAATAAAAACTAACAAGTGTTCTAATTCCTCTCCTCTCTATCCAAAAAAAAAAAAAGTTTTGCCTTCATTTATACTTTAATGTGTTCGAGGCATATAGGTCACATTTTCATACATAAATAAATCAAACTTTTTTCTTCTTTCTAACAGTTATTTATATCATAAACTCACAAAATTGTGTGGCACAGTAAAAAAAAAAAAAATTAAGCTACACCATGAAAGCCTACTAAAAATAGAGCTCTATTTAAAAGGGGAGTTTTTGTTTAAACCATTACCTTGCCCTTCCCCTCCCTGATACTCACACTTAATAAGACTATAGACCGCAAGTTAGTCTGCAGCTTTTAGTGAACCAGTGTGACAGCTTTGGTCTTACGTAGCTAGCTGAGTGAAGTACAAATGATTCCTAGGCTTCTATGAGCTGCCTTTACCGCAGAACTATTGTATGGGCAGCCTACAGAAGTTAAGAAACATTCCAAATGAGACATTGCATTGTTCTAAGCCAGCTCACCACCATTTTTGTAAGTGATAGGCTATTGCATTTGGTAATTTTTTTCAACTTCTTTTTCAAAATGTGTAAATGATAGCAAGTATAACACATGTAATCAATAGGTAATCAATAATCTTTATGTAAGAAAACATCCAATGTCACTACAGCTGTTGGATAACATACAAAGGTTAGAGCAGCTAACAACAGATGTTACATAAAAATGTCGGTGCTGTTTTATGTGTATGATATATGCAGTTATTGATTGTCACTATCTGATGCTTTTCATTTGCAAGAAGATGTTATTGTTGGTAGCCCGGCACTTTACTGGCAGAAGAGAAGCAGTTGCAGCCCTCTTTTATCTGATACTGCCTCTGTGTGTGTGTGCTCAAAATAGACTGCACAGACACATCAGAGACCTTTACTATGGAACTGCAACAGCCAGTGCAATCTTGCCTCCCTTCACTAGAGGGAACCCAAGGATACGTGGATTGCAAGAGACTCTGTGAAGAAATTTGATAAATTGTGGTAAGTTTAGTTCACTGGAGTTGTTGGGAAGAGGCCCTTGTCCTCATCAACATGGGGACAAGGTGCTTTGGGGTGGGGGGGCCGCAGGACACCCCCCCTTCCCCAAAGCACCCACCACCCATGTTGAGGGAATGCGGCCTGGTGTGGTTTGGAGGGGGGGGGGGGGGCGCTCACTCGTCCCCACCCCTTTCCTGACCAACCAGGCTGCGTACTCGGATAAGGGTCTGGTATGGATTCTGGGAGGGACCCCACAGCGTTTTTTTGGCATAGGGGGTTCCCCTTAAAATCCATACCAGACCTAAGGGCTTGGTGTACAGTACCCTGTAGCTGAGAACCAGCATGAACAGGTGCTGTAGTTGCCCTTGCATCGTATTTGGTCTGTCGGACCAGCATACAGACAAACGTGCTTACCGATAGGAACTTGGTCCAGTGGACCAAGATTTAAAACATGTTTTATTTCTAGGTTCGTCTGACTTTTGGGAAGAAAAAGTCAGATGGAGCATGATCGAATTGTCCGACGGACTCTGGTCTTCCGGAAAGTCAGATCGTGTGTACGCGGCATAAAGGTTGGATTTATTTTTTCATAAAAATTAGGGTGGCACAGTGATGTAGTAGTTAGCACTCTTACCTAGCAGTAAAAAGGGTCATTGGTTTGAATCCCAACCACGACTCTACCTGCCTGGAGTTTGCATGTTCTTCCTGTGCGTGGGTTTCCTCCGAGTCCTCCAGTTTCCTCCTACACTCCAAAGACATGCTGGTAGGTTAATTGGCTTCCGCCCAAAATTGGCCCTAGTATATGCATGGGGACCTTGGATTGTGGGCTCCTTGAGGGTAGGGACTGATGTGAGTGTGGAATGTACAGGGATAAGGACAATTGTAGAAACTCACTCAGGTTGAAATGGATGGACTGGTGTCTTTATTCAACCTTACTAACTATGTAACTATGTAAATAAACATTTAAATAAACATGGAATACTTACCTGCTCTGTGCAAAATTATTGCCCCAATCCTCTTCTTTTTCAGTCCACTGCTGGTGGTCCTAGCTCCTCCCCCTGCCAAGTCCCCCCAATAGCAAGCCTCTTGCTATGGGGGCACTCGAGGAGTTGTCACAGTACACAGTAGTTCACACAAAGAGCGTGGCTCAGCCCTGCCCATCGCTCTCTCTTCATTGGCTCACTGGCTGTGATTGACAGCAGCAGGCGCCAATGAGGAGAAAGAGAGACCTGGGTGAGCTGCTGCTCTCATGCACATCTGTAGATCAAAATGGGGCTCAGGTAAGTCTAAAAGAGAGCTAAGGGGTAGATGCACTCAGAAGGTTGTTTACCTTAATTTATAGAATGCATTAAGATGAAAAATAAAACTTCTTCCTTTAGAACAACTTTAAAGGCAAAAAATTAGCCTATATGGACCCTACTTGTACAAAATTGTTACCTCTATTCTTTATTCCTTCTACCTCTAAACACTTTTACTATCCATATAACTACAACAGGAGGTGGTGACAAACCTCCAAAAGTGCTATCACCACCATTTAAACTTGAATTCACTCATAAAAATTTGTTAAATAACACCCACAATTGACAATTGAGCCCCTCCGAGATCCTTATCCTTTTATGGCAGATGCAGTGTACTTTACATTTGCATTTGCACAATTATTTAAAAGTATCCCCTCCTCTTTTGGGGCAAATCATCTTCTCAATACCTTGTATGTAGATTGCTGTGGTGTCGCCTCTGCGATACTCATTAAAAAGACGAGCAATGATTGTGTCATTATTTTGGTGTATCTTAACCACTTGCTGACTGTGCACTGTAGTTTTACTGCTACAGTGTAAGCTGATTGAGCAGAATCATGTATATATGTGATTCTGCTTTTTCGGGTAGGGATGCATGTGTGCCTGCACACCCTTCTGCACTGCCACTGGCTCCCTTACATGTCAGTCACTGGGTCCAGTGATTTATAGCTGGGACCAGCCTATCGGTGGAGTGTGTGACAGGAGAGAAATCTGTGCGTGTAAACAGATCTTTTTCCTGACAACGGGGATGTGCTGGTTTTTGTCTCCCTGCAAGGCCTGGAATAAAAAACAGCACATTCCCTAGCAAAACAGCACACAGTAATCAGCAATAACACAATAATAATGGGCCCTCAGTTAACCTTTTGGTCGCCCTAGATGTTAACCCCTTCCTGCCCTGTGTCAGTGACAGTGTATTTTATTAGCACAGATCACTGTATTAGTGTCACTGGAGATGTCACTGGCATTTAGTCAGTTCCCATCCAGTGTTAGTGTCAGATTGCCCACTGCACTTTCACAGTCACGCTATACTGTAAGTCGCTAATTGCTGTCATAACTGGTATATTAAAAAGAATCCAGTATATATACGGTTATTTGTAAATGCTATAGTTTTCGCGCAAACCAATTAATATGCACGTATTGGGATTTTTTTTACCAAAGACATGCAGCAGAAAATATTTTGGCCTAAATTTATGAATACATTTCATTTTTTATGGGATACGTTTTATAGGAAATAGTAAAAAATATATATATTTTTTTTTAATTTTTATCTTTTTTTGTTTATAGTGCAAAAAAAAACCTAGCGGGGAAAAAATGGTATACCTTTCATTTAAAAAAATGGCCTGGTCATGAAGGGGGGTAATTCTTTTGGATGACAGGTGGATATGTTGTACATGGTCATGGAGGTGATCCCACAGACTCCTACTTGTTCTGCCCAAATACTGGATAGCACATACAGAGCAAGTAAACAGGAACACAACATTTATTGTTTTACAATTTATGGATGAATGCATATCATATTCCTTTCTACTCACCATGGACCTAAACTTGCTTTGCCTTAAAATTTGAGGGCAGCAGGGACAACCACCTTCCCCACAACTATATTTGCCCTTAAAACACAGCCAATTCATGCTGCCTACAGTTCGGGAGTTAAAATAAATAGGTTATAGGTTATGTCCCAAAGTAGGAGACCATTGTGATACTGTCTAATGCCTCTATATAACACTTTAGCATAAACCTTATTCTTTTTTTCAGAACTGGAATCTACTTTTCCACAATATTTTTAATCTTCAGGTTAGGGATGAGCTTCGAGTTCGAGGCTAACTCATGTTGGACTCGAACATTGCCTGTTCGCCTGTTTGTATTATTAAAATCACTGCTCCCAAAAAAACTTCCCTTTTTAAAACTTTCTTTTGCATTGATACATGTCCCCTGGGGCAGGACCCAGGTCCCCAAACACTTTTTATGACAATAACTTTCATATAAGCCTTTAAAATTATCACTTTTGATTTTGAACGTTTGAGTCCCATAGACTTTAATAGGGTTCTAAAGTTCACACAAAGTTTAGGTTTGTTCGCAGGTTCTGGTGCGAACCGAACCGGGGAGTGTTCGGCTCATCCTTACTTCTGGTATTACAAGCTATAGGGTGTAGAAAACACAGGTATGCTTAGATTCTTCATATTATCATTTCTGTTTTCTAACAAAGTATTTCCAGATGTGGCTTTGGCAATACCAAATTCTCTGCTCCCAACTTGCTTGAAATAGCCCCTCTGAAAAAAAGTGCTGTCTCATCATTCCTGTCTCTTGTTCAAAAGTAACTTCATAAGAATAGATTCTGTGTACTCTCAATAACTGTGCCACTGGAATGCTCCTAGTGGTATGTTTTGGGTGCCCCGAGTCCACGCTTAAAATAGTGCTCCCGGAAAGAGGTTTTCTATATAGAGTTATACCCACACTGCCCTGATGTGCTGTAGCGTGATGTCCAAAAAGAGGATTGAGAGGCTTCTCATGTGCCCTGTGAATTTCAAATTTAGGTCGTTATTATTCAGATAACTCAAAAAATTCTCCAAATAGAAATCCAGCCCATCAAACACAAAAATCTTATTATTAGTGTAACGACAAAATAATTTGATGCTTAGAAGAAAGGGGTTCCCATGTTCAAAGATGTGGGCCCTCTCCCACCAACCTATATATGGGTTAGCAATAGAGGGTGAGAATCCGGAACCCATGGATGCCCTGCACCTCTGGAGACAAAAATCCCCATCAAGTTGAAAAAAAAAATCATGAGACAGAAGATATTCCAAACATTCCAAATAAAGTCTTTCTGGGCACACAAGTAGTTACTGAATTCTTCTAAATAAAATGAGACTGCTCTTTGTCCCAATATACGGGGAATACAAGAGTATAGGTTTTAAATGCCACAGGGTACCCATACATATCCCTCCTACCAAGGGAAATTTGGGATAATGCCGAGAAGTCATTTAGTATCCCTTAAGAATCTAGGAAGTTCCTTGACTAGGGGCTGTAGTTGGTAATTGACCCACTTACCTAACCTTTCATTAAAGGACCTGATGCCCAAGAGAATGGGTCTACGAACTAGAAGGTCTAACCCCTTGTTTGTCTTGGGAAAATGATAAAAAAAAATCCCTAACTGGAGACTGTGAGTTTAATGCCTTACTCTCTTGTTTGTCCAAATTCCTTATGGATTTCCTAAGGGATGATAAACATCTTCTGGGCATTATCCAGATATGTGTAGGTAATTGTGATGTTTCAAGCCTATCCTCCTTTATTACTCATATATTAGGACTGAGAGAGGTCTAATTTTATTTAGAATGATTCAGTGGCTACACAGTGGTCTCCCAGTTTCTTCCAGTTTGATGGGGAATTCTGTCTCCAGAGCTGCGAGGCATCCATGGGGGCCAGGTTCTTGCCCTCTCTCTTGCCAAACTTAATAACTTATAAGGGTTAGTGGGAGAGGACCTGTGTCTTTGGAGATGGAAACTAGTGATGGACGAACTTCCGACGGGACGTTTCGCGAACGCGAAACGCGAACGGGCACAAACGTTCGCGAAAACGACCGTTCGCCGCGGGCTCCATTGACTTCAATGGGAGGCGAATTTCGCAAACCTTTAGGTCGAATTTGCGGCCACGGGGTAATTATTAGGGGGTAGCACGCAGTCCCACCACCTGGACAATAGCATAATACATGTATGAGGTGAATTTGGGATCGATAACTACAAGCATTTTTTTTTTATTTGGGAAATTGTTCTGACAATTCAGGACTATGGAGCTAATGAAGGCAATGGAGGAGAGGGAAGGTCAGGGACCAGGGTAGGCAAACAAGAGGGTGCAGGAGATACAGAGCACTGACAGCAGCACCGTAATACAGAGCACTGACATCAGCACCGTGACATACAGCGCTGACAGCAGCTCCGTGACATACAGCGCTGACAGCAGCTCCGTGACATACAGCGCTGACAGCAGCTCCGTGACATACAGCGCTGACAGCAGCTCCGTGACATACAGCGCTGACAGCAGCTCCGTGACATACAGCGCTGACAGCAGCACCGTGACATACAGCGCTGACAGCAGCTCCGTGACATACAGCGCTGACAGCAGCTCCGTGACATACAGCGCTGACAGCAGCTCCGTGACATACAGCACTGACAGCAGCTCCGTGACATACAGCGCTGACAGCAGCTCCGTGACATACAGCGCTGACAGCAGCACCGTGACATACAGCGCTGACAGCAGCTCCGTGACATACAGCGCTGACAGCAGCTCCGTGACATACAGCGCTGACAGCAGCTCCGTGACATACAGCACTGACAGCAGCTCCGTGACATACAGCGCTGACAGCAGCTCCGTGACATACAGCGCTGACAGCAGCACCGTGACATACAGCGCTGACAGCAGCTCCGTGACATACAGCGCTGACAGCAGCTCCGTGACATACAGCGCTGACAGCAGCTCCGTGACATACAGCGCTGACAGCAGCTCCGTGACATACAGCGCTGACAGCAGCTCCGTGACATACAGCGCTGACAGCAGCTCCGTGACATACAGCGCTGACAGCAGCTCCGTGACATACAGCGCTGACAGCAGCTCCGTGACATACAGCGCTGACAGCAGCACCGTAAGCAGCCCCAGGAGGAAGTCAGCACAGCACAGGGATGGTGTGATCCCCTCATAATAAGAACCCCCAGGAGGAAGTCAGCACAGCACAGGGATGGTGGGAGCCCCTCATAATAAGAACCCCCAGGAGGAAGTCAGCACAGCACAGGGATGGTGGGAGCCCCTCATAATAAGAACACCCAGGAGGAAGTCAGCACAGCACAGGGATGGTGGGAACCCCTCATAATAAGCAGCCCCAGTAGAAATATGACACCGCTCAACCTCTTCAAAGAGGAGGGTAGGGGCATATAGTACGGTGTGCTTTTTTGGGTCAGGGAAGTGAGCCAAATGAATTAAGAAGGTCTGTGTGCTTGATTCCAAAAATTGTTTATAGACATATACATGGTCTACTGATCACATGTGTTGAATTCCTCCGAGATCCATGCCTCATTCATTTTTAGAAATGTGAGGTAGTTAACACTGTCGTGAGCTAGGCGAGTACGCTTATCGGTCACAATCCCCCCTGCTGCGCTGAACGTCCTTTCGGACAGGACACTGGATGAGGGGCAAGCCAACAGTTCGATTGCAAATTGGGCAAGCTCTGGCCAGAGGTCAAGCCTGCCCACCCAGTAGTCTAGGGGTTCATCACTCCTCAGAGCGTCCACATCGGCCGTTAACCCAATGTAGTCGGACACCTGACGGTCTAGGCGTTCCCTGATGCTGGATCCGGATGACACCTGTCGATGGGTCGGCTGAAAGAATGACCTCATATCCGAAGTCACCAACACATCTTCAAACCGGCCTCTTCTTGCAGGCGCTGTTGGATTGGTACCCGCAAATCCTTCTCTGGGAGTGGGAATTGCTCCTCTGCCAGCGCACGCAAAAGCAGAATGCAGCATTTCTCGAAGCAAGGCCTGGAAGTGCTGCATTCTGACAGCCCTCTGCGACGGCGGTAACATTTCCGCCATTTTGTGTTTGTACCGGGGATCTAAGTACGTTGCCACCCAGTACTGGTCCTTGACCCTCATGCTTTTTATACGGGGGTCCCTATTAAAACACTGGAGCATGAAGGCCCCCATTTGCACTCAAGCGGAAGGTATGTGGTGGTGGTGGTGTTGTTGGTGGTAGTGTCTTTGGGGGTGCACATAGCAGAGAGTGAAGAAGAGGGTGCAGATCGAGAGGATGAGGAGGGTGCAGAAGAATAAGGCTGAGTGAGCCACTCAACCAAGTCTGGTGCGTCCTTTAAAGTAATTGAACGCACCTTCTGCAACTTCCCACTTTGGCTCAAGGCTGTTGCTCCTGCCCTACCCCTACCACCCCTGCGGAAGGGCCTGCCTCTTCCTCTGCCTGTCATTTTTTAAATCACCCTGTGACAAAACTCTTAGTCCCTATACCGCTGAAGGACTGCTGCAGTATAGGGCAGCGGTCAGCAGTAGTGCACGTCAACCCTATGTATTGTGGACCGATAGCGGTCCTTACAGAACAGCAGACTGTACTGCACTCAGGCCTATGTACCGTAGCACCCTATACCAAGTTACCAGTCCTTATAAGAACTTTTGTGGACCAAGCAGGTTGTGTGTTAGTGATTAGCAGACTGTACGTCAGTCCCTATACCAATGAAGGACTGCTGCAGTATAGGGCAGCGGTCAGCAGTAGTGCACGTCAACCCTATGTATTGTGGACCGATAGCGGTCCTTACAGAACAGCAGACTGTACTGCACTCAGGCCTATGTACCGTAGCACCCTATACCAAGTTACCAGTCCTTATAAAAACTTTTGTGGACCAAGCAGGTTGTGTGTTAGTGATTAGCAGACTGTACGTCAGTCCCTATACCAATGAAGGACTGCTGCAGTATAGGGCAGCGGTCAGCAGTAGTGCACGTCAACCCTATGTATTGTGGACCGATAGCGGTCCTTACAGAACAGCAGACTGTACTGCACTCAGGCCTATGTACCGTAGCACCCTATACCAAGTTACCAGTCCTTATAAAAACTTTTGTGGACCAAGCAGGTTGTGTGTTAGTGATTAGCAGACTGTACGTCAGTCCCTATACCAATGAAGGACTGCTGCAGTATAGGGCAGCGGTCAGCAGTAGTGCACGGCAACCCTATGTATTGTGGACCGATAGCGGTCCTTACAGAACAGCAGACTGTAACGCACTCAGGCCTATGTACCGTAGCACCCTATACCAAGTTACCAGTCCTTATAAGAACTTTTGTGGACCAAGCAGGTTGTGTGTTAGTGATTAGCAGACTGTACGTCAGTCCCTATACCAATGAAGGACTGCTGCAGTATAGGGCAGCGGTCAGCAGTAGTGCACGTCAACCCTATGTATTGTGGACCGATAGCGGTCCTTACAGAACAGCAGACTGTACTGCACTCAGGCCTATGTACCGTAGCACCCTATACCAAGTTACCAGTCCTTATAAAAACTTTTGTGGACCAAGCAGGTTGTGTGTTAGTGATTAGCAGACTGTACGTCAGTCCCTATACCAATGAAGGACTGCTGCAGTATAGGGCAGCGGTCAGCAGTAGTGCACGTCAACCCTATGTATTGTGGACCGATAGCGGTCCTTACAGAACAGCAGACTGTACTGCACTCAGGCCTATGTACCGTAGCACCCTATACCAAGTTACCAGTCCTTATAAAAACTTTTGTGGACCAAGCAGGTTGTGTGTTAGTGATTAGCAGACTGTACGTCAGTCCCTATACCAATGAAGGACTGCTGCAGTATAGGGCAGCGGTCAGCAGTAGTGCACGGCAACCCTATGTATTGTGGACCGATAGCGGTCCTTACAGAACAGCAGACTGTAACGCACTCAGGCCTATGTACCGTAGCACCCTATACCAAGTTACCAGTCCTTATAAGAACTTTTGTGGACCAAGCAGGTTGTGTGTTAGTGTTTAGCAGACTGTGCGTCAGTCCCTATACCGCTGAAGGACTGCTGCAGTATAGGGCAGCGGTCAGCAGTAGTGCACGGCAACCCTATGTATTGTGGACCGATAGCGGTCCTTACAGAACAGCAGACTGTAACGCACTCAGGCCTATGTACCGTAGCACCCTATACCAAGTTACCAGTCCTTATAAGAACTTTTGTGGACCAAGCAGGTTGTGTGTTAGTGATTAGCAGACTGTACGTCAGTCCCTATACCAATGAAGGACTGCTGCAGTATAGGGCAGCGGTCAGCAGTAGTGCACGTCAACCCTATGTATTGTGGACCGATAGCGGTCCTTACAGAACAGCAGACTGTACTGCACTCAGGCCTATGTACCGTAGCACCCTATACCAAGTTACCAGTCCTTATAAAAACTTTTGTGGACCAAGCAGGTTGTGTGTTAGTGATTAGCAGACTGTACGTCAGTCCCTATACCAATGAAGGACTGCTGCAGTATAGGGCAGCGGTCAGCAGTAGTGCACGTCAACCCTATGTATTGTGGACCGATAGCGGTCCTTACAGAACAGCAGACTGTACTGCACTCAGGCCTATGTACCGTAGCACCCTATACCAAGTTACCAGTCCTTATAAAAACTTTTGTGGACCAAGCAGGTTGTGTGTTAGTGATTAGCAGACTGTACGTCAGTCCCTATACCAATGAAGGACTGCTGCAGTATAGGGCAGCGGTCAGCAGTAGTGCACGGCAACCCTATGTATTGTGGACCGATAGCGGTCCTTACAGAACAGCAGACTGTAACGCACTCAGGCCTATGTACCGTAGCACCCTATACCAAGTTACCAGTCCTTATAAGAACTTTTGTGGACCAAGCAGGTTGTGTGTTAGTGTTTAGCAGACTGTGCGTCAGTCCCTATACCGCTGAAGGACTGCTGCAGTATAGGGCAGCGGTCAGCAGTAGTGCACGGCAACCCTATGTATTGTGGACCGATAGCGGTCCTTACAGAACAGCAGACTGTAACGCACTCAGGCCTATGTACCGTAGCACCCTATACCAAGTTACCAGTCCTTATAAGAACTTTTGTGGACCAAGCAGGTTGTGTGTTAGTGATTAGCAGACTGTACGTCAGTCCCTATACCAATGAAGGACTGCTGCAGTATAGGGCAGCGGTCAGCAGTAGTGCACGGCAACCCTATGTATTGTGGACCGATAGCGGTCCTTACAGAACAGCAGACTGTAACGCACTCAGGCCTATGTACCGTAGCACCCTATACCAAGTTACCAGTCCTTATAAGAACTTTTGTGGACCAAGCAGGTTGTGTGTTAGTGATTAGCAGACTGTACGTCAGTCCCTATACCAATGAAGGACTGCTGCAGTATAGGGCAGCGGTCAGCAGTAGTGCACGGCAACCCTATGTATTGTGGACCGATAGCGGTCCTTACAGAACAGCAGACTGTAACGCACTCAGGCCTATGTACCGTAGCACCCTATACCAAGTTACCAGTCCTTATAAGAACTTTTGTGGACCAAGCAGGTTGTGTGTTAGTGATTAGCAGACTGTACGTCAGTCCCTATACCAATGAAGGACTGCTGCAGTATAGGGCAGCGGTCAGCAGTAGTGCACGGCAACCCTATGTATTGTGGACCGATAGCGGTCCTTACAGAACAGCAGACTGTAACGCACTCAGGCCTATGTACCGTAGCACCCTATACCAAGTTACCAGTCCTTATAAGAACTTTTGTGGACCAAGCAGGTTGTGTATTAGTGTTTAGCAGACTGTGCGTCAGTCCCTATACCGCTGAAGGACTGCTGCAGTATAGGGCAGCGGTCAGCAGTAGTGCACGGCAACCCTATGTATTGTGGACCGATAGCAGTCCTTACAGAACAGCAGACTGTACTGCACTCAGGCCTATGTACCGTAGCACCCTATACCAAGTTACCAGTCCTTATAAGAACTTTTGTGGACCAAGCAGGTTGTGTGTTAGTGTTTAGCAGACTGTGCGTCAGTCCCTATACCGCTGAAGGACTGCTGCAGTATAGGGCAGCGGTCAGCAGTAGTGCACGTCAACCCTATGTATTGTGGACCGATAGCGGTCCTTACAGAACAGCAGACTGTAACGCACTCAGGCCTATGTACCGTAGCACCCTATACCAAGTTACCAGTCCTTATAAGAACTTTTGTGGACCAAGCAGGTTGTGTATTAGTGTTTAGCAGACTGTGCGTCAGTCCCTATACCGCTGAAGGACTGCTGCAGTATAGGGCAGCGGTCAGCAGTAGTGCACGGCAACCCTATCTATTGTGGACCGATAGCGGTCCTTACAGAACAGCAGACTGTACCGCACCCAAGCCTATGTACCGTAGCACCCTAGACAGACCAAGTTACCAGTCCTTATAAGAACTTTTGTGGAACAAGTGAGTTGTGAATGATTAGCAGACTGCAGCAGAAGGGCAGCAGTCAAGTATAATATTCTTTCTATATTTGGAAGAAAGAATATTATACGTGTACAAGCCTATTACCGTACCACTGATACCAGTCCTGAAAAGAACCTTTGTGGAACTAATAGTAACAGCAAGTCTTTAAAATTATCCTCACTGCCTGACACACTGCTTCCTGCCTGTCCCTATACAAATTGGCAAAAAAGAGTAGGCTGGAACGATTAGCTGGAACAGCTCTTTTGTGGACCTGATAGTAACAGCTAATGATGATGATGATGATGATGATGAAGAAAGACTAATCTGGCTGAGCTGTCCCTAAAATAGCAGCATACAGCGCTCTGTCCCTTTATCTAAACTGACAAAAGAAACTCAGGCTGCTGACCTAACACCTATACCAGTCCTGAAAAGAACTTTTGTGTACCAAATAGCTAGCGTTTTCTCTGTCCCTACTCCACACAGGATCCTTTCCCTACAGTGACAGAAGAAAGAATGTAAAATGGCCACCGGATCGGGTGTATTTATAGGTTAGGGGGAATGTCCAAGTGTCCATGAGCTGTCATGTCTCAATTGGTTGTCCTGTAACACATGATAAACGTGTCACGAAAGGTTAAAGTTCTTGTATACATTAAACACGTAAGTCCGCCGGGGCGAACGACGGAAAAAGGCGTTCGAACCCGCGGACGGCGAAAGTCGGAAATTCGCCGCGAAACGACCGCCGGGCGAACCGTTCGGCCATCACTAATGGAAACCCCTTTCATCTCAGCATCACACTATTTTGTCATTACATTGACGATTTGATTTTTGTGTTTGATGGGATGGAGTTCTCCTTGGAGAATTTCTGGAGTTATCAGAATAATAATTACCTAAATTTGAAATTTACAAGGCACAGGAACAATCTCTTGATCCCCTTTTTTGATGTCACACTTGCAGCATAGCAGGGCAATGCGGGTACAACTCTATGCAGAAAGCCCCTTTTAGGACAAACTTGGAGCACTCAAAACATACCATTCGGGACATTCCAGTGGGGCAGTTGTTGAGGGTGCTCTAAATCTGTTTCAATTAAGTTAATTTTGTACAGTAAGCAGGAAGGATGTGCCAACACTTTTTTCCATGGGGTTACCTATGACATAGTTATTGTACCTCAATGACTGTAGGCAGTACAAATTGGCTGCATTTTAAAGGTAACTATAGGTGTATGGAAGGTGTTTGTCCCTGCTGCCCCCGGATTATAAGACAGAGCAAGTTTAGGTCCACATTGAGTGGAAAGGAATATTATATGCATTCCTTCATAAATTGAATTACAACAGATGTTGTGCACTTGACTACTTGTTCTATTTGTGCTATCCAGTATGTGGGCAGAACAACCAGGAGGCTTCGGGATCACCTCTGTAACCATGCATATGATACACCAAAAAAAATTGCAAAGCTCGTCATCTTAATGAGTGTCACATGGGCGACACTGCAGCTATCCACATTAAAAGGATTCAGAAGGTAATGTGTCCCAAAAGACGAGGGGACTTTAAATGATTGTGTTAACATGAAGTACAATGGATCTTCCATCTAAGGCCAGGGATTTCAGAGGGGCATAATTTTTACTTTTCACAGGCATTTGACACATTTTTATGAGTGAATTCAAGTTTAAATTGTAGTGATAGGGTGTGATATATGGTGATATTTTATCTTGGCCTATATTAGTAGTGTTTGGTAAACGATTCAGCCCTAGCATGAGTTCAGGCTGAACATTGGCCCGAATTATCAGAGCGTTTGACCGTTTGTTCGTTCCAATGAACAACCATAATGCACTGCACAGCTGCACAGTGCATTGGAAACCATTAATGAGTGAAGCAATGAAAGTTTTGCCGAATCAGGGCACATAGCACTATCAGAGCCATGATTGGACACTGTCTTGATGACTCTATCCAATCATGGCTCACTGCTCTTAGTCCCACCCCACACTATAAAAATATTCCTCCCATAGTGGCCATTTGCAGTGTTATATTGGCATGGAGAGAGATAGACCAGGAGTTAGTGTTAGCCCTTGTACATACGGTCGGACATTCCGACGGAAAATGTCCGATCGGACTGTGTTGTCGGATAATCCGACACTGTGTGGGCTTCATCTGAATTTTTCCGTCGGAATGTCCGACCAACAAAGTTTGAGAGCTGGATATAAAAAATTTCCGACAACATGATCTGATCTGACTTTGTCCGATTGTTTGTAGAGAATTCAAATCAGACAAAGTGCCACGCATGCTCAGATCAAATTCCTAGACCAAAGCTATTGGCTACTAGCCTGAACGTAGTCCCACCGTAACTAAATAACGTCATCACGTTACGAACGATCTGATTTTCCGACAACTTTGTCCGACCGTGTGTATGCAACACCAGACAAAATCCATCGGACAAAATCCAACGGATTTTGTTGTCGTAATGTCCGACCGTGTGTACAAGGGCTTAGTGTGCTATAGTGGAGTGGGCTATTGTGATCCTCTTGTGAGTATAACGTATTGGTTTAGTGTGAATCTAGTGATAGTGCAGTGTGAGTGTAGTGTGACCATTCATTTTTACTTTAGTGTCAGTTTAGTGTGAATCTAGTGATAGTGTAGTGTGAGTGTAGTGCAGCCATTCATTTTTACTTTAGTGTCACTTTACTGTGAATCTATTGATAGTGCAGTGTGAGTGTAGTCCAACTGTTCATTTTTACTTTAGTGTCATTTTATTTTGTCAGGGCACGTTTCCTGCAGTATACTTCAGTGTATTACTGCATGTTTAACACAGTATATTTCAGTGGCTTTATTGCATGTTTACCGCAGTATATTGCAGTGTGTTATTACAGGTTTACCACAGTATATTGCACTGCATTAGTGCATGTTTAACCACTTGCTTACTGGGCACTTAAACCCCCCTCAGTCCCAGACCAATTTTCAGCTTTCAGCGCTGATGCACTTTGAGTGACAATTACGCGGGCATACAACACTGTACCCAAATGAAATTTTTATCATTTTTTTCCCACAAATAGAGCTTTCTTTTGGTGGTATTTAGTTACAGCTCGGAGTTTTATTTTTTGCTAAACAAACAAAAAAAGATGCAAAAAAAAAAAATCATGTTTTAATAGTTTGTTATAAAATTTTGCAAACGGGTCATTTTTCTCCTTCATTGAAGTGCGCTGATTAGGCGGCACTGATAGGCTGCATTGGTGGGCACTGATGGGCTGCATTGGTGGGCACTGATGGGCTGCATTGGTGGGCACTGATAGGCTGCACCGGTGGGCACTGATAGGCATAGTTAAGGCGGCACTAATAGGCACAGATAAGGCGGCACCGATGGGCACAGATAAGGCGGCACTGATGGGCAAAGATGGGCACAGATAAGATGGCACGGATGGGTGGCACGGATAAGTGGCACGGATGGGTGGCACGGATGGGCACTGATAGGTACCACAGATAGATGGGACTGATGGGCACTGATAGGTGGCACTGATAGGTGGCTCTGATAGGTGACACTGCTGGGCACTGATGGGCGGCACTGCTGGGCACTGATGGGCGGCACTGCTGGGCACTGATGGGCGGCACTGGGGTGCAGCACCTTTGAGCAGATTGGGTGGTACTGTGGGTGGCACTGTGGGTGGCACTGTGGGGTGGCACTGTGGGTGGCACTGTGGGCACTATGGGCACTGACGGGGGGCACTGACGGGGGGCACTTACTTTTGCTTTTATTTAATTTCAGGATGGCACTGCGGGAGGCAGGTGGGCACAGGCAGGTGGCAGGTGGTCCCTTGTATTGATGGCCGTGATCGGGACTGATGTCCCGATCACGGCCGCCGGTGATCGGCTTTTTTTTTCTCTCCTCGCGCTGTCAGCGCGAGGAGGAATAATAGCTGATTACCGGCTCCGTTCTATCACATGATCAGCTGTCATTGGCTGACAGCTGATCACGTGATAAGGGGTCGGGATCGACCCCTTACACGGATCGGTGATCAGGCGAGTCTCACGGACTCGCCGATCACAGAGCGCGCCGCGCGCGCCCCTCAGGGGGCGCACAGGCCGCTCGTAACCGGGACTACGTCAATAGACGTAGTCCCGAAAATGTAGGTCCGCGCTAATGCCGTCATTTGGCAATAGCGCGGATCTGAAGTGGTTAAAGCAGTATATTTCAGTACATTGGTGCAGGTTTAATGCAGTATATTTCAGTGCAATAGTGCACATTTAAAGCAGTACATTTCAGCGCATTGGTGCATGTTTACTGCAGTATATTGCAGTGCATCATTGCAGCTTTACTGCAGTATGTTGTAGAGTCAGTGGGGTTTCCATTGATTAAAGTGCATCCATGTACAAATTTCTCCATCTTTGTTACATTTTGTTAATAAGCCCCCCATCATGTCTGGGAGGCCAACAAGGAGAGGCAGAAATTCCCATGGCCCTGAAAGGGGGGCAGCAGCATCTGTGTCTACAGGCAAAGGTAGACATAATCTGTCCTCAGGCAGGTCAGCATTTCCTCTGTTTAGTGATGTTGCCCTTGCTATCCATCCACAGCATGCAGAGGAGGTGGTGGACTGGTTTACTAAACCATCCTCATCCTCCATCACCCAAGCAAAGACTAGTGCACAGTCAACTGCAGCTGCCAGAGTGGCTTATTCTGCCTCCTTGTTCATAGCTGCTCCTGCCATACCTCTAGCAAGAAGCATGTAGGAGTCAGCTGAGTTATTTGAACACAGCATCAGCCACTTACACCTTGATGATACACAGCCATTACTTGATTAAGATCTTGGTTCTGAGACTGAAGAGGGTAGGAACATGAGTCTACAAAGAGGGGAAAACACTAGTAAACAACAAATTGGCAGTCATGTTCCCCGAGTCAAAACGTATTGCCAAGTTGGCTCCAGTGATGATGAGGATGTAGGGGATGATGATGATGAGGTCACTGGTCACTTTGGTGCTGGATAGAATAGAGGAGTAAAGTGAGGGTGAGGTACAACCCCAATGAGGCAGCCACCCCATACCATTAGATCGTGGATCTGTTATTTCCCACAGCTCAGCTGTCTGGGCCTTTTTAGCACATTTGCAGCCGATCCCACTGTTGCGATTTGCAAACTTTCCCTCAAGCAGATCAAGTGAGGCAAAAACACCAGCCATTCGAGTTCCACATGCTTAACAAGGCATTTAACCTCCTGCCACTCAGCCCATTGGCCAGGGCACCTGAAAGCCACACAAAAGGGATGTAATTCTGCTCCTCATTACTCCTCACCTTTCCAATTTATCCCCGCTATACCTCATGACCTCTCAGCAGCCTCCACTGATAGGGATGATGGTATAGTAAGGGGTATCACAGGTTCTTGCAGCATGTCTGCCAGTAGCACTCCACCAGCTGTAGACTATAGCTGGCAAATTTCTCTGCCACATCTGCTGCTAAAAAAATAAAAAATACAGTCCCTGCCACCCACATGCCAAGCGTCTAAATTTGAGCTTGCCAAAGCTGCTGGCTTTACAACTCCTACCTTTCCGTCCGTTAATTTGCAGAATGTGCTGTACCACATTGGCAGGTTCCCTGTCGCTATCTCATTTCATGTAAGGCCATTCCAGCTCTGTACCATTAGGTGGAAGGCAAGAGCAGAGATTCTTGCAGCTCTGCAGGGCAAGCCCAGAGGTGGTTCATGCCATGCCAGCTGAAGCCAGGAATGGGGGTGTGCGATAATGGCACAAACCACCTGTCCGTGCTTAGACAGGGAAGTTCCATGTCTAGCATATGTCCTCAATTCGGTGGTGCAGCGTTTCTTAAATAGGTACCCCAGGGAAGATCTGTTGAAGCAGGCCAGAAGAGTCTGTAGCCATTTTAGCTGGTCATACACAGCCAGTGCTCGGTTGGCTGAAATTTATGGAGGTTCACACCACAAATCCCGAACAGGGGAAATGTTCCTCCTCGAACAGTGAACCCCATTGAAATATATGGGAGCCAAACAGGAAAAATGAAGTGCCCATTTTAAAGGCTTATATGCAAGTAATTGGCCATAAAAGGGGTATGGGGGTCTGGGTACTGCCCTGGGAGACATGTATCAATGTTTTTAAAAAAAAATCATTTTTTTAGGAGCAGTGATTTTAACCACTTAAGCACCGCCGCATGGCAATGTACGTCGGCACAATGGCACCGACAGGCACAAGCACGTACATGTACATGCTTGCCTTCCAGCGGGTGGGGGGTCCGATCAGACCCCCTCCCGCTGGCTGCAGTGGTCCATTTCGCTTCAGGAGCGATCCGGGATGAGGGGATCGCCTGTGTAGTGTAAACACAGGCAGGGAGGAAATGATGTCATTCTCCTCGGGGCGGTCTTTTTGACCGGACTGCGAGGAGAACACATAGTAAGTGCACCAAACACTACACTGACATGTAGGTACACATAGGCACACAAATCACCCCCCCAATCACCCCCCCCCCCCGATCGCCCCCTTCCCAGTCACAGTGTCACTGATTGCAGTGATCATTTATTTACTGATCACTGCATTTAGTGTCAGTTGTGACAGTAAAAACTGTCAGGGCAGTTAGTGTTAGGTCCAGGGTAGCCCCCTACCCCCCCAATAAATTTTTAACCCCCCTGATTGCCCCTAGAGTTAACCCTTTCACCCGCTTTTTCCAGTGTCACTAAGCAATCGTTTTTCTGATCGCTGCATTAGTGTCACTGGTGCTGCTAGGTAGCTAGTTATTTTTTTAGGTTCACCGCCAAATTTTTATAGCGCTAGGTACCCCCATATACTACCCAATAAAGGTTTTAACCCCCTGATTGCCCCTAGTTAACCCTTTCACCCCCTTTTGCCAGTGTCACTAAGCGATAGTTTTTCTGATCGCTGCATTAGTGTCACTGGTGCCGTTAGGTAGCTAGTTATTTTTTATGTTCACCGCCAGGTTTTTATAGCATTAGGTACCCCCATATACTACCCAATAAAGTTTTTAACCCCCTGATTGCCCCTAGAGTTAACCCTTTCACCAGCGATCACTGTATAAGTGTCACTGGTGATGCTGGATAGCCAGTTAGTTATTTAGTTATTTAGGTTTCCCGTCAGGTTTTTATATAGCGTCCGGGACCCCCATATACTACCTAATAAAGGTTTTAACCCCCTGATTGCCCCCAGGTAACCCTTTCATCCCCTTTTGCCAGTGCCACTAAGCGATCGTTTTTCTGATCGCTGCATTAGTGTCACTGGTGCCGCTAGGTAGCTAGTTACTTTTTTAGGTTCACCGCCAGGTTTTTATAATGCTAGGTACCCCCATATACTACCCAATAAAGGTTTTACCCCCTGATTGCCCCTAGTTAACCCTTTCACACCCTTTTGCCAGTGTCACCAAGCAATCGTTTTTCTGATCGCTGCATTAGTGTCACTGGTGCCGCTAGGTAGCTAGTTATTTTTTATGTTCACCGCCAGGTTTTTATAGCGTTGGTACCCCCATATACTACCTAATAAAGATTTTAACCCCCTGATTGCCCCTAGAGTTAACCCTTTCACCAGCGATCTCCGTATAAGTGCCACTGGTGACACTGGTTAGCCAGTTAGTTATTTAGGTTCCCCGTCAGGTTTTTATATAGCGTCAGGGACCCCCATATACTACCTAATAAAGATTTTAACCCCCTGATTTCCCCTAGTTAACCCTTTCACCAGAGATCACCGTATAAGTGTTACGGGTGACTCTGGTTAGTTAGTTTGCTTTTTATAGCATCAGGGCACCCACCATTTATTACCCAATAAAGGTTTAACCCCCTGATCACCCGGCGGGTGATATCAATTAAGTTTTAGGGTCAGGGTCTGCGTCGCCCCAGGCAGCGCTAGGTTAGTGCCAGTACCGCTAACACCCACGCGCAAAGCATACACCTCCCGTAGTGGTATAGTATCTGAACAGATCAATATCTGATCTGATCAGATCTATACTAGCGTCCCCAGCAGTTTAGGGTTCCAAAAAAACGCATTGTTAGCGGGATCAGCCCAGATACCTGCTAGCACCTGCGTTTTGTCCCTCCACTCAGCCCACCCAAGTGCAGTATCGATCGATTACTGTCACTTACAAAACACTAAACACATAACTGCAGCGTTCGCAGAGTCAGGCCTGATCCCTGCGATCGCTAACAGTTTTCTTTTGGTAGCGTTTTATATTTAAATACTGAAGGCGGTGCTTGGATTTTGGGGTCCCGTACACAGCTAGGCTCACAAAAAGTCCCCTACATGTGGTATCCCCGTACTCGGGAGAAGCAGCAGAATTTATTTTGGGGTGTCATTTCACTTATGCCCATAGCATGTGTGAGCAATATATCATTTAGTGACAGCTTTGTGCAAAAAAAAAAATTGTAATATTCCTGCAACTTGTGCCAAAATATAAAATATTTCATGGACTCAACATGCCTCTCAGTAAATAGCTTGGGGTGTCTACTTTCCAAAATGGGGTCATTTGGGGGTTTTGTGCTATTTTGGCATTTTATGGCCTTCGAAACTGTGATAGGTAGTGAGGAGTGAAATCAAAAATTTGCACCCTTAGAAATCCTGAAGGCAGTGATTGGTTTTCGGGGTCCTGTACGCGGCTAGACTCCCGAAAAGTCCCACATATGTGGTATCCCCGTACTCAGGAGAAGCAGCAGAATATATTTTGGGGTGCAATTCCACATATAACTATGGCATGTGTGAGCAATATATCATTTAGTGACAACTTTTTGTAAACTTTTTTTTTTTTTTGTCATTATTCAATCACTTGGGACAAAAAAAAAATATTCAATGGGCTCAACATGCCCCTCAGCAATTTCCTTGGGGTGTCTACTTTCCAAAATGGGGTCATTTTGGGGGGGTTGGGTTATTTTGGCATTTTATGGCCTTTGAAACTGTGATAGGTAGTGAGGAGTGAAATCAAAAATTTGCACCCTTAGAAATCCTGAAGGCAGTGATTGGTTTTTGGGGTGCCGTACACGGTTAGACTCCCAAAAAGTCCCACATATGTGGTATCCCCGTACTCAGGAGAAGCAGCAGAATATATTTTGGGGTGCAATTCCACATATAACTATGGGATGTGTGAGCAATATATCATTTAGTGACAACTTTTTGTAAACTTTTTTTTTGTGTCATTCAATCACTTGGGACAAAAAAAAAATATTCAATGGGCTCAACATGCACCTCAGCAATTTCCTTGGGGTGTCTACTTTCCAAAATGGGGTAATTTGGAGGGGTTTTGTGTTATTTTGGCATTTTATGGCCTTTGAAACTGTGATAGGTAGTGAGGAGTGAAATCAAAAATTTGTACCCTTAGAAATCCTGAAGGCAGTGATTGGTTTTCGGGGTGCTGTACACGGCTAGACTCCCAAAAAGTCCCACATATGTGGTATCCCCGTACTCAGAAGAACCAGCAGAATATATTTTGGGGTGCAATTCCACATATAACTATGGCATGTGTGAGCAATATATCATTTAGTGACAACTTTTTGTAAACTTTTTTATTTTTTTGTGTCATTATTCAATCACTTGGGACAAAAAAAAAATATTCAATGGGCTCAACATGCCCCTCAGCAATTTCCTAGGGGTGTCTACTTTCCAAAATGGGGTCATTTTGGGGGGGGGGGTTGTACTGCCCTGCCATTTTAGCACCTCAAGTAATGAGATAGGCAGTCATAAATTAAAAGCTGTGTAAATTCCAGAAAATGTACTCTAGTTTGTAGATGCTATAACTTTTGCGCAAACCAATAAATATACGTTTATTGACATTTTTTTTACTAAAGACATGTGGCTGAGTACATTTTGGCCTAAATGTATGACTAAAATTTAGTTTATTCGATTTTTCTTATAACAAAAAGTAGAAAATATCTTTTTTTTTTAATTTTCAGGCTTTTTCCTTTTATATCGTAAAAAATAAATATCGGAGAGGCAATCAAATACCATCAAAATAAATCTCTATTTGTGGGAAGAAAAGGACGCAAATTTCGTTTGGGTACAACATTGCATGACCGGGCAATTACCAGTTAAAGCAGTGCAGTGCGAAATTGTAAAAAGACCTCTGGTCCGTAGACTGACAATTGGTCCAGGGCTTAAGTGGTTAATTATGCTTAAAGTGCAACAATAAAAATGATAGAAAATGCCTTTAAATATAATGCCTTTACAAGGGAAAGTCTAAAAACATGTCTCGTCCCCACAGAGGGAGCAGAAGAAGAAATCTCTTGAGGACACTGAAAGAGGAGTTTATGTAACACCTTTCCGGACTCTGGTAGGTTACAGTCTTGTGGGTAGTTCTGATTCTTTTATTGGTCAAGAGAGGAGCGGTGGAGAAGGGGGTTGCCACAGTGATGTATTTCAATTTTTTTTTAGCCCTTGGCGCCCAGGCTTGTCAGCTTCCACATCCCATAAGCAGCATCTTCATCATATTGTGGGAGATTATCTAGGGGCGAAAACAGAATTGGAGAGCTTTCCACTTGATGATCCATTTTGTTACTGGGTCATGAGAATAGATCAATGGCCAGAATTTTACCCTGTATGTAATTAAGAAGCTGGCCTGCCCTGCATTAAGCATGCTCTCTGAATAGGCATTCAGTGTTGCCAGAGGTTTTGTGACAGATAAGAGAGCACGTCTGTCCACAGACTCCATGGACCGGCTGACGTGTATATAAATTAATTGGTCCTGGATAGGGATGAGCCGAACACCCCCCCCCCCCCCCCCCCCCCCGCCAGTTCGGTTTGCAGCAAAAAATGCGAACAGGCAAAAAATTTGTGAGAACACCATTAAAGTTTATGGGAGACGAATACGAAAAATAAAAAGTGCTAATTTTAAAGGCTTATATGCATGTTATTGCCATAAAAAGTTTTAAAAGTTTTTTAATATTTTTTTAAAACTGACTTTTTTTGGGAGCATTGATTTTAATAATGCTTAAAGTGAAACAATAAAATTAAATATTCCTTTAAATATAATGCCTGGAGGGTCTCCTTCGTCTGCCTGTAAAGTAGCACATCTTTCCCATGTTTATAACAGTACCAAAGCAAAATGACATCTCTAAAGGAAAAAATTGAATTCAAAACTGCTCACGGCTGTAATGTATTGTTGGATCCCGGCAATATAGATAAAAATCACTGAAAAAATGGTGTGCCCCCCCCCCCCCAGTTCATTACCAGGCCCTTTGGGTTTGGTATGAAAATGAAGGTGAACCCCACACCAAAAATACAAAAACAAATGGCATGAATGTCCCCCCCAAAATCCATATCAGCCCCTTCAGGTTTGGTATGGATATTAAGGGAAACCCCACACCAAAAAAAATGAGGCACTATATACTATGAACAGCAGTATATATACTATACCAGGGCTCAAAATTTCAAGTCCTGAGCTACTTACTAGCCAGGCCTCAAGGGTTACTTGCCACCAGTTTCCCCACCCAACCCCTACACTGCTCTGCCCCTAATTCTGCCTCTAAACACGCCCTTTATCTCATGAAATGGCATTTAAATGTTTTATGCAGAATTAAGTTATAAAAATAAATATTAACAACAACTTTATCCATGCTCATCAGTGCAGCCTCACCTGTGTTCACCATGCAGTCTACCCGTTTCCACCAATGCAGCCTGCCCATGTCCACCAATGCAGCCTGTCCATGTCCACCAATGCAGCCAGCCCATGTCCACCGATACTGCCTGCCCATGTCCACCAATGCAGCCTGCCCATGTCCACCATGCAGCCTGCCTGTGTCCACCATGCAACCTGCCCGTGTCCACCATGCAGCTTGCCCATGTCCACCATGCAGCCTACCGGTTTTCACCATTCAGCCTAACTGTGTTCACCATTAGGGATGAGCTTCGTGTTAGAGTCGAACATACGTTCGACTGGAACATCGGCTGTTCGCCCGTTCGGCGAATTCCGAACGTTATGGGCCGTTCGCGCCAAATTTGTGTGGCGCTCACGGCCCACAATGCACTGCATCATCGCAGTGCATTGCTGGCTCATGATTGGACAAGCATGCACTGTGACCTCGCATGCTTGGCCAATCACAGCGCCAGCAGCGAGGAGAGCCATGATTGGCCACAGGCAGGATGCCTGTGGCCAATCATAGCTCAGGCTGTGTAGTACACGCCCCACACTATATAAGGCCGCCAGCACGGCGGCCTTGTGTAAGGTGTTGGCGTTTGAAGCAGTTAGTGGGTGTTCTGTGTACCTTCAACACAGTATACACCGATCGTTATCGGCCTATTTTCGATCTTGCTGTTGTGTAGTGGTTGTTGTCTGCGTGCCCTGACCGCAGTATACAACGCTATATTCACCTCACCTATATAGCTAGTGATCTATCTTTTATAATAGAACTTGCAGTCAGTAGTGTTAGGAGCTTGTGCGTGCTGTCTGCATGCTCTGTACCCAGTACACACCGCTATATCCACCTGCATAGCTCTTCTCTATTTGAGCCCACTTGCCATCTGCAGGAGTAATTGGAAGTTGTGTGTGCCTCCAGCACAGCACAGTATACATCTGTATATACCCCTTTATCTCTGGTGTTCTATAATAAAGGCATCTGCAGGAGTTAGTGGGTGTTTTGTGCCTCCAGCACAATATACACCTGTATCTACCCTTTATTGCTGTTCTCTAATAGAGCCATCTGCAGGGCTTAGTGGGTGTTGTGTGACTCCATTACAGTATACCCCTTTATCTCTGGTGTTCTATACTAAAGGCATCTGCAGGAGTTAGTGGGTGTTGTGTGCCTCCAGTACAATATACACTACGCAGCTGCTGTTTTACCCAACTCCCTTCAGGCCATTACCATGTCTCAAAGGCCAGCAAGGAGAGGCAGACAGGCGCGAGCCGATAAAAGAGGGCAAGCAGGCTCTGTGTCTAGAGACAACAGTGCTGGTCGTGGACGCGGTGCATTGTCATCAGCACGTGGCCATGGGACACGCTTGTCCTTCTTTTCGGCAGCTGGACATGTTGAACCGCAACATGCCAACGACTTGGTAGAGTGGATGACCAAGCCCTCTTCATCCTCCTCATCCTCTCTCACCCAGTCTCAGGGTACTAGCAAAGCAGCTGCCAACGCATCGTCTTCCCTCGTCTCAATGTCATCATCAGTGACTCCTTCCCTAGACCCACCACGTCCTCCTGAGGAGTCTCCAGAACTCTTTGAGCACAGTGTTGGGTACATGCTCCAGGAGGATGCCCAGTGTTTTGTAGGCTCTGATGATGACACTCAGCTAGAGGAAGGCAGTAGCGTGAATGCAGAGAGAGGGGATGCTCAAGAAGGACAGCAATCTGGCAGTCATGTTCCACAAGCTGCAGCATATTGCCAGGTTTGCTACAGCGATGAAGAGGGAGGGGATGATGAGGGCACTGACTCCACGTGGGTGTCTGGTAGGAGAGAGGACGAGGAGGAGGCACATGTCCAACGAGGCAGGATGCCCTCCGGGGGCCAGCTTAGGGGCAGCACACCGACTGAATCACACGCAGAGCTCCGCCTGTGCAGGGCGCTGCCTCTGCGCGTTATTCTAAAAGTTCTTTGGTGTGGGCCTTTTTTGAGACGAGTGCATCAGATCGCACCGCTGCTATTTGCAACATATGTCTCAAGCGTATCTCGCGTGGCCAAAACATCAGCTGCTTGGGCACCACATGCTTGACCAGACATATGTTGACCTGCCCTGCAGCTCGTTGGTAAGCGTACCTTAAAGACCCACACCAAAGAAGAAAGCGAACCTCTCCTTGCTCCTCATCAGCTGGGATCTCCAACCCTACTAGACCTTCAGTCCTCTCTGAAATCTGCAGTGAGAGGAATGAAGGTGTAGAATTAGGTGTGTCACAGCCATGTGCTTCCGGGCACTCTGCTAGCAGTACACCCACGTCCGATTATAGCAGGCAAATGTTCCTGCCCCAGCTGCTGGACCGGCGAAAGAAGTTCACTCCCAGCCATCCACATGCCCAGCGGTTGAATGCTAGCTTGGCTAAATTGCTAGCACTTCAACTGCTGCCTTTTCAGTTGGTAGACTCGGCCCTGTTATGGTCTTCAGGTGGTGAGTCTGACTTAGTGGAAGGGGACCGCGATTACGGCTCTGGTTCTGGTCTCACTGGAATGGGAACAGGGAGACCAGAGCACAGCGGGGTAGGAGAGTCCAGCCGGGTGCAGCAGCAGGTACTGGATAGGAGAGGATCCTCTGGAGCAGGAACTTGCAGCGGCAGGAATGCAGCTAGGAGAAGACTGCAGACGGGATGGCGGGCTCTTCAGGATGCAAGGTACAGATGCAGGGGCAAACAGGAATTGGCAGAGGTGTCAGGTGCAAGCAGAGGTTCAGCAACAGGTAGACAGTCCAAGAGAGGTCAAAACAAGCCGGGGTCGGAGTAGGAGAGGTCAGCAGAGTCAGACGGAGCCAGGTCAGGTATCAGGTAGGTAGCAGACGGATCAACAGGTTTCTTCAGGCACAAGCTGCAGACGAACAGCACAGAACGACTGCAGCTGCTCCTTTAAAAAGGGCCACTGGTGGCAATAGCGCTAACGCGCACTCGTGCGTGCGTATGCCGCGCGCACATCCGAACGACGTGCACCCGCTCGTGCTTGGAGACGCGCGTGCCCACGACGACCCGCGGCACGAACGCGCGTGTCCGAACGGGCACCCGATCGTGCAGAACGGGCGGATTCCTGACATTGCCCCCCCACAAGGGGCAACCTCCGGGTGCCCCTAACGGCTCTCTTCTCAGGGTGTGCAGTAAAAAAGGCCTGAATTAGTCTATCTGCATGTAAGTTGGCAGCGGGTTCCCAGGAGTTATTCTCTGGACCATAACCCTTCCATTTAATTAAAAACTGACCTTGTCCATGACGTCTTCTAAAATCCAGAATGGCCTCCACTTCATATTCCTCATTGCCGTCGATCAACACAGGATCAGGAGGACCTGTTCCTCTACCGGGAAAAGGATCGGGTACAGCAGGCTTAAGCAGAGCTACATGGAAGACCGGGTGAATTTTCATGGAAACAGGCAAAGACAGTTCATAGGATACTTCATTGATCCTCCTTTTAACTGGAAATGGACCCAGAAATTTGGGTGCCAATTTTTTAGAAGGGCAGGCTAATTTCAAATTAGAAGTGGAAAGCCATACCTGGTCCCCGACTTGAAGAATCAGCTCTCCCCTTCTTCCCCGATCGAAGTTTCTCTTGCTATCCGCCTGAGCCTTAGTTATGGTTTCTTGGAGGATTTGGTTGTTCCGCTGTAGGAAAGATACGGTGTCCTGTACCGCTGGAACGAGGGATTCTGAAAGAATATCAGGAAGAAAGGACAGGTTAAAACCAAAATTAGCAAAAAACGGGGATTGGCCTGTGGTAGCGTGGCTGGCATTGTTATAGGCGAACTCCGCCAAAGGTAAGAGGGAAACCCAATCGTCCTGGACAAAGGATGAAAAGCACCTAATGTATTGTTCGAGGGTTTGATTGGTGCGTTCTGTTTGTCCGTTGGTCTGCGGATGGTAGGCAGAGGACAAGGCCAATTCTATTTTCAGGGCTTCACATAAGGCTCTCCAGAAACGAGAGGTGAATTGCACCCCTCTATCAGAAACAATATTGGAAGGTACCCCGTGAAGCCTGACTATCTCCTTGATGAAGATATGAGCCGTCTCCGATGCAGTGGGTGTTCCCTTCAAGGGTAGGAAATGGGCCATTTTGGACAAACGGTCACAGATCACAAAGATGGCTGTACAGTTCTCTGAAGGGGGAAGTTCCACAATGAAGTCCATCGTAATCATCCGCCAGGGGCGGTCGGGCACGGGAAGTGGTTTAAGCAGACCCCAGGCCCGGTTTCTGGGGACCTTATTCCCGGCTACACACAGGGCAGGAATTCACATATTTCTTGCAGTACTCCCTCATGCCTGGCCACCAGAAGGAGCGCTGTACCAGCTCCAGAGTCTTGCGGACACCGAAGTGCCCGGCGAGAGGGTGATCGTGGAGGAGGCCCAAGACCTTTATTCGGACGTCTTCCGGGACAAAGATTAGGTTGTCCTTCCAAAGCAGACCTTCTCTGGAAATAAGCGTAACTCCTGGAGGACTGGAGGACACGAGGGAAGCTCTCTTTAACAGGGACAGGAGGTCCGGCTGGACAAGCAAAAAGGTGTTGGCAGGGAGGATGGTATCAGGGGGTGTGATGTCCTTGGCGCTATCGAACATGCGGGAAAGCGCATCTGGCTTTATGTTCCTTGACCCGGGGCGGTAGGTAATATGAAAGCTGAACCGGGAGAAGAAGAGGGCCCAACGGGCCTGTCGAGGTTTCAGACGTTTGGCGGTACGGAGGTACTCAAGGTTCTTATGGTCTGTGTAGATAAGTACGGGGTGTACCGCCCCTTCCAGTAGGTACCTCCACTCCTCCAACGCAGACTTGATGGCGAGTAGCTCTCGATCCCCCACATCATAATTTATCTCTGCCGGAGAAAGTTTGCGAGAAAAGAACCCCACAGGGTGCATCAGGTCATCTTTACCTTGACGTTGGGAAACCACCGCCCCTACTGCTACCTCAGAAGCATCCACCTCCAGGATAAAGGGTCTTGATGGATCCGGGTGCCTGAGAACGGGAGCAGAGGTGAACAGATTCTTGAGTCTCTGGAAGGCGGCCTGCGCTTCGGGCCCCCAATGAAAGCGTATATTTTGTTTGGTGAGCTGAGTAATGGGAGCGATGATGGCCGAGAACCCCTTTATGAATCTCCTATAAAAATTAGCGAAACCCACAAAGCGCTGGATTCCCTTTTTATCCGTGGGAGCTGGCCATTCGAGAACAGCAGAAACCTTTTGCGGGTCCATCTGGATGCCTGCTGGAGAGATTTCTAGGCCGAGAAATTGGATACTCTGCTGCTCAAACTTACATTTCTCGGCCTTAGCGTAAAGTCCGTGTTGCCGGAGCCGGAGCAGCACTCTGCTGACATGCCCACGATGCTGTTCTAGGGACCCGGAAAAGATTAGAATATCGTCCAGGTAAACAATGACGAAGATGTCCAGAAAATCTCGGAAAACATCATTAATCAGGTGCTGGAAAGTGGCCGGGGCATTGCAAAGTCCGAAGGGCATTACTAAGTACTCGTAATGCCCAAAACGAGTCCGAAACGCAGTTTTCCACTCGTCGCCTGCTCGTATTCTGACCAGATTGTAAGCTCCCCTCAAGTCCAACTTAGTAAAAATAGAAGCTGACCTTAATTTTTGAAAAAGCTCCGGAATCAGTGGTAAGGGATAACGGTTCTTAATCGTGATCCGATTTAACTCCCGGTAGTCCACACAGGGCCGAAGGGTCTGATCCATCTTTGTAACAAAGAATATTCCGCCACCGGCAGGAGATGTGGAGTGGCGGATGAACCCCTTCTTGAGGTTTTCGGTGATGTAGACCTTTAGGGCCTCCTGCTCCTTCTCGGACAAGGGGAAGACACGCCCGAATGGGATCTCTGCCCCAGGAAGGAGCTCGATGGGACAATCGTAGGGGCGATGTGGGGGGAGAGAATCAGCCCCCCGTTTACTGAAAACATCCAGAAACTCTTGATAGGATTCTGGAACTAACTGACACAAGTCCTGATCTGGATCCAGACAGAGGAGCGTTCTGGGCTGTACCGGAGCTCCGGGCAAACAGTGATCCTGGCAGTAAGAGGAGAGGAAACTCACTTCCCCAGAAGACCAGTCGATGGAGGGATTATGTGCCTGAAGCCATGGAATACACAAGATCACAGGAAAAAGTGGTGATGAAATAACGTCCAAGGTTAGCAGTTCAGTATGTTGGCAGGAAGTGGTAGTGGGTAGCGGAAGAGTCTCCTGGGTAACTCGGCCAGACTTAATTTGCGAACCATCAGCCAGGAAGATGGAAAGTTCATGGGGTTTCTTCCGAAGGGGGATGGAGTGCAGGTTGGTGAAGGCAGCGTCGATGAAGCAGCCACAGGCCCCTGAGTCAAGGATAGCACTGACGTGAATCACTCTTCCCTGCAGCTGGAATGAGAGCAGAAGAGCGACATGGAACGAGTTGGAAGGCAGAGTTACAGGATTGTGAGATACAGAAGAAAGGCACTTACGTGTCTTAACAGGGCAGTTGATCACGTAATGTCCGGGGCCGCCGCAGTATAGGCACAAGTTCATCTGCCGGCGGCGGGCTCGCTCTTCAGGTGACAGGGTAGGCCGGAGTAACCCGAGCTGCATGGGTTCTTCAGATGCTTGGGCGGCACTGGCAGGTCTCCCTTGAGAGGATGGTATGAAGAAGGGTGCTGAAGAAGGGGTCCTGGCGGACATCCAAGCTGGTCTTTGGGATTGGGTGGAGCGTTCCGCCCTACGCTCACGGAGCCTCCTATCAATCCGAATGGCCGAAGTGATCAACTCCTCCAAGGAATCCGGGGTTCCAACACGGGCCAACTCATCTTTAAGGCCCTCGGACAGGCCCAAGCGGAATTGATGTCTCAGGGCCGACTCGTTCCACTGGGTATCTGCACTCCAGTGTCTAAAGTCTGATACATAGTCTTCTGCCGACCTCCGGCCCTGCTGGAGCGCAGTTAGTGCAGATTCTGCGGTAACGGACCGCTGGGGATCCTCGTAGAGCTGGGCCATTCCCTCAAGAAAGGTAGCAAGGGTCTGGGTGAGAGGACTGTCATTTTCCAGGAGGTGATGGGCCCAGGACTGGGGCTCTCCTTGCAGAAGAGAGATAACGAATCCCACTTTAGTAGCCTCCAGAGAAAAAGTCCTAGGCTGTAGAGCAAAGTATAGTTGGCAAGCGTTACGGAAGGCCCGGAACTTGGAGCGGTCCCCGGAAAACCTCTCAGGAATGGGAACCCTAGGTTCAGGTGGAAGCGTCATCACGGCTGGTTGAATAGCAGGCTGAACAGGAGGAGGCTGAGGAGCGGTGGTAGGAGGACCGGAGGTAGATGGAAGTTGCACACGTTCCTCCAGCCTGGAGTAACCATCCTGAAGGGACTTCACTGCTTGAGTCAGGGCCGCAAGATGCGAGCAGATCTCCTTCATGGCGGAGGCCCCTTCCGCAGACTCAGACATTTTTGGCTGTTCGTACTGTTATGGTCTTCAGGTGGTGAGTCTGACTTAGTGGAAGGGGACCGCTCTTACGGCTCTGGTTCTGGTCTCACTGGAATGGGAACAGGGAGACCAGAGCACAGCGGGGTAGGAGAGTCCAGCCGGGTGCAGCAGCAGGTACTGGATAGGAGAGGATCCTCTGGAGCAGGAACTTGCAGCGGCAGGAATGCAGCTAGGAGAAGACTGCAGACGGGATGGCGGGCTCTTCAGGATGCAAGGTACAGATGCAGGGGCAAACAGGAATTGGCAGAGGTGTCAGGTGCAAGCAGAGGTTCGGCAACAGGTAGACAGTCCAAGAGAGGTCAAAACAAGCCGGGGTCGGAGTAGGAGAGGTCAGCAGAGTCAGACGGAGCCAGGTCAGGTATCAGGTAGGTAGCAGACGGATCAACAGGTTTCTTCAGGCACAAGCCGCAGACGAACAGCACAGAACGACTGCAGCTGCTCCTTTAAAAAGGGCCACTGGCGCCAATAGCGCTAACGCGCACTCGTGCGTGCGTATGCCGCGCGCACATCCGAACGACGTGCACCCGCTCGTGCTTGGAGACGCGCGTGCCCACGACGACCCGCGGCACGAACGCGCGTGCGCGAACGGGCACCCGATCGTGCAGAACGGGCGGATTCCTGACAGGCCCCCTTCCGTGAGTTTGTACAATGTGCGGTTCCTCAGTGGCAGGTCCCCAAACACCACTTTTTCTCACGGAAGGCGATTCCGTCTCTCTACCGGCATGTGGAAGGCAATGTCCTTGCCTCGCTGGACAGGGCGGTCAGTGGTAAGGTGCATATTACCGCTGACTCATGGTCCAGCAGGCATGGACAGGGACGTTACCTGTCTTTCACGGCCCATTGGGTCACTCTTCTGGCAGCTGGGAAGGATGCAGGACAAGGTGCAGTAGTGTTGGAGGTTGTTCCGCCACCACGCCTCCAAAATGCTACTATTGGTTGTGACACACCTCTCTCCTCCACCCCCTCCTCTTCTTCTTCCTCCATGGCCTCTTCCAGTGCTCTGTCCTCAGAACCAGCGGTGCTCCGTAGGCATTCCAGGGGCTACGCAAGTACGCAGGCAAAACGATGCCATGCCGTGCTTGCACTGGTTTGCTTGGGCGACAGGAGCCACACTGGGGTGGATGTTTTGTCAGCTCTGCAGGGGCAGGCCGAGAGGCGGTTGACACCACGCCAGCTTAAGCCAGGAATGGTGGTTTGCGACAATGGCACCAACCTCCTCTCCGCCCTCCGACAGGGACAACTGACCCATGTGCCCTGTGTAGCTCACGTCCTTAACCTGGTGGTGCAGCGGTTCTTGGGCAGGTACCCCGGCTTACAGGATGTCCTGAAGCAGGCCAGGAAAGTCTGCGTGCATTTCCGCCAATCATTTAATGCCTGTGCTCGGCTGGCTGAGCTCCAAAAGGAGTTGAACCTGCCCAAGAACCGCCTTATATGTGACATGCCCACCAGGTGGAACTCAACGTTGGCCATGCTGCAGCGGCTGGACACGCAGCAGAGGGCCATCAATGAGTACCTGTGCGACTACGGCACCAGGACAGGGTCAGGGGAGCTCGGTTTTTTCTCACCACGCCAGTGGGGCATGATCAGGGATGCATGCACTGTCCTGTCACCGTTTGAGGAGGCCACAAGGATAGTGAGCAGTGACAGTGCATGCATCAGTGACACTGTACCTCTTGTCCACCTCTTGGAGCATATGGAATAATGGACAGGGCACTTGAGGCAGAACAGAGGCAGGAAGAGGAGGACTTCCTTGCCTCTCAAGGCCCCCTTTATCAGACAGTGTTCCTGCTGTGCCACCCATCACACAGGAAGAGGATGAGGAGGAGGAAGAGGAGGAGGAGGATGATTGTGTCAGCATGGAGGTGGAGGCTGGCACTCAGCATCAGCAGCAGCAGTCTTGTAGGGATGATTTACAGTCCCAAGAAACACGTGGCTGGGAGGAGGTAGCTGCGGATCATGTTGTCCTTAGTGACCCTGAGGACTCCGGACCGAATGCCTCAGCTAACCTACGCTGCATGGCCTCCCTGATCCTGCAAAGCCTGCGGAAGGATCCTCGTATTCTTCGGATCAAGGAGAGGGACCATTACTGGCTGGCCACTCTCCTTGATCCACGGTACAAGGGTAAGGTTGCCGACCTTATCTTGCCATCGCAGAGGGAGCAGAGGATGAGAAATCTCCGGGAGGCTTTGCAGAAAGGTCTGTGCAATGCGTTCCAAGAGACTGGGAGGTTACAAACTCCTGGTCCTGGACAACGTGTTGCTGAGGCATCGGTCAGAAGGAGCGGTGGAGAAGGTGGCCGTCTGACTGATACTTTCAGACAATTTTTTAGTCCGCAGCCCCAAGGTATGATCGGTTCCAGCAACCATCGCCATCGTCTGATTTACATGGTGCAGGAATACCTAGGGGCAAGGTCAGACTTGGACACCTTTCCCACCGAAAATCCTCTGGCTTACTGGATCTAGAGGATGGATCACTGGCCAGAGCTTGCACAGTATGCAATTGAGCTACTGGCCTGTCCTGCATCCAGCGTTCTTTCGGAACGCACCTTCAGTGCTGCTGGTGGCTTTGTTACCGATCACAGGGTGCGCCTGTCCACCGAATCAGTTGATCGACTGACCTTCATCAAGATGAATCAGTCTTGGATCACCCACAGCTACCAAGCACCTGAAGCTGATGTAACCGAATAATTTTTTTTGAAATATCACATCCCTTCAAGACTGCCTATGCTGATGCTGAGTGACTGTCCTGTTATGTTGATTGTCTATCCTCTTCCTCCTCCGCTGATATGTTGGAAGAACATTTCTGGTTCTGGGTGATGCCATCAGCCCAATTTTTCTGCCCCTGTTTAACAGGGGCGTTTAATTACAATTTTTGATGCAATGCTTTGCAGCAGGGCTAATTCCTGCAATAAAACTAGAGTATATGGGAGAGGTTGCAGTGTGGTGGCACCAGCACCAGTGCCTAAGGCCCAATTTTTCTGCCCCTGTTTAACAGGGGCATTTAATTACAATTTTTGATGCAATGCTTTGCAGCAGGGCTAATTCCTGCAATAAAACTAGAGTATATGGGAGAGGTTGCTGTGTGGTGGCACCAGCACCAGTGCCTAAGGCCCAATTTTTCTGCCCCTGTTTAACAGGGGCGTTTAATTACAATTTTTGATGCAATGCTTTGCAGCAGGGCTAATTCCTGCAATAAAACTAGAGTATATGGGAGAGGTTGCAGTGTCGTGGCACCAGCACCAGTGCCTAAGGCCCAATTTTTCTGCCCCTGTTTAACAGGGGCGTTTAATTACAATTTTTGATGCAATGCTTTGCAGCAGGGCTAATTCCTGCAATAAAACTAGAGTATATGGGAGAGGTTGCAGTGTGGTGGCACCAGCACCAGTGCCTAAGGCCCAATTTTTCTGCCCCTGTTTAACAGGGACATGTAATTACAATTCTTGATATAATATTTCACAGGAGGGCCCGTTCCTGTGCCCACCCAGAGTAACTGGGAGGACTTATAGTGTTGTGGCACCAGCACCACAACCACCAAAGGTCAATTTTTCTACCACTGTTCAACAATGGCATGTAATTACAATTCTTGATATAATCATTCACAGCAGGGCGCTCCAGTGCCCACCAAGAGTCACTTTGAGGGCTTACAATGTTGTGGCAAAACCAACACCTTGTTCCGCCATTTCTGCAGAGCATATAGGGCAGGCCCCTACTTTCAAACATCCAACTTACAAACATCTCCTACTTGCAAATGGAAGGATGCAACAGCAAGTGATATGAAAAAAGATGGACGACAAAACAAATTATACAGGGGTGATAACCCTTCCCTATGTTTTCCAAAAAGCTTAAAAATTGTTTTTTTGACTGGAGCTACACTTTAAAAATGTACCAGTTGAAAATTACAAACAGATTCAACTTAACACAACAAACCTACACAGTCCCTGTCTTGTCTCGTGTATACTGCTGTTCTGAGTATATAGGGCCTGGGGGCCCCACGCATTTCCTTTTTTTAATATGGGTACGGGGTTCCCCTTAATATGCGTACAAGACCCAAAGGGGCTGGTAATGGGCAGGGAGGGCTACCCATGCCATTTTTCTCAGTGATTTTCAACCATAAATGATGTTATTTCCGTTTAATGTCATTTTGTGCAGGGACTATTCTAAACACGGGAAACACGTGGCACTTCACAGGCATACTATAGACACCCCCCAGGCACGATATTTAAAGGAATATTTCACTTTTTTTCGTCATTAAAATCAGTGTTCCTGCCAAAACGCCCATTTTTAAAAACTTTTTAGGCATTGACCCATGTCCCCTGGGGCAGGAGCCAGGTCCCCAAACCCTTTTTAGGACAGTATCTTGCATATTAGCCGTTAAAAATATCACTTTTAATTTCGAACGTTCGAGTCCCATAGACTTCAATGGGGTTCTAAAGTTTGTACGAATTTGGGGTCCGTTCGAAAGTTCTGGTCCCAACCGAACCGGGGGGTGTTCGGCTCATCCCTATTCACCATGCAGCCTATCTGTGTCCATCATGCAGCCCACCTGTGTCCACCATGTAGCCTACCTGTATTCATCATGCACCCTGCCAGTGTCCATCATACAGCCTATCTGTGTCAACCATGTAGCCTACCCGTGTTCACAATGCAGCCTGCCTGTGTCCATCATGCAGCAAAATGCGAGCAGGTGAGTGGAATTTTTGAGGGCTGTACTATACGGCTTGTCCTTTATACTTTGCAGAAAAAATGGGCCTTAGGTGTTGGTGGTGCCAGAACACTGTAACACCTTATAGTTAGTCTTGTTGGGTGCAGGAATGGGCCCTGCTGTTAAATATTATATCAAACATTTTAATTACATGGCCCTGTTGACCGGTTCCCAACCAGCGCACGCTGATGTACGTCGGCAGAATGGCACGGGCAGGCATATTGGCGTACAGGTACGTCCAATCTTCAATGGCGCCCTGCCATCGCGAGCACGCCGGCGGCGGCACGCTCACATGCCGGTCAGGACCCCCGTGAGTCCGGTCGCGGGTCCCTGGACTCGATCGCCGCGGGCATACCCGCGATCATCTCATGGGATGGCTGAATGGAGGAAATGCTGTGTAAACAGCATTTCTCCATTCTGCCTAGCAACTAGTGACGCTGATCTCTGCTCCATGTGATTGGAGCAGAGATCAGTGTTCACTAAATGAAAGCCCAACCCCCCCACAGTTAGTAACACACCCCTAGGAACACTTAACCCCTACACTGCCACCCACTGGTTAACCCCTTCACTGCCAGTGTCATTTACACAGGAATCACTGCATTTATATAGCAGTGATAACTGTATAAATGACAATGGTCCCAAAAATGTGTCAAAAATGTCCGATGTGTCCACCACAATGTCGCAGTCACAATAAAAATCGCTGATCGCCGCCATTACTAGTAAAAAAAAAATAATAAAAAATTGTTAATAAAAATGCTATAAAACTATCCCTATTTTGTAAACATTATAACTTTTGCGCAAACCAATCAATAATCGCTTATTGCGATTTTTTTTTTTACCAAAAATATGTAGAAGAATACGTATCGGCCTAAACTGAGGGAAAAAAATGTTTTTTTAGATATATTTGGGGGATATTTATTATAACAAAAAGTAAAAAAATAATGCATTTTTTTCAAAATTGTCACTCTATTTTTGTTTATAGCGCAAAAAATAAAAACCGCAGGGGTGATCAAATACCACCAAAAGAAAGCTCTATTTGTAGGGAAAGGTAGGGAAATTTGCCTGCTAAAATCAATTGGTGGTATACTGCTAGCATATTGGCAAGTGTTGTTGCCAACAGACTGAACGGCAGGTCGTCATAAGTCTGATCAAGCATGTGGTGCCCATGCTTGGTCCGCTTCAGGCACAGGTTGCAAACAGCAACGGTGTGATCTGCTGCACACGCGTCGAAAAAGGCCCACACCAGGGAACTTTTAAAAGTCAGCAGGAAGCCAGCAGTGCCCTGCACCTGCCAAGCTCTGCGGTGTGATGCAATAGGGTGGCTGCCCTTAAGCTGAAGTTTTGCCTCCTCCTCCTCCTCACTTCTCTCAGGGACCCAAGTACAGTCAGTGTCCTCATCGTCCCCTCTCTCCTCATCACTGGAGCAAATTTGGCAGTATGCTGCATCTGTGGGAACATTACTTCCAGTTTTTCGTCCTTCTGTGGCACCCTCTCTCTCTAGGCTCATGTTACTCTCTTCCTCAACCTGTGAACCAACATCAGAGCCTTCAAATCGCTGCACATTCTCCAGCAGCATATAACCGACACTGTGGTTGAATAATTCTGGACACTCCTCTGTACATGATGGTGGGGCTATGAAAGGAGTGACTGTGAACAAGGAGCCAGTGGAATAGGCCACTTTGGCAGCTGTGTTGGAAGGCAAACTACTTTGAGCCTGGGTGACAGAGGATGAGGAGGATGAGGATGGCTTTTTTATTCACTCCACCAACTCTTCTACATGTTGTGGCTCAATAACACGGACAGCAGCAGAAAAAAGGCCCATGGCCACCTGCAGAGGATGCACCATGTCCACGACCACCACTGTTGACTATAGACACAGAGGCTGCTTGCTCTCTTTTAATGGCCTGTGAGCGTCTGCCAATCCTTGGTGGCCTTACGGAAATTATGTATTTTTTGTTTTGCAACACCACACTACACTGTATTATATACTGTGTACACTGCCTGAAGTATATTAGAAACTATACATCACCGAATGCAATATATATATATATATATATATATATATATATATATATATATATATATATATATATAAATAGAAGGTTCAATCAGCGGAAAAAAATACTAAAGCCCCCAAAAATGCAAGCTGGACATTAAAATATTTTCACAACAATCAGTAACAAAAATATAAGAAGTGCAGCACAATCAGGCTATAAAACACAGTCCAAAATGCTGGTGAACAAAAAGTCCCAGGAAGATGAAAAAGTGGCACCACCAGTGAAGATCAGCAATTTCAATAATGGTGACAGACCCTCCACCTTCGATATAAGTTCTACGCTCACCTCCAAGCATGGACTCGTGAGATAAAAGGTAGTCATGCAAGTAGGTCCCATACAAAAGGTAGGTAGCAAAACAGATCAACTAGAACTTCTCCTCCAGAATGATACTCTCAGTGGAAGCATCAAACCATATGTATATAAAGAAAAGGGAGATCTAAGAGCTCACTGTGCAAGCATTTAAAATGTATTTCAGTCCAAATACGGACTATTCACATGAGATGTAAACGATACAGGCATATAGCACAACCGTGTGCTGTTTGTTTCAAAGGATGGGAGCGGGTAACGTCATCTGTGCGTCACCCAGCAGCTTACTTATAGTGTTATGTTGTCATACCAACAGAGTACACAAATGAGCGGAGATATGTGAGGCTCGAAAATAGACATAATGCATAAAATAGCAGCCGGTCTGTGTTTCAGGCATCAAGACAGGCGCTAAAACTATCAAATATGCAAATGTATTTCTAAAATTGCAATTAGTTCAAAAATAGGCCTATAAAAGAATAAAGTATTTAAAAATGTCTTCCCAGTCAGTCCACTCCCCCCTTTTGGATGATCAGCGTATCTAACCAGAACACATGCATGTATTTTAAAGCAGAGTTCCAACCATAAAATCAACTTTGCAGAAATCAACAGCATTATGCCATAGCAAAAGCATTTGGATTTTTATTTTATTCACCCCTTAAGCACTGTTGCTATGGGGTCATTTTTATTCTGCCATGGCGCCTGACATCATTTCCCTCCTGGGAGATGCTTTTCATAATTTCCCAGGAGTCAGTGGGCAGCACGAGGGCTTTGTTGCCATCACAATGGGGCGGGCACTTCTGACGATGATTCCTGTTGTGATGGCAACATCAGAAGTGTACGGCGCTGCGAGCTGTACCTCCTGCGCATGCGCAAGAATGTGCATGCTGGGCGCTCAGCTGCACCTGATACGGGAAGATAATGCTGGTGGGCTTCACATGCCCGCAAGCAATATGGTAATTGCCAATAAAGAGGAATAGAAGATATATTCCTCTATGAAATCTTTATTTGAGCGGTGATTCAGCACAGAAGAGTGAGTGCTTTAAATAAGAGTTTGAAACAAAAGATATTCATCCAAAAAAAAAAAATTTTAACAGTTGGAACTCCGCTTTAATATATAAGATCTCTCCTGATGCCATCCTCCAAACATTACAGAAAAATCATACACAATTTGAAATTCATAAAGATTAAAATATCTCATTAGTAAAAGAAAAAATAAATAATGTGTAGGAAATAAAACAGTTTAAATCAAAGTCAACATTTAACCCTTCAGGCGTTAAAACTTTAGCCTCCACAATCCAGAATGATTCTCTTTGGCTGATGTGGCCAATGTCTATCCACCCTTTCAATACCCCAACATTTTAGACATCTAGGATCCCTATTATGGCCTTGTCTAAAATGTTTAGACATGCTATGAGCCCTGAGGTCCTTTTTAATATTATTAAAGTGCTCACCGATGCAAACATTCATGGGGTTGGTAGGTTCGGACTATATATTGGAGTCCACAACTGCACTCCATCATATAGACCACTCAACTGGTGCCACACATAATACAATTCTTAATTTCATAAGACTTAGTGGACTAGTGGAAAAAGAGATAAACTCCTTGCGGTTGAATCTGCACTGTTTGCATGCTGGACACTGTCCACAAGCATAAAAACCTGAAAGGAAAGAGGAAGGACTGTTTCCAGTATTTTGTACCTCCCAATGTTTATTTACTAGCCTCTCAAATTGCTTGTGTTGAATATTAAAATCCAGAACCATTTTAAATTCATATTAAGCATCCTTTTTTTTTTTTTTTTTTTTTGATTTTCAAAGAGCTTTATTGAAAATTATGAATAAAGTACAGATTGAGACATGGAAATTGCGGACAAAACATAGGCAAGATATAATGTCCATAAACAACAATAACAAAGAGCATATAGCTCGAACAAGCGCACAGAGCTTAGGGATTATTCCAGTTCCCCAAGAGGAAAGGGATCTGGAAGGGGGGAAAGGAGGGATAGGGGAAGGAAGAGAGAAGTGAAAGGGGTGGATACCAGTAGGGGATCGAGATTAGTATTTAGTTAGTGAGCTGTTTAGCCTGTCTCCGTGTCATTCTTATCGCAGTGGGTTCAGGGTACTCTAAGGGAGAGTAGATCTGGAAGATTACCTCTACATGGAGGTTATCACGGGGGGGTAAAAGTTATGTTCTAATCAGGTACAGGGTTTAGCCCTGGGGTCGGAGAGCCAGGGCTTCCAGTGGTAGTGGAATTTCCTCAAAGACATTTGTGATTTTGCAAAGAGATGTTCCATCAGCAAGTGTTCATTTAAAATTTCAATGACATTGCTGATATCGGGGGCAATGGGTTGCTTCCATCGGCGGGCTATAGCTAAACGGGCTGCTATAAAGATTTGTGTGACAATAGGGTGAAAATGTGGAGGCCAGACTGAGATGTCTAGGCCAAATAAGGCCATCTGCGGGGTAATGACACGAGACAAGCCGGTTACCTCATGCATGAAAGTGGTGATGTCTGTCCAGAATACATTTATAAAGGGACACCCCCACCAAATATGAAGTGTATGACCGTCCGTATTGCAGTTTCTCCAACATTTGCTGGAATGAGCGGGGAAGATGCGGGCTAGAATTACAGGAGTGTAGTACCAATTGTATAAAATTTTAATTACAGTCTCCCAGTGCGATACGTTTTTTGAGTACCTTGCTGATAGGCGAATTGCCCGGTACAAGTCTGATGGGGGAATATGAGTGTTTAGTTTGGCCTCCCAGTGAGTAATTGCCGGAGGGCTTTCTAGTTGAGACTGCTGGGCTAGGAGAGCATAGAGCACAGGAGAGAAATGCCGCGGGTCCTATTTGTGGGCGAGCAAAGAAGTTGGACGATGTCTTTAGTGGAGTTGCAAGTGGATGTTGGAATTGAGGAAAGAATGTGACGTATTCTCAAATATATGTAGAAATCCTTGTGAGAGAGGAGGAATCGATTTGTAAGTTGATGGAAGGAGAGGAGATGGTCGTCCTGAAATAGATCCCCAATATTCCGGATGCCTTGCGCCAGCCATTTCTGTATTGGTAGATCCGGGGAGAGGAGGGAGATGGCTGCAAGAGGCATTTGACGAAGGGCTTGGGGGTGTATTCCCCCTGAGCTTTGTGATATAGATTTCCAGTTATTTAAAGTTGCGTTCAAAGTAGGTAGAAAGGATTGTGTGGGGTGAAAAACCATCCATATGGCTGCTAGGAGATGCGAGGGCGCGTGTACGATGTCTGCTGCTTCGATTAGGGTCCATGGCTGTAGCGAGGACATATCCCAAAGTTTTTTGGTTTGATCGAGTAAGGTTGCTTTGTGATAGAGTCTGAGGTTGGGCACTCCCAGTCCAGCAAATTTTGTCAGTGTGTATAGCAAGGAGGCCTTAACTCGTGGTTTGCGACCTGCCCAGATAAAATTGTTAAGAAGTCGCTGGAGACTAGTGATGTCAGATTGGAGTATTGGTATCGGTAGAGTTCTGAACAGATACAGGACGTGTGGTAATAAAAACATTTTAGCAAGGGCTATCTGGCCGGCCCAGGAAGCCTGCACCTGTAGAAGTGAATTGGTTAGAGCCTGTAGCTTCTGGGTGAGAACAGCAATGTTAGTGCGTAGTATTAGAGAGGCGGGGGAGGTCAGCTGGATGCCCAAATAGGTCAGAGAGGAGCTGGGGGCCCAGGAAAACGGGGATGCAGAGGAAATGTTGGTTTTGAGCTGCGGGGATAAGGATATTCCTAGCATAGCAGACTTAGAATGGTTTAATTTGTATAGAGAAATGAGGCTAAATTGATGTAGGAGATCACAGAGCGGGGGCAGTGAGCGTAGTGGGTTGGTGAGCCAGATAATAATATCATTGGCGTATAGGCCTATTTTGTGTGTACTTTGATCTATCTTCAGTCCGGCTATTTCTGGGTGCGTTCTGATCGCCTGCGCTAGCGGTTCAATCACCAGCGCAAAAATGAGTGGGGAGAGGGGGCAACCCTGACGAGTTCCGTTGGTGATGGAAAAAGGGGAGGACAATAGTCCCGATGTGAGAACTTTTGTGCTTGGGGTTGAGTAGAGGCCCAGAATGGCTTGTCTAAAAGGGCCACTTATGCCACATTTTTGCAGGACAAGGTCTAGATAGAGCCAGTTAACCCGGTCGAATGCCTTCTCTGCGTCAAGGGAGATCAGCAGAGAAGGCACTCGACGGTGCTCCGCCCAATGTATCATGTCTATGAATCTGCGGGTGCCCTTCTGAGGCTTGGCGGAAAGGAATGAAGCCCACCTGGTCAGGATGTATTAAGTTGGGAATAAACAAATCTAGGCGGGTGGCTAATAATTTGGCGTAAATTTTCTTGTCCGTATTAAGGAGCGAGATGGGGCGGTAACTAACAGGGTCATGAGAAGGTTTACCAGGCTTGTGGATGGTAATTATTGTTGCTTCGAGGGATTCTGATGGGATCTGACCAGTGTTTAAGAAGCTATTAAAGGTGTTGCAAAGATGGGGTGTAATTTGATCTCTGTAAGTTTTGTAATATTGATTTATATAACCATCCGGGTCAGGGGCTTTATGTAGGGGAAGTTCGCTTATGGCATTGAGGATTTCTAATTAGGAGAATGGCTTGGCTAGTTCTTCAAGTTGGGAGGGGTTATGGAGGGGAGTTGTAAGGAGGTAAGGAACTCCTGTATCAATTGTGCGGTAGGCTGCGGTTCCGAGGTTGATAGGGAGAGGTTATACAATTTTGAATAGAAGGCACCGAATTCATTTGCTATATCTTTGGGGTTTGATAGCTTGTGACCTTGCTGGTTTAATAAGAATGGGATTCTGCTTTGCGCTGCTTTTTTTTATACTGTTGGGCCAAGTGTTTCCCTGCTCTGTTGCCTTGAGAATACCATGTTACACGAAGACGTCTAAGATAGAAGTCATGTTTTTTTTGAAGGAGTGAGCTTAGTTCATTCCTTAGGGCGCTAAGGTCTTTTGCATTGGCCGGGGTGGGATTTTGCTTGTTCAGTGTTTCAATAGCTTGAATACGCTGTAGGAGGGCATTTATTGCAAGTGTTTTCTTTTTCTTTTCCTGGGCCCCCAGCTGGAGGAAAATTCCCCGAATGACGACTTGTGTGCATTCCAGAGTGTGGTCGGGTTAAGCATCCTTTTTATTATTAGAATCCGAGATCAAATTAGTTCTATTCAGGGCACCGACCCTCTCTATCTCATTCTGAATTTTGTCTTTTTGATAACCCTTTTGGTGGAATCTATCTGCCAGGATTTGAGATTGGGCTAAAAAGTCAGTGTTAGAAGAGCAATTTCCCCTTAGGTGAATAAATTGCCCTCTAGGGATGTTACAAAGCCAACTTTTATGGTGACTATTATGGCCTTGTCTAAAATGTTTAGACATGCTATGAGCCCTGAGGTCCTTTTTAATATTATTAAAGTGCTCACCGATGCGAACATTCATGAGGTTGGTAGGTTCGGCCTATATATTGGAGTCCACAACTGCACTCCATCATATAGACCACTCAACTGGTGCCACACATAATACGATTCTTAATTTCATAAGACTTAGTGGACTAGTGGAAAAAGAGATAAACTCCTTGCGTTTTTTTTCCATGTTAAATCTGCACTGTTTGCATGCTGGACACTGTCCACAAGCATAAAAACCTGAAAGGAAAGAGGAAGGACTGTTCCCAGTATTTTGTACCTCCCAATGTTTATTTACTATCCTCTCGAATTGCTTGTGTTGAATATTAAAATCCAGAACCATTTTAAATTCATATTAAGCATCCTTTTTATTATTAGAATCCGAGATCAAATTAGTTCTATTCAGGGCATCGACCCTCTCTATCTCATTCTGAATTTTGTCTTTTTGATAACCCTTTTGGTGGAATCTATCTGCCAGGATTTGAGATTGGGCTAAAAAGTCAGTGTTAGAAGAGCAATTTCCCCTTAGGTGAATAAATTGCCCTCTAGCGATGTTACAAAGCCAACTTTTATGGTGACAGCTGTCAACAGGGATATAACCATTCCGGTCAGTGGTCTTAAAGTAATTCCATGTCTTGAATTACAGTTTGTGTTTCTTATCTGTCTCCTAGGTTATCAAATGGCCTTAATTTTGGCCATTTTCTACAATAGTGCAAATGTACCTTATTTGCTACATGAGGTGACAATCTCTTCTTCAGCTAACTATTATGTTATGCTGTGGGTCTGTTACACACACACAATGTTATTGTTGTTAATGTATCTAATGCACTAATGTTAAAAATATTCGGCCTTTTGAAGTCCTGTAATTATTTTCTTTGAGGCCCTAAAATTGCCTGAGTTTGCCACACTTTAGCCCCCGTTCCGACCGTGTGTGGGCTCCATCTGACTTTTTCCGTCGGAATGTCCGACCAACAAAGTTTGAGAGCTGGATATAAAATTTTCCGACAACATGATCTGATCGGACTTTGATGGTTTGTAGAAAATTCTGATCGGACAAAGTGCCATGCATGCTCAGATCAAATTAGGAGACCAAAGCTATTGGCTACTAGCCCGAAAGTAGTCCCGCCGTAACGAACTAACACCATCACTTTCTGAACGATCGGATTTTCCGACAACTTTGTCCGACCATGTGTATGCAACACCAGTTTTGGACTAAATCCGTCGGAAAAAATCAGACGGATTTTGTGGTCTGAATGTCCGACCGCGTGTACGGGGGCTTAGAGCTCATTGTCACTGTAACTACACCAACTTAACATGTACACTGGTATTGAGCATTAAAATAAGAAGCCACACATTGTTTAGTATATAACATTTTACTCTAAGCACATTCAAATGTGCGTTTTAAAAGGTTTTTGAACAAACCAACCTCTTGGTGTATATCATAAATATTTGCCAATATTTTGCCTTTTTTGGGGCTAAAAAACAGGCATGTTTGAAAACATAAGTTACACATGCCCAACTCAGGAACTTACAAAGTTCGACTTTGCTAAAGTGAAGGCCATATGAAACATTATTATTCCAAGACTGTGTTGATGTTGCCTTTCTCAGGTGGGGTGATCTCACCCCTCTAAAAGCCACGTACACGTTGAGGCATAACTGTTTTAAATGTCCCTTTATGATCCCCTGCCTAAAATATGTGTAGTGCTGGCTCCTGACGAGCAGGCGCTATTGTTTTTGTAAAGTTATGTTGCCTGAAGCCACAGTTGGGCTTCGAGATTATTCCTCTAAATTTCTAGTTTCAGTACCAATCCAGCTGGGTTGCACTGGGTTCTCCTTGACCGCAGGTGTCGCTGTCACCACCAGTCTAGCTGGATGCATTGAATGCCACTTATCTCTTGAAACCAGCCCAGTGGGAGTGTTTTCCTGCTGTGCATTCTGGAGGTGGTATTTAAGGTACCGACGCCATGTGGGCGGGGGGTTATTCCTCTGTCCGTTTGGTTCTGGTGGTAATCCTGACCCGGCCCCATGGCCCTGCTGGCCTGGGGTGTGGAACTATGCATCCTGTGTCTCTGGGCCGGCTGTCCCGAGGCGACGCAACTGAAGGGATAGGCCAGAGCGAATTTCGGGGCCTACTGATCTGGGGATGGTCCAGTCAGTGCTGTCTCATCAGAAGGGAGAGGCCCATCAACTGAAGAAGCCCAGTGGAGGACTCTTTCAGGAGAAGTGTGCAAGGCTGGTTTCTCTGAAGGAGCCTGGAGACTTAGTTGAAGGACACAACCTGGATTAACACTCATACGGTATCGATGGATCGGCTGAGAGAAACTGGTACCGTATGTCAGTTCTTTAAATTTATCCACATGCCTCAGTAACGCTCAAGTGTATCTCACAAGTCTGTGGCAGAGACTTTACCGAGCATCCCACCGGCTGCTAGGCTTGGTGAGAGAGGTCTATCCGGGGGTTGTTGAATCCAGTTGTGGAACAGTTTTATTCTCTGGATTCTCTTAATACTTTCACCTTGCAGTTTAAGAGCCCTAACCCTCTACTCTCCATTAAGAGACCTTGTTTTTTTCTAAATAAATGACCCAAAAGAGGATTCAGTGTCAGTTTCAACATTCTTTGGGCCATTTACCACGGGATCCCCAAGACAGAGAAGCAAGCAGATGAGGTGACGATAAGTCCAAATAAAACCAGCAGCTCCTTCAGGGGTTAATGCTACATGTGTGTAGGTACAAAAAGGTTAGTTTCTAAAGCCCCAAAACACACAGTGTGCTATCTCCCATCACGGGATATCAATGTACCCGTTTTGGGAGTGCAAACCCTTCCTCAAAACTAAAGTAGGTGAAAGGAAGGAGTTGCACCCCGGAAAACGTCCATTGATACTCCAGGATGGGAGCAAGAACATGTTGACACATTGAGGGTTATTTATGAAAGGCCAATCCACTTTGCACTACAAGTGCACTTTCAAGTAACCCCCACTGTGTGTTTTGTGGCTTTAGAAAACTAGATGTAGGGAAAGACACATTTTAGGCATGGGATCATGAGGGAAACCAGAATTTTTTGGCCCAATTTGTGTGCATCTTAAATTTTTGGCTTTGAGATTCTTAAAAACACATTACAATTAGATTACAATTAAAACATTACTTAGGGCAGTGTTTCACAACTCTCCTTCTCCATATGCAATTCCAGGTCATGCTTTCTATATTTTTTGCTTGTCAAATTAACAAGGGACACCAACATAGTTGTATCTTTGAGCTTAAAAACTACGAGATAATAATGGTGTTGTGGTAACTTGACCCAAAAATAAATAGATAAAAAAAACATTATTATTCTGGATATCACTAGAAAAAAAAAAGCCTTTTGAAATACGTTTGGCAGAGCTCTGTCAATATCACCAGAAATGCAGCTTCATTATTATCCCATTATAAAGAAGAAGAAAATGTGCATTGCTTTTCGAGATCTCATAATTTGCCACGTCATGAATATGATATCTCCATTACGAACACTAGTTTTACAAGACCGACAGCTTTCGGCTCGTCCTTGCGTCCGAGCATGCGTGTTTGTACTTTGGATTTTTGTCCGATGGACTCGTGTACACACACTAAGAAAATACGACAACAGACATTTGTCCACGGAAAATTTTAAAACCTGCTATCCAAAATTTGTCAGTGGAAAATCACAAAAACAATTGTCTGATGGAGCATACAAATGGTTGGATTTTCCTCCAACAGCCTGTCATCACACATTTCCTGTCGGAAGATCCGATCGTGTATACGATGCTTAAAAGTGCAGCTATCCAAATTGATGTTTCATTGCTTTGATGTGTGGCAAACAAGCTGAGCTAATACCTTTACAAAGCATCAGAGCAACAGAGCATAGAGAAAGAGTTTTCACCTGGAGCAGGGTGTATATATGTTGTGTGAAATAGGATCCCATAGTTCATAGTCCTTAGTCCATCTCAGGAGCAAGCAAGAGATGGTAGCTATGTTACTGCTTACAGGTGGACTATGCAGAAATAATCTAGCCACCCTCCAGCAGGAAGTTGAATCACAGGAGAAAAAAAAATGGAGACTTGGAGGAGGCTGAGAACAATAGAAGGTACTTTTTAGAGTTAAGAATACATACTTGAATAGTTTTTTTTTTTTTAAAAACATAGGTTTTGTGCCATTTTAAGCCTGCTCAGCCTTGCGATTTAACCACCCTGCAAACCCAGTAAATCAGAAAAAAGTATGATTTTTTTTTTTTTAAAGAAGTGTAGCACTTACCCCCGAAGGAGCGGCTCAATTTTTCTGGGCTTACCGATTACCTCCACCAGCTCGTACTCATTGTCCTTGTCTAGGGGTTAACAGTTGAACAAACTCAGTCTCTAAGTTGGGAATAGAGGGTATCAGGATAAAGTTTAGCTCAGGTTCTCAGAACTGCTGACTTCAAGTCTCTATTTGTACATAATCCAGGGAATAGCCACTCACAACTGGACTCTTTAACTGTCAGATAAATCATTGAGCTTGGATTTAGCAGCCAACAGGTAATTCTAGCTTTGCAAAGTCTCTCACACAGACTTGGTTGAAGAACTTAGCTGTAACCAGAAGGATAGAAGTAGGAACTTTTATTACTGTACCAGAATCTTTCAGCTGGTCCTGCAATACCTTAAGAAATGTGGATTCAATCAATGTCCATGGTAGCTCAGCTTCCAGGCTCTTACCGAGCAGCCAGCCTTGTGCGTGGCTCTCTTACTGAAGAGTCCTCCCCTGGTCGCATGTAGAGTTGCTGGGCCTCTCCAAACCCGAGATGGCACCGGAACACCTTAGAATCCTCCTTCCAGTTACTGCACTTCGGACTAGCCAGTTCCGAGGCTCAGAAACGGATGGTCAGGAGGACCAGGACCACAGAGTCAGCAACAACTTCTGGACCGGAACTCAGAACCACGTGACTTCAGCACCTTAAGTACACTCTCCCAGAATACACAGCGAGACAAAACTCCCACTGATTGGCTCAGAGAGAGAGAGATTGGTACCTAATGCGTCCAACCAGACTGCATTCTAAGGCCTCTCACAGGTGCGAACCCCACCTATGATCATGCAGAACTGCAATCCGGCCCAGCCAAACTGATGCCAAGTACAACTTAGCACGATTAACCCCAAAACTCAACTACAGTTTTGGGCAAAAACTAAATTTACAAACATAGAGCATACTCATTAGGAGTACCGGCTCTATAGAGGCAATGCAGGAGGCTTGAACAAGGCCGGAGAGTAGGTAGGACAGGCATTGGCTGCATGGCAGGGTGGGACAGTTTCTAGTGCAGTTTGCCCCTGAATGGGAATTATACAGATTTGCAATAATTTCTTGCTACAAACCCACACATTTGTAAATGTAGACCTGTTTTAAATAGTAAATTCAAAAACATGTATCTCAATTTATTATGAATATGGTAGCTAATTAAAGACATCATATATGTGGCCAATAAGTCCATGTCTTTTATTGCCAGCAAGTATTTTGTGTCATGTTTTATCACTTGCAATTCCATGGATACATTTCAGAATGGTAAAAGCCTGTTTCAATAAAATTATATCATCTCTATGTATATGAATATTAACTAGCAGGTTTTATGACCTATGAGCATAAGGAGTACATAACCTTGTCAGGTGCCCTTTGAACAAAACATCTAAAGATCACCTCTGGGAGTATTCTTTCGGTACAGTTGTCAGGGAGATATTCTTTTCTAGTTCTTAACAAGTTAATGTGGATATTACAATTGTTTTAACCCGTGTAATGTGTTCCGCAGTGAAAAAAAATGATACCATATTCCCAACCTAAATATAAGTAATATAATTTGATAAGGGGCTAAATGTATTCTTTTACAGTACATACATGGTATTTTAATATAACAAAATAAAGATAAAAGCAGTCTCTCTTGAGTTTCCACACATCATTTTATTACTTGAATATACATCTTGAAAGTTAACCAGATGAAAATATATACTGTATTTTAATTGGTATTGGGGGTAATTTTTTTATGTTTTTGACCAGTAGTGGTCAGTTAAGGAGTAGGGATGAGCCGAACACCCCCCGGTTCGGTTCGCACCAGAACTTTCGAACGAACCCCAAATTCGAACGAACTTTAGAACCCCATTGAAGTCTATGGGACTCGAACGTTCGAAATTAAAAGTGCTAATTTTAACGGGTAATATGCAAGATACTGTCCTAAAAAGGGTTTGGAGACCTGGCTCCTGCCCCAGGGGACATGGGTCAATGCATAAAATGTTTTTAAAAATGGCCGTTTTGGCGGGAGCACTGATTTTAATGACGATTAAAGTGAAAAAAAAGTGAAATATTCCTTTAAATATGGTGCCTGGGGGGTGTCTGTAGTATGCCTGTGAAGTGCCACGTGTTTCCCGTGTTTAGAACAGTCCCTGCACAAAATGACATTAAACGGAAATAACACCATTTAAAACTGCTTGCGGTTTTAATGTTATATCTGGTTCCTGCAATATGGTTGAAAATCATTGAGAAAAATGGCATGGGTAGCCCTCCCTGCCCATTACCAGCCTATTTGGGTCTTGTACGCATATTAAGGGGAACCCTGTACCCATATTAAAAAAAGGAAATGCGTGTGGCCCCCAGGCCCTATATACTCAGAACAGCAGTATACAGGTGGTGCAAACAAGACAGGGACTGTGTAGGTTTGTTGTGTTAAGTTGAATCTGTTTGTAATTTTCAACTGGTACATTTTTAAAGTGTAGCTCCAGTCAAAAAAACTATTTTTAAGCTTTTTGGAAAACATAGGGAAGGGTTATCACCCCTGTATAATTTGTTTTGTCGTCCATCTTTTTTCATCTCACTTGCTGTTGTCTCCTTCCGTTTGCAAGTAGGGGATGTTTGTAAATTGGATGTTTGAAAGTAGGGGCCTGCCCTATATGCTCTGCAGAAATGGCGGGAACAAGGTGTTGGTTTTGCCACAACATTGTAAGCCCTCAAAGTGACTCTTGGTGGGCGCTGGAGCGCCCTGCTGTGAACGATTATATCAAGAATTGTAATTACATGCCATTGTTGAACAGTGGTAGAAAAATTGACCTTTGGTGGTTGTGGTGCTGGTGCCACAACACTATAAGTCCTCACCGTTACTCTGGGTGGGCACAGGAAGGGGCCCTCCTGTGAAATATTATATCAAGAATTGTAATTACATGTCCCTGTTAAACAGGGGCAGAAAAATTGGGCCTTAGGCACTGGTGCTGGTGCCACCACACTGCAACCTCTGCCATATACTCTAGTTTTATTGCAGGAATTAGCCCTGCTGCAAAGCATTGCATCAAAAATTGTAATTAAATGCCCTGTTAAACAGGGGCATAAAAATTGGGCCTTAGGCACTGGTGCTGGTGCCACCACACTGCAACCTCTGCCATATACTCTAGTTTTATTGCAGGAATTAGCCCTGCTGCAAAGCATTGCATCAAAAATTGTACTTAAACGCCCCTGTTAAACAGGGGCATAAAAATTGGGCCTTAGGCACTGGTGCTGGTGACACCACACTGCAACCTCTGCCATATACTCTTGTTTTATTGCAGGAATTAGCCCTGCTGCAAAGCATTGCATCAAAAATTGTACTTAAATGCCCCTGTTAAAAAGGGGCAGAAAAATTGGGCCTTAGGCATGACCCAGAACCAGAAATGTTCTTCCAACATATCAGCGGAGGAGGAAGAGGATAGACAATCAACATAACAGGACAGTCACTCAGCATCAGCATAGGCAGTCTTGAAGGGATGTGATATTTCAAAAAAAATTATTCTGTTACATCAGCTTCAGGTGCTTGGTAGCTGTGGGTGATCCAAGACTGATTCATCTTGATGAAGGTCAGTCGATCAACTGATTCGGTGGACAGGCGCACCCTCAGCACTGAAGGTGCGTTCCGAAAGAACGCTGGATGCAGGACAGGCCAGTAGCTCAATTGCATCTGACCGATGCCTCAGCAACACGTTGTCCAGGACCAGGAGTTTGTAACCTCCCAGTCTCTGGGAACGCGTTGCACAGACCTTTCTGCAAGGCCTCCCGGAGATGTCTCATCCTCTGCTCTCTCTGCGATGGCAAGATAAGGTCAGCAACCTTACCCTTGTACCGTGGATCAAGGAGAGTGGCCAGCCAGTAATGGTCCCTCTCCTTGATCCGAAGAATAGGAGGATTCTTCCACAGGCTTTGCAGGATCAGGGAGGCCATGCAGCATAGGTTAGCTGAGGCATTCGGTCCGGAGTCCTCAGGGTCACTAAGGGCAACATGATCCGCAGCTACCTCCTCCCAGCCACGTACAAGTCCACGTGTTTCTTGGGACTGTAAATCATCCCTACAAGACTGCTGCTGCTGCTGATGCTGATGCTGAGTGCCAGCCTCCACCTCCATGCTGACACAATCATCCTCCTCCTCTTCCTCCTCCTCATCCTCTTCCTGTGTGATGGGTGGCACAGCAGGAACACTGTCTGGATAAAGGGGGCCTTGAGAGGCAAGGAAGTCCTCCTCTTCCTGCCTCTGTTCTGCCTCAAGTGCCCTGTCCATTATTCCACGCAGCGTATGCTCCAAGAGGTGGACAAGAGGTACAGTGTCACTGATGCATGCACTGTCACTGCTCACCATCCTTGTGGCCTCCTCAAACGGTGACAGGACAGTGCATGCATCCCTGATCATGCCCCACTGGCGTGGTGAGAAAAAACCGAGCTCCCCTGACCCTGTCCTGGTGCCGTAGTCGCACAGGTACTCATTGATGGCCCTCTGCTGCGTTTGCAGCCGCTGCAGCATGGCCAACGTTGAGTTCCACCTGGTGGGCATGTCACATATAAGGCGGTTCTTGGGCAGGTTCAACTCCTTTTGGAGCTCAGCCAGCCGAGCACAGGCATTAAATGATCGGCGGAAATGCACACAGACTTTCCTGGCCTGCTTCAGGACATCCTGTAAGCCGGGGTACCTGCCCAAGAACCGCTGCACCACCAGGTTAAGGACGTGAGCTACACAGGGCACATGGGTCAGTTGTCCCTGTCGGAGGGCGGAGAGGAGGTTGGTGCCATTGTCACAAACCACCATTCCTGGCTTAAGCTGGCGTGGCATCAACCACCTCTCGGCCTGCCCCTGCAGAGCTGACAAAACATCCGCCCCAGTGTGGCTCCTGTCCCCCAAACAAACCAGCGCAAGCACGGCATGGCATCGTTTTGCCTGCGTACTTGCGTAGCCCCTGGAACGCCTACGAAGCACCGCTGGTTCTGAGGACAGAGCACTGGAAGAGGCCATGGAGGAAGAAGAAGAGGAGGAGGTGAAGGAGAGAGGTGTGTCACAACCAATAGTAGCATTTTGGAGGCGTGGTGGCGGAACGACCTCCAACACTACTGCACCTTGTCCTGCATCCTTCCCAGCTGCCAGAAGAGTGACCCAATGGGCCGTGAAAGACAGGTAACGTCCCTTGTAAAAATCCCTTGTAATAGGAATATGGCATGACAGGTCCTCTTTACAGTGAGATATGGGGTCAATAAGACCCCACATCTCACCTCTAAGCTGGGAAGCCTGAAATAAAAAAAATAAAGATTCAGGCTTTGATCGTATTGGCGAGTCGGTAGAAGCACCGGAGGGCGGCGGGAGAGGGGGATGTCTATGGCTATCACCGAGTATGGCTGGGTATGGCTGGGTATCTCCGAGTATGGCTGGGTATCTCCGGGTATGGCAATTTATGGCAGGGTATTGTAGAGTATTGCCAGGGTATTGCAGAGTATTGGCTGGAATTGTACTGCAGAGTATTGGCGGGTACTGCAGAGTATTGGTGGGTACTGCAGAGTATTGGCGGGTACTGCAGAGTATTGGAGGGTACTGCATAGTATTAGCTGGTATTGCAGAGTATTAGCTGGTATTGCAGAGTATTGGCGGGTATTGCAGAGTATTAGCTGGTATTGCAGAGTATTGGTGGGTATTGCAGAGTATTGGCTGGTATTGCTGAGTATTGGTGGGTATTGCAGAGTTTTGGCAGGTATTGCTAAGTATTAGCGGGTATTGCAGAGTATTAGCTGGTATTGCAGAGTATTGGCGGGTATTGCAGAGTATTGCAGAGTATTGGCTGGTATTGCAGAGTATTAGCGGGTATTGCAGAGTATTGGCTGGTATTGCAGAGTATTAGCGGGTATTGCAGAGTATTGGTGGGCATTGCAGAGTATTAGCTGGCATTGCAGAGTATTGGTGGGTATTGCAGAGTATTGGCAGGGAATTGAGGGGTTAAATTTCGGTGAGCAGCGATGAGGGCACAGCGGATGCAGCGCACAGTGCTGCTGACACCGATCTCTTCCCCCTATGCTGTACCGATCGGTACAGAGAGGGGAAGGGAGGAACCGGCGTCATAACATGACGCCGGTTTGTTTACAAGTGATCACTCCGTCATTTGACAGAGCGATCACGTGGTTTACCGTGATCCGTGATGCGCCGGGTCCGTCACAGATGCTCTCGAGTGCGCGCCCCAGGGGTCGCGCGAGAGCGGAATTCTGGGAGGACGTCATATGACGGCCTCCCAGAATTAAACAACTGCCCTGTAGCCGTCATTCGGCTATGGGTCGGTTGTTAAATGGTTAAAGTATATGTACTCCAAAAAATGTTAGTTCACATATATATATATATATATATATATATATATATATATATATATATATATATATATACACACAGGCATATATATATATATATATATATATATATATATATATGCCTGTGATTACATTTTGTTTAATGTCTTTCTAGCTTGTTTATATTTGCATTGGTCAGGTCCAAAGAAATACTTTCTGACCCTGCCAATCCATCTTTTTATTCCATTCTGACCAGAAGCAGATGCATACTGGAGTGCTCAGTTTGTGCTTCTGTGCTTCATCTGTTGCGATACAGATCACTGTGCTGCTGCACAAGCTCATAATTCTGAGTAAAGGGCTTACTGCAAAATGGGCATTGTCACCCACACACAAATGTATTAGTGTGCGCACAAAACAGAACGTAATCAGGAAAAAAGGATACAATGTGTCCTAAAAACAGAAGAATATAAAATAAAAGTGAATGATGAATTTAAATTGAATTATATTATGAGGGAACTGTTAGGACATACTATATATATAGTACATGCAACAAAACAAAACAAAAAAAACAGACTGAGCTGAACCTAATGTGAAAAAATATATAATGTTTCTCTAAATAGTTGTGTAGTATATGAAGGGACCTGGCAAAGTAGTCTGACGCATGTAACAATGAAGAAAATGGCTTTTTTAAACATAAAATTACCCGATTGCTGAGTGGTCTTCACCTAGTTCTGGCTTTACCTACACCTTGGCCTGCTTTATTTGCCTTCTGGAGTGTTATTCGGCTGGCTCCTGACCTACTTATGGATTCTTGCCTGCTGGTTGTGACCTCGCCTTGTACCCTGACTATGCTTCTGTCCTATATTTCTTTAACTTGCTGCCTCACTGTGTTTTGATCCCAGCTTGTATCCTAACTCTGCCTTTGCCTATTGTTCCTGTGCCTGGCTGCAAACACCATCTGGCACTGCCTGCTACACTGTCCCTCGTGCCACTCTGTGTCCTCAACTCTTTTCATTACTACCAAGAGTGTTGGACAAGAGGTGCAAGAGAAGACCCCTCTCCAATTCGATCTCCACCAGGTATGAGACAAATATACAATAATAAGGTGCTTTTAGTTATTGCTTCCTGCAATGTCCAGTTACAGAATGTGGGAAGATGATCTTCCACTGTCAGCAAACCAGTAAGGAACGACACTTTATTAAACAGAAATATAGGCTTTTGATACAAGTAAGTCAGTCACCACATGAACAATAAAACTAAACATATACACAAAACCTCACACAAAGGTTTAAATAACGAGGTAGAGCTGAAACAAGGCTAATCCCATCATAGATACCTCCAAAGGTTAGTCAACAGACAGAAACAATAGGTGACTCAATTAACACAAGTAACAATATGAGAGATCTACTTAATGATAAACACATAACAGTGATTTCACCCCACCTCTATCCAGCAACAGTATTCAAGAAGACCCAGGGCTGTCCAAATCTCATTAACCAGCTTTCATTTCACATACATCTGTTCAATGAGTTTCAAGTTGGCAAAGACCATCAATGCTTATGTGACTGTTAAATGTAATAATGTCCTTTTGCATTATATCACAGGACATCTTCCTAAATGCTTTTAGATCCCTCAAATGCCAGAGCCCATAGTCAGTGAGTAGGAGGCTTTCCCCTAATCCTCTCCAAAAGCCTCTGTACTGGCTGGGTCTGTCACACCATGGTCTAATGGTCTAATTTGAAGTGGTGTTCCAAAATATCTAGAATAATGTCCCTTTAAAAGGATTGACCCTATCTTTTAAATTTGTGATTGATTTAGGTAATCCAAATATGCAAAAGTTAATCTACAAAATGTATTTTCCATGTCATCAATTTTAGTTAACCAGTTGCCGCCTGCCCACCATAAAATTACAGAGGGACCATGCGGCTCTCATTCTGGGTGGATGCAGCACAGTGATCGCAGGCTGGATGAGCAGCAAGGAGGACAAGTGTTATCATAATGGGGGATTTGAATTATCTAGACTAGGGATGAGCCAAACACCCCCCCGGTTTGGTTCGCACCGGAACTTTCGAACAGACCGAAAATTAGTGCGAACTTTAGAACCCCATTGAAGTCTATGGGACTCGAACTTCGAAATAAAAAGTACTAATTTTAATGGCTAATATGCAAGATATTGTCCTAAAAATGGTTTGGGGACCTGGCTCCTGCCCCAGGGGACATGGGTCAATGCCTAAAATGTTTTTAAAAATGGCTGTATTTCGGGAGCACTGATTTTAATGACGATTAAAGTGAAAAAAAGTTAAATATTCCTTTAAATATGATGCCTGGGGGGTGTCTATAGTATGCCTGTGAAGTGGCACGTGTTTCCCGTGTTTAGAACAGTCCCTGCACAAAATGACATTTAACAGAAAAAAAGTCATTTAAAACTGCTTGCGGTTTTATTGTTATATCTGGTTCCGGCAATATGGATGAAAATCATTGAGAAAAATGGCATAGGTAGCCCCCCTGCCTATTACCAGCCCCTTTTGGTCTTGTGCGAATATTAAGGGGAACCCCGTACCCATATTAAAAAAAGGAAAGGGCCCCAAGACCCTATATACTCAGAACAGGAGTATACAGGCAGTGCAAACAAGACAGGGACTGTGTAGGTTTTCTGTGTTAAGTAGAATCTGCTTGTAATTTTGAACTAGTACATTTTTAATGTGTAGCTCCAGTCAAAAAATCAATTTTTAAGCTTTTTAGAAAACATAGGGAAGGGTTATCACCCCTGTATAATTTGTTTTTCCGCCCGTCTTTTTTCATCTCACTTCCTGTTGTCTCCTTCCGTTTGCAAGTCGGAGACATTTGTAAGTTGGGTGTTTGAAAGTAGGAGCCTGCCCTATATGCTCTGCAGAAATGTGCGCCTAAGGTGTTGGTGTTGCCACAACACTGTAAGCCCTCAAAGTGACTTTTGGTAGGCGCTGGAGAGCCCTGCTTTGAACAATTATATAAAGAATTATAATTACATGCCATTGTTGAGCAGTGGTAGAAAAATAGGGCCTTTGGTGGTTGTGGTGGTGGTAGTGGTGCTGGTGCCACAACACTGTAAGTCCTCACAGTTACTCTCGGTGGGCACAGGAACGGGCCCTGCTGTGAAATATTATATCAAGAATTGTAAATACTTGCCCCTTTTTAACAGGGGCTGAAAATTGGGCCTTAGGCACTGCTTCCTGGTGCCACCACACTGCAATCTCTCCAAGATACTCTAGTTGGAGTGCAGGAATGAGCCCTGCTGCAAAGCATTGCATCAAAAATTGTATTACATGCCCCTGTTAAGCAGGGGATGAAAAATTGGGCCTATACAATGCAACCTCTACCATATACTCTAGTTGGAGTGCAGGAATGAGCCCTGCTGCAAAGCACTGTACCAAAAATTGTAATTACATGCCCCTGTTTAACAGGGGCTGAAAAATTGGGCTGGTAGCACTGGTGCCGGTGCCACGACATTGCAACCTCTCCCTTATACTCTATTTGTAGTGCAGGAATGAGCCCTGCTGCAAAGCATTGCATCAAAAATTATAATTACATGCCCCTGTTAAACAGGGGCAGACAAATTGGGCCTTAGGCACTGGTGCTGGTGCCACGACACTGCATCCTCTCCCATATACTCTATTTGTAGTGCAGGAATGAGCCCTGCTACAAAGCATTGCATCAAAAATTGTAATTACACGCCCCTGTTAAACAGGTGTTGAAAAATTGGGCTGGTGGCATCACCCAGAACCAAAAATGTTCTTCCAAGATATCAGCGGAGGAGGAAGAGGATAGACAGTCAAGATAACAGGACAGTCACTCAGCATAGGCAGTCGTGAAGGGATGTGATATTTCAAAAAAAATTATTCGTTACATCAGCTTCAGGTGCTTGGTAGCTGGTGGTGATCCAAGACTGATTCATCTTTATGAAGGTCAGTCGATCAACCGAGTCGGTGGACAGGCGCACACTGTGATCGGTTACAAAGCCACCAGCAGCACTGAAGGTGCGCTCCGAAAGAACGCTGGATGCAGGAAAGGCCAGTAGCTCAATTGCATACTGTGCAAGCTCTGCCCAGTGATCCATCCTCAAGACCCAGTAAGTCAGAGGATTTTCGGTGGAAAAGGTGTCCAAGTCTGACCTTGCCTCTAGGTATTCCTGCACCATGTAAATCAGACACTGGCGATGGTTGCTGGAACCAATCATACCTTGGGGCTGCGGACAAAAAAATTGTCTGAACGCATCGGTCAAACGGCCACCTTCTCCACCGCTCCTTCTGATGGATGCCTCAGCAACACGTTGTCCAGGATCAGGAGTTTGTAACCTCTCAGTCTCTGGGAACGCGTTGCACAGACCTTTCTGCAAGGCCTCCTGGAGATGTCTCATCCTCTGCTCCCTCTGCGACCTTACCCTTATACCGTGGATCAAGGAGAGTGGCCAGCCAGTAATGGTCCTTCCGCAGGCTTTGCAGGATCAGGGAGGCCATGCAGCTTAAGTTAGCTGAGGCATTCGGTCCGGAGTCCTCAGGGTCACTAAGGACAACATGATCCGCAGCTACCTCCTTCCAGCCACGTACAAGTCCACGGGTTTCTTGGGACTGTAAATCATCCCTACAAGACTGCTGCTGCTGATGCTGAGTGCCAGGCTCCACCTCCATGCTGACACAATCATCCTCCTCCTCCTCCTCATCCTCATCCTCTTCCTGTGTGATGGGTGGGACAGCAGGAACACTGTCTGGATAAAGGGGGCCTTGAGAGGCAAGGAAGTCCTCCTCTTCCTGCTTCTGTTCTGCCTCAAGAGCCTTGTCCATTATTCCACGCAGCGTATGCTCCAACAGGTGGACAAGAGGTACAGTGTCACTAATGCATGCACTGTCACTGCTCACCATCCTTGTGGCCTCCTCAAACGGTGACAGGACAGTGCATGTATCCCTGATCATGCCCCACTGGCGTGGTGAGAAAAAAACAAGCTCCCCTGACCATGTCCTGGTGCCGTAGTTGCACAGGTACTCATTGATGGCCCTCTGCAGCATGTGCAGCGGCTGCAGCATGGCCAACGCTGAGTTCCACCTGGTGGGCATGTCACATATAAGGCGGTTCTTGGGCAGGTTCAACTCCTTTTGGAGCTCAGCCAGCTGAGCACAGGCATTAAATGATCGGCGGAAATGCACACAGACTTTCCTGGCCTGCTTCAGGACATCCTGTAAGCCGGGGTACCTGCCCAAGAACCGCTGCACCACCAGGTTAAGGACGTGAGCTACACAGGGCACATGGGTCAGTTGTCCCTGTCGAAGGGCGGAGAGGAGGTTGGTGCCATTGTCGTAAACCACCAATCCTGGCTTAAGCTGGCGTGGAATCAACCCCCTCTCGGCCTGCCCCTGCAGAGCTGACAAAATATCTGCCCCAGTGTGGCTCCTGTCCCCCAAACAAACCAGTGCAAGCACGGTATGTCATAGTTTTGCCTGCGTACTTGTGTAGCTGCTTGAACGCCTACGGAGCACCGCTGGTTTCGAGGAGAGAGCATTGGAAGAGGCCATGGAGGAAGTAGAAGAGGAGAGGGTGGAGGAGAGAGGTGTGTCACAACCAGTAGTAGAATTTTGGAGGCGTGGTGGCGGAACAACCTCCAACGCTACTGGGCCTGTCCTGCATCCTTCCCAGCTGTCAGAAGAGTGACCCAATGGGCCGTGAAAGACAGGCAACATCCCTGTCCATGCCTGCTGGGCCATGAGTCAGCGGTAATATGCACCTTACCGCTGACTGCCCTGTCCAGCGAGGCAAGGACATTGCCTTCCACATGCCGGTAGAGAGCTGGAATCGCCTTCCGTGAGAAAAAGTGGCGTTTGGGGACCTGCCACTGAGCAACCGCACATTGCACCATCTCACGGAAGGGGGCCGAGTCTACCAACTGAAAAGGCAGCAGTTGAAGTGCTAGAAATTTAGCCAAGCTAGCATTCAACCGCTGGGCATGTGGATGGCTGGGAGTGAACTTATTTCTACGGTCCAGCAGCTGGGGCAGGGAAATTTAGCCTGCTACAATCAGACTTGGGTATACTGCTAGCAGAGTGCCCGCAAGCACTTAGCTGTGACAAACCTAATTCTACACCTTCATTCCTCTCAGCACAGGTTTCAGAGAGGACTGAAGGTCTAGTGGGGTTGGAGATCCCAGCTGATGAGGAGCAAGGAGAGGTCCACTTTGTTCTTTGGTGTGGGTCTTTGAGGTAAGCTTGCCAATGAGCTGCATGGCAGGTCAACATATGTCTGGTCAAGCATGTGGTGCCCAAGCGGCTGATGTTTTGGCCATGCAAGATACGCTTGAGACATATGTTGCAAATAGCAGCGGTGCAATCTGATGCACTCGTCTCAAAAAAAGCCCACACCAAAGAACTTTTAGAATAACACGCAAAGGCAGCGCCCTGTACAGGCGGAGCTCTGCGGTGTGATTCAGTCGGTGTGCTGCCCCTAAGCTGTCCCCCGGAGGGCATCCTGTCTCATTGGAGATGTGCCTCCTCCTCCTCCTCTCTCCTACCAGGCACCCATGTGGAGTCAGTGCCCTCATCATCCCCTATCTCTTCATCACTGCAGCAAACCTGGCAGTATGCTGCAGCTTGTGGAACATGACTGCTAGATTGCTGTGCTTCTTGAGCATCCCCCATACCCTATCTCTTCATCACTGGAGCAAACCTGGCAGTATGCTGCAGCTTGTGGAACATGACTGCTAGATTGCTGTCCTTCTTGAGCATCCCCTCTCTTTGTGCTCATGCTACTGCCTTCCTCTACCTGGGTATCATCATCAGAGCCTTCAAAACACTGGGCATCCTCCTGGAGCATGTACCCAACACTGTGCTAAAACAGTTTGGGGGCCTCCTCAGGAGGACGTGGTGGGTCTAGGGAAGGAGTCACTGATAATGACATCATGTGTAGAGAATTGGTTGTTGGTCGGGAAATATTTCCAACAAGTTGGAAAATTGGGTCCAACGGATATTCCGACGGAATCAGTCCGATGCATACCACACACAGTCGGATTATCCGACAACACGGTCCAATAGGACACATTCCGACGGATTCTCCGACCGTGTGTACAAGGGCTAAGATTACCACTGCCTTGCTAAAGAACCTGAGAGTAAAGGTGATGGACTGGCCAAGCACATCTCAAGATCTAAACCCTATTGAGCATCTGTGGGGCATCCTCAAATGGAAGGTGGAGGAACACAAGGTGTCATCTTGGAGGGGTGGAAGAGGACTCCAGTGGCAACCTATGAAGCTCTGGTAAATTTTATGCCCAAGAGGGTTAAGGCAGTGCTGGAAAATAATGGTGGCCGCAAAAAATATTGACACTTTGGGCCCAATTTGGACATTTTCACTTAGGGATGTACTCACTTTTGTTGCCAGCGGTTTTGACATTATTGGCTGTATGTTGAGTTACTATGAGGGGACAGCAAATTTACACTGTTATACAAGCTACACGCTCACTACTTTACATTGTAGCAAAGTGTAATTTCTTCAGTGTTGTCACATGAAAAGATAGAATAAAAGATTTACAAAAATGTGAGGGGTGTACTCACTTTTGTGAGATACCATATATATGCACCCACACTTACACACAAGGGATATACACATAAAATCATTAATTCCTCCACATAAAACCAATACAGAATCCAATCCGATGGGATGTATGTACATACATACAAACATCTATGTCAATATCATGGGAACCTAGATATGTTGCAGGATCTGTTGAGACACACACACTACAGTGCAGACACAAAAGTCATGTTGCACCAGAATGTTTAGTCCACATTTGTAATCGGAGTCTTCAAGTGGGAAATGCAATATTACTTAAGAAACAAGGCCTGAGGTGTGCCATGGCCTGGATGGTCAGTATGCCTGAAAAGAGGGCATACCCTGAATGTAAGAATAAGAAAAATACTATGAGTATGAGTATGAGTGAATAACCTGGGGTAAACGGGTGGGTGGGCACCTAGAAAACCCCAACCCTGGCCCTGACAGAGGAGGAGGGTTATATAGTCTCCGACTCCTCCCACAAATACAGGCTGGCCTACGGCCAGCCTTCCCACTTGTAATCGGAGTCTTCAAGTGGGAAATGCAATATTACTTAAGAAACAAGGCCTGAGGTGTGCCATGGCCTGGATGGTCAGTATGCCTGAAAAGAGGGCAAAAAGACACAAGTTTAGGTGGGAGAGGGAAGGTAGAGATCCCATCCATAAAATGACGTATGCCCAAACGCCAACCGTAAGTAACCGGTAAGTATCCGCTGTGAGAGTAGAACCCACCGACTCCAGACCTGGAGATGAGAAGGAACCTCCTTAGAGCCTGCAAGCTACGCAAACCCAATTGAACGTCCCGTGAAGGATAGGATGAGCCTGATGCCCAAGGTGACCCGGACATGAGAATGAACTGCTATGAATGAGAGGATACGTGGGGAAAAGAGAGCAAGGGCTGACCCGAAGAACCCCTACAACAGACACCAGAAGAAGCACCGTGAAAACACCCCTTCCCATAACTGGTAAGAGGAAGTGAGAGGGTGAGTGGCAAAATACCAGTGATAGGAGAGGAAACCTGGCTGCCCGATGGATGTGATGGAGTAGGTGCCATGGCAATGAGCATCATCAACATGGCGACACCAAGACAAACTGGTCCCACCGGATGCGAGCAGGTCATGCTACTGCCCGAGACCTCCCAACCGAGACCGAATCCTGAACCGAAGAAGGAGAACCCAGGGGAATAAGTCCCATAGCATGATCCAGCCATGCCCGAAGTGACTAAAGCACCCCCCTCCCCACCTAGAACAAACCGGGGAGGAGCAAAGATGACTGGACCGACGTCCCTGAGCAGTACTCCAGGCAACCTCCTAGACAAGAGATCGGAGCTGAGAGTGGAATCCAGAATGGTGATGATGTCGCCCAACCTACAACCTAAGGACCATGGCTTGGACACACCCTGAGAGTATGAATCCCAAGGCGGTAACCAGGGCCTCTATGCAACAGGATGTCAACTAAGAAAATTGACGTCTGCTTCCAACCCGAGGGTGCGCCCAGTGGCGAAATGACATCTGTAAGTGAGTGCAGGCATGGTTGATATTGGTATGGATGCCAAGACGACCCAACCTGAAAACGCAACTAGAAGGAAAGACAGACAACCAGACACGAGAACAACAACGCCCCTCTGCCTACCTAAGAATGAGAACATGGCAGAAAAGTCAAGACCACGGCGCATGAATGAACCTAATGATGAGCCCCCCCCCCCCCCCCGTGTGTGAGTTGTGAATAGTGAGTTAACCCGAGTAACCTGCAGCGCAGAGACAGGTAATTAACAGAAACTCAGGCCTAGAGTACCCACAGACCGTGGTGGGTAGACGTACAGGTGTGGTGAATGAACATGCATCGTATGACGTATGGTATACAGGCGAGAAGATTGTGGTCAACAATCATTAATAACGAAACCTCAGCCCGTATGGATCTGTAGACGTGACAGATCCCGATGTGCGAGCCCTGGCTAACTGACCCCGGTACAGACATGAACACAGATACGATGAGACATGACAATCAATGCAGACAAACCTAACCAGAATATGTCATAAGTGAACAACGCCCTTCTGAGAACTCTGAAGCCAAACAGAGGTTGAAACACCATGACAGAAACGCTATGACAGAAATACTGACAGAAAAATGTCACGACAATGCCATGACAGAAATGCTAAAAGTTAACCTGGGTAGAACGATGACTGAAATCCCGGGGCAGAACGCTATGACAGACATGCTGGCAGAACGCTATGACAGAACTCCAGTGCCAGAACACTGACAGATAACCTGGGGCGGAACGCTATGACAGACATGCCGGGCAGAATGCTATGACAGGAACCCAGGGGCAAACCACTATGACCGCCATGCTGGACAGAGCGCTATGATGGAAATACTGGACCGAACGCTATGACGGAAATACTGGACCGAACGCTATGACGGAAAAGCTGGACTAAATGCTGTGACCGAACCTGGACAGAACGCTATGACAGGAAAGCTAGAAAGAATGCTATGACCGAGAATGCTGGACCAATTGCTATGACAGCATTGCTGGGCCGAACGTTATGACAGAAAATGCTGGGCCGAACGTAATGACAGAAAATGCTGGGCCGAACGTAATGACAGAAAATGCTGGGCCGAACGTAATGACAGAAAATGCTGGGCCGAACGTAATGACAGAAAATGCTGGACCGAACGTAATGACAGAAAATGCTGGGCCGAACGTAATGACAGAAAATGCTGGGCCGAACGTTGACAGATAATGCTGAACAGAACGCTGTGACAGAAAAACTGGACTAATGCTATAACCAAAACCTGGACAGAACGCTATGACAGGAAAGCTAGATCGAATGCTATGACAGAAATGCTGGACCGAACGCTGTGACAGAAATGCCGGACCGCATGCTGTGACAGAAATGCTGGACTGCACGCTGTGACAGAAATGCTGGCCCGAACGCTGTGACAGAAATGCTGGCCCGAACGCTGTGACAGAAATGCTGGACAGAACGCTATGACAGAAAATGCTGAACAGAACGCTGTGACAGAAAACTGGACTGAATGCTGACTGAAACCTGGACAGAACGCTGTGACAGAAATGCTGGACAGAACGCTATGACAGGAAAGCTAGATGGAACGCTATGACAGAAAATGCTGAACAGAACGCTGTGACAAAAAACTGGACTGAATGCTATGACCGAAACCTGGACAGAACGCTGTGACAGAAATGCTGGACAGAACGCTATGACAGGAAAGCTAGATAGAACGCTATGACAGAAATGCTGGGCCGAACGTTGTGACAGAAAATGCTGGGCCGAATGTTGTGACAGAAAATGCTGGGCAGAACGCTGTGACAGAAAAATGCTGGGCAGAACGCTGTGACAGAAAATGCTGGGCAGAACGCTGTGACAGAAAATGCTGGGCAGAACGCTGTGACAGAAAATCGCAGGCCGAACGCTGTGACAGAAAATTGCAGGCAGAACGCTGTGACAGAAAATCGCAGGCAGAACGCTGTGACAGAAATACGCTGGCAGAACGTTGTGACAGAAATACGCTGGCAGAACGCCATGACAGAAATACGCTGGCAGAACGCCATGACAGAAATACGCTGGCAGAACGCTATGACGGAAAACGCTGGCAGAACACTATGACGGAAAACGCTGGCAGAACGCAATGACGGAAAACGCTGGCAGAACGCTATGACGGAAAACGCTGGCAGAGCGCTATGACGGAAAACGCTGGCAGAACGCTATGACAGAAAATGCTGGCAGAACGCGATGACAGAAAACGCTGGCAGAACGCAATGACAGAAACCGCTGGCAGAACGCTATGACAGAAAGCAATGACTAAAGCAGCGTCAATTAAAACATAATGCAGCTACTGGTATTTACCACACGCTTGTTGATAAAAATAATTGAAGGTTTAAAATCACTTCAGTCAGAGCCTGCACACAGTGCTAAAACTTACTACAGGAAAAATGCCTATGTGAGGGGGGGGGAGAGCCAGCGCAGCCGAATACCTCCCCCTCCCCCCCCCCCAGGAGCACCGGCGGGTACCCTGCATATGTGAGAGGGAAGGGGAGCGGTCGATTACCTCCCCCTCCCCCCCACGGGGAAAACCGGTGGGAAGGGCGGACTGCACGCAGGAGAGCTGAGGGAGGGGAGAATGTGGGCGAAGGACAGCTGATCACCTCCCCCCCCCCCGCAGGAACACCGAGCCGACTGCCTGCCGGAGAGCTGAGGGAGGGGAGAGTGAAGGACGGCCGAATCGGCGGGTGTACAGCATATGAGTGTATGGGGGGGGGGGGGCGGCCGACCACCTCCCCCTCCCCCCCGCCAGGAGAATCATCGGAACAGAGCATATGTGAGGGAGGGGGAGGCGGCGCGGTCGACCATCTTCCCCCCCCCACGAGGAGAAACGGCGGGTGCCCCTGTACAGACGGTCGGAGATTTCGACAACCAAATCCGTCGGATTTTGTCCGTCGGATCTTGTCCAAAACTGTTGCATACACACGGTCGGACTAAGTTATCGAAAAATCTGATCATTCAGAACCTGATGAGGTAATTTCTTTACGATGGGACTACGTTCAGGCTAGTAGCCAATAGCTTTGATGTAGGAATTTGATCTGAGCATGCGTGGCACTTGGTCCGATCAAAATTCTCTACACATGATCGGAGTATGTCCGATCGAAACAGTTGGTCGGGAAATATTTCCAACATGTTGGAAAATTGGGTCCGACAGATATTCCGACGGAATCAGTCCGATGTATACCACACACAGCCGGATTAACCGACGACACGGTCCGATAGGACACATTCTGACGGATTCTCCGACCGTGTGTACAAGGGCTAATAAAGATCCGCAAAGCAGGAATTATAGGAACTACTCACAAACGGTCATAGGGCACAGCAAACGTGTATATATATATATATATATATATATATATATATATATATATATATATATATAGATTATACAGACACCATTGCAAAAGTAAAGTCAAACCCAATTGGGGCATAAGACCCAGTATATTGATTGAAATTACCATGCAGTTTGCCGAAACCCAGAGACCCGGAGCACTATCCAGTAACACCCATACACAAACTGATATCAATTTCATAGAGATCACAAAATGACTATATGGTGAAGAATATAGAGAAACAAGTGTGGGTCAGTATGTAAACCACACAATGGAGATGTCAATAAAAAATGATGAATGAAGATATCGAGGCCAGTTCGAGGTGGTAAGGCATAAAGTAAAACATGTGAAGACACTAGCAACAATGAAAATTCAAAAAATAAAAAACATAAATAAGCAAGCACATTGGTCCCAAGTGTATGGAGGGAAGTACAAATCTGTCACTCATAAAAGGGACTGACAAAGAGGAGACGCTTGAGAGGGGATATGATTTCAATTTAAAAATGCTGTACTGGTGACCCCACAATAGGGATAAACCAGAGAGACCCCACGATAGGGATTTTTGCAGGAAGGGAGTTTAACAAGACATGTGGCCACTCATTAAAATTAGAAGAAAAGAGGTTTAACCTTAAACTACGTAGAAGGTTCTTTACTGTAAGAGCGGCAAGGATATGGAATTCCCTTCCACAGGCGGTGGGGAACTTAAATAGTTTAAAAAAACTATTAGATAAGCACCTGAATGACCACAACATACAGGGATATACAATGTAATACTGACATATAATCACGCACATAGGTTGGACTTGATGGACTTCTGTCTTTTTTTCAACCTCACCTACTATGTAACTACTATGAAACTAAGTGTTGCTAGGGCAAAGCGCAACCCCGATCTCTGTTAAGAGCCACTGATGCGGCTCATTAACCATGTGATCGGCTGTGTCTAATCACATCCAATCACATGTAAATACAGAGTGTGTGATGAGGAGAGCCAATCAGCTCCTCACAGGGGACAACAAGACATGTAATCAGGGCACTGATCATCAGTGCCCTGATTACAATAAAGCACCACCAGTTCCAGCAATCAGCGCCCACCAGTGCCCGCAATCAGTTCCCACCTGTGCCGGCAACCAGTGCCCACCAGTACCACCAATCAGTGCCCCTTAGCGATGCCAGTCAGTGCTGGCTTTCAGTGCCCATCAGTGCCGCCTATCAGTGATGCCCATCAGTGATGCCCATCAGTGCTGCCCCTCAGTGGCATCCATCAATGTCCATCAGTCCCCAGTGCCGCCCATCAGTGCCGTTTATCTGTGCCATATATCAATGCCCACCAGTGGCACCTATCAGTGCTCATTAGTACCACTTATCAGTGCCACCTATCAGTGCCCATAGGTGCAACATATTAGTGTCTCCTCAGTGCCACCTAATCAGTGCCCTTCGGTTGCCACCTCATCAGTGCCCAATAAGTGCCACCTCATCAGTGCCCATAAGTGAAGGAGAAAAAATACTTATTTACAAAATTTACTGACAGAAATGAAGAAACCTTTTTTTTCAACATTTTCTGTCTTTTTTCATAAAAAATAAAAAACCCAGCAGTGATTAAATACCACCAAAAGAAAGCTCTATTTGTGTTAAGTAAATAATAAAAATGTCACGTGGTTACCGTGTAGTATGACCGCGCAATTGCCATTCAAAGTGCGAGAGTGCTGAAAGCTGAAATATGGCCTGGGCAGGAAGGGGCTGAAAGTTCCTTGTATTGAGGTGGTTAAAGCAGTTACACTTTGTCGTAGGAGTTCAGTGATGCATTTAGTATTCTGGTTAGATTTAGCAATGGTTAATCAAGTTTAGATTCAATTAATTCCATAGAAGTGCCTATATTCTAAATGTCAGCTTTCATTGGAGATTATCTTAGGTAGCTTTAGTAAAAACTTCCTAACTTGAACATTTGCAAGAAAGTACTGCCGTCATTTTGTGGCAAAGCTGGATCTGATGAAAGAGAAGACAATTCAAGGCCAGCTGTAGAAGAGGAGCATTCTGCTTGCAATTTTCATAGTCTCTTCAAAGAGGAGTGGAAAGGAAAGAGGTGGAGTCTCTGCCCTTAGGTAAAGAGTAAAGTTCATCCTTTGTCGGTGCTTATTGTGCTTCCTCTGGGAAATTGGTTGTTAGGGAGGTGATGTAGCAGTGCTGCCATTTTAGCAACTGCAGCCGGAGAGTGTTTTTTCTTTGCTCCCTTGTTTCTGGCCCCCTGCATATCTTTTTTTTTCAATTTTTCTTACAATACTTTATATTGTTATTTTTTGATTTTAGAAGGTGCTCCTAGGTAAATGAAAAAAATGTGCAATTTTTGTTAAACAGCAAGGCCCAAAAAAGTCACCTAGTCAATATATTGTACTTTTAGGGCCGGTTCACACTGCGGGCGATGCGAGGCGACACGACTCGCCTCGCCGCAGTGTGACAAGTCGCCCCCGTTCTGTACAATGGAACCGTTCTGAGAGGAGCGACTCGAGTCGCTCCGACTCAGAAAAAAGGTTCCTGTACTACTTCTGGGCGACCTCGGGGCGACTTGCATTGACTTCTATACAGAAGTCATCTGCAAGTTGCCGCTGAGGTCGCGGCAGGTCGCGGCGAGGCAAGTCGGTGTCGCCTCGCCTCGCCTGCAGTGTGAACCCGGCCCTTAATGAAAATCTATTATGCAGCTGGACAGCACTATTTAGCTTGCAGCTCACACAAATTAGAAGCAGACTAAGATTGCTCAAGGATAGACAAAGGTCTTCTTTTTCAGGCCATGCAGAACAGCCAGAATGCCTACTGGTGGAACTGTGGTCCTTGGGCAACATTGGGGTAAATCTAGTGTTCGCCAATAGGTGTCTCCCAGAAGTTTGCAAAGCCTTGTGATTAGCACCACCTGATGCTCCCTGCTGAGAGGCTATTTAGTCCCACCTCTAGAACCAGCAAGTGTCTCAGCATTGTGCCTGTGCACCCATTCTTGTTCCCTCTTGATCTGTATATTCTGTAACTGTGTTGGCCTATTGTGACCTGCTATCCCCACTGACATCCTACCTTCTTGGCAGACCTCACTTTACCCTGCTTCCCTTTTACCTTTTATCTTGAGGTTACTGTCTGCACATATTGGGCTTGTTTTTAATTATTTGTTTCATTTGTACGGTTTGGTTATCGGTTTTGCATATAATATGTTTGTGTTATGCATATGTATGTGTACTAATAAATTGTATTGTATTCTCATTTAAACAGTGGTATCTCTTTCTGTGTAGCTCACATATCTGGTCCAAGTAGACTATAAGTAACCCCTTTTTAGTTTACCTCAACACCTTGTCTGTGTATGGTGCTTGGGGTAAAGGCTGGTATTAGCTCTTGGTCTGCTCGGAATGGTTTGGAGGGTGGGAGGCACTGTTTGGTGTAAGGAAGCACCTAGTCAGTGTGCCAAGCAGCTCTATCACTCATGGCATCTGATATGAAGATCTCACTGCAGACATCATAGTAAAACCCCAAGACAAACAGCAAGTTATGAAATAGCACAGAGACAAAAAACTACTGTCTTAGGTCATCCTGTGCAATTTTTGGGAAAATAAATAAAAGTGTAGCACTTACTCCTGAAGGGACCACTGAGAATATGCCCAGGTCTTTCTTTCTAGCAAAGGGGGTGTCTGCCATGCACATTGACAATAAAAGTTCAGTCTAGGGAATGTCTTTTTAGGAAGAATTAGGAAGAATTGGTAAATAACTACTATGAAGTAGACGCTTTACCATGTGAACAGTTGTGTCCAATCACAGCTGATCACAGTGTAACTAGGAAGTGCCGGCCATCAGCATTCCTTTACTAACACTGACAGCACGTGAGTAGAGGAGAGCTGATAAGTGGCTCTCCCAACAGGGGGGATCTGCACTGATAATCAGTGCAATGATTATCAGTGTAGCCTCATCAGCGATGCCCACCAGTTACCACCAGCGATGCCCACCAGTGCCCATCAGTATTGCCTTTCAGTGCCCATCAGTAATGCCTGTCAGTGCCTCCTCATCAGTGCTGCCTATCAGTGCCACCTATCAGTGCCCATCAGTGCACATCAGTGCCACTTATCAGTGCCAATCATTGTCACCTATAAGTGCCCATACTGCTGCCCATCAGTGCTGCCTATGAGTGCCCATCAGTGCCACCTATCAGTGCCAACTATCAGTGCTGCCGATAAGTGCCCATCAGTGCCATCTATCAGTGCCCATTAGAGCTACATATTAGTGCCTCCTCATGAGTGCCCAACAGTGTCACCTCATTAGTGCTGCCTAATCAGTGCCCATCAGTGCTGCCATATCAGTGTCCATCAGTGCAGTCTCATCAGGGCACATCAGTGAAGGATAAAAATGACCTATTTTCAAAATTTTATAACAGAACCAAAGAAAAACCTTTTTTTCAAAATAGAAAACTAAAAAACGCTGTAGTGAATAAATACTACAAAAAGGAAACTCTATCTCAAAAAATGCTAAAAACTATTTTGGGTACAGCATTGCATAACCGCACAATTGTCATTCAAAGTGTGACAGCGCTGAAAGCTGAAAATTGGCCTGGGCAGGAAGGGTATGAAAGTGCCCTGTACTGAAGTGTTTAAGAAAACATATTTCACTATATTCCCTGTACCATATACAGTAATTCATATAGAATAGAAGTTAGTATTTATTTTAGGGGCTTGTTCACAGCAGCCCCATTGGGACTGTGTTAGTGCTGTGCTAGGTTGCTGTTTTTTGTGCTCTGAAAAAAGTGGGACGTTGCATTTTTGTGATGCACTGCATTGTGATGCACTGTAGCACATTGCAACTAGCTATTGTACATACAGTACATGTAATGTAAAGCTACATATAGTTAGAAAAGCAAGTACTTGCACACCAGCACCTTAATGTGGGCCAGCAGATGTGAATGAGCCCTAGAATGCTAATTGCAGCATAATAAATAAGAGATTTTCAAAATATTGAAAAATATTTTCCATTGCATGCTATACTGTGTATGGTGATTCTGTTAAGCATCTTCAGAGACTTAGTGCTATGTAAATTAAATTATGCATACATTTGCAACCTTTGGGAATTTTGTGGCTTCACAAGCTGTGAGGAATAATGAATCCTTCTTGTATAATTTGTTTGAACTATGCCTCATTGACTTCAGAATTTCGGTTTTATTTTCCTTGAATATATTGGACACTTCTAATTAATTTTAAAGTATTAAGATTATTAAGTTCTCTTGCTTAAATTACCTTCTGATAGTATCTTCTTACTGAATTATTTTTCTGCTTTTTCAGGTTTATTTTATTTTGTTGGGTTTAAATATGACCAGCATATTTTGGTTTTGATCAAAGCACTAGGATATGATTAGCATTCCTCCTATACTAGTAAAAGTGTGACCATTCTCAGTAAAGGTGGGAGTTTGAGTGTCAGAATTTTAGATTTGCATAGCACATTCAGCTTTCTGAAGAATTCTTGAATTTTGGTAATTCTGTTCATATGATGGGCTGTCAAGTGCTGTAATGGTTAATAGCTCAGAGGTTAGTTTTACTAAACGAGAGAGATACATCTGTCTCATTCATACTACCTCTGCTAAATTAAATTTTTTACTAATTTGAATCTGGTTACCATGGGCATCTGTGCTATTCACTACTAACTAAGCAATGCTTGTGTCAGGAGTGAGAACAGTAATACCTTTCAATTTTCTTGGATAAAAAATTATGTACACCTTTTAGCAGTTAGTTTATAGACAAATCACATACCCACGTCATGCCAAAAGTTACAAGAACCTGGAATATTTAAAACACAGAGAAATACAGTAAATATGCAGTTTTTCACTTCTACTTTTCCTTTATACTGTCTTAAAAAAAATAGCTTGTAGAGATCTATTCATAAAACTAAAAGCAGAGACAACTAATGCTGTGTACACACGACTGCACTTTTCGACCAAACTAGCCCAACGGAACGAATCCGTCGGACAATTCGACCATGTGTGGGCTTCATCGGACCTTCAGCAGACCTTTTCTGTCGAAAATCAGACAGACTTTAGATTTAGAACATGTTTCAAATCTTTCTGACGGACTTGAGTCCGGTCGAAAAATCCGTTCATCTTTATGCTAGTCCGTTGGACGAAAACCGACACTAAGGCAGCTATTGGCTACTGATTATGAACTTCCTTATCCTACTCCGGTCGTACATCATCGCGGTCGAATCTGTCAGACTTTGGTGTGATTGTGTGTAAACAAGTCCGATTCGATGGAAGTCCGTCAAAGTCAGTCAAAAAGTCCATTGAAAAGTTTGTCAAAAAGTCAGACGGAATTCAGTCCATTGAAAAGTCCCGTCGTGTGTGTACACGGCATAAGGAGGAAACAGGGAAAGAGGTATTTTCTTTCCAAAAAGGACAGTCACTCCAAATGAAAGAAAGTTGGTTTTAGAAGGTTTAACCATAGCTCCCAATTGTCCCTGATTTTGAGGGACTTTCCCTGATTTGGCGCAAAGTCCCTCTGTCCCTCTTTCCTCCTCATTTGTCCTTCATTTTAGTATGATCTATATAGTTGTATATAAAAAACATTGTATATAATATGCTTTGTATATAAAATGTTATCTTTCAAAAAGTGTTTCCCAGCACTGAGCCTTTCATCCAATTTTTAAATTGCTGCGTTTGTAAATTTCAAGCCAGTATAAAGGAACAGTACCTCCGCAACATCTCCAGAATTCGACCCTTCCTGACTAATGACACCACAAAGCAACTCGTTCACTCCTTGATTATTTCCCGCCTTGACTACTGTAAGCCCTTGTACACACGGTCGGAGAATCCGTCGAAATGTGTCCTATCGGACCGTGTCGTCAGATAATCCGACTGTATGTGGTATGCATCGGACTGATTCCGTCCGAATCTCCGTCGGACCCAATTTTCCAACATGTTGGAAATATTTCCCGACCAACTGGGCCGGTCGGACCTAATCCGATCATGTGTAGAGCATTTTGATCGGACCAAGTGCCACGCATACTCACATTCAAATTCCGACACGGAAGTGCTCGTTCAGGTAAAACTACTGCTCGTAAGCGATATAGCACATTTGTCACGCTGCAATGTTAAAAATTCTTTCATCAATCGCATTCTCTTGTTCTTTACAATGCTGTAAGATACAACTTCTTTTTATGCTCATAGTCACACACACTTCTTCTCCCGAACGGATTTCATTACTCTTTTTTAACCATTTCAGCAATACAATTTTAGTTTGCGGCGTCACATCTACACAATTTTAGATTCGTTTTTTTTCTTTTTTGGATGTTTTTGGGGGGGATTCCCTAAAAATCTCCTTTAAAGACACTTTGCTCATTTCTCCTTATTTTATTAAATTTTTTTTTGTGTGTAAACTTACAACAACATTATTCTATTTTTTATATTTTCTTTTTTAATCTACAGGAGGTTGTTTAGTGTTGGCACCCCTTGTTATTTATTTCACTTTGTTTTTTGGAAATGTACCTGCCTGCTCACAAATAAACTATACTTTTGGAAGGAAAACACATACGCAAGTATTTCATCCAAACAAAAAATACCTTTATTTCGGTGTCAGTAACAGATAAAGAGGGAAGCAGCAATGTCGAAACTGGGGAGATTCGTGAAGCCTTGGGCCCCCAGGGCACACATCAGCTATTTCAACGCAAAAATTGGTGGCCTGAGGAATACATATCTGAGGGAGAGAAGTCTGGTCCTGAAGTTTATGAAACCCGGAACAGCAGCAGATGACATCTATGTTCCCAGGCTGTGTTACTACAACAGGCTGCATCTTCTGTCAGACCAGACTGAACCCAGGTCATCACTCTCTGGTCTTCCTTCCATGCTTCCTTCCAGGCTGTGGCTGTGGTGCTGGATGTGTGGCAGAAGGAGGAGGAGGAGGAAGAGGGGCATGGGCCAAACGACACAAGTGTGTTTCTGGTGTCATTTGGCCCAACAGACCCGTGTTGAGGGTTTGGAGAATAACATGCTCACACAAGATCTGTTGCCCCTGCTCCATTTTCTCAAGCTTGCATGCAACCAAGGCGGCAAAGGCCTCTTGGCAGGTGGGTTTGGATTGGAGTGCCACAGATGCCTCACCAATCAGCCTCAGGGCCGACTCCTCAACATTCCCCCCCTTTCTCGCCCTTCTGCGTGGAAGGCGGAGGGGAGGGACCTGGCATTCGGTGAGGCTCTTTTGGCTGCCCATCGCCTGGCTGCCACTTTCTACAGCCACCTCCTGGCTGCTGCATTCCACACCCTCCTGGTCCTGGCTGAGTTCTTCTTGTGTATGAAAAAGGGACATTGTTTGAGTTTTTGGTTCATCAAACACACACAATTTTCACATCAACACTGTTGCAAATTGTTAACCAATAGAAAAGACTATCATTCTGAGCCCAGCATTTTTCTTTCTTGTCCCAAAGGTTTTGGCCACTACTGTCTATTGATATGTGAAACACTTTCAAAACTCACCAATTAGGGAGCAGAAATCAAGTTAACATCATTCATTTTGACTCCACAAATATGTACAACAATACTATACCTGGCTCAAGCTGGGCTCCTCCAGTTCTTCCTGAGTGGAAGGCCCAGGTTGGGCGTCGGAAGACTCAGCAGGTGTGGAATGTAGCATAGAAGGACGCGTGGAAGGAAGAGTAGAGAGGGATTCTCTGGCCTCAGCCTGGTCTGCCAGAAAATGCATCCTGTCATAATACCACAGGGTGGGGACATAAACCTCAGCTGCTGAAGCTCCAGATTTCATGGACTTCAGCACCTTATTCCTGTCCTTCAGATATGTACTCCTGAGGTTCCCAATTTTCTTTTTGATATATTTGTCATCTGCCCTGGGGACCACCAGCTTCACAAACTCAGCCAGTTCCAACAGTGCTGCCTTCCTCTTTGGTCTGTTACTATACAGAGGGTGCGTTGTTTGCCACAGGATTGGCATGTCTCAGTATTTATCGATGAACAGAGGGAGGAAGCTATAGTCATTACACCCATTCATAATGTCTACAAGACACAACCCAAGACAAACCCTAATGTCAGGCTAAACTCCACTAATGCAGGCCTCAATCTAGAAGCAGTGTAACCTAGTGATGTGCCAAGTTCAAAATGTTACCTTGGTATGCGTGTTCGTCGCCTCAGCGATGTTCACAGATGTTCACAGATCGTACGGACGATACACGCGTGTTACGTTTTATATACAGTGCGCATGCGTGCAACTCCGCCCGCCCAGACGTTCTTTCCAGACTATTCCCTGCCCCTTCGCTTCTGGCGCAGTGGGGAGAGCACATGGCGGAGAGAACTCAGGTGCGCACTAATAATTACACTAACGAGGAGGAGGGTGAGGAAAGCCCGGAGCCTGAAACGTCCCGAACTAGGAAGACAAGATTTAAGGCCGCAAATATGTCTTTTGGAGAGATGTTGGAGATGGTGGACATATTGAACAGGACTGACTATGATGGAAAGTATGGACCTTACCCAAACCCAAATATCAGAAATGCCAAGATTATGAATAAAGTTTTGAAGATTCTTCTGCATAATTTTGGGGTACACTGATCCATGGATCAACTGAGAAAACGCTGTTCAGACCTGAAACTGAGGGAACACGAGCAGTACATAAGGATCAAGCGTGTTCTTGACAAAAGTAAGTAGTTGTCGTGTGTTCATATCATTATTATTGCTTGCATACTGCTCCATGTGTTTTGAGTTCATGTTGTGCATTTTAAAATGGCCACTTTCAAGTTCATGGTTTCATTCGTTCGTGGGAAACATCGTTCTTCCGGTAAGTATTCCAGCTAAACACAGTGTCCCCAATAATGTTATGACCTTGAAGCTCGGCCAAAGTAAACAATTGAACAACACTTCCAAACAATGTTTCATATTGTTAATTATTCCCTCTGTGTGCTAATTCTTTATTTTTTCCAAATCTCATAGGGGAGAGAAGACTCGGCAAGTATGAGGACACCAGGGACCCCACCCCTCACAAAGAAGGACAACTTCCAAAAGCAGAAACCGAGGAGCAGGATTAGGAGGATGAGGAAGGAGAGATCGTGCAGGTTGGGCAAATTGTCACCACAACAGGTGAGTGTCGGAGAACACAGCTTCCGGTAAGCTCATCAATGTATGTCACCATATTTATATGACATGTTGTTTTTTTTTTGCTTTGTTTTGTAGGTGATGTGGAAGAAGATTCCCGTTTTACCAGTGAAAGTGCCCAGATCGGGGAGATAATGGGGTGCAATCGGGATTGGGAACATATCCTGCAAAACATCAATGATGTTAATTGAAAATTGAAGAACATCATTGATGTTTTGGGGAAAGTGTGAAACACCCCAAACTAGATAGGGTCTTATTTTTGGAATTTTACTAACAAAATGTTGTATCTGTCAAAATTCAAAATTTGGAAGATGCACAGGGTGTGTAAACATGCATTATCTCCCTTCATAGGGGATCAATGTACGTGTTTTGAGTAAAGTGTCTGAGATGAAGGGGTTGCAGCCCCAAAGCATGTACATTGATCCCCCATGATGGCACATGTTGACACACTGTGTGCATCTTCCAAATTTGGATTTTTCAGGGGTGACACCCCATGTGATGAAGGCAATATCAGACCAGTTTGTACATAATCATGTCTGATATTGTCTTCACTTTTCAAAGTTGAACTTTGTAAGTTCCTGTGTTCTGTATTTTACTGTTTTGGAAACACACAATTTCTTGGTTGGTTGTAAAAACCTTTTCAAAACGCACATGTGAATGTGGTTGGATTAAACAGTTAAATTAGCAACAATGTGTGGCTTCCTTTTTCATGGCAACAAAAATGTATTTGGAGTACAATTTAAGTTTGTGCTGAGAAGGAGTGTGATTTACTAAAGGCAACTCCACTTTGCACTGCAAGTGCAGTTTCAGGTGTACTTTTGCAGTGCACTTGTAGTGCATAGTGGATGTGCCTTTAATAAAAAAACACCCACAGTGATGTGTAAATTTTGACAATCATGCCATTTCCTGTCATGGTGCTGAAAATGAGCACGATTTTAGTCAGTAATGCACTACATACATTAGTTACCAAAAAAGAAGGTGTGTGTAGCAGACCGACAACATAATAAGATTATCTGAAGAGGAGACTGTCCCCTCATCTCGCTCTGAACTTGGGTTTGCACTGTTGGTGAAAAAGGCACAACTTCATAAAACCTATTTATACCTAGGAGACACCTAAAACCAAGCCAAGCAGTAAATGAAGGAGTTTCAGATCAATTTTTTTTTTTAAATGCCGCTCAGACATTGTCTGGCATATCAATGGCCCCCCTACGTACAAAGTAGTCCATGCATTGGGTTCTAACATCACGGGCGCTTTGGGGGGGGGGGGGGCAAGCCAGGATGAGCATGTTGAAGTCCCGTGAGGTTATCTGCATTGTCCATCAAGTCTGCTTCTTGTTGGCCAACTGAGACCACATAGTTCACAGAAACTTTTTTCAAATAATTGTGAAGAACACAGCACGCCAGCACTATGTGATTCAGTTTGTATTCCGCCATGTGAATAGGCGTAAGAAAAAGGTGGAACCGGCTGGCCAGTATACCAAAAGTGTTCTCCACCACTCTTCGGGCTCTGGACAGGCGGAAATTAAAAATACTCTGGTCTGGGGTGAGGGTCCTCATGGGGAAAGGCCGCATCAGATGGTTCGCCAGGGCAAACGCCTCATCCGTGACAAAGACGAATGGGAGTCCTTCCTGATTCTCCTCTGGGGTGGCAAGCCCAGACTGCCACTCTGGAGACGCCAGTAGAACTCCGTCCGTGAGAAGACTCCACCATCCGACATCCGTCCATTTTGCCCCACGTCCACATACAAAAACTCATATGTCGCAGACACCACCGCCAACATCACGATACTATGAAACCCCTTATAGTTATAATAGTACGACCCCGAGTTGGGTGGTGGGACGATGCGGACGTGCTTCCCATCTATTGCTCCACCACAATTGGGAAAGTCCCAACGACTGGCAAAGGTGGAGGCCACAGTCTGCCATTCCTGTGGCGTTGAAGGACACTGTGGAAAGAAACAAGAACAAAAATTATTAATTTGACCAATCAACATTCCAAGCAGATTACACACAAACATTTTGTGACTAAATTAGTCAAACATTTTGGGAACTGAGTATTTAAAGCCTAAAGTCTAATGTCCCCTTATGAGAGTCATCACCCCCCACCCCCGCCCATCTGATGGGCTCTTGCTAAAAAATGAGGGGGGATGTTTAGGACAGGTAACCCTCTCCACTTGATTGAGAGCTGAATGGCTAAATAATGTGCGATACTTTGGGAAGCCCCTCCTTAGTTACACTATTGGCAGCCCACGGGACAGGTAAGAAGTGTCATAATAACAAAAATTAACCCAAATTTAAGCACTTTTTGACATTCTGATATTACATATCCAGATAATTAATAGGTTAAAACCAAAAAAAAAAAAAGCATTTGGAAGTATTGAGGCAGGCCCTTGCACTACATGCTTAGGTGAATTCATCCATAAATGTGAGCATCAAAAAAGTAGGTATAGTGTGTATTGAGTTTGGTAAAGTCAGCAGATAGAGGATTGCTATCAGCTGAGCTAGCAGTTGTGGGGAGGGGGGTTCCTAATGAGTTTGGCACAACCCCCCCCCCCCCCAAAAAAAAAAAAAAACACTCTGCATGAATTGAAGCACACACATCACATTTGTAGACATTTTAGGGTAAAGCAATACTATGTAGCTGACAAAAGACATTGTTAAGTGACTAGACTATAGTTTTATGGGCCAAGAAGAGCATGGTGGGGAAGTTAGTGAGGCAAATATGCATGAGGAAAAAAGGGCAGAGCATATAAATTAGAGAATATTGCAATGATGGAAATTAGGGAATGAGGAAAGAAATGCAAGACATTAGCAATCATGAAATACATAGAATGTGATGTTAAAGGATAAAACTTACCTTCATATAGTCCTTCTGCAGGACCTGAATGATGGCAGAACAGGTCTCTGGAATAATGAGCCCCAGAGCCTGGGGGGAGATGTTTGTAGAGAACTTGAGGTCCTGAAGGCTTCTCCCAGTCGCCAAGTAGCGCAACGTGGCGATGAGCCTCTGCTCCGGAGTGATGGCTTGCCGCATGCAGGTATCCTGCCTGGTGATATAAGTGGTCAGCAAAGCCAGCAGACAGTGAAAAACGGGGTCCGTCATCCGGAGATAATTCCTGAAATCATCAGGATTATTCTCCTGGATCTCACGGAGGAAAGGCATGTGCGAGAACTGGTCACGCTGGCGCAACCAATTCTTGGTCCACAAACACCTCCCCTCCCTGTTCATGGACCGGGCTTTTGTCAAAGTAACAACCCCAACATGAAGCCCCTGCACAGCAGAAACTCTACGATGAGTACGTAGAGGAAACATGGTTTGAAAACGGTCGGCTCGTCAAAACGGACACCAGAAAGCACCGATAAACAGCAAGGCCTGAAAGAACGACCTGAATAGCAGAAGCAAGCAGACAATAAGAAATGCCTTTCAAAGCGTACTATACCGAGATATAGTCCACAATGATCAACAAATACTTACTGACTGCACGCACTGATTATCAGATAGGCAAAGACAAGCACAAACTGAAGAGCTGTAGCGTTCTGAATCACAAATCTGAAAAGCACGAATCGTCTCTCACCAAACTTCTACTAACACGCGATAGACACGAGATTAGCAGAAGGAGCCCAAAGGGTGCCGGAAGTGGTGCTGAACTTCCTTTTTCTAGTCCCGCCGTACACGGCTTACGTCACCGCGTTCTTGGCAACTGCGAAATCAGACAACTTGGCCCGACCATGTGTATGCAACAGTTTCGGACACAATCCGTCGGACTAAATCCGACGGACAAAATCTGACGGATTTGGTTGGCAAAATCTCCGGCCGTGTGTACGGGGGCTAACTCTCTCCTTAATGGCCTACCCTTAAGCAGGCTATCCCAACTTCAGTCTATTATGAATGCTGCTGCTAGACTAATACACCTCACTAATCGTTCCGTAACTGCTGCCCCTCTCTGCCAATCCCTTCATTGGCTTCCCCTACCCCACCGTGTAAAATTCAAAATGCTAACCATAACATACAAAGCCATTCACAACATCTCCCCCATCTACATCATCAACCTCATCTGCAGATATTGCCCAAATCATCCCCTCTGCTCCTCCAAGGACCTCCTGCTTTCTAGCTCCCTTGTTACCTCCTCTCATGTTCGTCTTCAAGACTTCTCCAGAGCCTCTCCCATCCTCTGGAACTCCCTGCCCCAGTCTGCCCGATCAGCCCCTACCCTGTCCACCTTTAGGAGTTCCCTGAAAACTCATTTATTCAGGGAAGCCTATCCCACACCCACCTAACTGTCCCCGAGCCACCCCCATCAAATCATTCTCTGCAGCTATTACCTTTTGTACCACCACCCCCTCCCTTTAGAATGTAAGCTCTACGAGCAGAGCCCCCCTGTACCTTTTGTATTGTACTGTAATTGTGTTGTCCCCACTATACATTGTAAAGCGCTGCATAAACTGTTGGCGCTATATAAATCGTGAATAATAATAATAATAAACAAAGGGTGCAAAGGCAAGAGAGTCCAAAAAAGTCACTGAATAGTCCACATACCAGGGCAGCTTATCAAAGAGTGTAGCTCATTCTGTAAAATAGGAAGAAAAGGGAAAAGCAGGAAAGCGCCACTAAGTGTAGATATTTTGCCCCTTCCGCCACGCTGATCTCCACGCTGCTTTTCACTTGGACTACTGGCTTCCCTCAGCGGACTTCCTCCTCCAGCTCCCGACTCAAGCAGGCTTTCTCCTCACTGCTGCAGTGTCCTAGATAGATGATGGGCACAGCACCCAGCACCACCGCATATCAGATGATCCTGTTTATATCTTTTATCCTGTGAGTAGCCCATTATAGAGGAAAAATAAAACATTTCACAATCTACTACACTTAGTGGCCCTTTCCTGCTTTTCCCTAAAAGGAACAGTAGTGGTAATAAAGCACTAATAATTTTTTTTGTATATTTCTCTTTAAGGGGGTGGGGCAGGGGGTGTGACCTATGTCTACATACTTTTGCTTATAGGTGTCCATAATTCCAATTTAAGAAAGTTGGGAGGAATGGTTTAACCCTTTTGCTGCCAGAGCTGTTTTTGCATTTTTTTGCCCACATTTTTTGGCTTGAAGATTACATAAACCCCCCAAACATTATATATCTTCTGAAAGTAGACACCCTAGAGATAGAGTAGTCCCAATTTTTTATGGCACACAATATGTCATGCAATGGTTTATGAAATGCAAAATGTCATTAGTAAAAACACTTTTAAGGTACATAAATATATTACCCAATTTTTAGGTAACATATAAAAGATGAGGTTATGCCAAGTAAATAGATGACCAAAAAGTTAACCCTTTCATGCATAGTAGTCCCTACAGTGGACAGTTATTTAAAAGCATTTTTTATGTATATGTATGGGTTCTGATTGTAAAGTTGCATATCACCCATTACAATGGACACTAGTGCCCCCATACTCTGCCACTCACTGGAAAGCCATTGTAAGTGCAACAAACATTTCTCAAAACCAAGATGGCCGATGGAAACCTAGAAAGGCTGAGCAACTTAGAAATATGTTGTCAATACTTATATAGGAAGAGACCCTTGAAAAAAAAAAAAAAACATGGTAACATCAAGTAAAACCTAAAGAAACATATTGTAATTAAAGTCGCTACAGATCTGCGATAGGCAGACTATATAAGACACTACACAATCGAGATCCACCCACCAAATATACAATATTTTCAGACCCAGGAGCAGCATGGTGACCGGCCAGATGGTGCCGTCTCACCACAATCAGGATAGCAGAGAGGAATCTATCACTGCATCAGAACACACAGTGAGAGAATCAACACATGTTGAAATAGCTGCTGACATTAAAAAAATCAGTGACAGCTGCTATCACAGACCTGAACGCTGACCTAAGGTTCATGTCTGAACAAATGGCAGCTCAGTGGAAGACAGGCAGGAAAAGAGACTAGGCTTGAATCAATAACTGAAACGCATTCCAAGCACCTCATAAACATGAGTAGACACTTAAAGGACCTAGACAATAGGGGAAGGAAGAACAACCTTAGAGTCCAAGGAGTTCCTGAATCCATTGCACAGGATCAAATCAGGATCAAATCAAGCCTGCTCTTCAAAAGATCTTTGACAATGTCCTTGAAAGGGGCCCAGATACACAGAATGATTTTTAACAAGCTTGTCAGGCTCTAAGACCCAGAGGATCAGATGATGCACCCCCAGAGATATAATCTGCTGCCACTCAAGTTTCACTCTAAAGGAGGAAATTCTGAATAAGCCAAGAAACAATGAGCTCATTTCTCTCAACTGAGATCCTATAAAGCTTTTCCAAGATCTCTACCCCATTACACTAAACAATAGGAAGGCACCTACTGGAGACCCTATGGGAGATCAGCCTTTCATATAGGTGGGAGTTCCCATTTGCTTTACATCACATTCAATGGCAAACAAAACTACCTTGGGATGCTGCAAGAGCTCTGTGATTGTTGTGAAAATCTACACATGCCACAGGTAGAACTACCCAATTGGTACCAGGACTTCAAATTGCCAGTACATTGCCAGTACATCCAATTGTAAGTACAGGGGGCTCCCTATCATCTCCACTCACCTCTCCTACAAATACCTCACATAAAAAACCAAGTACCACAAATCTTCTAACCAAGGTCAAGCTTTCAACACTCTGAGATCCTGGAATGACAACTGAGTCTAAAGTACACCTTATGACTGTATCCTTCTTCTTGTAATCGTAACTGCTGCCTTTAAAGTTTGAGTTTCAGGATGCATTACCAAAACAAAAACAGAACATGCTGTTTCACAAGTCTCCATTTTTGTTTTGTTGTTGCCCTGAAGTTTGGGTTTCATTTTCAAAGTTTGACTTTTCAAATATGAAACTCTGTTCTAATGCTCTAAAGAAACCTTGGGCTGTGCAAGAATTCTGTGAGCACGTTTGAAGTTTTGATCAAAATGACAAAAGTTTTAATACATTAGCTTGGACTGCCATTACCCAATTTTCCTAATGCAGTTAAGTCTTTTTTTTCTTTTTGTCTGAAACTGTCATTTATAATCTTCAGACATTTAATACACTGTGTCTGCATTTCTTATTTTAAGGCTATAGATCCACTTGTGGGACATTAGTCAATTTAACCTTTTACACCCAACAGGGTCGAGTAAAATATTTGCAGACCGTTAAATGTTGTAGTTTGTTATTATACCATTCTTTTATAACTTGTGGAGATATGGTTATACCTTTTATAATACCTTCAACATTATTTCACTTGTTAGCATACACGTTACAGTGTTCGGTGAGATTATTTGAGTGAACTTCTTTGCGTTTCTTTTGTTTTGCATAGCAAAATTCTCCCACTACCCCACAAGCTCTGTAGACTTAATTCCTGCTTGACATAGGTACCTATTTGGGTATTAAAGGAGCGGTCTACAGACATTGTGGCTCTGGTACCCGACATTTGTCTACTACTTATATAGGCATTGATACCAATACCCTTCTACGTTACAGTAAAAGTTCTCATAATTTTCTCCTTTAGCAACAAGTGCCCACAGGACAAATAGAAAAGTTTACTCTCAAAGGAAACCCAGTGGGACACAGATAGCGAATAAAAAATATGAAGGCCCTTTTACTTCTCTGGGTCTTCCCCGTTCTAGCCAAAACATAAAATAAAAGTTTGCCTATACACATTGCTTTAATCCTTAGTTTATGATACAGTGAAGAGCAATGCAGATGGCCTCTTTATGACCCTGGACTAATTGTATATTCACAATTGCTAGTTTACAGTTCAAATACAGCCTAATATTATACAGTTATTTATTTCAAGCTACAAATATCTGTTACAGGTTTGTTTTCTATCATTAATGATATTGTCTTTGCATTTCAAAATTCCGGGGGGGAAATTTGATATTGCCTTGTCACAAATTACATTATTGCTGTGTGGATAAAAAGATTATATTCTTTTGTGATGCCATGAACAGCAACATATATAAAAGGATTGTAATTGACGTCCAATGGGTCTCTGTTATGCATTTTTACACGTTTCTAGGTATAAGGTGGCTTCAAATTATCTAATTTTACAGCTGGGGTCATTATATGTATTTTCAATTTTAAGACTTGCATATAGGGAATGCCCATTGCCCTACTATGGATCCAAGGGGTGCAGTCAGGGTTAGATTTGGAACTATATTGCATCTGTAAGATCTACTCTAATTTGAATATTACTTCTATAATGAGCATAGCCTGATAAATAGAATCACTCAATCAATCATTTCTAATATTGTGAAGATCTCAGTTTGCATTTGTTCAGTCTATGTTAATCTTAGTTACATTTTTGCAGTACATTAGTTTGCCTTGTATTGTACAGTGTTGCTGTAGGTACAGTAGCCACGCTGTGGAAATTAATATTTGTTTAATGAGTTTACATAGAACATCATTTATACAATTACTAATGCAACCTGTATTAAATGTTCTTATGATTTCCAGCTTAGCTAATGGTGAAGGTGATTATTAAAAGTAGGCATGGGAAAGCGGCAAGGAAACAATTATTCTTTTCCTCTATTGCATTTTAAGCACACATTAATTATATCAAACAATTTAAAGATTATTTAAATTAAGGAATTAGCGACTCACCAATGTTAATTATTATTTTAAGACTCTACTCTGTAGTGATTTCCAACTGATAAAGGATCCGCTGAACTCCAATGTATTTTAGCTATTGATATTAACCATCTGACTGCCACCAATGTAGTGTTTTCATCCAACATTTGTGAATGTTTGGGCTTTTTGGTAATACATTGAAGTGAATGTTCCTGTATCATAATAACTACTAAAATGATAAGCTAATTTGATACTTTAATCTAGATACAAAAATAATTCTAGTCATCATAAATGTTCAACCATCAGGATAACATGGAATTCCAAAACATTACAATTCAGCTAATGGAAATCGTATGTGCACAGACATAGACTATTATGACTAGGAAAACTAATTTAGGGGTTGATTTACTAAAACTGGAGAGTACAAAATCTGCTTGTCAGCTTGTACAATTAAGCTTTGACAAGAAAACCTGTACCAGATTTTGTACTCTCCAGTTTTAGTAAATCAATCCCACAGTCTTAAAAAACAGTTTCTCACCACCTCAATATGAGAAAGATAATGGGCACCATTCACTAAAGCAGATTGCATGCAGCTTTTGGGTGATCTGACATATTTTTACCAGCTATTAGATGCAATGCTGAATATGTCAATTCACTATCCCTTTGTGCAGTATTTACCTTAAAATGCAAAAAAGCTTATCAAATATTGCATACAACAGTGTTAAAGTCAAATCACAAAAGTAAATAAATAAATGAATACATGTGGTAAATAATTACCATAGCATGCAGTATTTAACTGCTTGCCGACTGCTTCACGCCGTTATATGACGGCAGAAGGGCTTATACAGATAAACGAACGTACCTGTACGCGGTCCTTTAAGAGGCGGCCTGTGGGCATGCGGCAAGCTCCGTGAGTTGGGTCACGAGTCCTGCAGACTCGATCATCACCTTCAATCATCTCACAGAGAGGAAGAACGGGGAGATGCTAATGTAAACAAGCATCTCCCCGTTCTGCCTATTGACAGTGTCACTGATATCTGCTCCCTGTGATCGGGAGCAGAGATCAGTGACATGTCACACGTAGCCACGCCCCCACCGTTAGAAACACTCCCCAGGACACACTTAACCACTACACTGCCCCTAGTGGTTAACCCCTTCACTGTCAGTGTCATTTACACAGGATTCAGTGCATTTGTATAGGACTGATTACTGTATAAATAACAATGGTCTCAAAAATGTGTCAAAAATGTCTGATGTGTCTGCCATAATGTCACAGTCATGATAAAAATCGCTGATCGCCGTCATTACTGGTAAAAAAAATATTAATAAAAATGCCATAAAACTATCCCCTATATTGTAAACGCTATAACTTTTGCGCAAACCAATCAATAATCGCTTATTACGATTTTTTTTACAAAAAATATGTAGAAGAATGCGTATCAGCCTAAACTGAGGGAAAAAAAAGTTTTTTTATATATTTTTGGGGGATATTTATTATAGCAAAATGTAAAAAATAATGTGTTTTTTTTTTATAATTGTCACTTTTTTTTTGTTTATAGCGCAAAAAAATAAAAACCGCAGGGGTGATAAAATACTACTAAAAGAAAGCTCTATTTGTGGGAAAAAAGGACGTCAGATTTGTTTGGGAGCCACTTCGCACAACCGAGCAATTGTCAGTTAAAGCGACGCAGTGCCGAATCACAAAAAGTGCTCTGGTCAGGAAGGGGACAAAATCTTTTGGGGGCTGAAGTGGTTAAGGAATGGATGACTTTAGTTTGTTTAAAAGTCATCTTTTTCACATCTAGTTACTAAGGAACTGCAGGGTTTCAGGCAAGTTGCACCCAAATATATATCCCTGCCTACCACATGTCATGAGTGGCCTAATTAGGAATGCTTTCTATGCGATAGTTAATATCCCAATGATTGCTCTTGTGCCTTTTTATTGCTTCATCTGATAAAGACCATATATATCATAGTAGGAAGGGGTGCCACTCAGTAAACATCCAGGTCATTTGCAATTCAAAAATGTTCTTCCGAAATGTTGTCACTAGCTTCCCAGGATCTGTTCATGAAGCATATTAAGACTGTCAGAGCTCTACCAGGACTTTGACAATAATAGGCTAACTGGTGGCTGGCTTGTCGGTAAGACACCTTTTATTATGAAATATATCTAAATGCATGGCACATAGATAATAGGTGGAAGTATATGGTCAACTTCTCTGTTCATTCCTGGCACCTTGCAAACAAACAATAAATATGCGATTGGCTTTACTTGTCTAATAGCTACTGATGGCTATGAAACCTAGAGCACTTAAAGATGGAGTACGCCTTTGCCAAGTTCGAAATGTCTACCACAGCTTTCTTCCAAAACTGGGCCTCTTGGATCTCTGACCAGAGAAGCCAACCCCTTGAATGACTTGAAGGCAGCATACTTCCCATCATCCCATCCCCCTTTTTTTCTTCTTTCTCCCCCCTCCTAACTGAAATCCTTGCACCTAGATAGGTCATAATATAATGGAAAGATAAGCCATCACCCACGCCATGTAATGCAAGGACCATAGAACTGATACTTATAGAGATGCTAACTATTGAACTTTGGTACGGTCATGTTAATGACTATAATAGTACTTTTAACTTTGTTCATTTTTGTTTTGATACTCTCAAGCCTGGCACCCATTTGCCGCTCACAGTTAGCACCCAATGGGGGCGAGTGGAAAATGGATGCTAAGATATTGCTCGGTTGCCAATAGGCACTGCTTCGTACAGTAACTTACTATTGAGTTAAACATGTTGGCCATAAATGTGCAAATCCAACGCATTTACATGTCTTGAAGTATATGGAAAAGAACTTACAGTATCTCACAAAGTGAGTACACCCCTAACTTTTTTATAAATATTTTATTCTATCTTTTCATGTGACAACACTGAATAAATTACACTTTGCTACAATGCAAAGTAGTGAGTGTACAGCTTGTATAATGGTGTCAATTGTTTGTCCTCTCAAAATAACTCAACACACAGCCATTAATGTCTAAACCACTGGCAACAAAAGTGAGTACCAGACTTTTGTTATGCTAGTGGTGGGCATGTTCCAAAAGATCTGCCCAGAATGAATGAGCCAGCAAACACCTCATCACCTGCAGTGTTTGGCCCACCACCACAAGCTGATCTCTATTATCCCAAACCAACCCCTCTGCCACCCAAAAAAAAAAAAAAAACTTACCTTGCTTCTGCCCATACTCAAATGACTATGGAAATGTCCTTGATACATCACATTCCCCAGATAAAGTCTAATAAGTGTAACAATCACTGAGAGGTAAACCTGGTTCAAGTGCAAGGTCTACACACAGGTGCCCAGGCTCAGTGTTTCCTCCCACACCAAAACAGGTTAAATGAATAGATGGAGCCAGAAATCCTTGTATTCTGTATAGCAAATGTGAATGAATACATAAGATTGGTAGTAAAACAAGAAGCTGACACGTCCCGGCAAGAGCCTCAGTCGTATCGTATTTTGGACTGGAATGGTAAAACATTTATACAAGCTCCACCCAAGAACAAATTGACATAATAGCAAGAGGGGAGGGTTTGGGACTTTATTTGAAGCATGCGACTGGAGGGGCAACATGAACAATTAGTATCTGGCGAGTGTGCTGTAAATGGTATCCTATACACATTGTATCATGACATAAACAACAAAGTACAAATAATTATAATTTATTTCATATATATATATATATATATATATATATATATATATATATATATATATATATATATATATATATATATATATATATATATATAATATATATATATATATACACATATAAACAAGAAGGTGAATGTAACTAAACCCATCCAAATAACCATAAAATATCACCTTGTAGCGCTAAATTAGTGTAAAAGTAATCAAATTAGAGTTACCCCTCAAACAACAAATTGTGTTACTCACAACAAAATATCTCTAAAAAATAGAAAATATATATATTTGTGAAAGACTCAATGTATTAGTCTTAAAATAATAATATATAGATGAAATCAATAGTCCAAAAAAATTAAATACTTTTCATGTGCAAATCTTATCAGTGTCCATATAATAATGGTATAGCCTTCACCATACACCCTCAGTGTCCATGCCCCCCTCGTTGGAGAACTCACCAGCTGCGGCGCCCAGCACTCTCGTGCCAGGCTAGATGTGCGTTTAGATCACTCAAACGATGACAGCAGGTATCCAGCAATCACTGTATATTCTCCTTTACGGCTTTAATGGAGCAACCCCTCAAAGCATCAGCTGCAACGCCCAGCACTCTCGTGTCAGGCTAGATGTGCGTTTAGATCACTCAAACGATGACAGCAGGTATCCAGCACTCAATGTATATTCTCCTTTAAGGCTTTTAATGGAGCAATCCCTCAAAGCACCTCAGAAAGAAGAACAAAAATCTCCCATAGTGCAACACTGTAAAAACTCTTTTAATTCCAAAATTAAAATCCACTCATTGATGCACTCACATGTAAACAGCTTAAACGAAAGCACTTCAAAATCACTCCACTCCTTAGTAACAACGCACTTTACTCCAAGGCATTGGTGATCACAGTGCATACTGGTTAGATAAGTAGCATAAATGCTGTCTCTCACCCTTCCTTCTGCTGTTTGGTACCTCACAGCAGAGCTCACAGTTCAAACACAGCGCGCCACTCTCCCAGTTCTGTCCCTCGTATTAGACACCTCCTTCCACCTTGGTTGCAGTGCTCAGTGTATCAAAGTTGGCTATCTGGCAACTATCTTTGATACACTGATACCACAATTTTTTTAATAAGGGAATTGTCCTAAATTGTCTCCTGTAATTTTTTTTGAAAAAAATTTTGGTGAATGGGTAGGGGTACAATGTACCACATTCACATAGGGGGATCTGAGGGCCCCCTTGTTAAAGGGGGCTTACAGATTTCTGATAAGCCCCCCACCTGCAGACCCCCATAGCCACCAGGCAAGGGTTGTTGGGGTGAGGCCCTTGTCCCCATCAACATAGGGACAAGGTGCTTTGGGCCCAAAGCACCCTCCCCATGTTGAGGTCATGTGGCCTGTTACAGTTCAGGAGGGGGGGCACTCTCTCAACCCCAATTTTCCTGCAGCCTGCCAGGTTGCCTGCTCGGATAAGGGTCTGTTATGGATTTCGGGGGGACCCCATGCCATTTATTTTGATTTTGGGAGCGGGGTCCCCCCCAAAATCCATACCAGGCCCTTCAGGGATCCAGCAACACATTATAGCTGCAAGCAATTTTGAATGACATTTTTTCCTTTAGAAATGTAATTTTGCTGTGGGACCGTTATGAACATGGAAAATATGTGCTACTTTACATGCAGACTAAGGGGGGCCCTTTCACTTTAAGCATTATTAAAATAACTGCTCCTGAAAAATCTGCAGTTTAAAAAAAAATTATTTATGCATTGATACATGTCCCTTGGGGCAGGACCCAGGTCCCTAAACACTTTTTATGGCAATAACTTGCATATAAGACTTTAAAATGATCACTTTTGATTTTTCATGTTAGTTTCCCATAGACTTTTATGGTGTTTACGTGTTCGCACAAATTTTTTGCCTGCTCGCACTTTCTGCTGCAAACTGAACCGGGGGGGGGGAGTGTTCGGCTCATCCCTATTCTCTATGATGATTAAATAAGCTCAGAATAAAGATGTAAGGTAAACATCACATACTTAACAGTCCTGGTATAGGGATTACCTGGGAGCATACCTGGGCATTACCTGGGCATATTAAAAGGATGCAGCCTAACCGGTTTTGCCGGGTCAAAGCAACTGCTTCAGATGCAAGGATTTAGCCAGTCAGACAGCATGTGCTTATAAATGTTTAAAAATGGCTGTTATTATTATGTGTGGGTGACACTGTGCACATGACGTCATGATGTCATCATGCCACATGTAACGGCAGCCATTTTCAAATATTTAGAAGCACATGCTTTCTGACTGGCCAAATCTTTGCCTCTGAAGCAGCCATTTTAACCTGGCAAAACTTGTCAGGTGGTGTGCTTTTAACATGCCCAGCCAAACCAGGTGTTTATTGTAGAAGTGTCTAATGTTACTATATCAGTGACTCCCTCCCTTACAAAATTAACACAATTAAAAATATCGATTTGCATACATAGATATTAAGTAGCATTTGTTTGTGTTGGTATTCTGGGCCAAAATTACCACACAGTTTCATGAGATAAATACCTCAAATTTTCTAAAAAAAAATACAACATGCAGCATTGTAGAAGCGGTTTTTTAATGAATAGCAAAAAAAATTTGAAAAGCATTAAGAGGCATTTTATCATGAATCTTAAAGCGGTAGGCACTGTACCACTTTGTGAATGACGCCCATTGTGGGGCAAATAGCAAGTAGAATATGCTACTTTTTTTGCAAAATATATACCATCTGAAGCTCACTCTTTAGTGAATCATACATGCTTGGTTGAAATCTAGGCTCAATAAACCATATAAGACATTTTTATTGTGCTGTCCAAAGTAAACAGCCAGATCAGATGATCCAAAGGTCAAATAGTTAAGTGAAAATGGTAGAGGTTGATCTGTGTGAGACAACATGAGTATGCAGAGCATAAAAACTGCTGCACAGTGACCATTTTTTGCATTATTGTGTTCAGAAAATTGATATGGCAGTGAATGATGCCTGAACATAAATGGTGCCAGCCTTTTGGAAAGATAAAGCATCATCAGCTATTGTACAGCAATATATTTGAAATAATTTCTTTTGATTAAATGTGTGCCAAATGATAGACCAAATGTAGCCAAAACTAAAGAAACAATGTTCACAACAATTTTTACTGTGCACGATCTTCTTTATTTGGTGATACTGTTTTGATCTTGGTGGCAAAATCTCTTCTTTCCTAATTGATTTACAAATTGCTCCTCCTGGCCTATATAAACCTGCTGCTGAGACCTGTGCATTGCTGGATTATCGTCCGCTCCCCTGTTTTTCTGTGCTCCTGTGTATCCTGATCTTTGACCTCCCATTACTGACCTGGCTTGCTTAACCTGTTATCTTGATCTCCTGGTTTGACCTCTGGCTTGTACTACTGACCCTGCTTTTGTCTGCTCCACTGTGTTTGATCTCGGTTTGGCTCACAGTCTCTGTTACAACCTGTCTCACCAAGTATGACCCTGGCTTGTTCCAGTTTTGCTACCTGAATCTAACATTGACTGATTTACCATGTATGACCTCCTGGCCTGGCTCCTGGTTCTGTTTCCAGATTGTCCATATGCCAAGTTCCTGGTACTCCTCAAGTACACCTGCTCTACAGTGCATCTTGCTTGTTCCAACAACCTTCTGATGATCAGCGCATCAAACTACAGCAACTGGCAAACCGTGCATCTTTGGGCACTGTACTCCCTGTACCACTTCCAGGGGTGCATTGCACTTAGCCACAATGAGAGCCCTCTCAGCACCTTGGCCTTGCACCTGGTACATGACAACATTGTTCATAAGTACATGAAAGTCTGTCACTTGAATTCTTAAATGAAAGGAACAACAACCTGGTAATGCTGGCTAAATGATGTTTATAGTAACAATAATGTTCAAGTGTTTCAGACACTCAGTTGTTTCAAACCCAGAATTTATGTCAAATGAGCGCACTCTCAGAACAGAAACATTGACCACGCAGTGACGCATACCGTATGTGTGGTATGTAGGCATTAAAGCCCACCCTTTTGCCACTGAACATATTGTATGTGTTACACGGGCAGCAACAGATTAAGGGAACAGGAACCCCACAGTTGTTCACTGCAAACGAGAAGAAGCATTTTCCCCTTCTCCCCATAATTTTGAAACAGATTATGGCTTTCTCTGGCTTGGCCTTTTCATTTCTTCAAATACCGTATATACTCGAGTATAAGCCGAGATTTTCAGCCTCTTTTTTGAGGCTGAAAGTGCCCCCCTCGGCTTATACTCGAGTCATCGCCGTCTGCCTGCCCGATCAGCTTGTCGAGCAGACAGACGGCGGCCATTCTACTATTCAAAAGCCGCGCCTCCCTGTCTGTGATAGGCAGAACACTCAATTTCCCAGCAGTCAGTGTTCCGCCTATCACGGACATCCGCTCATTCTCATACTACGGACGAGGATGAGAGGATGTCCGTGATAGGCAGAACACTGACTGCTGGGAAATTGAGTGTTCCACCTATCACAGACAGGAAGGCGCGGCTTTGATACAGAGGAATGGCCGCCGCCTGTCAGACGAGGAGAGCATGGCAAACAGAGGCTGCAGATTGGCACAGGTAGGCAGGGATGGACGGGACACAGCGACGGACGGGACACAGCGACGGACGGGACACAGCGACGGACGGGACACAGCGACGGACGGGACACAGCGACGGACGGGACACAGGGACGGACGGGACACAGGGATGGACACAGGGATGGACGGGACACAGGAATGGACACAGGGATGGACGGGACACAGGGATGGACACAGGGATGTCTCACCCTCGGCTTATACATGAGTCAATAAGTTTCCCAGTTTTTTTGTGGTAAATTGGGGGCCTCGGCTTATATTCGGGTCGACCTATACTCGAGTATATACGGTAAGCAAAATTTAACTTTGAAATGGTGTAGAAATATTATGTGTAATGGATAGAGGGATCTGCTGAATACTTAGACAGATGGTGATTTAACTTGAACTTTAATAAACAAGTGCAGAGTAGGTTTAACATTGCAAAAATGGCAAAAGGCTGTGCTTACAGTACAGAGCAATGTTAACCTCCCTGGCGGTATGATTCGTTCTGGTTTTAGGTGCTGAAAGCGGTACAATTATTTTGCATGGAATTTGGCGTTTTATATTGTAGTCCTGTAATTCTTAGGAATAACTCTCTTAAATCTGTTCAAACCAGAGTCTAGCAGACATCCCGGGTATGATAAAGTTTATAATATAATAAATAATAATAAAAATTATTCAATAATGTAATCAAATCCTAAAACACTGAAAAAGGGACACTTTCTGGTTGCTATGGACAATCTCCAAATTCCAGCCAAAAAAAACAGTAATTATAATATAAAAGTACATGCAGGGCACTGCACAGACCACTAGGGACAAAGGGGGGTGTGTATTTTTTTATACAATACTGTAATCAGTACTGTGTGTGTTTTGTGTACTTTTACTTTTTTGAATTTGGCGCCAATCTCTGCTCCCGTGTGCCATAACGTCGCAGGGAATGGAGCTCGGCGGCATTCGGGCACTGTGTGAATCAAGCGGAGGACAGCTCGATCACACAGCGCGGAGGACATCCCTGGATCCAGGGGACAAGGTAAGTAACTTCTCCGTGTCCTCCCTGTATCCAGTGATGCGATCCCGAGTCTGGCTCAGGGTTACCGCTTGTGGAACTAAAATCCCAACCTGAGCCAGACTCGGGATCACTGCTAGGGAGGTTAATCTGATTATGAAGCTTCACAAACAGGATATCATAACAGCAATGTCTCTGGGACTTAATAAGGACACTTAGTTGGCAGTATCCACAGATACTAGGGATTGACAACTGTACAGTCCAAAAACATCTACTTGTGCTTAGCCTCTGTGACAGCATCTCTCATAGTGAAGTTCAGGGTAGGTCTGAGTGCAGCTGGAGGGATAGCTGGTCTGGCACCACAGGCAAGTGACTGGAGGAGTCCCAGGGCTGATGCCACAGACAGGTGGTTTGGGATGCAGGGCCACCCAGTTGAATTTCAGTACTCTGGTAGCAATATGAGCAGTGCTGTCTACAGTGGCTGGGTCTATTGGGCTCCTACCCAGCTGCCCTATTGCTGGAAATAATAGTGAAGGACTGCACACCTGGCTGCAAATCACATGCCTAAACATCTCTGCCTCATCAGATGTGTCTCTTTGAACCACAAAGGATGGGAAACTGGAAAGCTTATATTTACTGAGTGTGTGCAGGAGCACAGGGGATTGTGAGAATCTAGAGGTTTGTGGGTACCCAAGTGATTGTGGAAAAAGGATAAAAAGGAACCTGCCCCCTGCATATGAGCATGGTGAATCAAGGGACACTCTGCCACAGATGTCCATAATTCATTCTCACAATCCCCATAGAAAGTCCTGTAGGCAATTACAATAATTTATTTGATTCAATAATTATGTCCATTTTTTGTTTTCTTTAATAAAGCTTTCATTAGCTTGCATGTATTTGTCACATCTGATGGTTATTCTGCAGCTAATGAAATGATCCATTATGAACCTGGTGATTTTTTTCTGTTTTCAATCTTTTTGGTTTACAGTCGCTAATTACTGCCAGAGGGAAATGTGACCTCAAATTACATTTACATGATTAGCTAAAGTAAAAAGGATTTTATATAACCAACAGAGTTTAAAGGATATTTTAAATGTCAATGCCTAATTAACCTTTTTCTTGTAAACAACAAATTTCTCTTTCTTTTCTGGTAGGCACATATAACCATCAATTCAAATCAAAATCAGCACTTATACTAAGTGATTTAGTAATGCAAGGCAAAAAGTAAAAGTGAGTAAAGACGTCCAAACTTGCCTGTGAACTTTAATCTTATGCATGGCTGAAAAGGTCTGTTCTAAAACTGAATTTCTTTTATGGGTGGAAGTTGATGCACTGAATAGCTCTCTTAAGAAGTCTATAAGTTGTATTACAGGCATGCTAGATCACTCCAGCTTTGCAGTGTTATTCAACTTTATGACACTGTGAAAGACGGCACTTTCTGCTTAAAGAAGAATTCAAGAAATATTAGCCCAATAACATTAAAAAAAAAAAATGTTTTTCCTTTTAAAGATGTAACGCCAACCTTTATTCTGGATCTGTTCCCATTGTACTTCCTATCTGCCACTAGATGTTTGTATTACAGCCAGCAACATTCATTCGACTTATTCTGAGCCACTTCTACTATGGGCTTGGCACCTGCACCCCCCTGCCTGACCCCCCTCACCCTGTCATGTATCAATCTTTTGTGTCACTTCCAGATTCAGAGCTGTTATTTCCCAGTTGCTGTGACTGGGGAAGAAGCTGATCAAGCACGATCTGCCCCCATATATCTGTATAAAGATGACCTGTCATTTCTGCTGTGCTGTCACATAAGGGACTTTTATCTCCCATGTGATAGCAATAAAGTTAAGATTATATATATATTTTTTTAAATCATGGGTATACCATAACATTAAACCTTCCCAACATTTTTAAAGTGCCTCATGCACAAAAATAAACACATGTGGCTTACATCTACATATGAAAATGAAGACAAGGATGCCCTTTAGCTCTCATACTCTTCATCATAACCTTAGAACCCCTCATCAGAACTATTAATCTCCAAAATGCAATCCATGATTTTCAAATAGAAGATAGAGAATACTAATCTGCAGAATACGCCTACTCTTGTTTATCTCGCAACCACATATCTCCATACCGAACCTAACTAAAATTTTAAAAATATTCAGCTATATATCAAATATCAAGATAAATTATAGCAAATCAGATGTTCTAAATTTAACACTCCCAAATGACCTACTACATTCTATACAAAATAACTGCCCATTTAGATGGGAATCAAAAGCATATACCTTTTCCGAAAAATAGACTCCTTATTTGATCTTAATTTCAAACCATTATTGAAAGGGATTGAGATATATCTGAAACTCTGGAACTCCAAACAATTCCCTTGGTTTGGAAGAGCAGCTATTTCTGAAAATGACGGTTCTACCCAGACTACTATTTTTTTTTTCAGCTGTCTGATAAATATGCAATGTAATTTTGTATGAGCCTACAAAAAACCTAGGATTACATTTAACTTATTTACTTACCCTAAGGCTAAAGGAGGAATGTTTGCCTGATTTAAAAAAATACTATTATGCAACCTATCTTACCAGATTAATATATTGGCATTATCACCATACAAACAAAGACAGGGTAAACCTGGAGCGTTCATGGACTTCCACACCACAGTTCTTACCATGGACACGACCCTCAAATTATCAAATTCAAATCTTACAAAACTTTAACAGAACACGAGGGAACTACTCTTAACTATTGGTTGTATTTACAACTACAGTACAGGACTTCCTTAAAACAATCAAAATAATTAATCATTATCAAGCTATCTGTCTTAACAGAAAACCAATTGAGCACAAGTGACAAAAAGCCTGTGCATTTACTCACACATGTTTCCTAAGCACGCACATGCAAGAAATCTCTTATAAATTACTCACACAATGGTAGATAACGCCAATCAAAATTAAGAAATGGTTTCCCTCAGGCTCTGATATATGTTGGCATTTCCATTCAGAGAAAGGCACATTTCTACATATGTGGTGGACATGCCTACCAATCTCCCAGTTCTGGTGACATGTTAAAGATGTGTGACATGTAAAAGATGGACTGTACACATTACTGAGACAAAATTAGATCTAAATCCTGCATGCTACATGCTACTACATGTAAACCCTTACTCATACAGACAATACAAAGAATCTCTGATGAGACGTCTGCTGAATGCAGCAAAATCAATCATTCCATACCACTGGAAATCCTCATATGTTCCAAAGACTGACCAGCAAAAGTAAACACTATTTACAACATGGAAGAAGCCTTTGCTATGAAAAAAAGAGACCACCACCCATTTCCATAAAACTTGGATAGCTTGGTTCCTATTTACTCAATCAGATGAGTTTAAAGAACTCACCGGGTGAAGTCACAAATTAAAGACACAACCTGCAAGCAGAGAGTCTCCATTCTTTCTCAATAGATAAATTAATAACTTTACCTTATTTTCAGACAGTAACAGGTAATAATATAGATACAATATAGATAACATAATCACCCACCCTTCACCTATAGAATCCCTTTTCCTTTAAAGTAGATGGTTTAACATTATTATAACTGAACATCCATAAAACCATTTCATAGTTCAGGCCATATTCCCCTCCATCCCTTTACAGTATTTTAAAACCAAAATATTCTTGTGAGTCCCACAATTGATCTCATTACTACTCTATACTAGGAATGGTCCTGATGTTTGAATCAAACGTAAGTTCAACTCAAACATTGGGTGTTCGTTTGTTCACAAACAAACCAAACATATGGGGTGTTTTTGGCAAATTTGAGCACCCCATAATGCACTGTGAGGTCACAGTGCATTGACAGCTGCTAATTGGCCAAAAGCATGCACCTGACCAGCATGCTTTGGCCAATTGCAGCACCATCTGCTGTGAGAGCCATGACTGACCAAAGGCAGGGTGCTTTTGGCCAATCATGGCTTAGGGGGCTAAGTCCACGCTCCACACTATTTAAGCCTGCTTACATGGCAGCCGCATGTAGTGTGATACATTGAAGAGATTGAGAGAACTTGAGCTAGATTAGGCAGGTTAGTTAATGGGGTGCAGGCAGTTTAATATTACATATATACTGTATACATGCAGTGCATTCAGTGTAGACTATATATACAGTGCATTCAGTGTACAGTATATACTACAGTGCATTGAAGTGGTTAAGGGGAACCCTATGACAGAATCAAGAAAAAAACAGCATGAGGTCCCCTCAAAATCCACACCAGACCCTTTGGGTCTGGCATATATTTTAAGGGGAACTCAACGCCAAACTTACAAAAAAAAATTGGCACCCCCCCCCAAAAAAAAAATCCATACCAGACCTTTATCTGAGCAAGCAGCCTGGCAGGCCAGGAAAGTGGAGGTGATGTGCGAGCCCCCCACCTGAACCATACCAGGCTGCCCTCAACATGGGGAGGGTGCTTTGGGGTTGGTAAGAAATACCAACCATATACAATTGAATAGTAAAGAAGAGACTATAGAAGAGATATAATATCACTTGTATGATAACAGAAACACCAAAAATAATAAATAGCAAGGCAAAAGAGGCCATGACAAATTTCCAAGATTTTTTGGCTTAAGCATTACTAGGTAACATTAAAGAGTTTTATATCCACCACAAGTACCACCACAACCAAGGGTCCCAACACCGACCCTTTTATGCCTTTAATTGTTTATGTATTATATCAAGATGACATTTTACTGTTTGATTAGCACATTTGGAATTTGTAATAGTTATAAAAAATGTCTTTCTGCCATTGCTCATTAGAATATGAACCCTTCAATTCAGTTTCCCATTTTACTAACTGGGGACACTTTACAAATGAAAATTTAGAGTTAAGTTCATGATAAAACAGTGAAATATCCCTGGAGTTCATCGAAGCAGAATTCCAGAAGGACCAAACCGGTGTAGATAAACATAAGGTGGAAAGTGGGTGTTGCTTAAGGTATGAGGCCAGTCTATAAAGGTGCATACAAAACTAGTGCTAAAAATATAATTAACTAATTAGTTGCACGTGGCGCTGTTACCTGTGTGCCTTTCAGTCAACACTCCCTAATCTTCTAGAAAATCATATCCCACATCATACAAAATGTGATAAATAATAAACACTTAGGTAAATACCCAAATTTACATTTAGATTAAGTGTACAGTGACATAAATGAACAAACGTGAATATAGTCCATCCGCCAAATACCAAAAAAAATCTAAAATGTATAGAAAAATATATTATCTATAAAAATAAACCAAAAAAAATTATATATAATATCCAAATAATAGAGAGTCTTTTTATAGAAGCGTGAGCAAATCTCCAGTGTTTAAGTCTCCTTATACACGTGACTCCTTCACCACACCATCCGTGCTTAATGACCCCCCTTCGTGAAAAAACTCACCAAATGCTAAGCCTTACACTCTCGTGTGAGGCAAAAGGGCTTGCAACAGATCTCTCAAGATGTAATTTAGATATCAGCACATCCGATTTTATCTTCTCCAATTGCGTACTTCAATGTGTATATATGAATACCTCAAAGAAAAATCACAGAGGGAGACCCCAATAGTGTAATACTGCAATCCCTCTTTAATGTAAAAAATCGCACTCTTTATGCACTCACATGAACTTAAAAGGGTAAAATCACTTCAAAAGGATAAAGAAACTTGCTTCACAAATCCACTCCACAACAGTATTCTGAATACGTCGGGGCATTGGTGGTCACAGCGGACTTATTAGATACGGTACTGGATCACTTAATCTCACCCCTCCTCGTGCGTCCCGCCTGGTCCCACACAGCAGGTCCGTTCGAAAAAGGCGCCTTCAGATCAGATGATTCAGTTCACTTAGTCCTGTACCTCCTTCCCAGCTCCGTGTATGTCAGCTCAATGTTCACCAGATAGCCACGCCCCCGACATGTTTCGTCATATCAGACTTATTCATGGGATTCCCATGAATAAGTCTGATATGACGAAACATGTCGGGGGCGTGGCTATCTGGTGAACATTGAGCTGACATACACGGAGCTGGGAAGGAGGTACAGGACTAAGTGAACTGAATCATCTGATCTGAAGGCGCCTTTTTCGAACGGACCTGCTGTGTGGGACCAGGCGGGACGCACGAGGAGGGGTGAGATTAAGTGATCCAGTACCGTATCTAATAAGTCCGCTGTGACCACCAATGCCCCGACGTATTCAGAATACTGTTGTGGAGTGGATTTGTGAAGCAAGTTTCTTTATCCTTTTGAAGTGATTTTACCCTTTTAAGTTCATGTGAGTGCATAAAGAGTGCGATTTTTTACATTAAAGAGTGATTGCAGTATTACACTATTGGGGTCTCCCTCTGTGATTTTTCTTTGAGGTATTCATATATACACATTGAAGTACGCAATTGGAGAAGATAAAATCGGATGTGCTGATATCTAAATTACATCTTGAGAGATCTGTTGCAAGCCCTTTTGCCTCACACGAGAGTGTAAGGCTTAGCATTTGGTGAGTTTTTTCACGAAGGGGGGTCATTAAGCACGGATGGTGTGGTGAAGGAGTCACGTGTATAAGGAGACTTAAACACTGGAGATTTGCTCACGCTTCTATAAAAAGACTCTCTATTATTTGGATATTATATATAATTTTTTTTGGTTTATTTTTATAGATAATATATTTTTCTATACATTTTAGATTTTTTTTGGTATTTGGCGGATGGACTATATTCACGTTTGTTCATTTATGTCACTGTACACTTAATCTAAATGTAAATTTGGGTATTTACCTAAGTGTTTATTATTTATCACATTTTGTATGATGTGGGATATGATTTTCTAGAAGATTAGGGAGTGTTGACTGAAAGGCACACAGGTAACAGCGCCACGTGCAACTAATTAGTTAATTATATTTTTAGCACTAGTTTTGTATGCACCTTTATATATTTTGACAGTTTGTAACAAGTGGCAGCTAAGGTGTAGAATTTGTGTCATTTAAGCGCTGTGGTGATACACTAGGTAAAGGGTTCGGTGTGTGTGTATCTTTAATAATTTATGAGGCCAGTCTAGCATACAGCAAATAGTTGGTGGAGGGGATAGAAAATCTCTGTTGAAGGAGGATAAAAGGAAGGTTTCCTGTTTTCAAATAGTCCATTAACCGTTTGCAAGCCCTCTGTCCATCCACTGTTTGAGGGATATCTCTGAAAGAAGGAGTTGAAGAGCCTCTATGGGTATTGGAATAGCAGTTGATTTAGAGGGCTTAATACTAACCTTAAGGTAATGGCCTGCAAGTGCTGCTGGAATAAATGGATGATCATTATAAAGTACATGATGATGAGCAAGAGCAATCAATGCCATCAAGTGTAGACTGCCCGAAGAAAACCACTGCATGTTTTAGTTTAGTAGACGGTGAACTGACCCAGAATTTTATTTGATCTAAAATAGTAGCCATATGATAATCTTTATGATTAGGTAGCGCCATACCACCTGCCATTCTATGTGGAACACCTAGCTTTTTTACCTAGCCATTCAAAGTTGAAGAGTTTAGCTTGTAATGTTCATAAGAACATCTTGGGGATATGTAAATGCAAGGTCCTAGCGTAAAAAAAATTGAGGGAGGAGGGTCATTTTAAAAGGCAGAAAGTCTGCCTGTCCAAGAAAGATAAAAAAATGTATTCTCTCCATCTCACGATGCACTGCTTCTGTAAGAAGTACAAAGTTTGCTGCATATAGATTAGTTAACGGTTAAGTGATATTGATGTCTAAGTATTTAAGAGACTCTTGAGCCCACAGAAAATGGATTGAATTTTTGTATCAATATTGACATCAAGGATACTAGACTTCGCAGCATTGATTTTATAATAGGACACTTCTCTAAATTGTTGGAGAATTTTGTAAGCCCTGGGTAGAGAGCATTAATATGACATCATCAGCAAACAATGTGATTGTATGTGTGCTATGGCAAACTTTCATACGTGATATTTGCATATCTGTTTCTGCTAATGGCTCCATAAGGAGTGCAAAAACAAAGAGTGAGAGGGAACAGTCTTGTATTGTTAGTGATAGGAAAAGCATTAGAAAAAATACCTTCTGCAAAAGCATACACCAAAGGCTAAGCATATAACGCAGAAATAGCTGCATGTATTTCGACAGCCCAAATTTTTTAAGCACCTGTGATAGGTAGCCCCAGCATATCCTATCAAAAGCCTTCTCTGCATCCAATGTAAGTAAGAGAGAGAAGGCTTGTCCAAGGTTTATGAGTAGTGTAAAAAATTTAAAATGCATCTCATAGAGATGGGGGTTTGTCTAACTGGCATAAATCCTGCTTGGTCTGCTTTGATCAGTCTAGGAAGAAATCAAGCAATTCTTTTGAGTTTAGCATACATTTTTAAATCCACAAAGTAGCAAAATTGTTTGAAAGTTTTGGGAGGAATCCAGCTCTTTTCCTGGTTTAGCGGGTGTCACAATAGTGTCTGACAGCATTTCTGAAGGGAATGATGCAGAGGACACAGCTGCCTTAAAGATATTTTCCAGATGGGGGGTGGGAGTGGAGTCAAAATTATCTTATAATATTAGAGTAACCGTCTGGACCAAGAGATTTATTATGTGGTAAAGTTCTAACAATATACCGTATATACTCGAGTATAAGCCGAGATTTTCAGCCTCTTTTTTGAGGCTGAAAGTGCCCCCCTCGGCTTATACTCGAGTCACCGCTGTCTGCCCGCTCGATCAGCGTGTCGAGCAGACAGACAGCGGCCATTCTATTCAAAAGCCGCGCCTCCGGCTCCGCCTTCGCCTGTGATAGGCGGAACACTGAATTTCCCAGCAGCCTGTGTTCCGCCTATCACGGACATCGTATCATCCTCGTACTACGGACGAGGATGATACGATGTACGTGATAGGCGGAACACAGGCTGCTGGGAAATTCAGTGTTCCGCCTATCACAGGCGAAGGCGGCGGCGCAGCTTTTGAATTTTACAATGGCCGCCGAGGCGCCGACGAAGAGGGCACGGGACGGAGGCAAGGCAAGGCACGGCACGGGACGGGACGGGACGGGACGGAGGCAAGGCACGGCGGCAAGGCACGGAGGCAAGGAGGCAAGGCACGGGACGGAGGCTCGGGACAAAGGCTCGGGACACAGGTAGGCTGGACACACACACACACACACACACACACACACACACACACACACACGGATGGAGACACACACACACAGGGATGGATGGATGGATGGATGGAGACACACACACACAGGGATGGATGGATGGATGGACACACACACACACAGGGATGGATGGACGGACACACAGGGATGGACGGACACACAGGGATGGACGGACACACAGGGATGGACGGACACACACACAGGGATGGACAGGCATGTCTCACCCTCGGCTTATACACGAGTCAATAAGTTTGCCAGTTTTTTTGGGGGTAAATTGGGGGCCTCGGCTTATATTCGGGTCGGCCTATACTCGAGTATATACGGTACTCTATTTCACTATCAATAAATGGTTGGTTTGGAAATGTCAATTCATCCTGCGTTAATTTCAGGAGGGAGATAGATTCTAGGAACTGTGCAATGAGTTCAGGAGTAGGTGTAGAAGTGGAGGCATCTTCTTGGAGATTATATCGTTTACCACAATAAGTGCTAAAAGCATCTGATATATCTTACAGATTATAGAGTATATCACCAGTGAGAGGATGTCATATGTATGGTATCATTTGTTTAACAGATTGCTTTATGCAACTGAGAGGTAGTATCTGTAGAGGATTGTTTTTTGTTCACTTTTTCTAAAGTTTGGATAGTTATTATCAGGTCATTAAGCCTCTGTGTCCTACATCTCTTAGCAACTGAACTAATTTTAAGGAAAATGCCCTGTAAGTGAAAAGAGGAAGACACATAGAGGAAATTTCCTCTATGTGTCTTCCTCTTTTCGCATTCTATTTTGGGTGGTTAAACACCCCTTCCCCACTATGACATATTCGAGATAAGACAAGGGCTGTGTGTTTCTCTGTCATCATCCCGACTTTTGCATTTGCCAATTTTTTGATTTTCAACAATAATTTTTCTAAAGGGGGATCGGATTGAGATCCAATCTTTTCCCTCCCCATGCATCAGGAGGAATTCACTATGGACCCCTGTATGGTATGATGCCTAAATATCCTAAATGATATTTGTGGGAAAACTTTAATTGGAATTTTTTGTGCAGAGAGTCGGGGTGGTGAAGGCAGCAGACAGCTCTTGTGCAATAGTCAAATACAAATAGTCCTTATGGGATATTTTATGATTTTATGATTCTACGAATTTAATGTTTAAACGTCCAACCTTTATGATTTATGCTATTATGCTATTTGATTTGGGGCCGTTGTGAGTCTGGGTAGACTTCTGGTGGTGCTTGCCTGGACCCCTAGGGGTGGGGTCTGACCCCCCATGACTTCCCAGCAAGGTGGGGGGGCTGTTGGACTAGTCCACATGCCCGCCCCCCTGTGCTGTAACCGGTGGTTGGGATTCACACTCGGCCGCCGGGGTGAGTCCATCCTTGCCGGCGGCGTTCCTTGTTTGTCTCCTGACTGTCTTTGGCGAAATGCGCATGCGCGAGGTTTGGCGTGCGTGCAGTGCCATGACGTCACGCGTTTTGCGGAGGAGATGACGACAGAGATCGGGGCTTTTTAGCCTTCCGGAACGCCGAGGGAGCCACACGCGGGTGGCTCTCATGCCACATTTCTTGGGGGAGGAGGAAAGACGGGCACCTGCGCAGAATTACCCTAATTGCTACAGTCACGTATATAAAAGACTGGACGCTTTTTAGCAATCCTGGACTTCATGCTCGCCTGGATGGATGGTATTGCATTTACTCCTTTTTGGCATTAGAGTCCCTACCTCTCCTGCGTAATAGCAGGTTGGTTTTACTAACAAACAACCGTCACAAGCTGAAACACTTTACAAGTTCACACTAATTTCTACACTGCATAAGGTAAATTATATTACTATCATGATGGCAACAACATCACTACACACACACTGTCACATTTATGTTCAAGTATTCAATATTCATCACCTATTCATTTATTTATTTTTAGTTTTCATTCACAGTATGCAAGTTTTGCCTTTGTTTCAGTCACGTCATTACTTCACACATACAGCACTCGTTGATTGTGCCAATCCACTCACACACACACACCTTCACAACACACACCTCACCATGCACCATCACTGCTACGAATATCATTAATATATTATTATTACATTAATATGCTTTTTTAAGGACACTATTCTTTAATACTGACCAAGTTACTATGTTTACGGGACATATATGATATTGTGCCAAATTATTACTTGATAACCCTTATTTATCGTCAGTCTTTTTATTTATACATATATATATATATATTTAGAATTATCTATAATATAATGATACTCTGGTGAAATTGCTATGAGTTTACTTACTCAACTTTACGTAATTACTAAATGACTGCTATTGGGTATTGATTGCAGGCGCAGGCTCCTCCGTCCCTCCAGGGGCGTAAATAGTGTGGCTCCTTGTAAGTCCTTCGGGGTGGACTTCCTCCTTCCTGGGGAGACGGGGGAGAACATCAGAGACCTCTCGGATTCCCTGAGCGGCTTATAGAATCTTGGGTGATAGGAATACCCATTCCACTTTTGAGCGGGAAATATACTACCATTGGCTCACCTAATGTTATCTACATTGACATGTTTTTTAACTCTGAATTTATGTAAATTCTTCCAGATCCAATTGTCCCCCTGAAGAGACCATATACTGGTTGAAATGCATTGGGGCTCAACTACTATATAATACTATGTAATACAACAATGTGCAATTATACATGTTTGTTTTATTGGATTGTGGAATATGTAATGTGTATTCTTTGAACCAGATGATATACTGTACACATTGTATCGAACTATACTATGACATTGGACATTTTTTTAATAAATCAATTTCTTTATATACAATTATGATAAAGGTATTTGACTTTGTTATCCTGCTGCCAAAAAGCCCCATTGGGGAAATTCTTTTTTGTAAATGCCCTGTAAGTAAACTTTATGTGAGTTCCACAGTGTGAAGGGGTCAGAAACCAATTTCTCATTTATTTAATGTGATGGAGTATTTTTTCATGTTTTTTCTGTAGAGACATTAAATACACATTCAATGCCCCCCTCCTCACTGTGATAGATACAGGAGTGTGGTCCAACCAATTAATGTCATACTACCAAACTGAAACAGTAGGAGGATTACTCTGCAATGTGAGTCCACATTCCAGATAATTATAGACAATAGAGGATTTCCCTTATAATGTATGGGACTTAAAAGGCTCAAAGAGCAGACAAGAATAAAAAAATAAAATGTTTATTTATAGAACATGAAGCAATAATTGCATACAGTATAAAAAAAAGCCAATACAGTAAAATCGGATACATAGTTACCGATGGCGAGTGACGCTCAGGTATAGTGCAATATACATGCAGGGATTGGAAAAACCCCAATACCAACGCGTTTCAGAGTTCTAAGACTCCTTCTTCAGGGAAATCCCTGTATGTGGTGTTGATATAATCTATACAGTAATAACAACATTTATGTCATATTGAACAACTCATATATACACATGTTAACCACTTTCAGACCGGACCAATTTGCTGGTCAAAGACCAGACCACTTTTTGCGATTCGGCACTGCATCGCTTTAACTGACAATTGCGCGGTCGTGCGACATGGCTCCCAAACAAAATTGACGTCCTTTTTTTCCCACAAATAGAGCTTTCTTTTGGTGGTATTTGATCACCCCTGCGGTTTTTATTTTTTGCGCTATAAACAAAAATAGAGCGATAATTTTGAAAAAAACGCATTATTTTTTACTTTTTGTAATAATAATTATCCCCCAAAAATATATAAAAAAACATTTTTTTCCCTCAGTTTAGGCCGATACGTATTCTTCTACATATTTTTGGTAATAAAAATCGCAATAAGCGATTATTGATTGGTTTGCGCAAAAGTTATAGCGTTTACAAAATAGGGATAGTTTTATAGCATTTTTATTAATAATTTTTTATTATTTATTTTTTTATAGTAATGGCGGCGATCTGCGATTTTTATTGTGACTGCGACATTGTGGGGGACCCATCGGACATTTTTGACACCTTTTTGGGACCATTGTCATTTATACAGTAATCACTGCTATATAAATGCAGTGATTCCTGTGTAAATGACACTGGCAGTGAAAGGGTTAACCAGTGGGTGGCAGTGTAGGGGTTAAGTGTTCTTAGGGGTGTGTTACTAACTGTGGGGGGGTTGGGCTTTCATTTAGTGTACACTGATCTCTGCTCCAATCACATGGAGCAGAGATCAGCGTCACTAGTTGCTAGGCAGAATGGAAAAATGTTGTTTACACAGCATTTCCTCCATTCGGCCTCTCCGTGAGACGATCGCGGGGATGCCCGCGGCGATCGAGTCCGCGGGTCCCGCGACCGGACTCACGGGGGTCCCGACCAGCGATATTGGACTATCCCCTGAACTCAGCCTGCCTTATTACCTGAACCATCTTAGAACCACGGTATCTGTCTGCTACACTGCAAGTAGTCTGTTGTTTGCTCTGTTTACAAGAGGCCAGTAGAAGGAGCTGTGAGCCCCGAGCGTGTAGCTTTACGTTCTACATGCTGTGTCTGGATGCTTGCTGAGCACTGCTGACATCACTTCCGTGTTTCAGGGTGGTTAGCGTGGAGCTTCCCACACCATGCACAATATGGATTAGCTGCTAAAACAACCAGGACTAACATCCTTACAGCAAAAAATTACTGCTAGTGGAGTTTGCACCCTATCACCAACACACTCCAGGATTTCTTAACCTTTGATGGACATCACCACTTTATGAACCTGCAAACCAGTACATTTTAAAAAATCCAACATATATTTATGTGATAGAACTACTGGAGTTGGCGCCTCCAAACCCCCCCCTCCCTTCCTGTTTTTTTGCTTGTGTACTGAGGTTATGGACACCCTCTGAGGATGGCTGCATTCTCACCTGCAAATAAATAGTGACTAACTTTAATGAGCCATTTAAGCTTATATTGCACCATCCAAATAAGACCTTACAAAAATTAGAGAGCCGGAATCCCTTGCTTTCTTAAATTTGCTCTGTTCGCGTCTGCCCTGGTGTGGTGGCCAGACACTATAGCATTGTGCATAAGTTCTGGGGGTAACCAAGTACCAGTAGGCCTGCTTGTCTTAAGGACAAAGGGGCTGCTATAGGTGAAGCACACAGTAGCTAGCTATAGTGTCTGACCACCTGCATTGAGGTAGACATGACATTCATGATACAGAGCATTGTAGATTAGCCACAGAGGCAACACAGGACAAGTACCTTGCTTCTTTGACTGGGCCTTGTGCTTAAGACTTTGGACTGAGCCTTCTAAAAAGACATGCCCTATTTCATCTAGTTCTATGTGTAATTTCTGCCTGGGCTTATTGATCTCTGCAAATAACAGTTTTTGTTCAATAAATGGGAAAGAGCAATGAAAGGAGACTAGAGTTCTTTCTTCTTGCTGTATACAATACTATATAATATTCCTAGGGATATTTCATATTCACCTGAGAACAAATAGTTTTAAAATGTTTCCTTTTTTTTTTAGTCCCAATCACAATAAATAAATAAATAAGTAAAAAGTACAAAACCACTTTGCATTCCCTTTAAGGAAATTAACAGTCAATGTGAAAGGTGAGCCTGGAATCCAAGAAAATGATATTCTTTATCCTTTGATTACTTTTCCAACTCAATTTAAAACTCCACTTAATTCCTTACTCAATACCTTAAGAAGGTTTGTCAGTGGGTCAGCCAAGTAATGATTGGTCTGCTGAGCAAGTGATTTTTTGGGGGGGAGATAAGTCTATTTACATTTGAAGAGTTAAGAAATGAATCTGAAATTAATATTCAACATTGAGAAACCTATAGGATAAACTGCAACTTTTTAATGATAAATATTATTTGCTTTGTTAGTAATTTGTCAAAACTGTAATTTCGTTTGGAAAACTTTTTTTCTACAGTTTATTAATAAGTAGAAAAAGAAGGTTTGTTTTTTCACCCAAAACATTTTAGCCATATCTTTTATAATGACAAATGTATGATAATGCCATAGTGGTTGAGTTATATGGGTATGTTAATGGAATTTCCTTATATGGGTTATTGGGCATCAAATCATTCTCTCTGTCACTTTCGCAACAATCTTTGTTTTACTGAGATCAGAAGTTGCAGTTAGGGTATTCTGTCCCCTGTAGGTTATATGTGGTATTGCAATGTAACAGTTCAAATTTAAAGAGCCTGATTTACAAAATGGGTCAAAGTATGTTCCCTTACAAAATTGTGTGAATATTACCCTGAATTGTCCAAATATATGCAGATGAAATACAGTATTCACCCCCTTGTCATTTTTCATGTTTTGTGGAATTAACATAGATTGTTTGATGACTTGCATCATTTAATTTACAGAACATGCCCATGCAAACAACAAATTGGACAAAACAACAGAAACTTGTCAATGTACATAACTATTCACCCCCCTAAAGTCAATACTTTGTAGAGCCATCTTTTACAGCTATCACAGCTCCAAGTTGCTTTGGATAAGTCTTTATGAGCTTGCCACATCATATCACTTGGATTTTTGCCCATTCCTCCTTGCAAAACTGCTCCATCTCCTTCAAGTTGAATGGTTTGCGCTTGTGAAGAGCAATCTTTAAGTCTGATCACAGATTTTTTTTTTTTTTTTTGGAGTTTTAAAGTTTTATTGAACATAAAACAGCATGTACAGCTCAAATCACATAAGAGTTGTGGGAAACAATGCATTGTCAATGCCATCAAACTTAACATATCGTAAGAATAATTCTGCGCAGCAGATTATAGAGAAAGAAGAATAGGATATAGAGGTGTCAGGCAGTAGAGCATGATACTCTAGTGAGAAGAGGATAACTGGTGGGGAGAGACTGCCTCAATTCTCTCCCCCTCAGAACATCCAAAAAAGGGTAAAGAAAAGGTGGAGGATGAGCGGAGAAACAGGTGAGTATGTCATTAAAAAAATAAAAATAAAATACTTATACGCTATAAGCAAGCACACCGCAGAGGGCTCAGTCCCGTCCCTTATGGGGGTCAGATGGGTTTCCCCCTCCCGCCCGGAAGAAAACATTGGCGGAGGAGCTTAAGTGAAAATATTAAGATCAAGAGTGTAACTGAACTCTAGAGTCCTGTATCCAGCATTGCCAAGTTGCATAGAATTTACCCAAGTTCATATGTGCCTTCGCAAACATGAATTCCATCAGCATATGTTCGTTCAATATTATGATGACATCGGGGATGGAGGGAGAGCAGGATTGTTTCCAGCGACGGGCAATGGCGAGTCTAGCCACTATAAGTATGTGAGTAATTATGGGGTGAGATTTAGAGGGCCACAATGTAAGGTCAAGACCAAAAAGAGCCGTCTGCGGTGCCAGCTTGACAGTAACACTTGTTATGCTCTGAATGAAGGAGGAAATTCCCGCCCGAAAGGTATTTATGGGCGGGCATTCCCACCAAATATGGTAAATATGTCCGTCTTGGTTACACTCTCGCCAACACTTTCTAGATTGGGATGGGAAAATCTTTGCTAATTTAGTCGGAGTGTAATACCACTTGTAAAGAATTTTCATCACAGTCTCCCAGTGTGACACATTTCTAGATACTGCTGCTGGAAAACGGATTGCACGGTACCAGGTCGCTGGAGAAACTTGTCGCCGGAGTGGAGCGTTCCGGGCTGGGCTTCGTCAAAAGACCATAGAAGTATGAAATACCCCTTATTTTGTTGATCGTTAAGGTAAATGCTTGTATTATGTCTTTAGTCAAAGAGCAGCCCGACGTATGTACAGAAGAAATAGCATGACGGATCCGTAGGTAGATGTAGAAGTCTTTACTAGGGATGTTAAAGGCTTTAGAGAGTTGAATGAAGGACTTTAGGTGACCATTTTGAAATAAATCTCCGAGGGTTTTTATGCCTTTTGAAGCCCAGCTATGAAGCGGTAATCCTGGGACAAGAGTGAAATGGAGGCAAGTGGAAGCTGATATAGAGCTTGTATATGCAGGCCGCCCGTGGACTGTACAATTGCTTTCCAGTTGTTTGTGAGGGCTTTGACCGTTGGTAGGAGAGAGTGTATGGGGTGCAGACCCAGCCAGATGGCCGCAAGTAGGTGTGATGGAGGGAACGACATATCTGTGATTTCGATCAAAGTCCATGGCAAAGATGAAGCTGGATCCCATAGCTTTCTGGTTTGGTCCAAGATAGTGGCTTTGTAGTATGCCCTGAGATCCGGGACTCCCATCCCAGCATATCTAGTCGGGATGCTCAGCAACGGGGATCTAATACGTGATTTATGGGCCGCCCATATAAACTTGTTGATAATCCTTTGCAAACCAGCTATATCAGGCTTCAGAATAGGTAAAGGTAAAGTTCTGAACAAGTAGAGAATATGCGGTAACAGAAACATTTTAGCCAATGCAATTCTACCTGCCCAGGAAGCTTTAACAGAAAGGAGTGAAGTAGCAGTCTCTTGAAGTTTCTGGGTCAAAATAGAAATATTGGTACGCAACATCAGGGATGCTGGGGAAGTCAGCTGGATGCCCAGATAAGACACGGAGGAGTTGGGTGCCCAAAAGAAGGGAGAGGTGGACGATATAATTGTTTTAAGATGAGTGGGAAGGGATATGCCTAGCATTGCTGATTTGGAGGGGTTCAATTTATACAAAGAGATTTGGCTAAAACTGTGTAGAAGGGCACAAAGCGGGGGGAAAGATTGAACGGGGTCAGTGAGCCAAATGACTATATCATCTGCATATAAACTAATTTTATGGCTACATTGGTTGATTTCGAGACCTTTGATGTCCGAGTGGGATCTAATGGCTTGCGCTAGCGTTCTATCATTAATGCGAAGATTAATGGTGAAAGAGGGCACCCCTGACGTGTCCCGTTCGTAATCAGAAAAGGAGATGAGAGTAGACCTGAGGTCAGGACCCTAGCACTAGGGGTAGAATATAGTCCTAGTATGGCTTGAAGGAATTTGCCCGTGATGCCAAATTTTTGACCATTTTCAAATAGAGCCAATTGACCCTATCAAATGCCTTCTCTGCGTCTAACGATATCAGCAGAGAAGGCATTTGATGATGCTCTGCCCAGTGGAGCATGTCAATTATTCTGCGGGTGCCATCTGAGGTTTGTCTTGAGGGGATAAAACCCACCTGATCCGGATGGATCAGGGTGGAGATGTAACTAGCTAACCTAGTGGCTAGAAGTTTTGAATAAAGTTTGGTGTCAGTATTTAGCAGAGATATGGGTCGATAATTTGCAGGGTCATGGGATGGTTTGCCCGCTTTATGAATGGTGGTGATAACCGCCTCTAGGGATTCAGAGGGTATCTTCCCAGACGCTAGAAAATCATTAAATGTGGCACATAGATGAGGTAGCAATTGGTCCATATAGGTTTTATAATAGTCGTTAGTATACCCGTCAGGCCCAGGAGCTTTGTGAAGCGGGGGATCTTTTATCGCGTTAGAAAGTTCTTGATGGGTAAAAGGTCAGGATAGAAGTCCTAATTGCTCTGGGGAGAGTGAGGGGAGCTGAAGTGGGTCCAGAAATTCAGATATATTCCCCACCGCAGGGTGCGGTTCTGAAGGGGAACTGGAGAGATTGTACAGCTTAGAATAGAAAAGACTAAATTCCTCGGCTATGTCTTTGGGATTACTAATTTTCTGTCCCTTCTGGTTTATAAGAAAGGGGATCCTATTCTGTGCGGCTCTTTTTTTTATACTGTTGGGCCAAGTGTTTTCCCGCTTTATTACCTTGGGAGTACCAGGTGAGTCTTAACCGTCTTAGGTAAAAATCAAAATTTTTGTGAAGAAATGAACTAAGGTCATTTCTCAGGGTACTAAGTTCTTTGGCAATGTGGGGGGAAGGAGCGTTTTTATTTGTAGTTTCAAGACTGCATATTTTCTTTAGAAAGGATTCAATCGTTGCCATCCTTTTTTTCTTCTCCTGGGCACCCAATTTGAGGCATACTCCGCGAATGACCGCCTTATGGGCATTCCAGAGTGTAGTGGGACTAGAGACAGAGTCAAGATTAGAGTAAAAAAATAGTGATATCTCGGAGCGGATCAATTCTCGAGTCTCAGGCGTATTAATAAGCGTGGAATTCAAACGCCAGAGTGTATGTCTGACTACGGGTGGGGAGGTGGCAATGGTAATCGATACTGGGGCGTGATCAGACCAAGTTATGAGGCCCACCGTGGCGTGACTGATTTTCTGGAGTGTCATTTTCAAGACTAAGAAGAGATCGATCCGGGAATATGACCGTTGGCCATGCGAATAAAAGGAATAATCCCTCTCGGTACCGTGGAGGCACCTCCATGGATCGTGGAGGTCCTCCTGTAGAGCCGCATTGGAGATGGCCGTGGTATGTCTGCGTTTCGTGTTAGAGGTGTCTAGCTGGGTGTCAAGAACATCATTAAAATCCCCACAGATCACTAGGTGTTCCTTGGGGTATGGTTGAATTTTGCTCAATATGGACCTGTAAAATTCTTTTTGACCAGTATTCGGGGCATAAAGATTCACAAAGACCAGAGGTTGGTTGTTGAATACGGCTGATAGGATCAAGTACCTACCCGCTGGATCTTGTTCAATATGTGTGAGGGAGAAAGATATGGACGATCGTACAGCAATCATCACACCCTTCGTTTTCTTATCAGAGCGAGCGTGGAAGTATTGGGTAAATAGCCTGTGAGAGCATTTTGGGGAGTTGAGCTCAGAAAAATGCGTTTCCTGAACACATAATACATCTGCTTTTTGGGCTAATGCTTCTCGCCAAAGTAAAGATCTCTTAAAGGGGCTGTTAAGGCCTTTTGCGTTTAATGAGACTATTTTAATCAACATTTTCCACGGGTAAGAGGCCTGCTATGAATCTTTGCTGCGGTACCGAGAGAGACTATCTCCGCCGTAGAGGTAAGTGTCAACAAGAGGAGACTAGAGCAAGATGCAATGGCTAAGGTAGGTTGGCACACATGTTTCGTAACCGCTAACCTGGGTGACCAAGTCAGGCAGTCTTCAAGTGAGACTGAGCGCCCTGACCTGACACCTATAGAGAGCTATGCAATCAAAAAAAAAAAACGCTAGAATAATAACAAGAACAGCAAAAAAACAAAAAACAAAAAAAAAAGGGACAAGTTATAAAGTGAGGTGTTAGGAACTATCTGGTAAATTATTTAAACAGGTTAAATCAAACCAGTGAATGTGCGTAGCACATCAAAAGAAAGTAAGGAGCGTGGAAGGGGTATCACAGCCGCTCCCACTCCTCCACAGCATCACTATATAGAGGTGATGTAACACATTAAACATTAAACATAGGCAGCATAATGTAACCATATCTACTAAGAATACATATTACCGCATGGAACCCGGCAAGATCAGATTATGTGAGAGCGTGGGAGTCCCAGGGCGTAGTCATTCTTGAAGAAGATCTCGTACCAGGTGTGTTAGGCGGCGGCGCTTGGGGGGGTCATACCCCAGTTGTGGAGTTGCTTAAAACCTTCCTTTGGCGACAAGATGGCGACTTGTTGATTCCGGTAGGACACCAGGAGCTTAGTGGGATGGCCCCATTTGTAGGCCACTTTTTGTTCGGTCAGGATGGTTGTAACTGGGGCGAACGCTCTGCGAGCTTGAGCCGTGGTTGCAGAGATATCGTTGAACAGTAGCACTTTGGTAAAGGGCTCTGGCAGTGTGCGCAAGGCTCTCGCAGCACGCATAATTTCTTCCTTAGCATGAAAGAAGTGCACTCTCGCTAAAATGTCTCTGGGAACTGAGGGTGGGAGGTGTTATGGCTTATGCAGCCTATGCGCCTGATCTATGAGTAGATCTTGTGTCGTCAGAGATGGAACAATTTTGCGGAATAACTGGTGCAGGTACGGGATTATATCTGGAGTTGCTAAAGATTCGGATACCCCCTTATCTTTATATTATTCCTGCGTGAGCGATCTTCGAGGTCTGCGATTTTTAATCGCATTTGGGAAATCGCTGCGGCCTGCTCATCCTGTAGGTCTACCATCCTGTTATGCGCATTGGTGGCTTCAGACAGGTGTTGTTCAATATGCTCTGTGCGACGTTCTAAAGCATTAACTGTGTCCTGGATTTGATTAACAGATATTTTCAGTTCTCTATGCAGTTCAGCTTGGAGTGACATTAGTGTTGCTTTCATACTGTGTTCTGAGGCAGGGCTATCTGTGGAAGGGAACTCAGCAAGTGACTGTGTTGTGCTAGAGAGGAACTACAAGTCCCAGCGCTGTGCTGTTTCTTAGAGGGAGGCTGTTTGTCAGGAGAGGGAGCAGGGAAATCAGCAAGCCTCTTACCTCTATCCCCCGGAGACAGGCTGTGATTGTCCAGGTGATCCATTTCTTCAAGCAGCTCTAGGGCGTCGGATGATTTGTTCGCCTGTGTGATCGGCGGAGTCTCTGGCCTCCTGCACGCGCGGTCGGCGCGGTTGGCGCCATCTTGGCTCCTAGGCCTTGGAGGCTTCATATAGAAATCCAGAAGCCTTCGGGGTCCCTTCAGCTTCGATTTTTTGCGGGACATACTCAGTGGTATGTCCCTCAGCTGTGCCCTCCGTTCCGGAGGATTTCCGTCCGTGTTAGGCTGCCTATTACGCTGAGCGAGGCTGTGGAGGAGCGGAGCAGACGCTTCAGGCGGCCATCCTCAGCAGCGGCCAGACCATGCCCCCTCCTGACCACAGATTTTTTATTGGATTGAGGTCTGGGCTTTGACTAGGACATTCCAACACATTTACATGTTTCCCCTTAAATCACTCAAATATTGCTTTAGCAGTTTGTTTGGGGTCATTGTCCTGCCTCAAATCACACAAAGAGGGCTACAGGTTTTGCTCAAGAATATCCCTGTGTTTAGCACCATTCATTTTTCCCTCAACTCTAACCAGTTTCCTGACTGCTGAAAAACATCCCACAGCATAATGCTGCCACCACCATGTTTCATTGGAGATGATATTCTTCTCTGTCAGCAGAATCTTAACTATGTTGACCGCTGCCTCAATCTTTCAGGACTAGGCAGTTGTTTTAAATTGTAAGAAAATTTTGAACGCTGTTTTCTTAAAATATCTTTGTCCATTTTGTCCTCCCCCACTCCCATTGAGATCATTTAACTCACCATATACATTGCTAGCTTTTCCACTAAATCCAATGGTGTCCCATTACAATATTTACCTTTTGCATTTGTGCAATGGAACCCTAAAGACAAAATGCATTCAGATACAGCCACATAGAAGTCTATGAGGTTGTACTGCAATAAAATTAACCCTTGCCTGCTTTATATAAAACAAAACAGGCCTGGAAAATTACTTGTTCCAAAAAGTTAATCTACGATATGTGAGATTTGTTTATTTTGTATCCAGAAACCACATATTGAAGATTTGCTGGCTTCTTCTGAAATTGACCTTTTTTCTTTTATTGGTACATTGTGTCAGGTTATGTTGCAAATAAGCCATCCCTAAATGTTCACACCTGTTCCTGAGAAGCCATCAGAAGTGGTGGTGGTGGTGAGGTGCATTAAAGGTTTCACCTGTAGAGTTTGGCAAACGGTTCAACCAAAGCATGAGTTTGGACCAAACATTGGCTGTTTGCCCCTTTCAGAGACCCAAATTTGCAGAGTGTTTGGCGGGCTCTGCCAAAGCACTTTGTCACCATGTTGATGGGGAAAAGTGCCTCTTATCCACAAACCTGGGCTGTGGGGGTCTGTAGCAGGGGGCTTATCAGTATCCAAAAGCCCCTTTTAATAAGGGGCCCCCATATCCTGCCCCCCCATGTGAATGAGTACGGGGTACATAGTACTCTTACCCATTCACCAATTTTTTTTTAAAAAGTACTAAATACACAGAAACAGTTTTTGACAATTCCTTTCTTAAAAAATTTAAATCAGTATTCCCTGATGTAAATCCATCCTCAATCACGCCACCCGCCGCACTAGAAAAAGAAAAACACTCTGCACTCATTGATGTATGAATGTCTCCTCTGCCATTTGACAGTTCTTATATAGGTAAGGGCAGGGCCACCTGGAGGCATCTCCTGGTGACACCACTCCCTTGTAACATCACCACCCCAGCATGCACTGGTCTGTGACATCACAAGGGGGTGGTGCCACCAGGTGACATCACCAGGTGGTGCCACCCTTACCTATATAAGAATTGTCAAATGGCAGAGGAGGCATTCTGCAGTCGGCTGTCAATAAGTGCAGAGCATTTTCTTTTTAGGTGCAGCAGTCAGCATTATTGATGATGGATTTACATTGGGGGGCACTGTTTATATATTTTTTATTTTCTAGGAAAGGAATTGTCAAAAAATGTCCCTGTTTTTATTTACTTTTTTGACACTTTTTTGGTGAATGGGTAGGGGTACTACATATCCCATACTCATTTACATGAGGGGCTGGGATATGGGGGCTCCTTCCTAAAGGGGGCTTTCAGATTCTGATAAGCCCCCTGCCTGAAAATCCCCACAACCACAGCACAGGGTTGTGAGGACAAGGTGATTTGGGGGTAGAGCCCTCACAAGTTTTTTTTTTATTCTGGAATGGGGTTCCCCTTAAAACCCAAACTAGACCCAAAGGGTCTGGTATGGACTGGAGGGACCCCATGACATTTTTTTTTTCTTCCTTTTTTTAAGTAGCCAGGTTCTGGCAATTACAAATGTTAATCAATTTTAATGTGATTTGACTTGTTTCTTTTTTTCTTTTTTTTAGAAATTGCATTTTTGCTGCAGTATGTTTTATGCATGCTACCACTTTACAGTCAGTCTAAGGGACCCCCTAGGCACTATATTTAAAGGAATTTTATTTTGTATTGTTGAACTTTAAGCATCATTGCACTCACCACTCCTGAAAAAACAACTGTTTAAAAAAAAAATTGCATAGATACTTGCCCCCCAGAGCACTACCCAGGCCCCCATATCCCTTTTATGGCCAATTACTTGAATATAAGCCCTCAAAATGGGCACTTTCAAATTTGTTCTGTTCAGTTCCCATAGACTTCAATGGGGTTTGCCATTTGAGTTAGAACTGTTCCTCTGTGGGGGGGTGATTGGCCCATCTCTATTCACCTGTTGAAGCATCCACCTAAAGTTAAAACCATTTTTTGTTATTATAGTAGAAGCCCCTATTCTCCTGGGGATAACCATCCTTATTCCTGCTATGCTATGTTTCTAAAGGGGAAATTTTTGAGTAAATAAAAAATAGTGGATGTGAACTGTTTTAGGAACAGAGTTTTCATTATTTGTTCATCTAGCAACTATGGAGATGTTGTTGCTAACTGTTTCCTACGCTTGCACTGAGAGGAAACTATAAAAAAAAAATGAAAGTAGCATATGCTGTCTCCAGAAATAGACACAAAGAAACTTTAGAGCCTTTTATAACAGCTTTCATTTTGTAGTTTGAAAAGCAATCTTGGATTGATTGGAGAATTATCCCCATATTTCCTTTCTATGCATTATACTTCTGTGCATGGTTTAGTATGAAGTTCTTTCAAAATATGAGTCACTACATGGACATTTTTATTTTCCTTTCTTTTTTTCTTTTTTTTTTAGCAAATGTAGTATTTGAGTGTGCTCTGTAATTGAACATAGCAACAAGGCATGCAAATGCTTAAACAGGAGGGGAATTAAATTAAACAAGAGAAAAACAGAATCTAATTAGCCACAACCCTTTTATTGCTAACTCTCTGATGGACCAGTAGGGAGTCGATACATCAAGGAAAAAGTCACTTTTCTGGAGTTTTGTACCAAGAAATAATTTACATACAAATAGTCTGAAAACTGGCGTTGCTTAGGAATACTATGCAATTCCATGGCTTCTAGCACATGAAAGTGGTACATTTCATAGCATTTAACTGTTTCTGTATATGACAGTGATTGTTACCATTTTTTTACAAAAGGGAGTTTTAATTGAAAAAGCCTAGGACATAACCCACATACACATCTTAACAACAAAACCTTAAAAATAGAAAATAGGTAAAAATGTAAGCAGGAAAAATACAGCATTATTGTAGTACTCTATTCTAAAATTCATCTATATGAAGTTCATTGAAAAAAATTATAAAATGGCAACAATATCTAAATTGGAGACAAAGCTTTTCCAGTATCCCTCAGAATAAATATTAAATAAATAAATCTATATTGACCAAGACCCAGACTTCAAAACAAATACAATTTGGAATAGAAAATAATACATTTAGAATGGAAAATCGTGTGACCACTAAGGCTGACCAGCCATCTGTCACGGTCAGGTGTCAGGTTTGGATACCAGTAGCTAGAGCAGTAGAGAGATTTTTACCAATCAGCAGGACAGATATACAAGCAGATCACCCTGGTAGATGACAGAGGCTCACCTGAGGTGCAGGTCTAATGCCCTATACACACGGTCCGACCACAAAATCTGTCAGATTTTTTCAGACAGATTTTGGCAAACTTGTGTTGCATACACATGGTCGCACAAAGTTGTCATAAAATCCGATCGTTCTGAACGAGGTGACATCAAACATGTATGTCGGGACTATAAACAAGCCAGTAGCCAATAGCTTTTGCCTCTTTATTCTGAGCATGCGTGGAAGTTTATCCTTTGGAATTGTCTACACACAATCAGAATTAATGCGATCAGATTTTGTTGTTGGAAATTTTTTGCTCCTGCTCTGAAAACTTTGTGCGTCAGAAAATCCGATGGAAAAAGTCAGATGGAGCCCACACACGGTCGGATTTTCCGACAACATGATCCGATCGCACATTTTCCGTTGGAAAATCAGACCGTGTGATAGTTCCTGACCAACTGGCAGGCCGTAGTTTGAAGACCCCTGATCATTATTATGCCTCCAGAATTGGGAGTGTGGCATATATCCAACTTCTCTCTGCTGGTGGAAACAAGAACCTACATCTATATATGCACAAACACTGAAGCAGGTAGCAATATACATTGGCCCAGAAGTGAATCTGTACACAGGAAGTAGGTGTGTGTTTTGAGGCCAAATCATTTAGACATACACACATGACCCACATAAACACCACCCCATATAAAAATAAATTTAAAAAATCTTAATTTGCAAATAATCATCATCTCTTCCTCAGAGAACAGTGAGCAGGGCATGGTGGTGGGAAGAACTTTGCAGTACAAGCAACTTCCTGGAGGGGCGTGATGTCATTCCTATGTGCTGGCCACCGCTTCTGGGAACCAGCTATGCTCCACAGGTGCATATCTCCGCGCACACAGCAGTTGCGCATCTCATATACACAGCGGTCGCGCATCTAGATACATTTGGTGCATCTAGCTATAGAAACCCAATTTTTATGGAAATTAATAGTAAAGCAGATGCAGATTTCCAGGACTGGACTGACAAATGTTTATAGTGAAAGGACACTGGTATTTTCTACTAAACAAGGTCTAAATGGGCCATTGACATGCATCACAGTTGAAAGAATGAGTCTTAGCAAAGTTAAACTAAATTAAATCATTTCTTATTTTTGCTTGAGGATAGAGTGCAGAGGGATTAGAAATCTTGTCAGTTTTTGGGGATGTCTGCACCCCTGATAGGGTGAAGACACCTCCCAAATGTTGCCAGTTCCCGTCACAGGAACTGATGGTAAAATCCTACCAATGTCTTTCCTTGGGGACACACTGGTCAATTTAAATAGTTTTCTCATTAGGTAAATTGCACTTTGGGGTTTATTTACTAAAGGCAAATCCACTTTGCACTACAAGTACACTTGGAAGTGCAGTTGCTAGAGATCTGAGGGAGACATGCAAGTAAAATAAAAAACAGCATCTTTGCTTCTACATGATTGGATGATAAAATCACCATTGCCTCCCCTCAGATTTACAGCGAGTACACTTGTTTTGCAGAGTGGATTTGCCTTTAATAAACCCCAAAATACATAATAATTTGGGGTGTATATGACAAAGTGCTAGAGTGTCATTTGCTTAATGGGGACACTAGTTAGGTTGACCTGTGTGTCCTCAAGGAAACATGTGAAATAATATGTGTAGCGCTCAAACATATAACCCCATAAATAGGAACATAATCGTATAAGTGAAAAATGTGTAAATATGTAATTTATGAACAATGAAATGTACAATAAAATCCACACAATGTGAAAAAACACCCAAAAGAAGACACCATGGGTGCTAATGGACTAAACCAAGTGAAACAATTAATAATATAAATGTGAAAAAGTTCTTTAGGGCCTCCCTTCCAGGAAAACTTGACATGGATATAAATATGTCAATCAAATCCTGACAGCAATATACACGATAGCGTACTCTTACCGGCAGAGATGGACACGCATACCATACAGCAGTGGGTCAAATGCGCTTGTAATTCTCCTGTAGGTGTCACCTAGGGTGTATTGATAGGCCGTAAAAGTCCACAGAGGACCATTGGAGCGGCAGCCAAAGATGTCCCAGAAGGATCCACATAGGAATAAGCAGACCAGGATCAAAAATGGCAAGATGGGATATAAAAGGGAATAAGAAGAAAAAGCTCCATATGGCGCAGATCAACCAATATCGTTTATTGGGTTATAAATTCTCACAGCAACTGGTAAGGTCAAAATTAATTAAAAACAATCCAAAATAAAATTAATAAAATGGAAAGGATAAAAAAGCAATGTGGGAGTCCCACATTGTTTTTTTATCCTTTCCATTTTATTCATTGGATTTTGGATGAGTCCCACATTGCTTTTTTTATCCTTTCTATTTTATACATTAGCTTATATACAATTGTAATCTACCTGCAAGATATTTAAATTTGTATCCTCGGATTTGCCTACGCACAGACATCATGTTTGTTCAATCTTGCAATGCCTTTGTGAAAATTGACCCTGCTAAAGCTGTAAAGTGTCTGTTTTAACTTCAATAGGTACCTTTCCTAGGTTTCTTAGGTTTCTAAAGATGGTCTTTGCATAGACCCTGAGAAGTTTTCCATGATCTGTCCAGTGCTTGCAAAGCTACACAGCGTTTTTCTAACTTTATAACCTACTATGGGTAGTTCTTTAACAACTATTCAGTTGTTGTTGATTTCCTTACCACTCTCATCTGGAAAGGTACTGACCACTAACACTGGCCTTCAAACACAGCCTTAAAACAAGATATTCTTTGCAGTACTGCCATAATGAGGCTAGACATCAGTAACTCCTTGGCCATTAATGTTGATGCCTCCTCCATCAATTTTCAGACTCCCAATGGAGCTAGGTGGCCATGCACTTTCTTTTCTAAAACATTCTCTGCAGATAAGGTTTATTTCATAGGAAATTAGAACTTGCTTGCTGTCAAACTAGCCTTTAAGGTGACATTTCTCTGAAGGTTTGCCTGATAGAATTACTATTTACATGGACCACAGAAATCTGCAATACTTGCAAACTGATTTCTAAATCCCAGACAAGCCCATTGTTCCTTGCTTTTCTCTCAGTTTGACTTGACTAATCAATTTAAAACCATAAACACCAAATTCCAGAGCTGACACATTGTTACAAAACCTTAATTCTCAAGATTTCCACCATTTAAGTCCAGGTTCTGACTTTTATACAGAAACCTGCTGTTCCTCCAGACCAAACTCTAGCCCTCTGGAGCTAAGAACTAAAATCAATTGTACCAGCAACAGGAACATTGCACACCAAGACACAACATAATATTCTCTCTTTATTAAAATAGTCAGCAGGAAAAACTGACTTTCTCAGAGAATTAGTACCTAGGGTGAAAAGTGTCCAATACTACATGTTCTTGCTGTCTATTTTAATAAAGCAAGAATATTATTTGGCATCTTGGTACAATTGAATGCTTTGATGGAGACAAGCCAAACCAGCAGTGAAGTGTAGGGCCTAATCTCACTTGGAGTCAGAGCTGCTGTCAGAAATCAAGGGGTCTGGTACAGCCTGATAGGGCCCCAGTGCCTGACAGGGCGAGGGCCTGAGCCCAGCCTCTCCTCCCCCTAGCCTGCAGGCATTTTGCATCATGGAAAATTTGGGTGTGGCAAAATTGCTCTATCAGTGGGAGGGATTTAAAACTTGTACAGAGCACAGGAGTCAAGAGTATGTAACATATGGAATGTAGGTATCAGGTGTATTTAGTGTATAAAATGCAGGTGTCAGGAGTATGTAGTGTACAGAGTGCAAGGTTAAGGCAAGGGTAATGCATAGTGTGCAGGGGTAAAAAGTGGGTAATAAATAGAGTGCAGGGGTCAGGAGTGGGTAACACATACAGTGCAGGGTTACAGAGTATGTAGGTAGGAGTAACATAGAGGTACAGGTTGAAAAAGTAGTGGATGAGGTGTACTCATGCTGCAGCCACAATGTTTTGCTTTTCAGGGTTGCAAAAATGATCCCCCTGTGGCTGAATGCAACCCATTCCACTAAATTGGGCCACCCTGAAACTGCATACAATGAGCACAGTAGCAGTGTAGCGGTGAAGTCTTTAACATAATAACATAACATAATGCTTCCTCACCACCTATCAAACACCCTCTAAAAAGAGATCCACCACAGACTGCTCTTCAGAGGAGGACAAAAATGTACAATAATCCAAAGCTTTAGGCTCTTTCAGATGGATAGCTGTGGGGCAATAAAAACAGGTGGCAGATTCATGGTTTTATCCCCCTGCCCCCAGACCCTGGTCCCCCTTGAACAAATGGGGCCCAAAATTGCTGCTGAGGTGGGAGTACTACATGGCTGCCCAGACGCTGGGATTCCTATTTCTTCCTCTGGGCCCCTGCTAAAGTGATTGGGCCAGGCTTGGCAATGGAGGGCTAATGCTACTGCCTTATCCATGGACTTGCTTGGAATGGGATTAGGTATATTTAGTATTGGAATAACTAAACTCTAATGATTGGCCCACAACTCTAAGCTTTCTAGGCATCTCATGTTCACAGAAACCTCACGTTTTATTACTACCTTTAGTGGTGACCAAACCTCTGAAAAGGATGTAGAAGATTTGGGAAGAGATTCTGTGATTTGAATAGAAATCAAGTTTCTTACCCTGGTACCTGCAGCTCTTCTTGTCCACTAACCATTCCCAGCAAGCCTTGGCAAAGATGGCACCTTACATACCTCTTCATTCATTGCCTTCAGCTTCTACCTTGTTACCAATCTTCATTTGGGAAATCTTCAGGCTCCATAGCATGCTTATCCAGTGATCCCTGTGCTCGAGTGTCTCCCCCGATGCGCGGCTGCAGAGATCAGGCAATGTCTCACTGCCTGTGATTAGAGCAGCGCTGTGCCGACTTCCTGACAGGCTCTGTACGTGGACCAATCGAACACGCCTGAGCTCTTCCTTAGTCTCCAGTGATTTCTGTGTCTACTGTGACCCATCATCCTTTAGCTGTGTGAAAAGGATGATTCAAAGTGTTTTAAATGTTCTAAATTAACAGATAATACATTGCAAGCTAGCAGTATGTAGGTGTTTGTTGCAGTTAGCAAGTATTGCTGTGCAATAAGGAAACTCTCTAATTAGTGTGTCTAATTAATACTAATCAGCTGTCATGCTGCATTTATTAAATACACCTGTTCTGTACTAGCAAAACAAATTATTCCTTTGCTGTACCTAAGTCAGTTTACTGTGGCCTTCCTTCCCATTACATTTTTCAACTTTAGCTAATTGCACTGGGTGACCATCATTTTTAAAGAGTGCCTCTATGAGGAAACATTGGCCGTCTTTTGTAATAAATGCTAACCCTTACATGGAATCACACCTAGTAACCAATCAGATTTCACTCAAATACTGTGGTAACCATGGGGGCTATTTACTAAAGGCAAATCCACTTTGCGCTACAAGTGCACTTGGAAGTGCAGTCGCTTTAGATCTGGGGGGAACATGCAAGGAAAATAAAAAAAAGCATTTTGGCTTGCACATGATTGGATGATAAAATCAGCAGAGCTTCCCCTCATTTCAGATCTTCCCCTCAGATCTACAGCGACTGCACTTCCAAGTGCACTTTCAATGCACTTGTAGTGAATTTGCCTTTAGTAAATAACCCCCCATATCTACATTTGTAGTTGCTGGAATCAATCTATCCATATGGCACTTACACTTTACTATAGCGCAGAAAAGTAAAGTCCCAGCAGCCTTAAATTAAAAGGAGTGCCTCCAGGGAGGATTGTTTTACATTAGAACCATATGTTAATTGAAGTAAAAAAAATGTAATTAGTCTACAACTTGAAAACATTTGATATGGAAATAATAAAACATAGATTCACCTAAATAAAATGCATTAGCATATGTGAAGCTTTTTCTTTTTCAGTTTCTGTTTTTGTTTTAATTTTAAAAGAGGAACAACACCAGAAAAATAAATAAAATTACCTTTCAGCTTACTTGTGTAGCACTGACTCCCAAAGGGGCTGCTGGCTTTTATTTGGGCTTACCGTTACCTCACCTGCTCACTGTGTCTGTCTTAGGGGTCCGATTGTAGAGTAGATTAAAGAATGTTTACTCCGGCACATAGTCCTTTTTCCAAAAATTTATTTTAAGAAATATGAAGTTTTGCAATAGAGGGATAGAGGGTTAAGGGGAGTTCAGGTACCTTGTAATTGCGGGTTAGAGGTATTTCCTTGACCTAGAGGACAAACAGCTTCTGCAGGCTGGATCTAGCAACTACTGGATAGGCCTCTCTCACTGACCTAGCAGCCATTGAGATGCTCGAATAAGGTCTCTGCCACGGACTTGTCAGCATAATGGAATCCTCTGCCACAGGAAAGCACAACCAGCAACTAGTTGTCACACAGTACCAGTTTCCTTCAGCCGATCCACCAATACTGTGTGGTAGGTGACCCGGGATGCATCCTCCAACTGAGTCTCCAGGCTCTTCCAGAGATACCAGTCTTGTTGCTCGGTCCTCTCCTGAAAAAGTCCTCCCCTGGATCCTCCAGTCGCTTGGGTTCTCCCCGCAGGCAAGACAGCACAGGGCCACCCCTGGATCGGAAGGCCCCAAGACTTTTGGGCCCACCCTTGCAGTTACAAAGCCTCGGGCCAGCTAGCCCCGAGACATAGAAACAGGCAGCATGCACCTCAGGCCAGGAGGGCCATGAGGTCAGGATAACGAACCCTGAAAAAAGACCCCTCTAAAATGGTGTCAGTACCTCATGTCCCCTTATCCAGAATGCACAGCGGATGAACCACTCCCACTGGGCTATCTCCGAGTAAAAGGGGTACCCTATGCATTCTGCCTGTTGCATTTCCAACACTTACCGGTGGTGACAGCGACACCCACGGCCAAGTGGAAACTAGCACAGCCCAGCTGAACTGGTACAGAAACCAGAACTTTGAAATAATTAGTCTGAGCCAAACTACAGCTTCAGACAAACTTACATTTACAAAACAATAACGTCTGCTCATTAGGAGCAGGGCACTATACTTGTATATTTCTTCATGAAGTTATTTTTATTTTACCGTATATACTCGAGTATAAGCCGAGATTTTCAGCCTCTTTTTTGAGGCTGAAAGTGCCCCCCTCGGCTTATACTCGAGTCATCGCTGTCTGCCCGCTCGATCAGCGTGTCGAGCAGACAGACAGCGGCCATTCTATTCAAAAGCCGCGCCTCCGGCTCCGCCTTCGCCTGTGATAGGCGGAACACTGAATTTCCCAGCAGCCTGTGTTCCGCCTATCACGGACATCGTATCATCCTCGTACTACGGACGAGGATGATACGATGTACGTGATAGGCGGAACACAGGCTGCTGGGAAATTCAGTGTTCCGCCTATCACAGGCGAAGGCGGCGGCGCAGCTTTTGAATTTTACAATGGCCGCCGAAGGCGCCGACGAAGAGGGCACGGGACGGAGGCAAGGCAAGGCACGGCACGGGACGGGACGGGACGGGACGGGACGGAGGCAAGGCACGGCGGCAAGGCACGGAGGCATGGAGGCAAGGCACGGGACGGAGGCTCGGGACAAAGGCTCGGGACACAGGTAGGCTGGACACACACACACACACACACACACACACACACACGGATGGAGACACACACACACAGGGATGGATGGATGGATGGATGGAGACACACACACACAGGGATGGATGGATGGATGGACACACACACACACAGGGATGGATGGACGGACACACAGGGATGGACGGACACACAGGGATGGACGGACACACAGGGATGGACGGACACACACACAGGGATGGACAGGCATGTCTCACCCTCGGCTTATACACGAGTCAATAAGTTTGCCAGTTTTTTTGGGGGTAAATTGGGGGCCTCGGCTTATATTCGGGTCGGCCTATACTCGAGTATATACGGTAATTTGTTTAATTGCAGTGGGAGTGCCTTGTTGGATAGGAGAACCTAAGAAAGCTTACAGAAAAATGAGCCACCGGTGTGATTATGTTAACTAGGAGTAAACTAAATGTACAGCAATGATACCGTCTAAATGATCATGTCACTAATATGCAATGCAGCTGACTAGTGAAACAAGCAGGAAAGTGTTCTTTTGTACACTGTCTGTGAGGTTGTTTACATTCATGTCTGTTAACTACCATAGAGTTCTTGTTACAAACAGATTCCTCCTGTTAAGAGGTTGTTTCCTGCCCTTGCTTAAGGGTCAGAAAACCCCTCAAGACTATACATATGGAAGTCTTACAAGAGGTGAAGGGAGATAGTGGACAGCTACATGCTGAGCAAGCCAGAGGTGCTGCAGGCTGATTTTGTGCTGTATCCATCCAGGATGAAAAGGGACAATAGGCAAGTGTTTCTGCACTGTGTAGCTCACTGTTTGTTATATTACTGTCACTCCTGTTGGAGCACTTTTGTGTGGGAATCAGAGACATCTGTTAGAGGCTTCTCTGATTCACTGTAACTTTCTATTTGCATACTGCAATATACTTGAGCTATTCCCAAGTGTATGAAAGCAAAGCTCATTTGATTATAACCTATCAAGTGGCTGGTTTGTGTTGAAGTGTATATCTTCCACTTGATTATTTAAAGCAACAGTTGCCATTTTTGGTGTGGGGGGTTCCTAGCTAGTATTAGCCTAGGGAATGGTAAACAGCTCAGGGTAGTGACAGGATAGGCTTCTGGCAGCCATTTAGCCTATAGTCAGGTTAGGGTCCAAGAGATAGGCTAGATAGGCCTAATTTGCCTTGCAGGTGGCAGGTTCCAGACTTCCAGATGGTGTATTTGTCTGTACAAGCGTCTCCAGCAAGCCACGGCTCCACAGATGCATCAGTGTTCCTCCTCTCAAGCTGGATGGTGTTACACCTTGCAAGTCAGCTTATCAGAGACCCCTGCAACTGAACAGTGCTTAATTGGAGGTAATGGTGTTAAAGCCCTTTAGTTATATATTTGGAGATCGGACATATATCGGACATACTCCGATCATGTGTAGCCTACTCCAACGGACAAAGTGCCACACATGCTCAGATCAAATTCCTAGACCAAAGCTATTGGCTACTAGCCTGAACGTAGTCCCGTCGTAACGAAATAATGCCATTACGTTATGTACAATCGGATTTTCCGACAACTTAGTCCGACCGTGTGTATGCAACATCACTTTCGGACCTCCTCCGGAATTAATCCGTCGGAATTACTCAAACGGATTTAGTTGTCGGAATCTCAGACCGTGTGTACAAGGGCTAAGACATATGTACATTATTCCTGTTATTGCAATGGTTGTATGTAATGCCATCACCTTATCATATATAAAGTTAAACTAATCCCCTACTCGCTGGTATGTCTGCATACCTTTACACTTATATATGCTGAGTGAATTAGTACTACTGTTGTCAGTTATTTTGGGTGAGTTATCAATTATTGTCCTAGAAAGGGGTCATCTCTACATACGCTGGAGCACTGTTCTAGGTGGAGGCACTGCCAATTATATATTCATAGACCATTCTTCCTTTAGTGAAGGGCTATATACGTTTTAAAGCGGTGCTGCATGCCCTCTTCTTATACTTTTCGCAATGGCCATTTTTTTTTTCTTTTTATGCTTGTAAATACTTATTATTAGTTTGTTCTTCATGACTTCCATCTCTAATCGCCTAGGCGATTATGTCACTAGGTGATTCGCAAGGGTTCCTGGGGTAGCGTCATCATGTATCCCAGGAGTCCTTGCGAATCGCCTATTGCCTAAATCTCACATTATTTCCAGACCGTTGCTACGGCAACGTATCAGGAGGATGGAGCGCCGCGAGGTGATATTACTGTGTGGGCGCGAGATCGTGAGGTGAACGCTGGGAATCTAGCTGCACCTAGTCCGGGAAATAGATACTAGACTGCTTCAGATGCCCACAGTGGACATGGCCCCTGCCAGCTTCCGAGATCAAGGTAGTCTCTTTATTTTAAACTGAAATTAACCGGAATACACTATAGGCACTAGCTAAATGTGCTAGATAAAGTTTAAAAAATGACAGCGGCATTTAAAAAAAAGATTTGACTTGGGGGACTGGAACTCCACTTTAACAATGTAGTAACTGTGTGGTTACTGTTAACTATGAAACAGACACGTTGATGATATATTTAAGAAGGGGACAATGACAGTATATGTAAGCTATAATACTTACTAGTACTGCTTTGGTTCCAGGTGATATTTGCTTACTTGTAAAGCTAAAAACTTTGGTAGAATCTTCAGCACCTGACACTTCAGTTGTATCACATTCCTGTGTCTCTCTGCTGTGCACTGTAAATCACGCAGACACCTACAATGTTGATGCAAATTTTAACATTGGCATTTGACATTGGTGATGAATATTTTTATATTAGTAGAGTAGAACAGTGTCAGAATCAATAATTCTCACATTTGATAATGATTACTATTCTTGAGCATCCGGTTATATTAATGAGAATGTAAAAAAATTTGTTTTTCCAACTAGCTCTTGTGTTGTCACATACTACTACATCTCATTAGTATAATGAACCCTACACCATAGCAATACGTGAAGAAGAAGATGTGACAAAATAAGAATCCCTAGGTAACAAGAACAGTTAGAGATAGGTAATTCCCAAAGAAGAGGCGGATTAAGCACATCATTCAGAGGCTGCTACTGTAAAAGATAAATGTGCAGTCCTCACAATTTTTCTGTGCGTTCTAGTAAATTTGTGACTATAGACAGATTGTGTCATAATATCATTCAGAATGTTTGTAAGCATAGCAAAATTTTGATTCAGTAACTGGAGCCAGTTTGCATACAACCCTTGGTGTGTTAAAGATGAACTCCTGGCATGTTAAAAAGCAACAATTCACAACAAATGTAAGAACCTGAATTTGATCTGTTATTACCCTCTGGCATTTCCCTGTACAGCAGCACTCAGACTGGGAGTGAGACGGGCAGCATAAGGAGTGATTTGCTATTCTGCGGTGCTCACGTGCTATCAATGAACATGCTGATATAAGAAGGTGTTATATCAGATAGCTGCTACTCAGCTTACTGCACATGCGCAATGCGCAGCTGAAGTGACGTTGCCTCGCGACCATCTTGGTACACCCATACTCGTCCATAGTAAGCCTAGAGTTAGAAATCAGCAAGTGGACATCTTTATACACCCGTCGGAGTCTTGCATTTCACAATTATTTTTAGCAGTAAACTCAGTTTATATAGTGAAATGCCGTATTTAGAAGTCCGTAACGCTGTTTTGCTGTTGAATTTTAAAAGCAGCGGCAAGCCTGCTGATCTCATAGGTTTGCTGATGTGACTGAACACCGCTACTTTTAAAATTAAACATCAAAACAGTGTTACGTACTTCTAAATACTGCATTTTTTTTATATAAGCTGAGTTTACTGTTAAAAATAACTGTGAAAAGCAAGACTTCGGTGGGTGTATAAGGATGTCCACTGCTGACTTCTAACTCTAGGCTTACTGAGGATGAGTGCGGGTGTACAAAGATGGCTGCCAGGCAACGTCACTTCGGCTGCACATTGCGAATGCGCAGTCGGCTTTCTGATTGGTAGTGGTTATCTCATAGAACAAAGGCCCAAAGACACAAAGGTGAGCTCATCAGTCTGCTGCTTCCCCCTGTCCAATCACAGGCTGGCAGCAGGGACAAGACCTAATTTTGTTACTACTATAAAAGTAATAGAGAAACATCTGGAATCAAGTCTGGCTGTGCTGTGTGGCAAGGCTATGTATATTTGTGTAACCCTTATGAATGAATGGACAAAAATATGAACCCTCCAGCAGGTAAAAGGGTTCAGAAATAGGGATGGCCGAACGGTTCGCCCGGCGGTCGTTTCGCGGCGAATTTCGGCTGTTCTCCGTCCGCCCGATCGGTGGACTATTGCCGCCGTTCGCCCGGCGGACTTCTGTGTTTACTGTGTAAAAGAACTTTGACCTATGATGACACATCCATCATGGGGTACAGGACAGCCAATTGAGACATTACAGCACATGGACACTTGGACATTCACCCTAACTTATAAATAGACCCGATCCGGCGGCCATTTTACATTCTTTCGTATGTCACTATAGGGAGAGGTTGCTGTGTGGAGCAGGGAGAGACTTCAGTGATCCAAATCGCTAGCTATTAGGTCCACAAAAGTTCTTTTAAGGACTGGTATCATGGTATAGGTGTTCGGTGTAGTTCAGGATATAGGTTGTGTCTTTTGTCAGTGTAGAGAAAGGGACAGGACGCTATGTGCAGCAGGGAAGTCAGTTTAATCATTAGCTGTTACTATTAGGTCCACAAAGGTTCTTTTCAGGACTGGTATTGTAATAGGCTTGTACACGTATAATATTCTTTCTTCCAAATATAGAAAGAATATTATACTTGACTGCTGCCCTTCTGCTGCAGTAGTCCTTTATCAGTATAGGGACTGAGGTACAGTCTGCTAATCATTCACAACCTACTAGTTCCACAAAGGTCCTTATAAGGACTGGTAAGGTCTAGGGTACTACAGTACATAGGGTTGAGTGAGGTACAGTCTGCTATTCCTTAAGGACTGGTATAGGTCCACAATATATAGGGTTGAGGTGCACTACTGCTGACTGCTGCCCTATACTGCAGCAGTCCTTTATCAGTATAGGGACTGAGGTACAGTCTGCTAATCATTCACAACCTACTAGTTCCACAAAGGTCCCTATAAGGACTGGTAAGGTCTAGGGTACTACAGTACATAGGGTTGAGTGAGGTACAGTCTGCTATTCCTTAAGGACTGGTATAGGTCCACAATATATAGGGTTGAGGTGCACTACTGCTGACTGCTGCCCTATACTGCAGCAGTCCTTTATCAGTATAGGGACTGAGGTACAGTCTGCTAATCATTCACAACCTACTAGTTCCACAAAGGTCCTTATAAGGACTGGTAAGGTCTAGGGTACTACAGTACATAGGGTTGAGTGAGGTACAGTCTGCTATTCCTTAAGGACTGGTATAGGTCCACAATATATAGGGTTGAGGTGCACTACTGCTGACTGCTGCCCTATACTGCAGCAGTAGTCCTTTACAGTATAGGGAGGGACTGAGGTACAGTCTGCTAATCATTCACAACCTACTAGTTCCACAAAGGTCCGTATAAGGACTGGTAAGGTCTAGGGTACTACAGTACATAGGGTTGAGTGAGGAACAGTCTGTTATTCCTTAAGGACTGGTATAGGTCCACAATATATAGGGTTGAGGTGCACTACTGCTGACTGCTGCCCTATACTGCAGCAGTCCTTTATCAGTATAGGGACTGAGGTACAGTCTGCTAATCATTCACAACCTACTAGTTCCACAAAGGTCCTTATAAGGACTTGTAAGGTCTAGGGTACTACAGTACATAGGGTTGAGTAAGGTACAATCTGCTATTCCTTAAGGACTGCTATAGGTCCACAATATATAGGGTTGAGGTGCACTACTGCTGACTGCTGCCCTATTCTGCAGCAGTCCTTTATCAGTATAGGGACTGAGAGTTTTGTCACAGGGTCATTTAAAAAATGACAGGCAGAGGAAGAGGCAGGCCCTTCCGCAGGGGTGGTAGGGGTAGGGCAGGAGCAACAGGCTTGAGCCAAAGTGGGAAGTTGCAGAAGGTGTGTTCAATTACTTTAAAGGACGCACCAGACTTGGTTGAGTGGCTCACTCAGCCTTACTCTTCTGCACCCTCCTCATCCTCTTGATCTGCACCCTCTTCTTCACTCTCTGCTATGTGCACCCCCAAAGACACTACCACCAACAACACCACCACCACCACATACCTTCCGCTTGAGTCACAGGAATTATTTTACGATCCATATCAAGACATTTCTGGTGCGCAGCCACTCTTGGCATTGGATCAGGAAGAGGAGGTAGCAAGAACCGCCACTCAGCAGTCTGACGACAGTACCCAGATCAGCCCAAGGAGGACGCTGGTCCCCTGTGTTGCTGCCTACTCCGAGATCTCTACTTATAGCGGTGGGGAAGGTGACGTCGATGATGACGTGTCTAGTGATGTCACGTAGGTGCCCACAAGAGAGGAAGAGGAGGGGAGTTCAGAGGGAGATATGGACCAGCAGACAGGGAGGAGAAGCAGGAATAACTTACATTGCACAGGAGGGACAAAGCAGACTGCTAATGTATCAGGAGCGAGTCATCGACCATGTACGGTCACATCTGGCGCTCCCAGGACACCGGCACATGGCTCCACAGTGTGGGCTTTTTTTAACGTGTCCGCTGCTGACAATAGCGTTGCCATCTGCAATCTTTGCAGTAAACGCATTAGTCGCGGTAAGCCCAACACTCACCTAGGGACGACCGCCTTAAGAAGGCACATGAGCAGCCATCACAGAGTCCAGTGGGAGCAACGGAACACACAAAGCCACACTCCAGGCTCTCACCGTCCAGCCTCATCTTCTACTTCTCCTTCTCCTCACAATTGTCCTCCACTCCACCTTCCATCACGCCAAGCTCACATTTTTCTGTAAAAAGGCAGGCTTCTGTGGGCCTAATGTTCGAGCGTAAAAAAATTATGACGCCGGATAACCCTCTTGCCCAACGGTTGATGGCTGGCTTGTCAGAACTGATAGCCCGCCAACTACTGCCATATAAACTGGTGGACTCGGAGGCCTTTGAAAATTTGTGGCCATTGGAACACCACAATGGAAGGTAGGAAGGAAGTATTTCTCAGAGAAGGGCATCCCAGAGCTATATGGCCATGTTCAGCGGCAAGTGAATGAATCTCTGGCACACAGTGTCGGTGCCAAGATACATCTGACCACAGACACGTGGTCTAGCAAACACAGGCAGGGAAGGTATATCACTTTTACTGCCCACTGGGTGAACCTTCTGACGGCCGTCAAGCATGTAACCCGTGGTACCCGTGTAGATTTGGTTTTACAGCCACGGATTGCATGCAGGCCTGGCTCTTCTTCTCCTCCTCCTCCTCCTACTCCATCCTCCTCCCTCTCCTCCTCGGCTGACTCCTCCTTTTCTGCTGCTAGCGTCTCTTCCGCTGCGCCGCCCAAGCTCCCCAGAACCTATTCGACATGCCAGGTGAGACGTTGCCATGCCGTGCTGCGTCTGTTGTGCCTGGAAGTCAAGAGCCACACTGGCCCGGCACTCCTTTCAGCTTTGCGTTCACAGGCAGATCAGTGGCTAACACCGCTCAATTTGACAGTTGGTAAAGTGGTGTGTGACAACGGTGCCAATCTGCTTAGCACATTGAAACAGGGCAAAATCACGCATGTGCCATGCATGGCACATGTCTTAAACTTGGTCGTGCAGCGATTCGTTGTCAAATACCCTGGGGTCCAGGACATCTTGCGGCAGGCAAGGAAAATCTCGGCCCATTTCAGAAGATCTTACACGGCCATGGCTCGCCTTGCTGACATTCAGCGGCGACACAATCTGCCGGTCAGACGTCTTATTTGCGATTGCCCGACGCGATGGAACTCAACCTTCTATATGCTTGATAGGCTGCTCCAGCAGAAATGTGCAGTTAACCTCTACCTGTTTGAACTCTGCGGCAGAACAGGTTCTGGGGAGCTGTTTTTTTTTTCACCGTGCCAGTGGCTGCTCATGCGCGATGCATGCAGACTTCTGCGCCCATTTGAGGAGATCACCAAACTGGTCAGTCGCAGTCATGGCGCCATCAGTGACATAGTACCTTATGCCTTCTTTATGGAGCGTGCATTGCGTCGTGTCATTGATCAAGCTGTGGAGGAGCAGGAGCGGGAAGATGAGGAAGTCGCAATGCTGGATGAATTCCCAGGGCTACTCTATCTGAGACAAGTGAACAACAGGAGTCTGAAGAGGAGTCAGAGGAGGATGGTGCTGGGGCGGATGAGGAGGAGCAAGAAGAGCATGCTTTAAACCTTTCTGGGATCCCTGTTGTTGTGCGTGGATGGGGAGAGGAGAATGAAGAGGACAACATTATCCTGGATGATGAGCAGGAGCCAGGCCACCACACCGCTTCCACTTTAGTGCAAATGGGGGCCTTCATGCTCCAGTGTTTTAATAGGGACCCCTGTATAAAAAGCATAAGGGTCAAGGTCCAGTACTGGGTGGCAACGTACTTAGACCCCCAATACAAACACAAAATGGCGGAAATGTTACCGCCGTCAGAATGGAGCACTTCCAGACCTTCCTTCGAGAAATGCTGCATTCTGTTTTTGCGTGCGCTGGCAGAGAAGCAATTCCCACTCCCAGAGAAGGAGTTGCGAGTACAAATCCAACAGCGCCTGCAAGAAGAGGCCGGTTTGAAGATGTGTTGGTGACTTCGGATATGAGGTCATTCTTTCAGCCGACCCATCGACAGGTGTCATCCGGGTTCCAGCATCAGGGAACGCCTAGACTGTCAGGTGTCCGACTACATCGGGTTAATGGCTGATGTGGACGCTCTGAGGAGTGATGAACCATTGGACTACTGGGTGGGCAGGCTTGACCTCTGGCCAGAGCTTGCCCAATTTGCAATCGAACTGTTGGCTTGCCCCTCGTCCAGTGTCCTGTCCGAAAGGAAGTTCAGCGCAGCAGAGGGGATCGTGACCGATAAGCGTACTCACCTAGCTCAAGACAGTGTTAACTACCTCACATTTCTAAAAATGAATGAGGCATGGATCTCGAAGGAATTCAACGCATGTGACCAGTAGACCATGTATATGTCTATAAACAATTTTTTTAATCAAGCACACAGACCTTCTTTCTTCATTTGGCTCACTTCCTTGTCCAAATAAAGCACACCGTACTATATGCCCGTACCCCCCTGTTTAAAGAGGTTGAGCAGTGTCATATTTCTACTGGGGCTGCTTATTATGAGGGGATCCCACCATCCCTGTGCTGTGCTGACTTCCTCCTGGGGCTGCTTATTATGAGGGCCTCCCACCATCCCTGTGCTATGCTGACATCCTCCTGGGGCTGCTTATTATGAGGGGCTCCCACCATCCCTGTGCTGTGCTGACTTCCTCCTGAGGCTGTACCTCTGCTGTGCATATTATGAGGGGCTCCCACCATCCCTGTGCTATGCTCATTATGAGGGGCTCCCACCATCCCTGTACTGTGCTGACTTCCTCCTGGGGCTGCTTATTATGAGGGGCTCCCACCATCCCTGTGCTGTGCTGACTTCCTCCTGGGGCTGTACCTCTGCTGTGCATATTATGAGGGGCTCCCACCATCCCTGTGCTATGCTCATTATGAGGGGCTCCCACCATCCCTGTGCTATGCCGACTTCCTCCTGGGGCTGCTTACGGTGCAGGTGTCAGTGCTGTATATCACGGTGCTGGTGTCAGTGCTCTCTATCACGGTGCTGGTGTCAGTGCTGTATATCACGGTGCTGATGTCAGTGCTCTCTATCACGGGGCTGGTGTCAGTGCTGTATATCACGGTGCTGGTGTCAGTGCTTTATGTCATGCTGCTGATGTCAGTGCTCTCTATCACGGTGCTGGTGTCAGATCACTCTATCACGGTGCAGGTGTCATTGCTGTATGTCACGCTGCTGATGTCAGTGCTCTCTATCACAGTGCTGGTGTCAGATCACTCTATCACGGTGCAGGTGTCATTGCTGTATGTCATACTGCTGGTGATCATCTCCTGCACCCTCTTCTTTGCCTACCCTAACCTTCCCTCTCCTCCATTGCCTTCATGCGCTCCACAGTCCTGAATTGTCACAACAATTTCACATATAAAAAAAGAATGCTTGTAGTTGTCGATCCCAGATTCACCTCATACATGTGTTATGTCATTGGCCATGTGGTGGGACTATGTTTGCACAGCTAATAATTATTTTGTGACTGCAAATTTGACCTGTAGGTTTGCAAAGTTCGCCTCCCATTGAAGTCAATGGGGCCCGGCGCGAACATTACGGTTCGCGAACTATCGGCCGCATTCGCGTTCCGCGTTCGCGAAACGTCCCGTCGGAAGTTCGTCCATCACTATTCTCAAATATTTATTGCACATTTATTGTTTTTTCAGTGGAATCCTTTAGTTCAGTTTTAAACCTCACTTCATTTACTGGTTTCACCCTTACCCTAAACAAGTTGGGCGGAACCCTGCAAAACTGCTGTCATGAAATAAGTTCTCTTCTGCAAAGAAGAGCAGAGAGGGGAATGCAATACCAAGTAGGGGAGCAAGAAAGGAGATGCAGTATGCTCACTGAGAATGTATACAGTATATGAATATTGCTTCTGACCAGGGCTGCTGCTAAAAATCATGGGGCCCCAAACAGCCTACGTGACAAGTAACCCTACCCCCCCCCCCCCCGCCCTTTGAAAATATCAAATATTTTATGTGCAGAAATATGCTTCGCAGCCATGGCAGAAAACATACCCGCGTTGAACAAGACCCATTCAAGTGAATAGCACTGCTCTGCAAGCGCCCAGAAACCTATAAAGAGGTGTAGCAGCCGGCAGAGCTGCAGGGGGATCCACAAATGTCAGCAATAAGGCAGTACAGCCAGCCCTCCTGCTTGACAGGTGTCCGGAACCCCCTTTTGAACTGATGGGGTCAGGGCCCCGTACAGGAGGGCCGGCTCTACTGCCTTATCAGCCTTATCAGCAGCACTGCTTCTGACAGGAAACAGAACATATATACATAAAATGCGATTAGCCATACAACATATGGAATATTAGATGTTTAAATTATTTTCAGACATAGTTTGAACATGTCTGCTGAAATTATAAGTGTTAGGTTCACAAGGCTTTGCTGAGCTACTGCCAGCTCAATACTGAAAATTCAGTGATTTTCAATAATAAAAAAAAAATTAATAAAGGTATATAAGTGAGGGAAAAGCAGCTAGCATAACGGTGACACGCCAACCTTTAAATACAATAAAATGTCGCCCGATACTATCGGGATTTTCCATGACAAAATGGCGCTGGTAATTATAGTTTTTTCCTGTGTTTACAGGCTATTTAAGCTGTTGGTGTCTGCCGTCAGCAGTTTGCATATTCCTTAAGGACGTGCGTACATATAAAATGCATTAGGAGGGCTCTTATGTGCTGGAGTTATGCTGCCATTTCTAGGACTTGGATTGGCGGCCATCTTAATGAGTTCCAATTTAATGAGTTCTGAGTTCCGATTTGTTTGTTTTTAATGTTTACATGGATATATTTTATGGCTCTGTACTGGCAGTCTTTTCTATAAATACTGCATTAATTATATACACTGTATATTTGAGGTCCATGAGGTGAGCTTTCCTACGCTGCTCTGACCATCATAGGATGGATTACAGAGGTGAATCCTTTGGACATCTGGGATTAACTATATTACATACTTATATACTGTATATTAGCTGCCTGGTGAGTGCAAATATGAGAGGGGACAGGGGCGTGCCTGTCTAGTTCCATTAGAGCTTTGGAAAGGCTCTTATCGAAGATTTGAGGTCCAAACTTTTGCACTGGGAAAGGTGTAGAGACCTAGGATAGCTTTTAAAACATATTTTGATATTCTAGTAGGAACCAAATACCAACGAGTTAGCACCTTAAAGTTAGTTTCCAGAGCACAACATTAAAAGAAGCAGACTTAGTGGCGGACCATATTCTAGACAATTTAGTAGCATTAAATGAGCATAAGGATCAGAAAAAACATATGCATTCAAAATGCGACATATGGCATAGTTGGGAGTTGGAATTGAGATAAGCTTGGAAAAAAATGTTTGATTTGCAAATATCAGAACAGTTCCAATTGAGGAAGTCCAAAATGATCACACAAAGTAGGAAAAGAATGTATGGGAGAGGAAGATACCAAATTATATAAACAGGACAAATTATCTGTATTCCATGGTTTGAAAGAATTAGGAGAGATCCAGGCAGGGTAAAATTCTGGATTTTTAACAAAAGAAAGGAGCGGTAAATGAGGAGTTTGAAGGTCAAGAAAAGTTTTGAATCTGTCCCAGATGGATAAAGAACGTTTTGTGATAGGATTGCGAATAAAAGTACGATCAGTTGGTCTTAACCATAACATGTTAGATCAGGGGTCTTCAAACTACAGCCCTCCAGTTGTTCAGAAACTACAATTCCCATCATGCCTACTCATGTCTGTGAATGTCAGAGTTTTACAATGCCTCATGGGATATGTAGTTCTGCAACAGCTGGAAGGCCGTAGTTTGAATATTCCTGTGTTAGATACTGAAATAGGGTCATGGTCAATATACTCAATTGTTATCCATAAAGGAATTTCTTTGATTGGATGGTATTTTGGTAAACGTGCAAGGTGTGCAGCGTGATAGTAAGAAGAAATATTTGTGAGACCTAACCCTACGCAGCATTGTGGGAGACAGATACTGGATTTAGAGGTTCGAGCTTTTGTTTTACCCCAGATAATGGAGATAATTCTGCACTGTACAAGCTGTAAAAAAAGGAGATGGAACTGGGATGGGCAAGACTCTAAAAAGATATAAAAACTTGGGCAATATAGCCATCTTAATTACATTAATTTTGCAGATCCTGGATAGAGGACCATTGTGATAATTCAGTAAACTGTTTTAGTAAAGAGGGAAGTTAGCTGAGTATAAGTCAGTTATCTTAGGTGTGAGTTGTATTCCTAGGTATGGAAGTCTATGAGGTGTCCAAGAGAAGAGAAGTGAATCTTTAGCAAGCTGAAGGTCTTAACCTCCCTGGCGGTACCATTATTTCGGATTTTAGGTGCTAAAAGCGGTACCATTATTTTGCATGAAAATTTGGTGTTTTATATTGTAGTCCTGCAATTCTTAGGAATAACTCTCTTAAATCTGTCCAAACCAGAGTCTAGCAGACATCCCGGGTATGATAAAGTTTGAAAAATTAAATCATAAATTATAATATAAGAAATAATTATAAATAATTGTACCAAATAATAATATAACAATAATAAAAATTATTCAATAATGTAATCACATCAAAAACACTGAAATTTGCTCAGTTGCAGAATTGTCACTGTCATTACTTTTCAGTATTTGATGACGAATCTCCCCACAAATCGCTATCGCTCAATTCTGCGAGTGATTCTAATTTATTATCGCTGTTTTCTAGCTGCTCTAAAATCATTTTTGATGTACAGTGACAGTTTTGGTTGCTATGGACAATCTCCAGTTTCCAGGTATAAAGAACAGCTTTTATTATATAAAACTACATGCAGGACACTGGGCAGACCACTAGGGACAACGGGGATGTGAAATGTTTACATACAGCAATGTAATCTGTAAGATTACATTATACTGTATGTTTACTGTGTGTTTCACTTTTTGAATTTGGCGCCGATCTCCGTGCCCGTGCGTCGCAACGCTCGCAGGGCACGGAGATCGCCGATGTGATAGATCGAGCGAGACACGGCTCGCTCGTACAGCGGGGAGACGACGCTGGATCCGAGGGAGAAGGTGAGTATTCCTCCTCCTGGATCCAGCGATGCAGTCCCGAGTCTGACTCGGGGATACCGCTAATGGTATAAAAAATCCACCCCGAGTCAGACTCGGGAAAACCGTCAGGGGGGTTAAGGAGGCAAGGAATTGTTGAGTGCAGTTGATTTTTGATAGTTAAACGTTAAGCCCGATATGTGTGCAAAATGGTTTAGGACAGAGAGGAGATTAGGTGCTGTAATATGGGAAGATGACATGACAAGAGTAAGATGTCATCTGCAAAAAGATATACTTAAGGATGACATCCAGCTAATTCAATACCTTTTATGTTTGGATTAGATCTAATTAAATGGGCCAAAGGTTCAATAGGGAGTGCAAATAGAAGGTGGGAGTGAGGGCATCCTTGACAGGTGCCTCTTCCAATAGGGAAAGGGTCTGATTTAAAACCAGCATATTTGATAAATGCATTTGGCTTGTCATAAAAGGAAGAAATCCACTTTAAAAGATGCGATCCAAACCCCCATTTTTGATGAATATATTATAGGTATGGCCAGGAGACAGTGTCAAATGCTTTTCTTATATCGGTCGATAAAAAACATGCAGGTAGACATCTGGATTTAGCAACATGGGCGAGTAAAGAAACTATGAATATTATCATTTGCTTAGTGCGAGGGGATAAACGCAACTTGATCTCAATGAACAAATTTGCCTATTACTTGATTCAAGTGGGTTGCAAGTATTTTAGCTAAACGTTTAATGTCAATATTAAGAAGCAAAATAGGACGGCAATTTGTCCAAGAGGTTGTATTAGATTTAGATTTGGGAAGCGTGGAAATCATGGCCATTAAGGATTCAGAACGAAAAGAGTGTCCCCTTAACAATGTATTGAAGGTCTCAGTTAGGGTAAGAGATAATATATCAGAAAATTTCTTGTAGTAGGAAGCAGAAAATACATCTGGGCTGGGACGTTTTAAAGCTTTAATAGCCACAATGACTTCTGTTGCAGAGATGGACACTCGAGTCATTCATGGTGGGTTTGTGAGAGTGTTGGAAGGGTAATTTGTGAAAAAAGGGAATCAGCAGCAGCATGGTGAAAATTTATGGTTGGGCAAATGTACTGTAAATAGAAATTATACCATTGTCCCATTGTCCCAAAAAGTTCCATACCCATCAATGTGTTATAAGAAAGCATATGAAGAGGGATGAAAGGGATGGGTTAAAGTATATACATGTAACAAAAACACCACAGAAAACATTTAAAAAAGGAATAATAGCTTGAGGCTATTCTTTACGATGTAAAGATATTTAGTGAAAAACTCACTCGTCAGTAAAAAAAAAAAAAAATAGACCAGTAGAAAAGTAAGAAATTTAATCAAAAATAGTTTGCATCGTGTGAGTTCTAAACTGGTAAGACAAAAAAAAAGTTTACAAAATATCTAGTTAGCTGGAAGTTAAAGATATAAAAATATGTGACAATGAGTCAAACAAAAAGAAAAAAGTCAGTCCATAGAGTTCTCAGAAGTTGGCGGAGAAGAAGAAAAGCAACCACCTTTAGATTGCCCCTGGCGATTTTTATATCCTTCAGTACCGGCTGTTTTTTGCAGGGAACAGGTAACCATTCAAATGTGTGCGTTGATTTGGCTGGGAGGGCATTCTAGAACCTGGATGTTTTGATAAGAAGATTGGAGTTCTTTAGCAGAACAACAGACATATTTACCATAGTTCCTTGGTAAGTGAAACAAATTGAAAATGGAAAGCCCCACTGATAGGTGATTTGATGTTGCTGTAAAACTTGAAGAAGTGTCTTTAAAGCCCGACGCTTAGAGATGGTGAGTTGAGATAGATCAGCCAAAAAGTTGATGAGTATGTCCCTGGAAAATACGTGAATCTTTTGCTCTAGCCTAGGCTAGAAGTTGTTCCTTGATACGGAAATAGTGAAATTTGGCGATAATATTGTGCAGTGGTCCATCAGCTTTGCAAGGTGTGAGGGCTCTATGAATGAATGAATGAAATACTTGTATAGTGCACAATGCGAACTGAATCGCCTCTATGAACCCTGTCCATCTCTATTAACCTCCCTGGCGGTATGATTATTTCAGATTTTTTATGCTGAAAGCGGTACAATTGTTTTGCATAGAAATTTGGCGTTTTATATTGTAGGCCTGTAATTCTTAGGAATAACTCCTAAATCTGTCCAAACCAAAGTCTAGTAGACATCCCGGGTATGATAAAGTTTGAAAACTGAAATCATAAATTATAATATATAAATATAACAAATAATAATATAATAATAATAAAAAGTATTCAATAATGTAATTAAATCAAAAACAATGAAAGTTGCAGAATTGTTGCTGTCATTACTTTCAGTGTTTGATGACGGATCCCCCCACAAATCACTATCGCTCATTTCTGCAAGTGATTGTAATTTATTATCGCTGTTTTCTAGCTGGTCTAAAACCACTTTTGATGTAAAGGGATGGTTTTGGTTGCTATGGATCATGTCCAGTTTCCAGGCAGAAAGAACAGTATTTATAATATAAAGCTGCATGCAGGACACTGGACAGACCATTAGGGACAAAGGGGATGTAAAATAAATTGATACAGTAATGTAATCTGTAAGATTACAGTGTACCGTATATGTATTGTGTGTTTTAATTTTTGAATTTGGCGCCGTTCTACATCCCCATGCATCGCAACACTCGCAGGGAATGGAGCTCAGCTCCGTGATAGATCGAGCGGAGGACGGCTTGCACACAGTGTGGGGAAACATTGCAAGATCTTGGGGACAAGGTAAGAAACATGTACCTGGATCCTGCGATGCAATCCCGAGTGTGGCTCGGGGTTACCGCTTTTGGTGCTGAAAATCCACCCCGAGCCACACTCGGGAATACCGTCAGGGTGGTTAATTTGCCTGATATGGTAGACTGTAGTTTCTCGAAATAGAGATAGCATAGTGGCTTGGAAATCAGTGACAGATTCAGGGATTCCACGTATATGGATATTGGAATGCCGGGGCCCTATATTCGTAATCTTCTAAACGAGATTGAAGGACTAAATTTTCCTCTTTGAGGTTTTCAAATTCAACTGCATAAGCCTGGGTGTTATTTTCAATTTCATCAACCCGCAGTTCAAGATTTGCAATGCGGAGGGGGCATGACCGGAAGAGCTTGGCGATGGACGCTTTCTGAGGGAGCTCCGTGTATCCCGGACTCCATCCATCGCCATCCTCGCTTAATCAGCATCGACTGGTGCATGAACTTAAGGCCACCTACTCCCTAGAGTGCCCTGCAGCAATCGGTGACTATATTTTGAGCTCATACCCCTCCATTCGGCCGCGGGACAGCCGACACCGGGAGCTCGCGGCGGCCATCTTGCCGCTCCGGAGGCCTGCCGAATTCTCGGGATTGCAGCTGCATCGAGCGGTAGGGGACTATCATCCACCCTCCAACCCTTCTGATCTTCCCCCCCTGTGCGCTCCGGTGGCTCGTTCGGGCCTCGGGGGTGTGCGGGGAGGCCGTGGCTGGGCCCGGCCTTGTGCGGCCTAGTAAAGCCTGTGGATCCCCGGCCTTTCCTACGGCGGACACCCGCGGACGAACACCGCGCCCGGACCACTAACTGACGAAAATAAGGAGGGAGTCCATCTGACTGCAGGATCCCCCCCTGGACAGCAAACACCTCCCAAACCCCCACACGGCATCAATTATTAGTCCTGGCCCTGATCCAGGCCTGTGCTGACTGAGGTCAGCCATCTTGCTACACCCAAAGGCCTAATACTCCTCATTTCACACTCTGCTAGTGTGGTGGGGGAGCGGAGTCTCCTACAATCTTCTAGCCCTGTCTCCAGAGGGCACATGCACGGCAGCTCCGAAGATGGCCGTATAGACCTGGAGCCCTGTCCCGCCCTGGCGGTTCAGGACTGATAACGGCGCCCAGAGAACCAACGCTCACTCCACAATACGTCCGCTGAGTAGTAGACACATCAGGGATCCCCCCAATGTACTCCGGGGCTGTCAGGAGAAACCTCGAGCCGACTTTCGAGACGACCCATTCTTCCCAGACAGAGGCTAAAATGGCAGCCGGGCCTCACCGCTTGGACGCGGCTTACACAACCGGGGCACAGGTGGCAGCCTCTCCCTCTTCTGCCCTGCAACGACAGCCAAGTACCGATCATCCTGGCGTGGCTTCCCCAGCCTCCACAGTGTCCCTTCTGGAACAATCATTCCCAGACATGGATTTCCCACCCTTGGGAGCCAACCTCCCTCAGCCCCAACATCTATCACAGCCTGGGGATCTGGGACTACTGCAGCCGATCAATGTGACTGAACTCTTTGCTAAATTTGCAGAACTCCTGGACAGGGGCTTACAAAATACGGCTACCAAAATCACAAATGACATCAAAGCAGACCTCCAGAACATCGGATCTCGCATTGAAACTATTGAATCCAACCTGGATGCGACGATTTCCAGAACAAATCAGAACTCTGCTTGCTTACAAGTTTTACAAGAACAACTAGACACTGCCAATGCCAAAATAGATGACCTTGAAAATAGAAATAGGAGGTGCAACTTTAGAGTCAGGGGACTCCCTGAATCCTACAAGGACGTTCCTGAGACAATACAGGCCTTCATTAAAGATCTGCTCCCTGACACCCCACAACAACATCTGGAGCTTGATAGGGCTCACAGGGCCCTCAGGCCCCCCAGGGATGATGGCCTGCCTCGAGATATTGTAGTAAAGCCTCACCACTATACAGTGAAAGAAGCAGTCATGAAGAAATCCAGATCCCTGTCCAAGATCGTCTTTCAGGGACACCAATTACAAGTCTTTGCTGATATATCTCCCTCCACCATTCAAAAGAGACGCACCTTGAAACCGCTACTTCAAATTCTAATGAATAAGGACATTAAATATTGGTGGCTCTTTCCATTTCAACTGAAGATGTTATTCAATGGCAAACCCTACACCTTTAGTTCACTTCCAGAAGGGGAACAGCTTTTCCTACGACTCGGCCTCATCTCTCATGACCCAATCGCTATGCAACAGGAGCCCTCTCCTCACTCGGCTAAAAGGCAACTTCCATCCAGTCCTTCCAGTCCACTGAACTCGATGTGGAAACCTGCAAGATACAAGAAATCTAAGGACAACGTCCCGCCTTGATTCACTATGAAATGTCTGCAGTACAAGTTTCGGGACTTTGGGGGGACACTAGTCCCCTCTCGGGGACCTTGAGCAGGGAAATCGCCTAGACTATACCTCACCATATAGGTGGGAACGGCACTCAAGGTCTTCCTCTGTGTTGGGGGGAACTGGCTAACCCCTTTTTTTTCTTTTTTTTTACCAATCTTCTGTTGCCACACTCTAGTATTTTTCTTCTCCTGTTTTGTTTTTCTTTATCATCTCCTGGTCTTTGGGGAATTTCAAATGATTTCTAATGTTAACGTTGGTTCTGGGGCCTTTTTGACAGTTACATTTTGCTTAAATTCTTAGATGGTCCTTCCTGCTAGGGCGGTGCTCATGCACCCCATCCTGCCTAGTGAACTCGGTATTGACCCTTCACTGGACAGGATTACTCTCTATCTCAATCCCCTTTGGGATTGTGATTGGGGAGGTATTTGATTTTTCTTTTTTTTTGCAGGTGGTATTTTATTCCGCCCGCATCGGGGGTCATGTTTGTCCCCCTTCTTCTCTTCTCTACTCCTCTCTATCCCCTTTTCTTGCTCATTCTCTACTCTTTCTTTCCCCTAGAAGTGGTCTGGAGAATGAGTGCACGGTCTGCATCTATGCTAGCTGAAGTCACACACCGGTCTGACACTGTCCTGGTCTATGAATCTACTAAGGGTAAGTGCCTTTGTGTATAGGGGTATTCCCACTCCTCTGCTCGATGGCGGTAACTGACCCAGACAAAATTCCCCTTAAGCTTATTACTCACAATGCCCAAGGCCTAAACTCCCCGGCTAAACGTCGGAAAATATTTCAACATTTTCACTCCCAAAAAGTCGATGTAGCACTCCTACAAGAAACCCATTTCCCTAAACGCTACCATCCTTCTTTTATTCACTCCAAATTCTCTAATTTCTCACTGGCTAATGCAGATGATAAAACAAAAGGGGTGGGTATTTTTATTTCCAACAGATGTACATTCTCTCTCAAGTCAGAACTTAAAGATCCGGAAGGCAGATTTCTCCTATTGATTGGAGAGCTAGATGGGCATCTCTACTCATTCATTTCATACTACGCCCCCAACAGAGGTCAATATGCCTTCTTTAAGAATCTATTAAACACCATGTCACCATTATTGGAGGGGACTGTAGTTTTTGGGGGTGACTCGAATACGGCCTTTGACGCGGGCATGGATAAGGCACGTCCTCCGGGTAAACGCCTTGTTCGACCCACTAAACAAAGTCTGCGCATAGCCAAACTATTCTCCCAACATGGGCTGATTGATATCTGGAGGGAAATGAATCCATCCCTGCGGGATTATACCCATTTCTCCAGTCCCCACCAATCTTTCTCGAGAATAGATCACATATGGGTTACCTCCCGCACCATTCCATTAACAAACAGAGCTTTCATTAAAGACGTAGTCTGGTCGGACCACTCTATGGTGGTGTTAGCCTTCCGACGCCCTGGAATGGCTCGACCCGGTAGGAGATGGCGCCTCAATGAATCTATCTTGAGCGACCCAGGCAGGAAGGAGGAGATTGATACCAAAATTAAAGCTTATTTTCAAACCAACAATACCCCGGAGGTTGGACCCTCGTGCCTTTGGGCTGCTCATAAGGCGGTTCTTAGAGGACACCTTATCCAAATTGCTTCTCAAATTAACAAAGCACAAAAATCTGATATTGTCAGATTGGAGCAGGAATTTGCGGCCCTATCTAAAAGGCACAAGGCTCGCCCCTCCGAGGTTCCCATCTCGGACCTGGACGCAGCTCGTGCTTCTTTAAACTTAGCACTCACTACTAGAGCTGAAAAATGGATCCGCTGGAGTCAGTCTCGCTTTTACTGCCAGGGAGATCGGATAGGCACGCTTTTAGCACATAGACTTTCTCCAAAAATCAAACACACTGCTCTCCCCAAAATCAAAATAAATGGTAGTACCCTCTCCCAAAATCCGCAACGCATAATGGAACAATTTCATTCATTCTTCCAATCCCTCTATAGTAATAAAGACTGCCCGACGCAAGCGCAGGTTGACCAGTTCCTCGACACGGTACAAAACCCCATTTTGAAATCTTCACATCGCCAAATCTTAGACGCCCCTATCTCGCAGGAAGAAGTCTGTGCTGTGATCAAAAAATTAAAACCCCACTCTGCTCCTGGCCCGGACGGTTTCTCTATACCTTACTACAAATCCTTTTCCACCACTCTAGCCCCATACCTTGCTCGTTTTTTCAATGAGCTCCGGAGAGGGGGTCCCTTAGAAGTTTCTTCTAATATGGCATATGTAACGGTTATTCCTAAACCAGACAAGGATCCTAGTGCTGTTTCCAACTATAGACCAATTTCCCTCATCAACAATGATCTAAAGATTCTGACTAAGATCCTTGCAGACCGCCTGGCCTCCTTCATTAGTCTGTATATCCATAAGGATCAGGTAGGCTTTATACCAGGCAGAGAAGGCTCTGACCAGACGCGTAGAGCCATTGACCTAATTTCTATCCTAAACTCCAACTGGGACAAGGGAGCCCCTCGACAAGGCTGTTTGCTTTCCTTGGACCTACAAAAGGCATTTGATTCTATTCACTGGTCGTTCATCTTTTCAACTTTACAGCGTTGGGGTTTTGGTGAGCATTTTCTCAATGTTCTGAGGGCTCTCTACTCAACCCCTTCGGCCCAGGTACGTCTGCAGGGATTTTACTCTGAATCTTTCCCTATCTTACGGGGCACGAGACAAGGATGTCCTCTATCCCCTCTTATCTTCGCCATACCGATTGAATCTTTAGCGATTTCCATTAGGAATAACCCTAATATCAAAGGCATATCTTGTGGCTCCCGAACTCACAAATGCGCATTGTTTGCGGATGACATCCTACTTTTTGTATCTTCTCCCCTCACAACGCTCCCTAACTTATGCCGCCTCCTAGATGACTTTGGCTTGGTATCTGGCCTTAAGGTCAACTACAACAAATCTCAAGCACTTAACATTAATCTTGCAGACTCACTCATCTCTAGGCTTCGAGATAGCTTTAAACTCTCATGGGCCGACTCATTTATTACATATCTGGGAATAAAACTGACACCAAGGATAGATCTCCTCTATCAAGCTAATTACCCGCCGCTATACAAAAAATTAGAGAGAGACCTCCTAAAGTGGTCGGAACTTCCCATGACATGGCTAGGTAGGATTAACGCCATCAAAATGACATTACTCCCGCGTATCCTTTACTATTTTAGAACCCTTCCGATACCAATAAACAAAAACCACCTTGGGCTCTTCCAAGCCAAAGTCATCAAATTTATTTGGGGGAAAGGTGGACGCAGACTGGCGAAGTCGGTCCTATATAGAGCAAGGACAGAAGGGGGACTGGGCCTGCCAAACTTGCTTTGGTATTTCCAAGCAGCACAACTTTCACAGCTCTCCAGAATCTACTCCCGATGGGAACACCCTGACTGGTTACACATTGAAAGATTGGCAGTCCCGCTTCATACCCTTGATTTCCTTCTATGGAACCCCAAAAAATCCAGACCTCCGATCATGTCGCCGACGCTGTCTCACTCATTCACTTTATGGGACTCCCTCAGAGGTAATACACATCTAATTTCTTCTTTAGAACCCTTGAAACACTTATTTCACAACTCAGACTTCTACCCGGGCCTAGACATCAAAGCGTTCCAGTGGTGGCTAGACAAAGGGCTCTACAGAATCGGTCACTTTCTCAGACCTTTAGGCCCCCTAACAAAAGCCTATTGCGTGAGTAAACTGGACATGCCCAGATCCGAACTCTTCAGATTTACACAGATATCCGCATTTCTACAAAAAAAAATGCAGATCCTTCCCAGACGGTCCACAAATTACCCCTTATGAACAATGGTGTGGGCAAGGCATCGAGCAGAGGGGTGGGATCTCACTGGTTTACAGGGCACTCTCAGGTAAACAGTCCAAAACCTCTTACATGTTGGCTTGGGAAGATGACTTAGCCCAATCTTGGAACCTGGAGACTTGGCAAAGGAATTTCTCCTACTCATACAAGGGCATCATGAATACCGGTCTCATAGACGCGAGTATTAAAGTACTTACCAGGTGGTACTTAGTACCCACGAGACTTGCCCACATCTTCCCGTCCACATCTCCTCTTTGTTTCAGGGGCTGTAAACTTAGAGGTGACATGCTTCATGTTTGGTGGTCCTGTCCTAGAGTACGACATTTCTGGCGTAAAATTTTCTCCTGGATAAGCATAATTACCTCACAGCCTATCTTACCATCCCCCCTCATTGCACTTCTCAACTTCCCAGTCACGGGAGCGCCCAAGATTACACAACGCCTCATCCACTTTATTTTACTGGGTGCCAAACTTACCCTGGCAAAAGCCTGGAAGAAGCCTACTGTATCACCCAGAGTAGCAAAGAAAATTTTTTCTTGGATCATGAATCAAGAAAAAATGGCCGGTGTAGTCATGGATCGTTCTGAGAAATTCTATCACACTTGGGAACCTTGGGCATCTTTTGTTGGGATAACCCTCCCACATTGAAATAGCTGTACTACTGGCTGTCGCTCACTTCTCCAGACGACCTTCTACACCCCCCTTTATCTCCTTTTACACTCTTCTGCGCTAATGGCCTCTTTCCTCTACTTTCCCTCTACTTTCCCTGCTCTTATTCTCTTTGTCTATCCCCTTATCCTCCTATACTCCCTTTTCCCCTCCCTGTAGGGGACGCTCCCTTTGGTTGCAAATATTCTTTGTGATTGGTTAACATTTCACTTAGTAGATTTCCTAATCTATACACTGCAAGGAAACCTCCTTTTTGTTCTACTATGTTCTTTTGCTCTCCCTCTCAGATCTTGAGTATACATCACGTGTGCCTCATTAAGTTGCATAACTCATAGTTCTCACTTGCTATACTTTGAATGCATAACCAATGTAGTTGGTTGACCAGTTCCTTTCGCTGGGGGGTGGGGTGGGCCCTGGGGAGTTGCCCGGTCGCAGTGTGCTCCCATTTGGGGTGGCGGGGCGATCTTCCCTGGGCCCGTCTCGGCCTCGGGTGGAAGGTGTTAAGGGGGGATCTCCGGGTCCCCACGACTTAGGAGGGAGCCACGTGGACCCCTTGTTATCGAATGTACCATTGCTATCACGCGCTCTCTTTCTCAGACTGGTCAAGATTTATTCTTTTACTTCCTATATTGCAACCTTGGTCTGGGGAGGGATGTTTTTCTTACTTGTTTTCCCATTATATGTTTTATCAGTATGATGCATTTGTCTTTGAGGGGGCGTCTCGCCCTACTGCCACTTACTATTGACATGTTTTGTAAACTGTTGTTATAATTTACAATAAAAATCTATTGCAACAAAAAAAAGATTTGCAATGTGTGGCCCAGTTCTCTGATTTCCCTAGTCAGACTGTGTGTTATATGATCTGAGATCTGTGAATCTTTTTTTTTTTTTTCAAATTGCTTTCGAACAGAAGAATGAGCAGTGTGTGTAAAAGATGATTTGTGAAGTTTGTATAGATGAATCTGAGTCATATTCCACCTGTCTTGCCACAGAAACTTTAGGGCACTTAGAGGATTTCCCTGAGTGTGAGGTATCAGGGGGAGGGGATGCAGTTAGTGCCATTCTGACTGAAGCCTGAAGTAGCACTTATTATATGTTTTTTGGCTTCATTTTGAGACGAGAACTCCCAAAAACCATTACATTAAGTGGCAGAGGTTATTAGCAGACCGAATAATAATATTTACTGGGTGAAGCTGAGCCGGGAGGCGGTATAATATGGCAGAAACATTCCTTCAGGAGCAGAGCTCTAAGCTGGGATATCTGCTCAGTCAGGCTCCGCCCATGCACTTCCTTGCCATAGATTCTCAATTGGATTTAGGTCTGAACTTTAACTGGGCCATTACAACACATGAATATACTTTGATCTAAACCATTCCATTGTAGCTCTGGCTGTATGTTTAGGGTTGTTGTCCTGCTGGAAGGTGAACCTCTGCCCCAGTCTCAAGTCTTTTGCAGACTCTAACAGGTTTTCTTCTAAGATTGCCCTGTATATGGCCCCATCCAGCTTCACATCAACTCTGACCAGTTTCGATGTCCCTGTTCAAGAAAATCATCCCCACAACATGATGCTGCCACCACCATGTTTTACGGTGGGGATGGCTCATGTTCAGTGTTAGTTATCTGCCACAAATAGATTTTTGCTTTTAGGCCAAAAAAATTCAATTTTGGTCTTATCTGACAGAGTACCTTCTTCCACATGTTTGTTGTGTTCCCCACATGGCTTCTGGCAAACTGCAAATGGGACTTCTTATGGCTTTCTTTCAACAATTGCTTTCTTTTTGCCACCCTTCCATAAAGGCCAGATTTGTGGAGTGCATGAGTAATAGTTGTCCTGTGAATAGATTCTCCCACCTGAGCTGTGGATCTCTTTAGCTCCTCCAGAGATACCATGGGCCTCTGCTTCTCTGATTAATGTTCTCCTTGTATGGCCTTTCAGTTTAGGTGGACGGCCATGTCTTATTAGGTCTGCAGTTGAGCCATACTCTTTTCATTTTTGGATAATGGATTGTCTCAGTGAGATTTTCAAAACTTGGGATATTTTTTTATAACCTAAGCCTGCTTTAAACTTCTCCACAACTTTATCGCTGACCTGTCTGGTGTGTTTCTTGGCCTTCGTGATAATGTTTGTTCACTAAGGTTCGCTAACAAACCTCTGAGGGCTTCACAGAACAGCTGTATTTATACTGAGATTAAATTACACACAGATGGACTCTATTTACTAAGTAGGTGACTTATGAAGGCAATTGGTTCCACCAGATTCCAGTTAGAGGTATCAGAGTAAAATGGACTGAATACAAATACACTCCACACTTTTCAGATATTTATTTTTTTTTAAATTGGAAAACAATTTATAATTTTCCTTCCACTTCACAATTATGTGCCATTTTTTGTGTTGGTTTATAACATAAAATCCCAATAAAATGCATTTACATTTTGGGTTGTAACATGACAAAATGTGAAAAAATTTCAAGGGGTATGAATACTATTTCAAGGCACTGTGTCCCTATAAATATATTTTAGAGCAATAGTGGCCTTTATTGTTTGCTCTGATACTGGAGTGTCAGAAGCAGGCATAGTAGTTAGCGTGTCATTCATCTCTCCCTCCTCACAGATCCTGCAACAGGATCAGCCTAGTGCTGTTCTGTGCTCACATGAGCTTTATGTGGCAAGATGGCTGACGAAGCAGCTCTTTTGTGTCTATCCTTGTTGAGAGAAGCATCACTTGCCGTTTCCATATTCATCTCCTTGCTGTTACAGAAGTAGCCTGTGTCTGTATGTGAAAGCTCATGTCCAAGAAGGAAAAAAAATCTGTGAGCTTATAGAGGGCCTTGGGCTTTGTTTTTCTCACATGATATGGTCCAGTCTGTCCCCTGTGATCATGCAGCAAAGCGGGAACTTGGAGCATCAGTTTTATATGCTATAAAGCTTCTTTTAGCCCCTAGGCAGAATGGAGAAGCTGAATCAAGTGGCCCTGTCATTCTGTCACCAAGCTACACCCCCAGTTATTTTAATTACATTTTGGGGGGGGGCAACCCATCTATTTGTTGTGATTAATCTACTTGTTGGAAATAATATTGCTATGTAGATTTCCATTTTTGCAACAATGAATATCATTATAAATGGTGAGAAAGAAAACAGACACCAGCCAGATTCCAAATGTCATATATTGCTGCAATTCCCTATATTAAGCTTACTATTGGAAAAAATTGCATTTACTTATGTGGAATAAGTAATACATAAGGAGATCTGAGGCAAGAAAAATATTAACTCAGAGTTTTGATACAGTTAACACAATTAATAGAATCAAAATTAAAATGACATAACATAATGCCTTAGACACTCATTAGTACCTCCAGTGGCAACTAACACACAATCTACTTATATCTCAATTATCTCAAATAAAACTCTTCAAGCGAATAGCAAAACCTTGATTCCACAACTTGCAACAATGTCTTTCTCGCTGGTTTTTCCTGACCAAGCTCTATGCAGTATTTATATCCTTGGACACATCTCTATAGGTAGGTAAGGAAATGCAAATTTGTATTTACTATGTAAAATAACTAAGATATAATGTTAATCTTTGTAGAAATGTTTTCAAAATGTCATGTGTGCTTAAGGCCTCATTAACATGGGTGTGCTTTAGAATATGCCCATGTGAGGGCTATGTTTGCACAGGTGTTCCATGTATTCCCATGCAGTCAGTCCCATGTTAATTGGGATGCAGTGACTGCATGGACACAGCCACTGCTCCCAATCTGACAGCCATGTAGGTGTTGGTATATGTTCCCGATCGCACTCTGTACACTCATATGGAATCAAAGTCTTTACCAAGTAACTATAGACCTGTTAAGCCCCGTACACACGGGTGGACTGTATGGCCAACTTAGTCCGTCAGATAATCCGACGGACAGTCCGTCCTACTTTCGAATGAACGGACTTGACCACACACGGATGCACAAACAGTCCGTCGAAATTTTGCGCGATGACGTGTACAGCACGTACGACGGGACTAGAAATAGGAAGTCCAATACACAGCAATGCAACCTTTCGCCGTGTAAATCCTTTCTGAGCATGCACCATACTTAGTCTGTCGAACTAGCCTACTCACGAGCGGATTGTCCGCTGAAACCAAAGTACGACGGACAATATTACGGAAATTCCGAAATACTTAGTCCGCCAGACTGCACGCTGAAAAAGTCCGCTGAAGCCCACACACGAGCGGACTGTCCGCTGAAATGTGTTTCGACGGACTAAGTTGGCCAGACAGTCCGCCTGTGTGTACGCGGCTTTAGTTTTACTTCTATAATCGGGAATATACTGGAGAGTTTAATAAAATACCACAAAGATGAGTTCTTGCTGGGAAAAAAAAAATATTATAACCACCTCAATACAGTGCACTTACACCCCCTTCCTGTCCAGACCAATTTTCAGCTTTCAGTGCTCTCACAGTTTGAATGACAATTACTCAGTCATGCAACACTGTACCCATATGAAACTTGTGCTTTTTTTCCACACAAATAGAGTTTTCTTTTGGTGGTATTTAATCTCTAGTGTTTATTTTTTATTTTTTGTACTATTAAAAAAAAAAGTACATTTTGTGAAAAAAAAATGCCTTTTTCTTTGTTTTTGTCATTTGACATTTTGCCAATTAGTAATTTTTCTTCATAAATTTTGGCCAAAATTTATACTGCTACATATCTTTGGTAAAAATAACCCAAATTAGTGTATATTGGTACATTGGTCTTTGTGAAAGTTATAGAGTTTACCAACTATGGTTTCAATCACTGAAAAATGATCACATCTAATCAGGCCTTCAGTACATCAGGTGAATCTCATTTCATTTCCACCCCAAACTACATTCTGCTACTCTTCCCGAGTATGGCGATACCACATGTGTGAGACTTTTACACAGCCTGGCCACATACAGAGCACCAACATTGAAGAAGCACCTTCAGGTGTTCTACGAGCAAAAATGACACATCTCATTTCCCAACCACCTAATACATTTTTGAAGGCCCTGGAGCACCAGGACAATGGAATTGCCCACAAAATTACCCCATTTTGGAAAGAAAACACCCCAACGTATAATCTATGAGGCATAATGAGTCTTTTGAACTGTTCATTTTTTTCCAGTCGTTTTTGGAAAATGTGAAAAAAATATGAAAACGCATTTTTTTTTCACAAAGTTGTCCATTTATAAGATATTTCTAACACATAGCATGTATATAGCAAAAATTACAACCCAAAACGCATTCTGCTACTCTTCCCGAGTATACCACATGTGTGATACTTTTACACAGCCTGACCATATAGAGAGGCCGAACATTGAAGTAGTACCTTCAGGCGTTCTAAGAGCATAAATTACACATCTCATTTCATTCCTACCTATCACACTTTTGAAGGTCCTGGAGCACCATGACAGTGGAATTACCCACAAAATGACTCCATTTTGGAGAGCAAACACCCCAACATATATTCTATGAGGCATGGGCTGCAAATACTCGGGTACTCTGATGGGCTGATGACAGGTACTCGGGTACTCTAATGGCCTGGTGACAGGTAATCAGGTACTCTGAAGGCCTGGTGACAAGTACTCGGGTACTCATATGGACTGTGACAGGTACTCGGGTACTCAGATGGACTGGGACAGGTACTCGGGTACTCTGATGGACTGGGACAGGTACTCAGGTACTCGGGTACTCAGATGGACAGTGACAGCTCCCCATACATGGCTAATGTGTAAGGTAAGTCTACAGGCTTGGAAAGATCAGTTTGTAAATGGATAGGAAACTGGCTAAAAGACCATATTCAGAGAGTAGTTGTTAATGATTCTTACTCTGAATGGTCTAAGCTTATCAATTGTGTACCCCAAGGTGCAGTGTTGGGATATTTACTTTTAAATATATTTGTAAATGATTTAGGATCTGGGATTAAAAGTACCATATCAGTCTTTGCAGATGACACCAAGCTATGCAGTAGAATACCGTCCTTACAGGATGTCTCTAATTTACAAGCTGACCTCAATGCACTGTTTCATTGGGTAACTAGGTGGCAAATGAGGTTTAACCACTTACAGACCGGACCATTTTGCTGGTCAAAGACCAGACCACTTTTTGCGATTTGGCACTGCGTCACTTTAACTGACAATTGCGCGGTCATGCGACGTGGCTCCCAAACAAAATTGACGTCCTTTTTTTCCCACAAATAGAGCTTTCTTTTGGTGGTATTTGATCACCTTTGCGGTTGTTATTTTTTGCGCTATAAACAAAAATAGAGTGACAATTTTGAAAAAAATGCATTATTTTTTACTTTTTGTTATAATAAATATCCCCCAAAAAGATCTAAAAAAACATTTTTTTCCCTCAGTTTAGGCCGATACGTATTCTTCTACATATTTTTGGTAAAAAAATTAGAGTTATGCTTACCGGTAACGTCTTTTCCAGTAGTCTTTCAGGACAGCCACTATGAGAGATAGACTCCTCCTCTTCCTCTGGAAACACTGCGCCAGCCCATAAATTCTTACTTCCCCTGCCGGACCTCAGTTTATATCGAGAATACCTCCGGCCAGCTGAGGGAGACACAAGAACACATTAATAACATATTTATCAAATACCATGATCTTGCTGCGCTCTGGTCTTTTGTAAGACTCCCCCCAATTTTCGGGTGGGAACTAGGGCTGTCCTGAAAGACTACTGGAAAAGACGTTACCGGTAAGCGTAACTCTAATTTTCCCTAATCGTCTTTCAGGACAGCCACTATGAGAGGATAAGCGAGCACTTACCAGTTAGGGTGGGACTACAGCTTGCAAAACCTTTCGCCCAAAGGTCTGCTCACCTGCCGACACCAGATCCACTCTGTAGTGTTTTACGAAAGTGGAATAGCTGGACCATGTTGCTGCTCTGCAAATCTGCTCTGGCGTTGCTCCCGCTCTTTCTGCCTGGGAGGCTGCCATAGCTCTGGTGGAGTGTGCTTTAATACCCACTGGGATTTCTTTCCCTGCAACTGAATAAGCCTGCTCGATGGCTACTCTGAGCCACCTAGCAATAGTGCGCCGGGATGCTTTACAACCTTTTCTGGCCCCGGAAAACAAAACAAATAAGGAATCTGACCTTCTGAATGTCTTGGTCAGTTCCAGATAGTGTAGGATACATCTCCTAACATCCAAATAATGAAATTTTAGTTCCTTCTCACCGGAGGGATTGGGACAAAAAGAGGGCAAAACAATGTCCTGGCTTCTATGAAAGCTGGATGCCACTTTCGGCAAAAAGGCTGGATCGGTCTTTAAAACTATCCGATCCGGAAAAATAACGCAAAAGGGAGCCCTGACTGATAAGGCCTCCATCTCACTGACCCTCCTGGCAGTTGTTACTGCTACCAGAAACACTGTCTTCAGAGTAAGCTCTCTCAGAAAACACTCCTTTAAAGGCTCAAAGGGGGGTCCAGTTAAGCTCTGTAAAACTAAAGATAAATCCCATCTGGGAAAGGACAGACCCTGGACCGGTCTCTGTCTGGACAGGGCCCTAAAGAACCTGACTACCCATGGGTTGGCAGCCAAATGATCTTCTAAATAAACACTGAGGGCTGATACTTGACCCCTAAGGGTACTAATGGATAAGCCCTTATCTGCCCCACATTGTAAAAATTCAAAAACTGCGGAGGAGCTCCGTACTGGGAAAGAGCTCTCTGCGCACCACTTGTTGAAACGCAACCAGACCTTTTCATAGATCTGGCGAGTTTCCTTCTTCCTACTGTCCAGGAGGGTAGAAACTAGTCTCTTTGAAAATCCTTTAGATTTTAATAAACCCTCCTCAGTAGCCAGGCCGCTTACTTCCACTGGCGTACCTGTGGGCAGAGGACTGGCCCCTGAGAGAGGAGATCGTCCCGAGGGGGCAAGAGTAGGGGAGGTTCTACCGCCAACTGCTTTAGCATTGAGAACCATGCTCTCTTGGGCCAATGTGGAGCCACCAGAATCAGAGATGTGCTTTCCATCTGAAACTTTCTCAGAACTGCTGGCAACAACAAACTGCTGAGAGCGAAAGGGTGTAGGTTTCGGCCCAGGACAGGATCTCTGTCGCTAAAGACAACAGGGTTCCGCTTCTCGTGCCACCCTGCTTGTTTAAATAGGCCACTACGGAAGAGTTGTCCGACCGCACCTGAATGTGGTGACCCCGGAGCTCTTTTTTGAAGAATCTGAGGGCTAGTCCCACTGCCCTTAATTCTTTCCAGTTGGACGATCGAGTCAACTCGCCGTCCTCCCAAGTGCCCTGGGCTAAAAGGGAACCCAAATGTGCCCCCCAACCTTTTCCACTTGCATCTGTGGTCACTACCCGAGAAACCGGGATGAGCCACAGATGCCCCTGCGACAGATTCGTCATTTTCCTCCACCACCAGAGGGATCTCTTTACCTGGTGAGGAATATGTACTAGGGTGTCTAGAGCCTCCTGACTGTGGTCCCACACCCCTAGGATGAAGGTCTGTAGGGGACGAAAATGTAGCCCTGCCCACTGCACTGCTGGGAGGGTAGATGTAAGGAGACCCAATACTGACATCAGAACCCTTATGGAAACCAGCTGGTTGCTCTGAAGAGAGGCCACCGCTCTGTCCAGTTTTTGTACCTTTTCTCTTGGTAGAAAAACTCTCAACAGTGTTGAGTCCAACAGGAAACCTAGATAGGAGATCTGTTGTGAGGGGATCAGGCTGGACTTTTCCAAGTTCAGAAGCCACCCCAGGTCTGTAAGGACCCCTTTGGTTAGATCGAGATCCTTGACCAACTGTGTTGGGGATGCTGCAAATAAAAGCAGGTCGTCCAGGTAGGCTATTATACATATCCCCTGAAGCCGAAGAAAGGCCATGGCTTCTGCCAGGACCTTGGTAAAAATGCGGGGTGCAGAGGATAGCCCGAATGGCAGGGCCTGAAACTGAAAGTGTACTGTTTCTCCCCCTAAAGCTATGGCAAGGCGTAGAAAACTCTGCGAGGCTTCCGCTATAGGGATGTGTAAATACGCGTCCCTTAGGTCCAGAGATACCATGAAACAGTTGCGGGGCAGAAGAGCCTTTACTGAAAAGATCGATTCCATGCGGAATCTTTTGTATGTCACTGAAGCATTCAGGGGCTTTAAGTTCAGAATCAACCTGAACTTCCCTGAGGGTTTTTTCACTACGAAGATGTGAGAATAAAACCCCCTTCCCTCTTCTGCTTTTGGGACCCTGAGAATAACATCCTGATTCTCTAATTCCCTCAGAGCTTCTAGCAAGGCCCTCGGCCTTTACCATGCACCTGGGTAGATGCGTGACAAGGAGCCTTTGAGGGGGTGGTCTTAAGAATTCCAAGAGGTACCCCCTTCTTATTACCCCTAAAATAAATTGATTGGGGGATATTGTCTCCCACTGTGGTAGAAAGGCCCCCAGTCTTCCTCCCACTGTAGCTGGAATGTCACTGGGTTTTACGGGGCTGGACAGGAGGGTGAAAAATCGCCCCTCCTCTGCCCCTGCCTTTTTGGGGCCAGGTTTTCTTTTTCCCCTCTGGTTTAGAGGTTTCCCTACGCCCTTGCAGACGAAACCCCTTTTTAGTTTGTACGGGGGTTTTCCGTTTAAGAGGAAAGGATTTTTTCCTGCCCGCTGTCCGGTCTAGAACAGTCTCTAGCCCTGGGCCAAAAAGGAGGTCCCCCGTCAGGGGTATCCCACATAGCTTTATCTTGGAGGCATTATCCCCTGGCCATGTTTTTAACCAGAGGGCCCTTCTGGCCGAATTGGCTAGAGCTGCCGTTCTGCCCGACATGCGGACGGACTCAGCAGAGGCATCTGCTATGTAAGTGATCCCTCGCAGCATAGTAGGGAAGGATGACAGAATGGTTTCCTTATCTGTGCCTGCCTCAATATGTTGTTGGATCTGTGAGAGCCAGTGCTCTAAATTGCGAGCCACAACTGTAACTGCCATTTCAGGCTTTAGATTGCCGATAGCCGAGTCCCACGTTTTTTTAAGCAGAGAGTCAATCCTTTTGTCCATGACATCTGCCAAGGCCCCCATGTCTTCAAACGCCAAATCAGTGTGTTTGGAGACCTGGGAGAAAGCGGCATCCAATTTGGGAATTTTATTCCAAAGGCATGCCGGGTCCTCTGAAAATGGGAACCTTCTTTTGAGGGATCTAGATAAAAAGGGTTTTCTCTCCGGATCCTGCCACTCCTTTTTAACTGTTTCCATTAAAACTTTGTGCACTGGAAACACCCTTCTTTTTGGCTCCCCCAAACCTGAATACATTTGGTCATGCAGGGTTAGGGGCTTTTTATCCGTCTGGATACCGAGGGTTGCATAAATTGCCTTTAAGAGGTCCTCTACCTCATCAAGGGATAATTTATATCTGGAGGCTTTCCTGGACCCGTCCTGGTCCTCCCCCTCGGAACCCTCCTGGGAATCGGAAGAGGAACTGTCTGGAAGTTCCCTACCTGTCCCTGAAGGGCCTGCAACCTCTGTCCCTCCTGTACTAGCAGGTTGGACCGGAGCAGAACTCTGTGCTAGAGGTGGGGTTGTATCCTGGGGAGATGGACCCGTGGGAAGCTGACATTTTTCAAAAAGGGACCTAAAAGAAGAGAAGGTGGACGAGAGCTCTTTGACTGAAGCTGCTAGTCCTGACTCCTGTTCAGATTCCCTTTCCCTAACGAGGGAGTCAATACAGCCTTTGCACAACACTTTGGTCCAAGATTCCCCTAAAATGTCCCTACAGGAGGCACACTTCTTTTTAGAGCTATACGTAGACCTAGTTTTTTCCGTAGCTTTCTAAAAAAAAAGGAAAAAAGAAAAAACAGAAAAAGACAAAGTCAATCCAAAGCTCGGGATACAACCCTGGGAGTGCACTAGACCCTTTTTTAAAAGAAGGAATCTGAGCCTCCCCTCCCCCCTGGCCACCCAGGGGGTCTGCCCCCCCATGATAGAACCATACATTGGGGTGGGGGGATCCTAGATAGAGAGTACCCCTCCCCAGGGTGCTCTTACCTTAGGAATGCTGGAGATAGAGTCTGTTGTTTGAGCCTCAGCTTCCGACATGACTGCAGGTGGCTGCTTACTACAGAGTTCCACGCTGCCTGTGCACGTTCTGAACTCATCTCCAGCTTGTGCCCGGCCCTCCTATCAGCTCCACGACCTGGAACCGGAAGTCGATCGTTTTCGAGGTCAAGCCTTCGTTTCCGCCGGATACGACGTCGCCCGTCGTTCGGCCCGCTCGGTTCAAAGAAAAAAAGGGGCGTACTGTACCCTTGTACACGGAAATCTTTCGAATGGCTTGCCAGCTGCGTCCCTGTAGACGCGATAGGAGTCCCCCAGGACCTGTAGCCGCGCTCGACTCGGAAGGGGTGGCAGTACCTGGTGAGGTAAGTAAACCGTTCGACCCACCCGACACGCGGACGTTGGTTTAGAACGGTTTGAACCCAGCTTTCTCCAAACGAAGCCCCTGCTTCTTTCAACCGGGTTCTTTAACGACAAAACGGCCACAGCCTCCCGACTGATCGGCCTGGTTCCTTACACAGTGTCTCCCCGCCGGAGGAAACACTAATAACTGAGGTCCGGCAGGGGAAGTAAGAATTTATGGGCTGGCGCAGTGTTTCCAGAGGAAGAGGAGGAGTCTATCTCTCATAGTGGCTGTCCTGAAAGACGATTAGGGAAAAAATCGCAATAAGCGATTATTGATTGCTTTGCGCAAAAGTTATAGCGTTTACAAAATAGGGATAGTTTTATGGCATTTTTATTAATAATTTTTTATTATTTTTTTTTCTACTAGTAATGGCGGCGATCAGCGATTTTTATTGTGACTGCGACATTGTGGCGGACACATCGGACATTTTTGACACATTTTTGGGACCATTGTCATTTATACAGTAATCACTGCTATATAAATGCAGTGATTCCTGTGTAAATGACACTGGCAGTGAAAGGGTTAACCAGTGGGTGGCAGTGTAGGGGTTAAGTGTTCCTAGGGGTGTGTTACTAACTGTGGGGGGGTTGGGCTTTAATTTAGTGAACACTGATCTCTGCTCCAATCACATGGAGCAGAGATCAGCGTCACTAGTTGCTAGGCAGAATGGAGAAATGCTGTTTACAACGGCATTTCTTCATTCGGCCGCTCCGTGAGACGATCGCGGGTATGCCCGCGCCGATCGAGTCCGCGGGTCCCGCGACCAGACTCACGGGGGTCCCGACCAGCGCGAGAGCGTGCCGCAAGCGTGGTGCAGAAAAGTTCAGGGATCAGGATAATAAATAAGCAGATCATATATGTGGGACATGGGGCTACTTCACTGAAATTAATTTAGTCAGCTTCTATTTGAAACTGAAACATAAACCACCATGCCCCTGAAAAAGTCCACAAATGAATTGTAGATCTTGCAGTGACATTATCATGTTTTACATGAAGACTGTCTCCTGGCAGTGGTGTTACAATTGAGGTGCATTGTACACCTCTGTTTTCCATGCACATTTGTTAGTGCTATTGAGCACTCTTTTAATGATGTGTGTTTATACATTTTATCTTTTAAATAAAGTATATATAGCATTTTTTTTTTAACTATGCAGAGTTTGCTTTATCTTCTTCAAGAATATTGCAACAAATGATTTCTGGATGAATTACAGTGCAGATCAATTCCTGCTTACAACTTAAGGAGAACATTAGGACTTCCTCCCTGCATTATACTGCTGGTGATTTCAATCATCTTTTTTTTTTTACTTCTCTAAAAATAGGGGTCATATCATATTATACCAGTGAGCTTTTTTCCTTAGGTAATTGGTTGAAATGGACACATTAATTTTTGCATGTGTGTCTGTGAAGCAAGATTAAAAGGACTTTTATTAGGATTGACACTGATTATGTATGTTGTTTTGTATTTTAATTTTTTTTAAATACCATGCCTGAGGCATACCCTTCATTTGGAAAATACAACCTACTGTAGCAAAACTGACATTTACAAAGAAAAACATGCAGTTTAAATTGCCAGCAGTTGACAGACTCGGCTGCTTTACCTCTGTTCATAAACAGCCGGCAATTTCCTTCATCTATCCTAGGTAAAGGTCTTGTATTTGGGACCCTAAAACAAAAAAAAAAGTGTGGAGTTTCCCCTAATCCATACCAGGCCCTTCAGTCTAGTATAAATTAAAAAAGGGCCTCACCCAAAAACAAAAACAGCATCCCCTCCCCAGAAGTAACCAATACTTCTACTCCCTCAAATATTATATATTTTCCAAGCACTCCCCATCCCACTCTGTAGTAAAAACCTTAGATCCTTAAACACTCTTCTTCAACAGTTTATTTGGTGCTCAAAACAACCATGGCACTCCAAAGCTCTACTAACCAAACACAGACTGGTGAGTGGTATGGGTTTAATAGATATTCAAGTTTACTTTTGGGCTTCTATCCTAACCCAACTTAAACACTTGTTTATGCCCCTATCCTTTGGAGCAGTATTGAGCAGGAGTTAAGCCCTACTAAGGACTTATGCTCCCTCCTGATGCTAGACATATGGAAACCATTCCCTATACAAAAATGTCCACCTACTATACAAGCCTCTCTCCTGGCTTGGAGAGACTTGTGTAGACTGTCACCTCAAAACCAAATCAGATATTCCTATACCCATTTCCATTCCTGCAAACTCAATTCCAAACTTCACAACCACAGACTGGCAGGCTAAAGGCATAACATGGCTTGCTGATTTATACTATTACAAAGCCCTTAAATCATTTAACACACTTCAAAAACAATTCAACGTAATGCCCATAGACTGCTATAAATACAACCAAGTATCCCACCTTCTGAAATTCATTAAAACTCACCATATATATCTCCCAGATACAATATGAGGATGCTATACTTAGGCCGCGTACACACGGGCGGACTGTCCGCCCAACTAGGTTCGTCAAACAGTTTGACAAACAGTCCGTTCAAAATTAGCATGAACGGACTTGACCACACACGACGAACGAACAGTCCGCTGAAAACTTGCGCGATGACGTGAACGGCACGTACGACGGGACGAGAAATTCGAAGTCCAATACACTGCAATGCAACCTTCGCCGTGTAAATTCTTTCTGAGCATGCGCGAGACTTAGTTTATCGAACAAGCCTACACACGAGCGGACTGTCCGCTCAAACCAAGTTTCAGCGGACAGTCTTACGGAAATTCCGAAAAACTTTGTTCGTCAGACTGTCCGCTGAAACTGTGCGCTGAAGCCCACACACGAGCGGACTGTCCGCTGAAACACTGTTCAGCGGACAAAGTTGGGCGAACAGTCCGCCCGTGTGTACGCGGCCTAAGACTTCCATGCCAACTAAAGGAATATCGTTCTTCTACAATTTCTTTCAGTAAAAATTCTCCTTTTTTTTTTTGTTGCCATCTCAGTTGGTTACTTTATCTCGCGGAGTGTAATCAACTCAATGTTCATATCTCCGCTAACTTTGACATCATTGTGGCAAATTTTTGTTTTTCTTTTCATTACCTTTAATAAATAATTTTACATTTAATCACATGTAAATACATTACTCCCTACTTTCATTAACCCCCCCCCCCCCCCCCCCCCCCCAAAAAAAAAAAAAAAAAATGTATCCTCCCCAATGTCCTCTCCCTCTCTGTCCCCTTATTCCTCAATTATTTCACGACAGTCCTCCCTCTCCAAAAATGCCAGCCACTGTTGCCACTCCCCATGATCTTCTTCCTCTATATCTTTTAATTTATATAATGATTCTTCCATTATCCTCGTTTGCTCCACCCTCTGTACCCATTCTGTAATTCTTGGAATTTGTTTGGATTTCCAATAGCGAGGAATCAGAACTTTAGCAGCATTCAGGAGATGGGAGACTATCGTGTTTCTATATTGTGTTATTCCTAATTCAGTGTCGTGAAGAAGGCATGTCCAGGGGTTTTTCTTAAGTTTCTTTTGTGTCACCAAGTTTATGATTTCTAAAATTTTATCCCAAAACGGAGATATTTTGGAGCAACTCCACCATATATGTGAGAGGGAGCCCTCCTCCGAACATTCCCTCCAACACAGTGCCTGCTGTGCACCTGTAAACCTCTGCATACTTTGGGGGGCCATATACCATCTTGATAGTAATTTATAAGACATCTCTATCATACGGACTTCTCTTGACGCTGAGTGAGTACGTTTACATATTTTTATCCTGTGTTCCTCATCCCTTAGTGCACCTAAATCTTCTTACCATTTCCCTAAAAATCTCGGAAACTCTAAATCCATTTCTTGTCTTAATATTTTATAGATTTTTAATACTTTTCGAACTAAACACTTGTTATCCTTCAATAAATTCTCCAAAGGTCTAAGACACTCTAGTCCCCGAAGCGGACGTGGTAAACTTTGTGCAAAGTGTAAAATTTGAGTGTGCCTCCATTTATCTAACGGTTTATGTCCCCATTCTTGTGTGAGTTCCCTATATGTATATAACCTGTTCCCTTTAATAATTTCTCCTAATTTTATTTCCTCTTTACCTGCCCATCTACTAAAATACAATTGTTCCTCTTTCCCTGGCAAAAAATAATCCGTGTCCAAAAGTGACATTAAAGGTGAGTTGTGAGTCCAGTTATATGCCCTATTAATGCTATCCCATACTCTTAACGTATGTCTCGTTAAATTACTTGTATTTTCTCCTAAGTTCCGCTGTTCCGATGGTATCCATACCATTTTTTCTAGCGGTACTCCACTCAGTCTCATTTCCAGATTTACCCAACCTTTTTCCTTCTGATTATGTATCCAGTCTGCTACTCTAGCTATTATTATTGCCTCATAGTATTTCTTAACATCTGGTAGAGCTACTCCCCCCTTGTCTTTTCCCTTTACTAAAACTTTATATGGTATACGTGCTCGTTTCAGGGGCCATATGAAAGTCATCATTAATGTTTTTAATTTCCTAAAGAAACACATTGGGACCGGAACAGGAATCATTTGAAATGTATAATTAATAATAGGGAGAATAATCATTTTTATTACATTTACTCTACCCATCCAGGATACTGCTTTATACCTCATGTTATTCATTATTTTTTTTATTTTATTTAGAAGCGGGATATAATTTGCCTCGTAAAGGTCTTGCCTCTGTGGGGTCAATTTTATCCCTAAATAGTTCAGTTCTCCCTTACACCATCTGAAAGGCAAGCTTGATATGAGGATACTCTGTTCTGCCTCGGGTATATTCAAATTCAAGATCTCTGTCTTCGTAAGATTTATTTTAAAGTTTGATAACCTTCCATAACACTCCAGTTCCTTCAAGATCGGGGGGATCGATGTTCTTGGGTTAGTTATATACAATAACACTTCATCTGCAAATGCCGATAATTTATACTCTATCCCGCCCACCCTGATACCTTGGATATCCTGATTCCTGCGTATTGCCACCAAGAGGGGTTCGAGGCTCAGAACAAATAGCAGCGGTGAGAGCGGGCATCCCTGTCTCGTCCCATTGAACAACTCCATGGGGCGAGACAGGGATCCGTTGACTCTTATTCTGGCCGTTGGATGAGTATATAATGCCTTAATCCATCTCATCATTCTGTCCCCTACCCCCTTATAGGTTAGGGTTTCGTACATAAAGTCCCAATCTAGTCTGTCAAAGGCCTTTTCGGCGTCAATTGACATAAGCACTGTTGGGGTCTTTTCTTTATTCACCTCTTGGATCAGAATGATGGATTTCACTGAGTTATCCCTTCCCTCCCGTCCCTGCACGAATCCTGCCTGATCGGTGTGGACCCATGCAGGTAGAAGAACCTTTAACCTGTCAGCTATTATTTTTGCGTATATTTTTATGTCTACGTTCAATAGCGATATTGGGCGATAACTCTCCACCGCGACTGGATCCTTACCCTCCTTCAAAATTAGGGAGATGTAGGCCTGAAGTGCCTCTTTACGGAACGGTAGACCCTCACCTACTGCATTAAAATACTCACATAATTTAGGTACCAATAGAGTCTTATATCTCTTATAGTACCTACTAGAGAACCCATCTGGGCCAGGGCTGCTCCCTAGTGGCATTTCCTTTATTGCTCTCTCTACTTCCCCAGTTGAAATGGGGGCCTCTAGAGCCTCCATCTCCTCTCTCTCTTCTCTTGGGAACTCAAGCTTCCTGAGGTATTCCCTAATCGCTTCTTTCCTTTTTTCTCCTTTACTTCTAATTGTTCCCAGTTTATATAGGGTGCTATAGAATGCGTGAAAATTCTCTGCAATTTCTGGAGTCGCAAATTTTAACTCCCCCTCCTTATTTCTTATTTTGGGGATAAAAGTCCTATTTTTTTGTTCCTTGACCCTCCTTGCAAGCCATTTACCTGGCATATTCCCCCATTGGTATCTTTCCTTGTTTATCTCGTGGAACCTTGTTCTCCTATCTTGGTCCAGGTACTCTTCTAACTCTCTATTTTTTTTTTTTGTAGATCCTGACTCTCCTGTTTTCCTCTCGGTCTAGTTTTCTGTTCCAATTGTTCTATCTCGTTATATAGTTGGGACTTCCTTTTCTGTTTTTCCTGTTTTATTCCTGCTCCGATCCCTATTAACCTACCCCTCATTACAACCTTGTGTGTTTCCCATAGGGTCGCTCTCGATATTTCCTTTGTGTCATTTAATTCAAAAAAATTGTTCAACTCTTTTTCAATTTGTCGACTCGCCCTTTGTTCCTGCAAAAGGGAATCATTTATTCTCCAAATCATCTCCCTCTCTGTCTCTTCCTGCGTTTCTATTTGGGCAACTATCAGGGCATGATCTGATAGGGTGATAGGCTTGATCTCAACTTTTTTCAAGTTGGCCACAAGTCGGTGTTCTACAAAAACGTAGTCTAATCTCGCAAAAGTTTTATGGACCGCTGAAAAATGAGTGTAGTCCCGCTCTTTTTGATGGCTAATCCTCCAAGCATCCAAAAGCTGAGCCTTTGAAAATGCTTTAATTACCCCCCTATATCTCTGTTGCGACGCTCTTAATCCCTCCCCCGAGGAATCCATCCTTGGATCTAGACACCAGTTTAAGTCCCCTGCTAATACTACTTTGCCCTCTCTAAATTCCTCAAGTTTTATTAAGGTTTTCTTTAGAAATCTGTTTGGGTTTCTGTTTGGAGCATAAATATTTGCTATTGTATATTGCGTTTCCCCCATTTTTCCCTTTATGAACAGAAATCTGCCGTCTGGGTCGGTTAAACGGTCTTGAATATCAAATCTCACTTGTCTATCAAAACCAATGGCTACTCCTCTTGAGTGGGCCGATGGTGAATCCCCGTAATACCATAATGGGAATTGTACCGATGCCATTTTTATTCCAGAGGAACTGGTTATGTATGTCTCCTGTAGACATATTACATTCCCCCTCAGGAACTGCAATTCCTCATTGATTTTAAATCTTTTTTCTCTTGTATTTAACCCCCTCACATTGTATGTTATCACATGAATTAATGTCATTAAATATTAATTTCTTTAGAAGAGCTCCACCAACCCAGAGACATTTTTCGAGAGGACAGATCGGGATTGACGTAATAAAAAAAAAAAAAAAAAGGGAAAAAATAAGTAAATACCTTTCCCCATACCTCCCCCCCTCCCTCCCATCCCTCTCCGCAACGCTATTCGGAGATCCCCCCTTTCTGCGTTGATCATATGGGATCGACACATCAACTCGAGGTGTCTTTTTCCTTCCCATATTTACCTCTGTGGCTCACGTCAGTAGGCCTACAAGAAGCTCCCCCCCTCCCTCCCCCCCTCCCCACCATCCCCCCGTCCTCCCCCCGTCCTACCTTCACTTTTAGTTTAACTTCTAACTGTCTCCCCCTCATTAGGGTCTGCGCCTCGCCCCCTCTTCCATCTTGCTCTCCTTTGTATTGGTCCTTCCTCTATAGCTTCTATAAAAATTCTCCTTTACCAAATCCCAACCGTACCAAAAATGGGTATCAGATTTAAGTAAACCTAACACTACTTCACAATGGCAATGCACATTCAAAACAGTCTATAAAGCCTCTTCATTGTCATTGGGACTTTCACAAGCAATAGCCCTAAGGTGGTACCTTATACCATACAGGCTGTCCAAATACTGCCAATCCAACTCCCCACTGTGTGGGAGGAAATGCGGTGCAGTAGGCAACCTTTTTCATGTGTTCTGGGCCTGTAAACATTTGACCAGCTTTTGGCACAGCATATTCAGATCCATCTCAAATATCACAGGAATCCTGACATCCCCAAATCCAAGTTTAGCAATATTAAATATAGGCATTAAAAATTTCCCTTCTAACTTTCAAGTTGTGGTTACACATATTCTCTTGGTTGCTAGAACATTGATAGCGAAACAATGGATATCTGACAAAGCCCCCAACGCTTCCGAAGTTTTTGAAACTACATACTCCCATTACATATATGAATCCTTACTAGCTATTATATGTGGTAACAGTAAAACGTTTGATATGCAATGGAAAATTTGGATAGAATGGTTTAAGCCAAATGGATAACTTTGGTATGAATAATTCTCACCATCATCTAATCTTCTCTGCTCAAGTAGATGTCAGACCAAAGTTTATTTTACTGTTAATTTTGTTTAATTTACAATTTATGTTCCTTTTTGATTTGATTTTATTTGATTCCTGGCTAATCTGTGATTAGTACTCTCAACCATAGATCTTCTCGCTTATCACTGGTTTCCCTCTCTTGTTTCATACATTCTCTACAACTATCCAGTTCTAGATGTAGGTAAACTGTGAACTGTTCAATGTTTACTTTTTGTGCCTTATGAGGATAACTTTACTAATATATTCTTTTTGAATCTATACCTTTTATCATTTTACTACCTGTATTCTGTACAATGTATTGTGGGAAAATTTTAATAAAAAACAATAAAAAAAAAAGAATATAGTGGAAAGTAAAATGAGTAAATGTATCCACCTAAAAGATATAAAACTTGACTTCACCGATATTCTGACAGAAATATAGCAATACTTTACATACAATACAAATTTATGTGGGAAAGCATTATCAATCACTAGTAAAGCATCATCCTGTATCGAACATTGGGACAATTCACAAAAAATTCTAAACAGATGGTACTTGACCCTTTACGGATTATCAAAAATATTTACTTCCCCTATATGCTGGAGGTGTTATGAGCTAAAAGGCAATTTACAACACACTCTTTGGGCCTGAAAAAACATATTATGTTTTTGGAACTCTATCTCCTCCTTCATAGCGGGTCTTACAGATATCCTGACAGAACTAAAACCAGCGATGGCAATACTAGTGATAAATCTTGATATATATCCATTGTGTTTTAGAACAATAGTAGCACATATTCTAACTGTCGCAAGGCTTACTATTACCAGCAAGTGGAAATCTACCAAATCTCCCAACCTGTCGAATGTTATTACTAGACTGAACACACAATCTCAGAATTAACTATTATTAGCATATAAAAATTTGATTAATAAATTAAAAAAACTGAAAATGGCAAGAATGGTTAAACAACGTTCTGCAAGTCTGTCATATGGTTTTCCTCCCTCAACCCTGTTAATTTGTAATCCTTAGCAACTCCTCTTACAGTTAGTTCCCACCTGGAGTAAGGGGAAAAAGGATTTTAATTATATGGCTATTATCTGGTATTCTTGTGATTTTTTATAAATAAATTTGTTGTGTTTAATTAAAAAAAACGTAAATGGCAGCTCACACTATATTGCTGGAAACAATATACAAAATATATAGAAGAAAAAAGGTGGCGAAGTCAGAAAATTCATTAACAGATGTAAACATGTAAATTATGCATAAAAGTCCAGAAATGTAGAAAAGATTCAACAAATCAGCAGCTGATTTCCCTCCACTTCATCAAGCAAATATGAAGATAGCAGGGTCCCATCACCATCACTTAACACGACAGACCCTTACCATCAGTGCAAGGGTAATGCACATGTAATAACACCACTCTGCTTTACAATTCCTCCCAAGCAGTACTCTGGAGCAAGATATTTCAAATTATGAAGCAGGTACAGGGATCCTTGTTTAGCTCAACAATCATATAAATAAAAAGAAATTACATCGCTCATTGTGCAGATATCTTTAAAAAACATTCATCAGTTTATTATTAAAAAAGTTCCACTCACATTTTAGTTGAATCATGAAATCAAAAAGCTGAAGCCTCCAGCGCTTCAGAGACAGTCACTGTAGTGTGGTTTGTCCGTGTCCTACGTCAAGCCAAGCTCCGCCCAACGTTTCGTCACTCAAAGTGCATCATCAGGGGCGTGGTTTTGACGTCTATAGGGACAACCTTAAATGGACTTAGTAAAAAGTAAATGATAAATGAAAGGTTCTTTATTTAATTAATGCACAGCATATACAGTGGTGTGAAAAAGTGTTTGCCCCCTTCCTCATTTCCTGTTCCTTTGCATGTTTGTCACACTTAAGTGTTTCGGAACATCAAACCAATTTAAACAATAGTCAAGGACAACACAAGTAAACACAAAATGCAATTTGTAAATGAAGGTGTTTATTATTAAAGGTGAAAAAAAATCCAAACCATCATGGCCCTGTGTGAAAAAGTGATTGCCCCCCTTGTTAAAACATACTATAACTGTGGTTGTCCACACCTGAGTTAAATTTCTCTAGCCACACCCAGGCCTGATTATTGCCACACCTGTTCACAATCAAGGCATCACTTAAATAGGAGCTGCTTGACACAGTAAGGTCCACCAGAAGATCCTTAAAAGCTACACATCATGCCGAGACCCAAAGAAATTCAGGAACAATTGAGAAAGAAAGTAATTGAGATCTATCAGTCTGGAAAGGGTTATAAAGCCATTTCCAAAGCTTTGGGAATCCAGCGAACCACAGTGAGAGCCATTATCCACAAATGGCGAAGACATGGAACAGTGGTGAACCTTCCCAGGAGTGGCCGGCCGCCCAAAATTACCCCAAGAGCGCAGCGACGACTCATCCAAGAGGTCACAAAAGACCCCACAACAACGTCCAAGGAACTGCAGGCCTCACTTGCCTCAGTTAAGGTCAGCGTTCATGCCTCCACCATCAGGAAAAGACTGGGCAAAAATGGCCTGCATGGCAGAATTCCAAGGAGAAAACCACTGCTGAGCAAAAAGAACATCAAAGTTCGTCTCAATTTCTCCACAACACATCTTGATGATCCCCAAGACTTTTGGGACAACATTCTGTGGACCGATGAGACAAAAGTGGAACTCTTTGGAAGGTGTGTGTCCAAGTATATATGGCGTAGAAGGAACATTGCATTTCATAAAAAGAACATTATACCAACAGTAAAATATGGTGGTGGTAGTGTGATGGTCTGGGGCTGTTTTGCTGCTTCAGGACCTGGAAGACTTGCCGTGATAAAAGGAACTATGAATTCTGCTGTCTACCAAGAGATCCTGAAGGAGAATGTCTGACCATCTGTTCGTGTACTCAAGCTGAAACGAACTTGGGTTCTGCAGCAGGACAATGATCCTAAACACACCAGCAAGTCCACCACCGAATGGCTGAAGAAAAACAAAATGAAGACTTTGGAGTGGCCTAGCCAAAGTCCTGACCTGAATCCTATTGAGATGTTGTGGTATGACCTTAAAAAGGCCGTTCATGCTCAAAAACCCTCTAATGTAACTGAATTAGGACAATTCTGCAAAGATGAGTGGGCCAAAATTCCTCCAGGACGCTGTAAAAGCCTCATTGCACGTTATCGCAAACGCTTGGTTGCAGTTGTTGCTGCTAAGGGTGGCCCAACCAGTTATTAGGTTTAGGGGGCAATCACTTTTTCACACAGGGCCATGATGGTTTGGATTTTTTTCACCTTTAATAATAAACACCTTCATTTACAAATTGTATTTTGTGTTTACTTGTGTTGTCCTTGACTATTGTTTAAATTGGTTTGATGTTCCGAAACACTTAAGTGTGACAAACATGCAAAGGAACAGGAAATGAGGAAGAGGGCAAACACTTTTTCACACCACTGTATATCCAGATTCAGAGGGGTTAGCAGGCAGCTGTGAGACAGTTTAGTCAAAGTAAAATGTTCTTTAATCAGTATGAAACCAAAAACAAGTGGAAAAAATTACAGGTTTGTCTTTAAATACAGTTCCCAGACACAGGTAGAGTTCAGCAGCATGCAGGCTTATAGGACTAACTTTCAATGCTAAAGCCAGAGCTACAGTCTTGTTTACAGGCCTGCTTACCAGCAGGTCAAAGTCCACTTGTAGAGCCTTCCAGACAGCATGCAGGTCTCTTCCTCGCTGCTAGCAAAACGGTTCCCCTAGCCTCTCTGACCAGCTGCCTAATAAGCAGGTCTGAAAGGGAAGTAATTTCCCTCTTTCATTAACCCACTCTTAACCTAACCCAGGCTGACTCTCTGCACATCCCCCCCCCCCGTTCAAGGCCAAGGGTCTGGACACTATGCACCAAATGGCCATAGGCCTGGGACAGGGCATCCATATTCCAATGCATGCTCCCAGGTCTATCCCCTACTTTCTTGACTATTTATTTCAGAGGATTCCAACCAATCTGCTCTCCACAGTAGGCCCACCCGGAAGCACTTAATCCCAAAGTTAAGACTCTCTGACCCTGGCAGATAGATTGTGCCCTCAACTGTGGGTCCTTACCAATGGTCTGCGTCCATATTTAATCACTTTGTCACCCTCCTTAGTTACTCTGTACTGTAACACATGATTCACAGCAAATTGGGGGAGCGTATATCCACCCCAAGTTGCTGCTGCTCACCGTTTAACATGGTGACTTGTTCCCTGGCTGGGAAAAGTGGAGTCCCCCATCTGAGCATCCTCCTAGGAGCCCCCCAGATTGGACATATCTGTCTCACAGGAAGTACTTTCCACTTCCAATCCTGCAAACACCTCTAGGGGACCTGGGTCAGTTTCTACAGGTTGACACATCATCTTGTACATTTCATTACTATTCAGCTCCTGCAACACATTATTAATCTTATTATTATTATTAATCACATTATTCATCTTAGGGCTACTCCATTTTGAGAAGGCCTTAACCTTTCAACTTTTGTTTGCACATGTCCCAAAATATGGGGCAGCCTTGTCAATGTAGCCATGTAGTCATGAGGCAACCCTGGGATCAGTTCAACTCTCAATGTAGCAGTTCCTGCTAATGTGGACAGGGTTCACGCAGTCTATTGGACACCCCCATGTACAGAGACTACTCCAATATTTTTCTGGGTATCAGCTTTCCCCACAACCTGTCAGATCGGAGCAGGGTGATCCCACTCCCCAAGTCAAAAAGTGTCACAACCTCTTGTTCATTAACCTGCATATCACTCTGACCAGCTATGAAAGCAAACATAGAGCTGTATCAAGCCATGTCACATTCCATTGGCTTGGACACTGGGCCACCTTATGACCCAGTTGGTGGCATGACCAACAGCGAATCTCACAAGGTTCCCTTTACCCCTGCTGACTCTCAGGAGGGTTTGATGTTGGTCTGCACCTGGCAGGAGTGTGAGGCAGACTGGTTAGTATTTCTACCCTTAGCAATTTATAGTCCCTTGCTGACGCTGAGGCCAAGTCTCAGTATGCCTCTTTAGGATCTGCAGTCAGTAAAGGAGATAGCACATCCACCCAGTCTTTTTTTAGGCAGGTCTTCCCTTCTTGCAAACCACTTAAACATTGGCAAATAAGCTTCAATGTTATCTGTGGCTGACTTCTTTTGCTGGGTCTGCTGTACTGCCTTCCATGGGTCACCCTTCACAATGAGGCCACCTCTCACCTCTTCTGCCTGCCGGGGTCCTGCCTTCTGTAAGCCTGCAATATGTTCCACCAGTAAGTGGTTTGTCTCTTGTTGTGCAGCGACTCTGTGCCAGAACCTGCTCCTGGCGGGCCTGTGCCTGCATATTAACCAGTATCAGTTGCTTAATCAGGTGCTTTATCAGATGCTTTTTCAGCCTATGCTACTTTAACCCAGGACATGGGTTTCCCTCAAACTGCCTAATGCATCCTCCACCAATTGTCAGGATCCATGGAGTTAACAGGCAGCTGTGAGACAATCAAAGTAAAACTTGCTTTATTTAGCATGAAACCAAAAACAAATGGAAAAAAATGACAGGTTTGTCTTTAAATACAGTTCCCACACACAGGTAAATTTCAGTTCAGCAGCACACAGACTTATAGGACAAACTTTCAATGCTCTAGCCAGAGCTACAGTCTCTTTTAAAGGCCAGCTTACCCAACAGGTCACAGTCCACTTGTGGAGCCTTCCAGACAGCATGCAGGTCTCTTCCTCACTGCTAGCAAAACAGCTCCCAGCCTCTCTGACCAGCTGCCTAATGAGGGAAGTACTTGCCCTCTTTCATCAACCCATCCCCTAACCTAAGCCAGGCTGACTATATAATACACACACACACACACACACACACACACACACACTGCCTTGAAAAAGTATTCCTATACCTTGAAATTTTCCACATTTTGTCATGTTACAACCAAAAACGTAAATTTATTATATTGGGATTTTTGTGATAGACTAACACAAAGTGGCACATAATTGGAATGAAAAAGGATAAATGGTTTGCAATTTTTTTTATAAATAAACATGTTAAAAGTGTGGCGTGCATTTGTATTCAGCCCCCCTGAGTCAATACTTTGTAGAACCACCTTTCGCTGCAATTACAGCTGCAGGTTTTTTTGGGGATGTCTCTACCAGCTTTGCACATCTAGAATGGCATGGACAGGCATATTAACATACCCGTATGTTGCCCTTTAAGACATGGCATTGTGAGCGTGCATGCGCCTCCGGTGGCCGGCACCCACCACGAACTCTGTGAGTGTAATTGTGGGTCCGGGTCCCGCAGACTCGATGTCCGCGGGGATACCCGCAATCGTCTCACGGAGGGGAAGACCAGGGAAATGCTGATGTAAACAAGCATTTCCCCATTCTTCCTAGTGACAGGGCACTGATCACAGCTCCTTGTGATCGGGAGTGGTGATCAGTGTTGACTCGTGACACACGTAGCCCATCTCACCTACAGTTACAACACATCCATAGGACACACATAACCCCTTCAGCGCCCCCTCCTGGTTAACCTCTTCACTGCCAGTTACATTTACAAAGTAATCAATGCATTTTTAATTAAAAAGTAAAAAATATTGTGTTTTTTTTCCAAAATTGACCCTGTTTTTTGGTTTATAGGTCAAAAAATAAAAACTGCAGAGGTGATCAAATACTGCCAAAATCATGTCAATTTTGTTTGGGAGCTACATCACACGACCGTGCAATTTTCAGTTAAAGAGACGCAGTGCTGAATTGCAAAAAGTGCTCTGGTCTTTGGCCAGCCAAATCTTCCAGGGCTGAAGTGGTTAATACACTTTGATTTTTAATTCTGGACAAAACCTGCCTTGTCTTTGCTTCTTACATTTTGACCTAACCAAGCAGCCACTGTACACTATGTGTGGTTATTGTTTTATGAAAAAATACACTTTATTTTTTATTGCAAGTTGAATCCTGCCTTGTCTCTTTCAATGTGCTGTCAGTTCAAGTGCTCACATAATATCTTGGCACTAACCAATTTCTACCAATAATTTGATTTGGGGATGTGCTTTATAATTTTTTTTAATGCTATTTTGACATTTTATTATTACTTTTGTGATAATGCAGCTCATAAACTATATTATTAAACTGTTTTGCCACTGGCCAAATTTTGCAAAGCTGCAGACTTTACCTTTTATTTTATTAAAAATTAACCTTTCCTAAAAATTTTAGAACTGCAGTGGCTACTACTTCCACCGTTCATATTAGGCATATTATAGCTAGATAAAAAAATCTGAAGTCACAATCAAATTTAGCTAAAAAGCCATTTTGAAGGTTGTAATTAACCCAATTGTGGTGTTGCTTCTGTATTTAAGGCAAACAATAATGTAAAAGTAAAAAAAAAAAAAAAAATATTACACATCAAAACTATGTGATGCCACAATACAGTGTTGCTGACACTGTCTGTGGAGAATCATACTGTTCTGCATACTCTTTCTCCCACGTAGGTAAAATGATTGGCATTTTTACAATTTTGAATTTGAGGTCACATTAAAATGAAAACCTATGGCAGAGTCCAGCTACCCATTTTGACAATCCCTTGCCTAATAACCTTTAAAATGGCTAATTGATTTTTAAGATTTGTGCCCCCATAAACTTCACTTGTGTTTAGAAATTTTAAACTTTACACAGGATTTCATGACTCCCCACCACCACCGTGAACTGAACCTTTTCTTATTCACTCTGGCTATAAGTTATTAGACGTGTGCACACTGAAATATTTAAGAATTTCATTTCCGTCTGAAAAATACATTTATTTAGTTACTCCCGAAATTAGTTTTTGTTTATTTTGTTTTGTTAAAAAATGCATTTATCCAAAAATCAGAAATACCGTATTTATCGGCGTATAACACACACTTTTTTCCCCTTAAAAGCAGGGGAAAATCACGGGGGCCGAATTATACGGCGATCCCCCACAGTTCTGAGCCTCTGGGCATCTTTTAGCCGCCTTCAGCTCTTCAAGGTGGCTTTCGGCCACCTTCGGCCATTATCGGTGGCTTTTGGCCACCTTCAGCCATTATCGGCGACTTTCGGCCACCTTCGGCCATTCTTGACAGCTTTCGACTGCCTTCGGCTCTTTTCGGCAGCTTCCGGCCACCTTCGGCCGTTCTCGGCGGCCGAAAGCTGCCGAGAATGGCCGAAGGCGGTCGAGATACAAATCTGGCTCTGTATCTCGGTGGCGGCATTTTTAAAAAATAAAAAAGAGGCAAATAAAACGGACACAGCTGCAATGGTGGACAAGACTGCATAAGGCTGCAATGGTGGACAAGGCTGCATAAGGCTGCAATGGTGGATAAGGCTGCATAAGACTGCATGACAAGGCTGCATGACAAAGCTGCAATGGTGGACAATGCTGCATAAGGCTGCATGACAAGGCTGCAGATGGACACTGATAATGCTGCATTGATGGGCATTTAAATGTACTTTCCGGTCGAATGTTCCTCCTACAAGCTATAGTAGAATTCTAATGTTGTATGACACTAGTAATAATTATATTTATTAATTATTATTACTAGTGAACCAACATTGAATTGAATTCTTCTATAGCCTATGGGCAGAGCATTTGACCATAAATGTCCTCTCTGGGCGACTACTTTGTCGAATCTTCATGTCGAATCTTTTCTCTCTGTGTTGAATAATCTTGGACTAATAGAGTTAGGTTGGGCACATGCAACCTTTTTTACTATTGTCTCTATAATTTCAATTTTTTTCTCTCTATGTTGAATCTTTTCTCTCTATGTAGAATAATCTTGAACTAATCAAGCTAAGGTTAGGCATATTCGACCACAGGTTCGATGGACACAGATCGCTATTGTCAGCGTCATGTCGAATCTCCTATCTATATCGAACTGTTGTCACAACGAAAATAAAGCATTTGTTTTTGTCAGATCTTTTGGTTTTCGGATTCTGCACGATAACGAAAATACCCGAAATTTGGACAAAAATACATTCGGACGAAAATGAATGCACATGTCTATGGGTTATATGACATGACTATTTGTCTGAAGGAGCATGCAGCCTAATACCCCTAATCACACACATGCAAAACCATTGCCATGTCAACTATAATCCAGTGTGCTGTGTTTTATTAAAGAAGTCTACAGCTGACTACACACTATATAACTTTTACACACTATATAACTTTTACACACTTTTCTTGTACAACTTTCCTTTAAGCCTCGTACACACGGTACGATTGTTGGCCAACCGAGCTTCGAATTTTTGTCAAAAGGGCATGTGCCACCAGGATCATGTCTTGCATACTAACGTTACACAATTGTCGTGCCACAAACACAAACGTAGTGATGTACTACGAGGAATTTCAGCTCTTGAGCACCACCCTTTGGGCCCCTTCTGCTAATTTTGTGTTTGGTGAGCATTGATTCCGAGCATTCATGTTTGTACTTTTGACATTTATGTGTTGGATTTGTGTACTATCCATACAAAAATCAGACGTAGAGCCATTTACTAGCCTGCCATCCAACGTTTGTTGGTCGAAAATTGCACAACAATTGTCAAACCTAAATTTTCAAAATGTAATTGCAATCAGGCAATAGGTGAAGGTAAATCTAAAGAAAATTAAACAACAAAAGTTGTATAGTGTGTATCCAGCTTTAGAAGGAGGAACTAGCTTTAAATGTAAGATTTTAGTTTAACCATTGACAGATGCATTTTCTCTGCCTCAGAAAGGAAACGCAACTGAATTTGTGCATAAATATATTATTCTGATTTTTTTTTTAATAGTCAGTTTTAGTTCTGATTGACTCACTAATGCAGATTTGTTGGAAATGTCAATGCATTGATTTAATTCCCCAATGCTACAGTCACTGACCCATCTTCTATATAATAGTTGTAATATGCAAAATATGCTGATTTAGAAAATTGTGCATTAACCTTGGCACCTCTTTATAGGGATCGTTTCAGCGGTTCTATTCCAGCAACTAGCCAGTAAATATTCTCTCCAAAGGCTAAGGCACAGCAGCTTAATATTTTCATTTTTATTACCATACATGTTAGGAAAATGTCAAATATTTAATACTCACACAAAAGTTCACATTTGGTTGTAACTAAACTTGTATGGTGCATATAAGATTCTAAATTAAATCATTTTACATCTTTGATGCCATAGATTAAATGCATTATTTCAGATCTACATGGTTTATGACTCACTGACAGTTTCATTCTCTAATTTTCACAAGGATAAAAATGGTGCTGAAGAGGTAGTTGTTCTCTCAGGGTAAGTGACATTATCTTGAGCACAAGCTCATCGTGTTTTTTTTTTTGTTTTTTTTTTAACTAGAGTCCTGAAACCTTGCAAATGTCTAGCATTTACTGTTCCAAAAATAATAGGTGCAGAACTCCAGGCCCATCTTGACTTGAATCTCCTGCATTCCTAATCTCACAGATTTCTGCTAGCAGGAGTAATGTTTTACAGCCATTTACACATCATGAAAACTATATTTTTAACTCTTGCCATCTTTTAGACATTTGCACAGACATTTACTTACAGAGGAGCATGCCTTCTGCAACAGCAGTTACTGGTACAATAGAGACATTATAGAGACTTACGACCTGAGATATGTTGAAATTCCATAATTTGAAAGTATAATTAAAGCAGCACTAACAATAATATAGACAAATGTCTTAAATAAAATGCTGTGCAATATTAATAAAACAGTGCTAATTACACAAATAACGGAACATATGAACAAATTTGAGAAACATGAAAAAACAATCCAAATTCAGTCCAGTGCAATAAATTAATCTAGTGTAATTAATTAATCCAGTGTCCATTCCACCATCCATTAATTGTGCTTCACCCATAAATTAAAAGTTCATATAATGTTTATAAATGGGCACAAACACAAAATCCTGCACTTGGGAGTGAGCCCACAGAGTATAAGTAGGCTATATCGCTATCTTGGCTGGTGTGGATAAGTTTCATCTTGCTGCACTCATAAGCCTGCCCTGAGGGCGGGGGGGGGGGGGGGGGAGAGTCTAGAACAACTGAACCACAAAAAAATAGAAAATGGTGCACTGTTCTAGTGTATTTTCGGAAGACCATAGATTTATTAATATAAAATGTGGTAAGTATTATGCCGCTTACACACGATCTGACTTTCCGACTGAAAATGTTGGATGAGAGCTTGTTGGCTGAAAGTCCAACCGTGTGTATGCTCCATCGAACATTTGTTGGCGGACTTTCCGCTAACAAATGTTGGCAAGTAGGTTTTCAAATTTTCCACCAACAAAATGTGTTGTCGGCCTTTCTGATCGTGTGTACACAAGTCTGTCGCACAAAAGTTAATGCATGCTCAGAATTAAGTATGAGCGCTTGGTCTTGTAAAACTAGCGTTCGTAATGGAGATATCACATTCGTGATGCGGAAAATTATGAAATCTCTCAATGCAACACATTCTCTTCTTCTTTATAATGCTATAATAATGAAGTTGCTTTGCTGCTGATATTCACAGAGTTCTGACAAACTTATTTTTTATTATTTGTAAGGATTTCCAGAATAATATTTGTTTTTTTTTATGTTTTTTTTTCTCATGATCTCCAGTTAATTTGTTTTCTTTTTTTTTCCTAGTGATCTCCATAATTTTTTTTGTACCCCCCAAAACAGGTCCATTGATTCCCCATGATGGGATCTACAACATGTTGACACACTGTGGCTTATTTTAAAAAAGCAAAACCAGTTTTCCCTACAAATGCACCAAAAAAAACCTATTGCACTCTGCCTGAATTTAAGGACATCAATAACATTTGGACACATTTTAGAGGGCGTTTAGGGTAAGCACTAAAATGGAGCTGACAAAATACATTAAGTAACTAGGCTAGGTGTGTATGGGCCCAGGCTAGCATGCTGGGGAGGTTAGTGATGGCAAATATGTATGAAGGACAAAAAAGGAGTATTAAAAGCTTACAACATGCATGAGGACAAAGAGGACATTCACAGCATATTACAATCATGGTAATTAAGGAATGATGAAATAAATACATTAGCAAACATTAAATACGTAGAATGTGATGTTAAAGGATAAAACTTACCTTAATATAGTCCTTCTGCAGGACCTGAATGATGGCAGAACAGGTCTCTGGAATAATGATTCCCAGAGCCTGGGGGGAGGTCCCAGCCATGAACTTCAGGTCCTGGAGACTTTTCCCTGTGGCCAAGTACAGCAAGGTGGTGAAGAGCCTTTGCTTAGGGATGATGGCTTGCCACATGTAGGTGTCCTGCTTCATAATATCAGGGGTCAGCAAAGCCAGGAGATGGTGAAATACAGTGTTTATCATCTGGAGATAATTCATGAAATCATCAAGATTATTCTCCTGGAGCTCCCTCAACAAAGGCATATGACATAATTAGTCACGATTAAGCAACTAATTCTTGGTGCAAGAACTCCTCCTCCCCCTGTGAATGGACTGGACTTGGGTCAAAGCAATAACTCCAACATCAAGCCCAACAAAAGCACAAACTCTACGATGAGTATGTAACCGCAACATGGCTAATAAATGAATGGCTCCTCAGAACAAACTGACAGAACGCACTGAAAATCAGAAAGGACCTGACAAGAATAAGCTGAAAATCAGAAACGACTGGACAAGAATGCACTTAAAATCAGGAGCAAACTATAAATAGAATGCACTGAAAGACAGGAATGAACTGACAAGCACGCACTGAAGAACAGATACGAACCAACAAGCACAAACTGAAAAGCAGAAACGAACTGAAAAGCACAAGGCTGAAAAGTACAAATCGTCTCTCACCAAACTTCTACTAACACGGGATAAACATGAGATTAGCAGAAGGAGCCCAAAGGGTGGAGCACTAGCTATTGAACTTCCTTTTTAGCAGCCGTCGTTCATGTTATACGTCACTACATTCGTATTTGTTGGCCAACATTTGTGTGACCGTGTGTATACAAGACAAGTTGGAGCCAACACCCTTTGAATAAATGTCCACAGTTTTGTTGCCAAAAAGGCAGATCATGTGTACGGGGCATTATACTCACAAAATGACAATTGCATCAAAACTCATCACATAGCACAGCATCATCCAGTCCACAGTACATCATTCCATGAGTCAGAAGAAGGTGAAGATTCAATAGGCTAATGTGTTTGGAGGACTAACCTCTTCCTCCGAGCCAACAAGATTTATTATATAACATAGTAACATGGCTGATTGTCTAATGTTGGCATCTCCAACACGCCGCCCTGAGTAGGATTGGGCCCTTTCATACATATATTGAGATAATGATAACATCATGTAAGCCAACAATAATGATCTCAATACATGTATAAATACATATGCAAATATATGATTAATGATCATAGAAAATTCACAGTTGTAAAAACCATATAAAAATCATAAAAACTATGTAACTATGCATAGATGCATGTTTATGCACATGCTTTCATTCGGATACAGTGTTGTATGACCGTGCAATTGGTATTCAAAGTGCGTCAGTGCTGAAAGCTGAAAATTGGTCTGGGCAGGAGGGGAGTTTAAGTGCCCAGTAAGCAAGTGGTTAAGGAAACATGATCCATTTTTTTTTTTTTTAGGGTAACAGACACTTTAATTCATACATATTGTATATAATCATAGGTTAAATAAGCAAACTTACTTGCACCTACATGATATTATATTTGTAGTTACCTAATATCTTTCTGTAGTGTTCTTCTTAATGAGGTGTGTTCCGTGTCATCTATTTCTTTACTAACCTGTGGGCTGTTGTGTAAAATTTTATAAAGATGTATTTTAATGTATTGTCATAAGAGTCTCCCAGTGTTAGCACTCCCGCAGGCTGCTCTAAAGAGCTGACTGGGGCTGACTGATGCTGGTTGAGATGCGTTAGGTAGTGGAAAACTTCCTGGGATTGGAGAGAGGTGTTTGCACAGTGGTATGTCTGCCAGAGAAAGGGCCCCTGTGCATTGCACAGACGATCATCTGAGGGGATATGTTTGCTCTGCAAGGATCAGTTATGGGCGCTCATTGTCTCTGCTGTGTCTGATCAGCACATGTCGAGATTCGCAACGTGCACCTGCAGATAACCTTCCATCTACAAGGAAGGGTAGCATAATCCAGGTATGCATTTTTTTCTGGAACAATGCTTAATAAGGATTCCTAGCAGCAGAATTGTAGTCACCGTTCATTGGTTATTGTATAAATTAATTTACTCTGTATCATATCTTTATGTGGTCATGTCCTTATATGGTCATTCACATCCTGTGTTGTTCATTTCCTGTGAGGTCACAAACTGTGTAGGAGGGGATTAGCTGTTGGAGGCAAACCCTCCAGAGTGTGGCTTCCAGTTTATGTGTAAATAAAAGCAGACGCACGGCTCAGAAAGAGCAGCCATGCTGAGATGAGGATGTAAGAATGTGGTAATGTCTGTTTACTGGGGAATGGAGACCAGAGTGGAGGAATGGCTGAGGGGAGACAATCAAAGGTTGCATTATACTATCATGGTGGAAGGGCGCTTATTAGCGCAAGAGTGTAGTGGAATATCCACGACAGGGCGAAGCAGTATTTTGTGTCCTAACTCTTTCACTGGGTATACCAAAGATATTTCCATGATGTTGGAATGACTAGTGTAAGGCTGACCGCAGGTCAGCCTGGGTTTGTAGGAGGAGTCAGGCTTCATAAAGCCTGCCCTCCTCTGCCCCCTCCTCTCGTGGACGCTGGCTCTCGTGTGAGCCATCGCGTCATTTCCGGGTTAGGACAGGTCACGTCGTTACTTCCGGTTTCTGGCTACAGCAGCGCGGATGGCTGTAGGATCTTGCTGGTCCTCTCTCCTGGGGGGTCGTGGTTCGGGGAAGCGCGGGTGGGTGGCATCTTTGGATGCCTCCCGTCCCGCTCAGGTACTGGCTCAGGTCGAGGGGGTTTGTTTGTTTTCAGGGGGCTTCGTGGGTCGGGGGGGTCCTGGGTTATTTGTCAGGTTTTGTCTGCCCCCATCCTACTCCCCAGCAGTGCTGGTACAGTGTTCAGTCCAGGGTGGTTTTTTATATTTGAGAAAAATAAAAGATACATTCGCCTGATTTATTAGAGGGTGCTGAACTGCATTGATATGTTGCAGGTGCCCAGAGTTCAGCTTGTTCGTAGGGGGGCATGGCAGTTGGGGGGCATCCTGGGGGTTATTTTTTAGGCATGCTGTCAGGCTGGGGTTTGGGGTGTCTGTGGCAGTTCACTTTACAGACAGGGCCTGCAGTGTGCTGTTTTTTCACCTACATGGGGCCGCGCTGCTTGTGCCCTGTTATCATGTGCTACGCACTCATGACAAGTTTGGGGGGTTTTCAGGGGTTAATTCAGGCTGCAGTGAGGACATGATGCTTGCTCATCGCTTGTCATCTCATTATTCTGTGGGGGTTCTTGGGGGGTAGCATGGTTAGAACATTTCTCTTACAATTTATGTTTCTCTGGCAAGTTACGCTTATCATGCAATTTACATTCTCATGCAATTTACGTTCTCACGCAATTTTCGTTCTCACGTTATTTACGTTCTCATACTATTTACATTCTCGTGCAATGCACGGTTTTCTCATGCAGTTCACGGTTTTCTCATGCATTTCACAGTTTTCTCAGGCAATTTACAGTTTCTCAGGCAATTTACGATTTCTCGGGAAATTTTGTGGTTTTCTCAGGCAAGTTACGGTTTCTCAGGCAATCTACATTCTCGTGCGGTGTACATTCTCACACGGTTACGTTCTCATGCATTTCACATGTCTCGTGCAATTTACGGTTTTCATGTAATCTACGTTTCTCATGTTTTAGTTTCTCATACAAATTACGGTTCTTACGCAGTTTACGTTCCATGTAATTTGCGTTGCTCATGCAATTTGCTGTTCTCATGCGGTTGACGTTTCTTGTAATTTTTTTCGGTTTCTTACGCAATTTATGCTTCTCATACAATTTGCGTTTCTCATGCAATGTGTGTTTTGTTTTCACGTTTTTTTTTCGCAGTTGGCATTTTTTTATGCGATTTACGGTTCTTATGCAATTTTACGGTTTCTCATGCAATTTACGGTTTCTCGCTCAATTTTATAGATCTCATGCAATTTTATGGTTCTCATGCAATTTTTGACTCATGCCAATTCATGTTTTTCCTGTGTTCTTACATTTCTCATGTTACAGTGCTCACATTTCCCATGTTTCCCATGTTTCTTACGTTTCCCATGTTTCTGATGTTTCCCATGTTTCTTATATTTCCCATGTTTCTTACGTATTCCCATATTTCTTACGTATTCCCATGTCTCGAAAGTTTCATGTCATATGCATTTCATGTCATTGCCCTTCGTTCGCTGTTAGCTGGTGCCTACATCCAGGATCTGTCACGTCTACAGGCCCATACGGGCTGAGGTTTCGTTGGTAATTGATTGTCCTCCCACAATCTTCTCGCCTGTAGTCCATACGTCATATGTATATGTTCACCATTGCACCTTTACTACTACCCACCGTGGTCTGTGGGTACCTTAGCCCTAAGTGTTCGTTTTATTTTCTGTCTTGGTGCTGCAGGTTGCTTGGGCTAACTTCTGCATACACTAGGATGGTGTTGTCATTAGGTTCAGATTCATGCGCTGCTGGTCCTGTCATTTCGGCACCCACGTCCTTATACTTGTCAGGTAACAAGGGGATTGTTATGTCACAGGCGGGTTGTCTATTATGATAATAAAAGTGTAGCGCTTCAATAATAATAAACGTGATCAACATAAAAAATAATAATATGTCAAAAATCGCATAAATATAAATGCCTAGAGATAAAAGTCCAACATTGGGCGCTCATTCCACTATGTAGCTGGCATGGGGGTGACCGAACCGTCACAGAGAAGGAAAGTAATACACTAGGCGAATGTATTCATGTGGATCTGCTTGACTGTAAACATCAGGAAAAAGTAGATAAATACTTCTTACCGGAACAGTTGGACTCACACAGTCATATGACGGTTGAGTCTAGAAGGCTTGAGGTCACAATCTGGGACCAAGGAGTATAAGGGGGGAGGTCTGTTGAGCTGATGGTGGAGCTCCAGGCGGTTGTAGGCCCAATGGTGGATCCTTTCAGATGGAACGTCAAGGTAGTCAAGCTCAGACGCAGCCCGTTGTACCAATACTCCAATCTCCCCCGAATGGGGAGGGGGATGATGTGAAGGTTTAAACCAAAGAAACGGAGAAAAGAAAAAAGAAAAAAAGGCTCCACATGGTGCGGGTCAAACGGTATAAAAAATGTTGATTTATTGAAGTCAAAAGATAATTAATGACTTGGTGATCACATAAAAAATAAAATGAAATTAAAAGCAATGTGGGGTGCCAACAGCTCGCCCGACGCGTTTCGACATATGTGTCTTCAACTGGGGCATGAGTTGTCTATTATGTTCTCTGGTTGTTTCACACAGCTGGGTTGTCCATGTTCTTCCATCGCGGGTTACCCATCACACCTATGTGTTTAACAGATTGATGTGATCGTTTTTAATTGGCTTGTTCGGTGGCAAGTCTCCTCATCTGTTCTTACACCGCTCACATTTTGTTCTAACTCACGTTTCTCATGCGGTTAGTTTCTCATGCAGTTAGTTCTAATGTAGGTACGTTTTTCATGCAACTTACGTTTCTCATGCATTTTACGGTCCTCATGCAATGTTATGGTTTCTCATGCAATGTTACGTTTCTCATGCAATATTACGTTTCTCATGCAATGATATGTTTCTCATGCAATTTAGGTTTCTCATGCAATTTTACGTTTCTCTTATGTCCCCAGGTTTCTCTCGGTCCCCAGGTTTCTCTCGGGTTCCCAGGTTTCTCCTCTTGTTCCCAGGTTTCTCCTTGTGTCCCCAGGTTTCTCCTGTGTCCCCAGGTTTCTCTCATGTCCCCAGGTTTCTCTGGTTGTTTCATCAATTCACGTTCTCATGCAACCTGCGTTTCTTATGCAGGTGGTGTTTTCTTGCAGCCTCGGTTCTTATGCAGGTGGTGTTTTCTTGCAGCCTCGGTTCTTATGCTGCTCACGTTTGTATCAGCTCGCTCTACCCATGTTTCTCGTTAAGTGATGTTTCCTTCTCGCAGGTTACATTCTTGTCACAGGTTTCTTTGTCTGCTCACGTTTCTCTCGCAAGTTGTGCTCCTGACCAGTTGTGTGTCGCTCCACACTACCTTTAATTTCCTAGCTGCGTTCAGCCAGGAGTTGCGCAATGGTATGGAACGATTGGTAAGTCAGCCTATTGCAGCTCCAGCAGCTTCTCCTGGCCCAGGGGCTTTAGTGGATCCCAGAACCCTCTCGGGTCCTAGGCCAATATCAGTAGGATCAGGTCTCGGAAGCAGGTGCCAGCATCACACTTTCTCTTCAGTTGGATTGGTTTTCCATTTGGATGACGCAGCAGCCTTGATCATTAGGTTTTGTTTTGAATACCAGGAAGGCTCATGACACTTCTTGGCATGTTTTCCAGGCTTTCCGGTCTAGGTTTCCAGTCCTGTTGGTTAACATTCGGTTCCTATTTGCTTTTCTGTTTTTTGCCTCTTCCAGCTCGTATCGGCCCAAAGCACTTTCATGGCGTACCGAGTTGAGTCTCAGCATTTCATGTTGGATGACCCGTCAGGTTGTTTTATTTTCTGCACTTTCGATTGAAGCCGTCCTCAGGGATCCAGCAGAGTAGACCCCCTGCTGTGCTCAGCTGACTTCCCATTGTGGGTCTTATTTTCGTGAGGTATCTGACATACTCTCAGGTCTCCTTTTGCATTGGTTACCAGCTTGGGGCTCAAGGCAGTGCTATAGCTGCCTTTTTTGTGGTTCCTAAGGCCAGGGGAGTGATGCTTCTGGACCAGGGTCTCGCATACTTTAGCCAATCAACTGGTTGGAACCCCAGCCTTTTCTGTTACATCTGCATGTTTGCAGCATTCGGGGGCGGCACTGTTATCAGGTTCTTGGAGCCTGGCAAGGTGTGGTGCTCGGTGTTGGTTTTATACCAGCTTGGTATAGTTACATTTGTCAAACCCTGGGATGGTCCTCTACTGCCTTTCCTAGCGCTCCCCTTTCTGAAGCTAAGTACATACTTCATTTCCGCCACCCCAGGTTAGACGTTAATTCACTGTGTAATCTGGTTGTTATGCTTTCATCCTACTGTGTTATTTTTGCCCCCTTTTAGGCATACTGACCACGTGACCCTGGCACACTTCAGGTCTATGTTCTTTGTTGCTCTTTGTTCATTTCCATACTATCCACAGATTGACTCAGAGTACAAGTGTAAGCCTGATCGCAGGTCAGCTTGTGTTTGCAGGAGGAGTCAGGCTGCATAAAGCCTGCCCTCCTCTGCTTCCTCCTCTCGTGGATGCTGGCTCTCGTGTCCCACCCACCCATTCCCTTTTTCTTTTCATTTCATTCATTACATTTCATACTTGGGTATGCCCCCTTTTAGGCATACTGACCACGTGACCCCGGAAAACTTCAGGTCTATGTTCTTTGTTGTTCTTTTTTCCTTTCCATACTATCTACAGATTGACTCCGAGTACAAAAATAAATGGTAATACTGTAGTATCAGTTCATTTTGATCCCTAATGGTGACCATGGGGATGTACAGTAAGTGCCGCCGATATTGTGCTTCCAGCACGTTCCTGTCGCGCTGGTTCCCGGGGACAGGCTTCTCTAACCAGCGTGATCCCGTCGCGCTGGTTCTCGCGCTGGCTGCAATAGGAAAATGTAATTTTCCTATAGTAGCGAGCAAGCAAGAGAGCGGCGACAATTTCGCCTCACTAATGAAGTCTGCATGCCTTTGGGGGCATACCAGGCCCTTAGGTCCAGTAGGGATTTTAAGGGGAATCCCCTACGCTGAAAAAAACGTCATGGGGTCCCCCCAAAATCCATACCAGACCCCTATTCAAACACGCAGCCTGGTCGGTCAGGAAAGGGGGTGGGGATGAGCGAGCTCCCCCCCTGAGCCATACCAGGCCGCACGGGGGGGGGGTGCTTTGTTGATGAAGACAAGGGCCTCTTCCCGACAACCCTAGCCGTTGGTTGTTGGGGTCTGCGGGTGAGGGGCTTATCGTAATCCGGGAGCCCCCTTTAATAAGGGGGCCCCCGGATAGCAGCCCCCCACCCTATGTGAATGAGTATGGGGTACAATGTACCCCCTACCCATTCACCTGTGAAATAAAAAAATAAAAAAACACAACACACAAGGTTTAAAAATAATTTATTGCACTGCTCTGGGGGTCTTCTGTCTTGGGGAGCCTTCTTGCCAGACTTCTCCGATATCTTCTGCTTTTACTAGCTCTTTTACTAGAGGAGGAGCCTGGCTTTCTTCTTCACCGCCGCCGCCCGGGGGTCTTCTTCCGACTTCGGGTGTCTTGTCCCCCTCTTTGGTTCTTCTTGCCGGGCCTCCGCTTTCTTCCTTTAGCTCTTTTACTAGCGGAGGCCCGGTCTTCTGTCGCCGCTGTCCCTTTTTCTGACTTCAGGAGTCTTGTCCCCCTCTTCGGTTCTTCTTGCCAGGCCACCACTTCTTCTTCCAGCTCTTTTACTAGCGGTGGCCTTAGCTAGTAGACATGTGCACACTGAAATATTTTGTTTCGGAATTTTCGTTTTCGTACGAAAAATACATTTATTTAGTTACTCCCGAAATTTGTTTTTATTTATTTTGTTTTTTGTTAAAAATTGCATTCGTCCGAAAATCCAAATTAATTAGGATCGAATCTGTCATTGAAGGCTTATGGTGCCTGTCGAATATTCAAAGAAGATTCAATGGAGCAGCTAAACTGTATAACTCCATATAGTTTATCTGCTCCGTCAAATCTTCTTAGAACTTTCGACAGACACCATAAGCCAAAGATTCAACGTTTGTATGTTTTTCACTGCTTTGTCGAATCTTTGTCATTCATGTTGAATGTATATAGAATCTATAATAATAAATCCCCCCCCCCCCCCCCCCCACAACACGGGCAGCCTCTGAGGCTATCACAACACTAGCAATACTAGTATCACTATCAGGTTCCCAACACTAACACAATCGCAGCAGATTATTATGAAAACGTTAAGTTGAACTGTAGCTTACTTTACTATTGTTCTGCTGCTGTGCTTATGCTTAATTGCTAAATAATTCAGGTTCTCTGACAAACGGACCAGCTAAGATTGACTGTCTTCTGAAAAGATTCAGCTGCTAGCAATCATAAGTGAAAGTAAGTTGGCTGTACATGTGTACTTAGTTCTAGCTATTTTACTGCTCCTCCTCTTTGGTTACAAACAGCCAATAACATTCACCATCATCATTATTTTTAGTTTACTTCCCCCACCCAATCCCATGTCAAATCTTTTCTCTCTCTGTCGAATAATCCTGGACTAATAGAGTTAAGGTTAGGCACGTTCGACCACAGATTCGATAGACACAGATTGTTATTGTCAGCATCATGTCGAATCTCCTATCTATATCGAACACGAAAATAAAGCATTTATTTATGTTGGATCTTTCGTTTTTCGGATTCTGCACTTTCGTTAAACGAAAATACCTGAAATTCGGACGAAAATGCATTCGGACGAAAACTATTGCACATGTCTATTAGCTAGTGCAGATTTCGTATTTGTTATTTTGATACCTAGGCAAGTGATATCTATCCTTTCACACATATGGTAGCTGTTTTTGCAGTAGATTTCTTATGTGGTGTGGTACTCCCACATCTAAGATTAGGGATTTGGTGAAGTTAACTTTGTAATAGGAGATATCGCCAAACTCCAATAGGATTTGATGAGCTTGTTTTAGAGATGAAAGTGGGTTGATCAGAAGCAGGATGACGTCGTCCACAAATAAGTTAATAGTATGTATGCTAGATCCAAACTGGAAACCCGTGATTATGGGGTGCATCCTATTTGCTTCAGCTAGTAGTTTGATCATAAGATTAAAGATGGTCGGGGAAAAGGGACAGCCCTGTCTGGTCCCGTTTGATTTGTTAAAAGGTGTAGATAGGAAGAAAAGTAGGAAGTAAACCTGTGCATATGGGCATGAATACAAAGCTATCATAGCTGTTAGAATGGAGCCCTTGGAGCCAAACTTTAACACCAGTTTCATGTATGTCCAATGGACCCTAACAAATGCCTTCTCTGCATCAATAGACAATATCAGAGAAGGCGTTCTGTGCTTTTAAGCATAGTGTATCACATTTATAATTCTTCTTGTTGCATCTGAGGTTTGTCTCCCCTTCACAAATCCCATCTGGTCGCGTTGTATGATTGAGGGAATGATGGATATAAACCTTTTGGCCAATATTTTTGCATATGTTTTGATGTCAGAGTTGAGAAGGGATATTGATCTGACGTTAGCTGGTGTGTTGGGATCCTTTCCTTCCTTGGCTAGAGTTACTATGTGTGCTCTCAGCATTTATTGGGGGAAGTTTGCAGATTCTGCCACTTTATTAAAGATCGATTGCATATGTGGTGATAATATCTGTTTGAACATTTTGAGATATTCTTTAGAGAATTCGTCTTGCCCTGGGGATTTACCATTCGGTAGTGTGTCTATGACTAGTTCTACTTCTTGGTGGGTAATTGGAATGTTTAGTTCAGCTAGTTGGTGTTCAGAGAAAGATGGGAGGTTCAATCCTTTCAGAAATGATTGTATTTTTTCAGTTGTTGGTTAGGGGATGTTGGAGTCATTTTGAAAGTTGTACAATGAGCTGTAGTAGTCGGCAAACTGATTTACTATGTCTTGTGGGTTTGTAATTTTGTGGTGTATTGTGGGGTGTTTTAACCACTTGCTTACCGGGCACTTAAACCCCCCTCAGTCCCAGACCAATTTTCAGCTTTCAGCGCTGATGCACTTTGAATGACAATTGCGCGGTCATACAACACTGTACCCAAATGAAATTTTTATCATTTTTTTCCCACAAATAGAGCTTTCTTTTGGTGGTATTTAGTTACAGCTCGGAGTTTTATTTTTTGCTAAACAAACAAAAAAAGATGCAAAAAAAAAAATCATGTTTTAATAGTTTGTTATACAATTTTGCAAACGGGTCATTTTTCTCCTTCATTGAAGTGTGCTGATTAGGCGGCACTGATGGCTGCATTGGTGGGCACTGATGGGCTGCATTGGTGGGCACTGATAGGCTGCATTGGTGGGCACTGATAGGCTGCACTGGTGGGCACTGATAGGCATAGTTAAGGCGGCACTAATAGGCACAGATAAGGCGGCACCGATCGGCACAGATAAGGCGGCACTGATGGGCAAAGATGGGCACAGATAAGATGGCATGGATGGGTGGCACGGATAAGTGGCACGGCTGGGTGGCACGGATGGGCACTGATAGGTACCACTGATAGATGGGACTGATGGGCACTGATAGGTGGCACTGATAGGTGGCTCTGATAGGTGGCACTGCTGGGCACTGATGGGCGGCACTGCTGGGCACTGATGGGCTGCACTGCTGGGCACTGATGGGCGGCACTGGGGTGCAGCACCTTTAAGGAAGATTGTGGGCACTGTGGGTGGCACTGCTGGATGGCACTGTGGGTGGCATTGTGGGTGGCACTGTGGGTGGCGCTGTGGGCACTATGGGCACTGCTGGGTGGCACTGATGGGGGGCACTTACTTTCATTCAGGATGGCACTGCGGTGGGCAGGTGGGCACTGGCAGGAGGCAGGTGGTCAGCTGTATTGCTGGCCGTGATCGGGACTGATGTCCCGATCACGGCCGCCGGTGATCGGCTTTTTTTTTCTCTCCTCGCGCTGTCAGCGCGAGGAGGAATAATAGCCGATTACCGGCTCCGTTCTGTCACATGATCAGCTGTCATTGGCTGACAGCTGATCACGTGATAAGGGGTCGGGATCGACCCCTTGCACGGATCGGTGATCAGGCGAGTCCCGTGGACTCGCCGATCACAGAGCGCGCCGCGCGCGCCCCTCAGGGGGCGCGCAGGCCGCTCGTAACCGGGACGACGTCAATAGACGTAGTCCCGGAAAAGTAGATCCGCGCTAATGCCGTCATTTGGCAATAGCGCGGATCTCAAGTGGTTAAATACTCTATTCTAGATTCTGTGTGGGCTGCTTTCAATCTGTTTGCTAGGTATTTTCCTGTCCTGTTGGTGTTAGCGTAGTAATTTAGTTGTAAGTGTCTTGAAGGTTTATCATATTGTTGGGACAAGTGTTCTCTCAGTGTATTCCTGAGTGTGGTCAGTTTGTGTGTTAAGTTTAGTGAGGGCGAGTTTTTATTTAGGGATTCAGTGTCATGGATTTCATCCAATAATTTAGTAAGTGTTTGTGAATGCCTTCTTTTTTCTCTAGCTCCCAGTTGGATAATTATGCCTCTTATATATTCCTTGTGTTAGGTCCGAAGTATAAAGGGGTCTATTACTGATTCTGTGTTATTGAGGAAGACATTTTTAAGATGTTGAGAGATTTTTCGTGTGGGTTTGTGGTTCTTGCAACAATCGCACATTGCAGAGCCAGATGGGGGGTGAAGAGGAGACTCCCTTTTCTTGGACTGACAGAGATATTGTAATGTGGTCTGACCATGTGATATCATGTATTTTAGTGGATTTGTTGTAGGAGCCACGTATCCATTAAAAACATGTCAATACGTGAATATGAACAGTGTCTATGTGAGAAAAAAGTATAGTCCTTTTCATTGGTGTGGAGGCATCTCCACGCGTCGAACAGTTCTTCCTTGTGTATTAGTGCTTGGAGAGAAACCGTACCTTTGGGCTTACTAGTGGTGGTGTCCATTGTTGGGTCAGAGATTACGTTGAAGCCCCCACAAATCAGGATGCTACCGTATTTCATAGAATTGACCTTTTTGAGCACTTTTTTCACAAAACGAATTTGGTGGGAGTTTGGGGCGTATACTGTGACTAAGGTATAAGGCTTGGAGTTGACGTTACCCGTGATGATCAGATATCTCCCTCCCTCATCCAGAAATGTCTTTTTGGGTTGGAAGGATAGAGAGTTTTTAATGGCCATTAGGACTCCTCCCTTTTTGCGGTGCGGTGTGCAGGCCATGAAGATATGCGGGTAGTCCCTGTGGGAACAGTGCAGGATTTTGTTTAATTGAAAGTGAGTTTCCTGTATGCAAAGGATGTCTGCTTTGTGTTTACTTGCTTCTTTCCATAGGGAAAATCTTTTTGCAGGATGGTTCAAGCCTTGAGCATTCATGGAGAAGTATGTGATTGTCATTGCACAGGTGTTTCAAATATTGGTGTTATCGTATTGTGCGTGTACTCACTGCATCCGCAGGTTTTTTTGTTGGTATGGGCCGAGCCATATTGAGTGATGCAGTAGGTGTTGGGTGTCTTCATTGGAAGAGTATGAGGAGTTGCGTACCTGTTTGTGCATATCGAATGAAAAACAAGAGGAACAAAGAATAAAAAAAAAACAAAGAAAAAGAAAGTCAACATGGGTGACATAAGAAATGGATCCATGTGCAGGTGTAACTGCTACTAAAGCTTCGGAGGGGAAGAGGAGAAGACAAACTTGTAGATCCTGTCCCCGGAGTTTAATGTATGTTAACATGTATGTCCTTTACTAGTGCCCACCGGCAGTTTTCTTGTGAGACTGCTTGTGGGTTACTACTTGCCAGTTGCTCTGAATTGGATGTGGGCCTGCCATCGATGAATATTGTGCAGCCTGGTCAGGGAGTATACCCCATTTTCGCAGAGCTGTAATCCCTTTATCTAAGGTCGAGATTAAGGAAGTAACCCCATTGTGGGTGATAGAAAGTGTTGCTGGATACTTCCATTTGTGTAGGATTTTGTGATTCCTTATGCCGCGTACACACGATCAAACAAGCGGGTGGAAAAGTCCGGCAAACTCAAGTCCGCCGGACAATTCCCCCATGTGTAGCCACCGGCATACCTTTTTGACCCGAAAGTACGGCGGACTTAGAATGTAGTTTTACACTTCAATCTTCCCGCCGGACTCGCATTTCGGTGGACAATCCGGCCGTGTGTGTGCCAGTCCGCCGTACTTTTGAAATGAGCGGACTTTTCCCGCCCGGAGAAAAGTCTGCTCATTTCGAGCGGGTCTCCAGGTAGGCGGGGCCAGCGAAGGAGACGCCGCTGGCCCCACAACCTGGTATGGACTTAAAGGGGAACCCCAACGCTGAAAAAAATCGGCGTGGGGGGCCCTCCAAGTCCACAACAGACCCTTGTCCGAGCACGCTACCCGGCCGGCCAGGAAAGGAGAAGCGAGCGAGCGTCCCCCCTCCTGAGCCGTACCAGGCCGCGTGCCCTCAACATGGGGGTGCCTTGGGGAAGGGGGGGCCGCGCGGCCCCCCCACCCCAAAGCACCTTGTCCCCATGTTGATGAGGACAAAGGCCTCTTCCCGACAACCCTGGCTGTTGGTTGTCGGGGTCTGCGGGCGGGCGGCCTGGCCTGGCCTGGTACGGCTCAGGATGGGGGGGCGCTCGCTCGCCCCTCCTTTCCTGGCCGGCCAGGTAGCGTGCTCGGACAAGGGTCTGTTGTGGACTTGGGGGGGACCCCCACGCCGATTTTTTTCGGCGTGAGGGGTTCCCCTTTAAGTCCATACCAGGCAGCGGGGCCAGCGATGTATCCTTCGCGGGCCCCGCCTCCGCGTGTGTGGGCGAGTCCGTTCATTTCAAAAGTAGGGCGGATAGTACGGCGGACTTAGTACGCCGTATTAGTCCACTGAAAAAGTGCCGTGTGTGGGCAAGTAGCCCGTTCGGAAAGTCCGACGGACAGTCTGGCGGGAAGTCCGCCAGACTAAGTACGTCAGACAGACGGCTACGTGTGTACGCGGCTTTAGTGCCTTAGTGATTGTCGCTAGGTTGCGGCGTCTTTGCAGCGTGTGTCTGGAGAGGTCCGGGAGTAGCCTTAGTCGCATACTGTGGCGGAATTAATTATTGCTTGCGTGATGCCTGCAGAATCTGATCCTTTACATGGTAGTAATGGACTCTCAGTAAGATATCCCTTGTGGTTTCATCAGGTAAAAAAGGTTGGTTTGGGGACCCTGTGAATCCTGTCAATAATAAGGCTTGGGCTGTTAATTCTGGTACCAGTGTGGAAAACATGGTGTGGGCATATTGTAGGAGTTGATTGGGGGGCACAGACTCAGGGACGCCTCTCATTTTGAGGTTATTAATCCTGGATCTAGCTTCAAGGTCTGCGATTTTGTCTTTCATCCACGTTATGTCCTCCCCCTGTGCTGTGTGGGCCTCTACCATCGTATTGTATGAGAAGGTATATTCCTCCATTTTACTTTCCACATGATCTATTCTGGAACCTAATACTTGCACTTCCCTCTGGCACTGGTTGATCCCTCTGACCATATCAGCCTGTAGTGATGACCTCATTGACAGCAGCATTTCTTTAGTACTGTGTCCGAAATGGGTCTGTCTGCTGTGGGGAAGTCAGCTATAGGGTCCCTTCCAGGCACGCCATGGGCTGTTGTGGTGTTTTGCGGGCCGCTTACCTCCATAGTGGGGTTAATCTGCAGCTGGGAATCCCTCCTTGGTTTAGTTTTTGCTGGGCTCTGTGCAGTAGGATTAGAGGTCCCAGAGGATGATTTGCTGTATGACCTGACTTTAAGAGAGGAGGATGTCATCCTGTGGCTGCCGTTTGCTCCGGAACTGTGATAAGGCCGCTGGTTCCTCGCGCTGCCGCCATTTTATTGTAGCCTGCGCTGGGCTGTGGCAAAAAGCAAAAAACTCTGGTAATTTGTGCGGCTGCTGAGGGGTTTTTCAGCATTTAGTTATCCTCTCTGCCGTTGGGGGGTTCTAGCCAATCGGATTGCGGTGTTTGGAGCTGTGGATGGAGCCGGTGGACTTGGAAGGCAATGGATTATCTTCGGTGGATGAACGGAGCCCCTAGATTGCATGTCCATCTTGGAGCCTGGTCACCACGCCCCCTCCTTCCCTGTCTTTTCTGACCGATCCACTCCTTTTTTCCACTTGTATTATAATTATGTTCTCATTGTTTTTCACGTTATTCATTATTCTCTCTGAGGTGTCTCGTTGTACCTTCCCAAATGCGTTCTTATTAGTGCTTTTGTTGTTTTTATTACAACAAATATTTTTCAATTCATCCAAAACGACTTCATAACATGTTGAGATTAAGTTCCCATTTGCCCAATGAGGGAAAAAAGGTGGACTTAGGTTTGAATTGGGTGTGAATGATTTCCTTATGCTCTTGTGTGTATGGTTTCAAATATGACCCTAGCTTACATGCAACATCTTCACATGCCCATTCTTGTAACATGGGAAAAGAAAAAAGAAACTACGCTAGGATCTAAAAATGCAACTATACTTATGTGCATGAATCACATTAATGTGACTGTAAATGAGAATGAATATTATAAAAAGCAGTAATTCTCCTGCATAACATCAACACAGTGAATAAAAATAGAAAAAAATAGAATCAGGCTAAATCTAAATAAAAAAATAAAAATAAAAAATATATATTTGGGATCAATAAGTGCAAATTACGGAACTACCCCACGGATAAAGAGCTAATATGAGATAACCAAAAATCCTGAAAAAGTGATAAACCCTATGTGTTATGAACAAGAGTTATGAATCTTATATACACAAAAACACATGGAAAGACCTTGATACCCAAATTAATAAATGCTCAAAGTCAATTAAATCAAGTGACTAAACAAATAACAGAAATGCAGGTAAATAGTGTCCAATCATATATATGATAAAAATACATGTGGCATCCACCCGTGCAAATGAAATAAAATAAACAAAAGTTCATCAGAAATTGTAATCCATCTTCAATGTTGGTGCAGAAAAGGTGCTCAATCCACCACCATTGTGTAGAGAATTACTTCTTACCAGAAGCCCATGATACCCGTTACAGAGGATCTAGGCAAACCTGTAATAGTAAATACCCTCCAGGGTTTGTCAGATGAAACCAAAATACTTCACATTGCATATGGTAATCATACAATCAAATAGTCAAGGAACCCCCACATAGGATCAGGATAGGCATACAATCTAAGGGAGGCAGTAACTCCTGAATGCACCGATTGTGCCTGCTTGCTCACCAGTTACTCTCCAAAAAGCCTCAATGGTAGGTACATGAAACATGGAAGAAAACATAGATGCTCTGGTAGTGTAAAACCTTATGGTTTATTGGAAATTTTTTAAAAAAAGACACTTACAAAAAATTGCATCTTAGAAAGCCTGAAGTCCGATCTGCTGGCCGGACACACTCGGACAAACCTGTCCTTCAGGATACACGGCAGTAACTCGAGGTGACATCAGTGTCCTGCTCTGCCCTACATGTTTTGTAATAGAATTACATCATCCAGGGGCAGTGCATGATTACCATAGGCGATGTGAAGTATTTTGGTTTCATCTGATAAACCCTGGAATGTACCTACTATTACAGGCTTCCCTAGATCCTCTGTAACAGGGGACCATGGGCTTCTGGTAAGAAGTAATTCTTTATACAACGGTGCTGGATTGAGCACTATCTTTTCTGTACCAACATTGAAAATGCATTACAATTTCTGATGAACTTTTGTTTATTTGATTTAATTTGCATGGGTGGATGCCACATATATTTTTGTCATATATATAATTGGACACTATTTACCTTAATTTATGTTATTTCTTTAGTCACTTGATTTATTTGACTTTGAGCATTTATTCATTTGGGTATCAAGGTCTTTCCATGTGTTTTTGTGTACATATTATCTCTTTATCAGTGGTGTAGTTCAGTAATTTGCACTTATTGATTCAAAAGATATAACTATTTATTTATTTTTTCTTTGGATTTAGCGTGATTCTAGTTTTTTCCATTCTTGTAACAAACGTACATGATCTTCATAGGTAGAGCTAGTATTTTGTTGATCCTCCATGGGGAGAGCACTTCTAGACGGAATTGTTTCCTTCAAAGCAAAGTATCTCTCTATGGTGAGATTTCTAATATATTTATTCAGATCTATGAATAGCTCAAAGAGATTGGGTGTTTTTTTTTGGACAAAAATTGAGGCCCTTACGCAATAAATCCAGTGCTGTTTCAGAAAACACTGAACTTGACAGATTGTAGATTTATATAGTAGTTTTCATTATCTCCTTCCTCTTTTTGCTGTTCTCTCCCCCTCTCTTACCCTGTCTTCTCTTCACTTTTTTTTGTATCCACAGATTTCTCTGTGGATCCAGACTGTTGGAGATGGCTGCTGTGGAAATCGATGTCTCTATAGCACCTTCTCTAAAAAAGACAGCAAATGAGGGTAATCTATAGGTGGAGCCAATATGTTGGTCAAAATGTGACAGCTTTCAATGCTCCACAAATGGTACTTCACCCAGAATTAAAAACTCACTGGTGCTCCATCAGCTGTGAAAAGTGACAAGAATCCTAAGCACACCACATGAACAGCATAAACTTTGCAATGGTTCAAATCATTTGGTGGAGGGGGATTATGGTGTGTTTTTTTTTTCCAGGCATTGGGCTTGGCCCCTTAGTGTCAGTGAAGGGAACTCTTAAGGCATCAGCATACCAAGACATTTTGGACAATTTAACGCTCCCAACTTTGCAGGGATAGTTTGGATGCCCCCTTCCTGTTCCAACATGACTGTGTACCAATGCACAAAGCAAGGTCCATAAAGTCATGGATGAGCGAATTTGGGGTGGAGGAACTTGACTGGCCTGCACAGATTCCTGACCTCAACACAATAGAACACCTTTGGGATGAATTAGAGTGGAGACTGTGAGCCAGGCCTTCGTACACATCAGCGCCTGACCTCACAAATGTGCTTCTGGAACAATGCTCAACATTCCCATAGACCAGGCATTTCCAAAGTTCAGCCCGTGGGCCAATCACAGCCCACGTTACAGTTTTGAATGGCCCGCCTGGTTATTTGGACATATATATCTTTTGTGGCCCCCGATGATCTCCCAGTGCCGGGGCCACAAAAGATGTATATGCCTTGGAAGGGACAGGGAGGAGGCAGGACCGAGCGCCGTACACACACAGGAGAATTTCCTGTTTACGGGCGGCCTCTGTAATAGGAAGTCCAGTCTCCAGAGCTGCCATTGGACGACTGTTCTGTCCATCAAATTGGCGCTCGTGAGTGCATAACCAGCAATGGTGCTGCTTTCCTGGCAATGATAAGTACATTCCTGGCAATAGTGGGGGCATGCCCGGCAATGGTAAGTGCATTCCTGACACTGGAGGGGCATTAATGGCAATGGTAGGTGCATTCCTGGCAATGGTGGGGGCATTCCTGGCAATGGTGGGGGCATTCCTGGCACTGGTGGGTGCATTCCTGGCAATGGTAGGTGCATTCCTGGCAATGGTGGGGCATTCCTGGCAATGGTGGAGCATTCCTGGCAATGGTGGGGCATTCCTGGCAATGGTGAGTGCATTCCTGGCTATGGTGGGGCATGCATGGCAATAGTGAGTGCATTCCTGGCAATGGTGAGTGCATTCCTGGCAATGGTGAGTGCATTCCTGGCAATGGTAAGGGCATTCCTGGCTACGGTGGGGGCATTCCTGGCTACGGTGGGGCATTCCTGGCTATGGTGGGGGCATTCCTGGCAATGGTAAGTGCATTCCTGGAAATGGTGGGTTCTGCAGATGGGCACTTGTGAGGCTGCATTGATGGGCACTGACCATTATTTTGCTTCACAGTTCTTTATTTAAAATGACATTTTTTTCCCTGAAACTTCCCTCTTAAACTGAAAGCTCTATTTAAAACGAGCAAGATAGTTAGCTATATAGGTGGATATAGCGGTGTATACTGCGTTCAGAGCACGCAGACAGCATGCACAATCTCCTAACACTGACTGACAGCTCTATTTAAAACGAGCAAGATAGTTAGCTATATAGGTGGATATAGCGGTGTATACTGGGTTCAGAGCACGCAGACAGCACGCACAATCTCCTAACACTGACTGCAAGCTCTATTATAAAAGATAGATATATCGCTAGCTATATAGGTGAATATAGCGGTGTATAAAGCGGTCAGGGCATGCAGACAACAACCACTACAGAAGAGCAAGAACGAAAAATCGGCCGATAACGATCGGTGTATACTGTGTTAAAGGTACACAGAACACCCACTAACTGCTACAGACGCCAACACACTACACAAGGCCGCCGCGCTGGCGGCCTTATATAGTGTGGGGCGTGTACTACACAGCCTGAGCTATGATTGGCCACAGGCATCCTGCCTGTGGCCAATCATGGCTCTCCCCGCTGGCGGCGCTGTGATTGGCCAAGCATGCGGGGTCACAGTGCATGCTTGGCCAATCATGAGCCAGCAATGTACTGCTCCATCGCAGTGCATTGTGGGACGTGAGCGCCACACGAATTTGGCGCGAACGGCCCATAACGTTCGGAATTCGCCAAACGGGCAAACAGCCGATGTTCGAGTCAAACGTATGTTCGACTCGAACACGAAGCTCATCCCTAGTCAGGAGTAGGCCCATATAGCAGACGCTGTAACTGCAGGCTGAGTGGGAGCCAGGCAAAGCTGGATGAAAGGGTCTGAGGGAACGGTGACAAGTGCAGCAGTGCTGCTGAAGAGAGCCAGATGCCTTGGAAGTTTTCATTACTTGTCTGGTGAAAATCCCCCGTGTGAGCAACTGTTTTAAGAGCTTTGGGCTCTTATTTACATTAGCTAACCAATAGTGTTATTGTAATCCTGCGTCATCTATCAGTCATCAACTGCATACTGTATATAAAGTAATAAATCCATTTAAAAGTGTATAAACTTCCCCCAAAATCAATTCAGTTTTCCATCCGGTCTTGGGGCATAAATATAATACCTGAAATAGTAAGCAAGATGTTGTATTTTAGACCTTTAGCTTACTGAACCCAATATAAATTACTGTTTTAGTTTTTATTCATTGGATATGTTGTGCTGTAACAAATCAATGACACATCTACAAATTATGAAGCCTAAGCTTTTGTCTATATATTCCTCAACACTCATTTACTACTTAGCACAAGTAAAATTGTCGTTACTTGTAAATTATCTTTATTAAGGGAGGTAATTTGCCACAGTAGTCAAGTGCTTTTATTGCCAAATGCATGCAAACTAACAACTTTCAAACACTACAATTAAAGTGGTTGTAAAGGCAGAAGGTGTTTTATCTTAATGCATGTACAGTATGTATTAAGATTAAAAAAAAAAAAAAAAAAAAACCTTCAGTGTGTAGCAGCTCCCCTTAGCCCTTTTAATACTTACTTGTGCCTGATCTCTGTCCAGCGATGTATACAAGTGCCTCAGCCTTCTGGGACTCTTCTTCCTGATTGGCTGAGACACAGCAGCGGCACCATTAGCTCCCACTGTTGTCAATCAAAGTCAGTTAGTTAATCAGGAGAGAGAGGGGGCAGGGCCAAACTTCGACTCCATGTTTCAATGGACACACGGAGCTGCAACTCAGCTTGAGCACCCCCATAGCAAGTTGGTGGCTGTGGGGGCACTCAACAGGAGGGAGGGGGCAGGAGCACCAAAGAGGGACCCGAGAAGAAAAGGATCAAGGCTCATCTGTGCAAAATCATTATACAGAGCAGGTAAGTATAACATGTTTGTTATTTTTAAAAGAAAAAAAAAAACTAGACTTTAGTATCACTTTAATCTGTTCTGGTTCAAAATAATTTTTAGTTGTCAAAGCATAATATAGCTATTAGGAGGTAGGTAAGTTATTATATAAGGATCTGACATAACATTATTCTGTTTACCAGTGTACAAATAAACATGAATGAATAATAGTTGGATGCTTAAACCCCTTTTGGTTATGTCTGCATGGTGGTCAGCATGAGATTGTTTAATAAGTTCCATGCCAACCACGTAAAAAAATAGCTTTTGAGCAATTAGAGATAAAAAACTCACACTAATCTATGTGCAGTTCTCCTAAGTCTGTGTGCATGATCCCTAAATAGATAAATAAAACAGGTAGGCAGCAACACTATCCATTAAAGAAGAAGGATAGACAAATTTTGACTATACTTCTCCTGGGGATAACACGAGTGTATTTCTGCACTCCTATGACCCATTTTCTGCCAACAGCAAGCTAAGATTTAGGCATGTACTCATCTCTGTTCACAGCTGTTTCATTGAGCCATAAAGGAACTTATTATTCCAGCCAAAACTTTTTTTTTTTCTTTTTGGATGGAGTGGAGAAGATTCAGGAATAAAAAAAGGTAGGATTTAGCGTTTATTATAAGTGTTTAAAACTGAACACATACTCAAATGGTCTGCTCCGCCTCACCGAGGTGGGAAGCAATAGCCTGGTCATATGTCCGGAGGTCGGCAATTGTGGACATTAGGGTATTTTAATCTCCAAGGCAACTGTTTGAAGATTAAACCGCAACATGAAGGGTTTAGAAGTTGGTCTCTGGCTGCCCATTGGAACCTCGGAGCTACTGCTAGGAGAGTGTGCAGGTGAGACCTGTGAAGCCATGCCGGCCTTAAAGCGCTGGGTGCAAAACAGCTCCGGAATGTTACGGCTTAGCTGAATGTGGGTCTCTCACAGCATGCAAGGGGTAGAGGCACTCCTATTAGAGCGTCACATGTCTGATAACTGCCAAGAAGAAGTGATTTTTAGTCCTCCGTGTGCTGGAGCTCTTACTTCAAGCAGACATCTTTGACAAAGGTCAAGCCACACCCCCGTTATTGGTTATTTTTACCAAAGAAATTAAAGAAATGTAGAACAATACCTTACATTTTGGTCTAAATTCATGAAGAAAGTTAATTTATTTTAAATAAATTATAAGAAAAATGTTTGGTCTTTTTTCCTTTATACAGCAAAAAAAACAGCGGTGATTAATTACCACCAAAACAAAGCTCTGTCTCAAAAAATGATATTAAATTAATGTAAGTACAGTGTTGCATGACTAGCCTGGACAGAAAGGGGGTGAAGCAGCATGGTCATGAAGTGGTTAAAGACTGTTTACATCCTCACTCCAGTATTCAGTGGTCTACAGTGAAATACCGTATTTATCGGGGTATAACACGCACCGGCGTATAACACTCACCCCAAGTTTAGGAGGGCATTTTAAGGAAACAAGTTTTAGGAGGGAAGTTTAAGGGAAAAAAAACTTACCTTTAAATGCCAGTCAATGCAGCCTTATCAGTGTGCATTTGCAGCCTTGTCCATCATTGCAGAATGATCAGTGTCATTTGCAGCTTGGCCCACGCTGTTTGCAGCTTTGCAGTGTCATTTGCAGCTTTGCAGTGTCATTTGCAGCTTGGCCATGTTTAAATTTCCCGCCGCCGAGACAGACCGAGCGAGCGCCGCCGAAAAAGACCGAGCCGACTTGCTAGGCTCCGCTCGTAGTCCCGCCTCCCTGCTGTTTCTCTAGCGAGCGCTGCCGAAAAAGACCGAGCCGTCTGTACTGTGTATTCGGCAGGGCTCCGCTCGCAGTCCCCCCCAGTATGGACGGGACTGCAAGCCGAGCCGAGCCGAGTACACAGTACAGTCGGCTCGGTCTTTTTCGGCAGCGCTCGCTAGAGAAACAGCAGGGAGGCGGGACTATGAGCGGAGCCGAGCAATCGGCTCGGTATTTTTCGGCGGCGCTCTGTATTTTTCTGCGGCGCTCGGTATTTTTCGGCCACGCTCTGAATTTTAACTCGCAGACAGTGGGGATCGCCGTATAACACGCACCCACGACTTTCCCCCTATTTTAAGGGGGAAAAAGTGCGTGTTATACGCCGATAAATACGGTACATTATCTTGTATATGCTATTTTTTTAATTAAAAGCTTGCTTCATGTCCTGTAGACAAGGTGGCTGAGTAAAAGTGTTTTAAGACTCAGCACATATTCAGTAAAATATTTTGGATTTTTTTAGGTTGAATATATTTTTATTATTATCATTAAAGCGGGAGTCCACCGGGACTCCGCGTTTTTTTTTTTTTTTTTAAAAGCCAGCAGCTACAAATACTGCAGCTGCTGACTTTTAAAATAGTGACACTTACCTGTCCAGCGCGCCCGCGATGTCGGCACCCGAAGCCCATCTCTAGATCGACACTCGAGTGCTGCCGCCGCCATCTTGGGTGTGGGAATCAGGAAATGGAGCCTTTCGGCTTCATTTCCCGGTTCCCTACTGCGCATGCGCGAGCCGCGCTGCGCAATGAGTACGGTCCCCGCTGCCTCTGGGATCTGTGTGTTTCCCAGCAGGCAGCGGGGCACTTTCGGGAAGGGGCGGGCACTTGCGGAAAGGGGCGTAAGTTACGCCCCTTTCCGCAGAGAGCTATCCCGGAAGTGGGTGCAGTTACCTGGATTATCCAGGTAACTGCACCCCCCTCCCCCCTGAAAGGTGCCGATTGTGGCACCGGAGGGGGGGAGGGTTCCGATGAGCGGAAGGTCCACTTTAGGGTGGACCTCCGCTTTAAAATTGTCAGATAATGAACATCAGAACATTTGAGGGTACAAAATGAAGAGATAGGGAAGGGGGGGAAAGTATCAGGTGCATCATAATAAAAGCTAACAATAGAGCTAAAGGCCCTATATATGCCAAGCTTAATAATGAGTCATATCAAGAAGAAGAATTTTGTGTGTGGTGCCAACATAAGAAGAAGAAAAAAGAAGGAAGGAAGCAGAAGGAAAAGAAAAAGACAGAATAAAATAAATAAGAAAAGAAACCAAGTAAGTTTACATGAAATATGCTGTAAGGAGTAGACATTTATATAGAACCATCACATAAATCATCACCTGGAGAAGACAATGATTAGACACATACCCACCAAATGTGGAGGTAAAGTCCTCTCTCTCCATGACAGCACCAGAAAGCGTCTGGGGCATCAGAATAGATCCAATTTATGGAAACCAGGGATCTGTACCATCAAGATAACAATTAAATATTTTTTTCTGTGTGTAACCAGAGATCAAAGATTTAAGAGTAAGCAAAAATTAGGTATGCCAGTCCCCTGGAGTTATTTCCATCTCTAAATCCCTGGACTGCATTCTGCTGTATGTAGGGAGCTCACAATGATTATGACACAAAATCTCTTTCTAAATTAAAGACAGAGTATGGCGGGGGGGGTTCGAGAGAGTACACCACCCTTCATAAGCTGTTAAGGGCCTATGCACCTTACCTGAACTATGTAGTGATTTACAATATTTATTCAAACTAAGGGTCATCAGCCAGTCAGGTAGCGATCTGTTGCCAACAATCTGGAGCCTGAAAGACTCCTAGCAAGGGGTTCACAAAGGCTGTAGGCCACAAGGTCCAATTGTATGTCCAAAACACTGATGCTCTATTACAATACAGCAATGCCAGAGTGTAAAATAGAGGGGTTAAGGGGCGGGGTTCCGTGGAGAGTCTGTAAATTACACAAAGTCGTCATGGCCGCAATAATCAAAGGAGAGAACGATGATAAAAAATGAAAATTGGGGCTTGAATGCAAATAAATGAATATTGGAAACATGCTCAAAACAATATTTGGGATGCTTTTCTAGGAATAAATGATCCTGTAATGTTGATTTCTAGTTTTAAAATGGCTGTTGGTAGTCCTATTCAAATGTGAGCTTGAGTACCAATATATTTGTATTGAGAATGAATGTAGGTGATACAATATTTGAATTTTTTGACAATGACTATGATGTTGATTTCATAAAGTACAAATGGATGTTTGTGTTTCCAATAAAACTGGGGCTCAAGCATAAATAAGAAGAACATGCTTACAACGAGCTGGTGTTTTCTTTTTTTTGTGTGTGAATAAAATATGCTGTAATGTTGATTTCAAAGGATGCTAATGGCTGTTAGTAACCCTATTTAAACAAGGGCTGGAGCATGAATAAATTAATACTGTGAATGTAGGCAATATAATATTTGCTTTTTTCTGGGAATAAAGGATATTGTAATGTTGATTTCAAAAGCACACAAATACAAATAGGTCCTATTCAAATTGTGTTTTTAATGCAAATAAATTAAGTACTGGGAATAGAGGCAATACAAAGGTTTTGCAGTCTTTATTCATGGAATAAATGACACTGTAATATAGTTTTTTTAGACAAAAAGCCCAGTGCTAATAAGTTCTATACTGCAAACATAGTCAAAATATTGTATTTGTTGGTTTTTCTAAGAATAAATGACACTCTAAGGTTGATTTCCAGATTTTACAATGGCTGTTGGGGGGACTGATCAAATGGGGTCTACCATACGTTATTCAATATTGTGTACATACTGTGCATGGGGCATGGGTTATGCACATGTAGCTAATAGTAGTCAAGGAGGTTCTGCACTGAAAAATGAAAAAAAAATTGTTCCGAAGACCATATGATTCATTCTTGAATGTATGTAACAGAGCTTTTGGACTATTGAACCACTGGCAATAACTAGCACAATACACTATAAGTTGATTCTCATGTAAGGATGCACTGGATACCTTCAGCTGCCATTGTGCTTTTGCTGGGCATCCAGTTGCATTCTTGTGTTTTTAAGGAGGGGAGGGCTCCCTCCAGACAAGCCTGCCCTTAATCTATCTACTGCTTTATGTGCTCCAACTAGGAGACTCTAAAAACAATAGAGTTAGAACCGCAGTCTACAGAGGGGCCTTGGGATAGGCACTGCCGCTTACACAAATATTTGCAAGTGTGGGCAAGTGAAACCCTCTGTTTTTAACATAAATTATTAGACAGGGACAATTTAATTATTTTTTCAGCCTAGCTGGTAAGTATACTGGGAATTTTTTGTTTTGTTTGTGATGTGCCTTTCCCTTCCATCTGCCTTCAGATGGCATTGTACTTTTTGCTGGACATAATGTGCACCCCTGTGCCTTTAAGGAGGTGTGGCCTCCCTCCAGAAAAGCCTGCCCTTAATATATACACTGATATATGTGATCCAACTTGGAGACTCTTAAAACCATAGAGTTAGGACCTCCGTATACAGTGGAGTGTTGAAACAGGAGCCTCAACTTACACATAATATTGATTTCTAGTGTTTGGAATGGGTGGTGGGTTCCTTCTCCCAAAAGGATCTGCTACAAATGGTTAAACACTGGGCATGTGGACACAAAAATATGGGGCCCGCATACTTTGGCCAATCACAGCATGTAAAAAAATGGACAGCCGTAATTGGCCAAAGCCAGGGTGGATTTGGCCAATTATGGCTCAGGGGGTTTAGTACACACCCCACACTGCGCGGTGGCCTTGTGTAGTGTGTTGCTTTGGCGGAGAGAGATAGATGGATAGACAGTGTCTTTGAATTTCATTTGAAGCTGTTGCAATTACAGTCGATGTATTGTACCCCCTGCACAGTGTACACCTAAAGCTACCCCAATTGCTGGTGTTCTTCTGATCCTATACCACAGGCAGGCAGCTGCAGTAATTACAGTCAGTGTATTGTGTCATCTGCACATTGTGCACTTAAAGCTACCCCAATTTCTGGTGTTCTTCAGATTCTATACCACAGGCAGGCAGCTGCAGTAATTACAGCCGATGTATTGTGTCCTTGCTGGTGTTCTGCAGATCTTATACCGCAGGCGGCTGCAGTAATTACAGTCAGTTTACTGTGTTATCTGCACAGTGTGCACTTAAAGCTACCCCAATTGCTTGTGTTCTTCAGATCCTATATCACAGGCAGGCAGCTGCAGTAATAATTAGTCGGTGTATTGTGTCATCTGCACTGTGTACGCCTAAAGCTACCCCAATTGCTGGTGTTCTGCTGATCCTATCCCCAGGCAGCTGTAGCAATTACAGTCAGTGTACTGTGTCATCTGCACAGTGTGCACCTAAAGCTACCCCAATTGCTGGTGTTCTGCTGATCCTATAATGCAGGCAGCTGCAGTAATTACAATTGGCGTACTGTGTCATCTACACAGTGTGCACTTAAAGCTACCCCAATTGCTGGTGCTCTTCTGATCCTATACCACAGTCAGGCAGCTGGAGTAATTACAGTTGGTGTATTGTGTCATCAGCACAGTGTGCACCTAAAGCTACCCCAATTGCTGGTGTTCTTCTGATCCTATACCACAGGCAGGCAGCTGTAGTAATTACAGTCCGTGTATTGTGCCACCTGCACATTGTGCACCTAAAGCTAACCCAATTGCTGGTGTTCTGCTGATCCTATACCGTAGGCAGGCAGCTACAGTAATTATAGTCCGTGTACTGTGTCATCTACACAGTGTGCACTTAAAGCTATCCCAATTGCTGGTGTTCTTCTGATCCTATACCACAGGCAAGCAGTTGCAGTAATAACAGTCAGTGTATTGTGTCACCAGCACAGTGTGCACCTAAAGCTACCCCAATTGCTGGTGTTCTGCTGATCCTATACCACAGGCAGGCAGCTGCAGTAATTACAGTCGGTGCATTGCACCATCTGCACAGTGTGCACCTAAAGCTACCCCAATTGCTGGTGTTCGGCTGATCCTATACCACAGTCAGGCAGCTGGAGTAATTACAGTTGGTGTATTGTGTCATCAGCACAGTGTGCACCTAAAGCTACCCCAATTGCTGGTGTTCTTCTGATCCTATACCACAGGCAGGCAGCTGTAGTAATTACAGTCCGTGTATTGTGCCACCTGCACATTGTGCACCTAAAGCTAACCCAATTGCTGGTGTTCTGCTGATCCTATACCGTAGGCAGGCAGCTACAGTAATTATAGTCCGTGTACTGTGTCATCTACACAGTGTGCACTTAAAGCTATCCCAATTGCTGGTGTTCTTCTGATCCTATACCACAGGCAAGCAGTTGCAGTAATAACAGTCAGTGTATTGTGTCACCAGCACAGTGTGCACCTAAAGCTACCCCAATTGCTGGTGTTCTGCTGATCCTATACCACAGGCAGGCAGCTGCAGTAATTACAGTCGGTGCATTGCACCATCTGCACAGTGTGCACCTAAAGCTACCCCAATTGCTGGTGTTCGGCTGATCCTATACCGCAGGCAGGCAGCTGCAGCAATTACAGTCGGTGTACTGTGTCATCTGCACAGTGTCCACTTAAAGCTACCCCAATTGTTGGTGTTCTGCTGATCCTATCCGCAGGCAGCTGCAGAAATTACAGTTAGTGTATTGTACCATCTGCAAAGTGTCACCTAAGGCTACCCCAATTGCTGTTGTTCTCATACTAATAATACTACAGGCAGGGAGTTGATTCTGCTAGCTGCAGTATAATCAGTATATACATCTCAGCTTTGTGCAGGTATATCTCCCTGCAGGCCATTATTATGTCTTGAAGGCCAACACGGAGAGGCAGACAGTCATGAGCCAATAAAAGAGGGCAAGCAGGCTCTGTGTCTAGAGGCAACAGTGCTCTGTGTCTAGAGGCAACAGTCCCCCGAACTGTTTGAGCACAGTGCTCGGTACATGCTCCAGGAGGATGCCCAGTGTTTTGAAAGCTCAGATGATGATACCCAGCTAGAGGGAGGCAGTAGCATGAGCGTAGAGAGAGGGGATGCTCAAGAAGGACAGCAATCTGGCAGTCATGTTCCACCAGCTGCAGCATACTGCCAGGTTTGCTCCAGTGATGAAGAGGGAGGGGATGATGAGGTCACTGACTCCACCTGGGTGCCTGATAGAAGAGAGGAGGAGGAGGAGGCACATCTCCAATGAGGCAGGATGCCCTCAGGGGGCCAGCTTAGGGGCAGCACACCTACTGAATCAAACTGCAGAGCTCCGCCTGTGCAGGGCGCTGCCTCTGCGTGTTATTCCAAAAGTTCTTTGGTGTGGGCCTTTTTTGAGACGAGTGCATCAGATCGCACCGCTGCTATTTGCAACATATGTCTCAAGCATATCTTGCGTGGCCAAAACATCAGCTGCTTGGGCACCACATGCTTGACCAGACATATGTTGACTTGCCATGCAGCTCATTGGCAAGCGTACCTTAAAGACCCACACCAAAGAAGAAAGCGAACCTCTCCTTGCTCCTCATCAGCTGGGATCTCCAACCCTACTAGACCTTCAGTCCTCTCTGAAATCTGCAGTGAGAGGAATGAAGGTGTAGAATTAGGTGTGTCAAAGCGAAGTACTTGTGGGCACTCTGCTAGTAGTACACCCATGTCCGATTGTAGCAGGCAAATTTCCGGTTCCCCAGCTGCTGGACCGTCGAAAGAAGTTCACTCCCAGCCATCCACATGCCCAGCGGTTGAATGCTAGCTTGGCTAAATTGCTAGCACTTCAACTGCTGCCTTTTCAGTTGGTAGACTTGGCCCCCTTCCGTGAGTTTGTGCAATGTGCAGTTCCTCAGTGGCAGGTCCCCAAACGCCACTTTTTCTCACAGAAGGCGATTCCGGCTCTCTACCGGCATGTGGAAGGCAATGTCCATGCCTCGCTGGACAGGGCAGTCAGTGGTAAGGTGCATATTACCGCTGACTCATGGTCCAGCAGGCATGGACCTATCTTTCACGGTCCATTGGATCACTCTTCTTGCAGCTGGGAAGGATGCAGGACAAAGTGCAGTAGTGTTGGAGGTTGTTCCGCCACCACACCTCCAAAATGCTACTACTGGTTGTGACACACCTCTCTCCTCCACGCCCTTCTCTTCTTCTTCCTCCATGGCCTCTTCCAGTGCTCTATCCTCAGAACCAGCGGTGCTCTGTAGGCGTTCAAGGGACTATGCAAGTATGCTGGCAAAAAGATGCCATGCCGTGCTAGCGCTAGTTTGTTTGGGGGCAGAAGCCACACTGGGGCAGATATTTTGTAAGCTCTGCAGGGGCAGGCCGAGAGGTGGTTGATGCCACGCCAGCTTAAGCCAGGAATGGTGGTTTGCGACAATGGCACCGAACCTCCTCTCCGCCCTCCGTCAGGGAAAACTGACCCATGTGCCCTGTATGGCTCATATCCTTAACCTGGTGGTGCAGCGGTTCTTGGGCAGGTACCCGGGCTTACAGGATGTCCTGAGGCAGGCCAGGAAAGTCTGTGTGCATTTCTGCTGATCATTTAATGCCAGTGTTCGGCTGGCTGAGCTCCAAAAGGAGTTGAACCTGCCCAAGAACCGCCTTATACGAGACATGCCCACCAGGTGGAACTCAACGTTGGCCATGCTGCAGCAGCTGCACATGCAGCAGAGGGTCATCAATGAGTACCTGTGCAACTATGGCACCAGGACAGGGTCAGGGGAGCTCGGTTTTTTCTCACCACGCCAGTGGGGCATGATCAGGGATGCATTCACTGTCCTGTCACTGTTTGAGGAGGCCACAAGGATGGTGAGCAGTGACAGTGCATGCATCAGTGACACTGTACCTCTTGTCCACCTCTTGGAGCATACGCTGCGTGGAATAATGGACAGGGCACTTGAGGCAGAACAGAGGCAGGAAGAGGAGGACTTCCTTGCCTCTCAAGGCCCCATTTATCCAGACATTGTTCCTGCTGTCCTACCCATCGCACAGGAAGAGGACTATGAGAAGGAGGAGGAGGCTTGCGTCAGCATGTAGGTGAAGCCTGGCACACAGCATCAGCAGCAGCAGTCTTTTAGGGATGATTTACAGTCCCAAGAAACAAGTTTTCTTGTACGTGGCTGGGAGGAGGTGGCTGTGGATCATGTTGTCCTTAGTGACCCAGAAGACTTTGGACCGAATGCCTCAGCTAACCTACGCTGCATGGCCTCCCTGATCCTGCAAAGCCTGTGGAAGGATCCTCGTCTTCTTCAGATCAAGGAGAGCGATCATTACTGGCTGGCCACTCTCCTTGATCCACGGAACAAGGGTAAGGTTGCGGACCTTATCTTGCCATCGCAGAGGGAGCAGAAAATGAGACATCTCCGGGAGGCCTTGTAGAAAGGTCTGTACAATGCGTTCCCAGAGACTGGGAGGTTACAAACTCCTGGTTCTGGACAATGTGTTTCTGAGGCTTTGGTCAGTCAGAGAAGGAGCGGTGGAGACGGTGGCCATCTGACCGATGCATTCAGATAATTTTTTAGTCCACAGTCACAAGGTATGATTGGTTCCAGCAACCATCACCAGCGTCTGATTTACATGGTGCAGGAATACCTAGGGGCAAGGTCAGACTTGGACACCTTTCCCACCGAAAATCCCCTGGGTTACTGGGTCTTGAGGATGGATCACTGGCCAGAGCTTGCACAGTATGCAATTGAGGCTTTGTAACCCATCACAGGGTGGGCCTGTCCACCCACCCAGTTGATCGACTGACCTTCATAAAAATGAATCAGTCTTGGATCACCACCAGCTACCAAGCACCTGATGCTGATGTAACAGAATAATTTATTTTGAAATCTCAGATCCCTGCAAGACTGCCTATGCTGATGCTGGGTGACTATCCTCTTCCTCCTCAATGATCATGCTGATAGCTTGTAAGAACATTTTTGATTCTGGGTGTCACCACCAGTGGCCCAATTTTTCAGCCCCTGTTTAACAGGGGTGTGTAATTGCAATTTTTGTTGCAATATTTTGCAGGAGGGTTTGTTGCTGCGCTCAACTACAATATTTGTGAGTGGTTGCAGTGTTGTGGCACCAGCACCAGTGGCGAAGGCCCAATTTTTCAGCCCCTGTTTAACAGGGCATGTAGTTGCAATTTTTGATCCAATACTTTGCAGCAGGGCTCATTCCTGCTCTGCAACTTGAGTTTCTGTGAGGTGTTGCAGTTTTGTGGCTCCAGTGCCTAAGGCCCAGTTTTTATGCCTGTGTTCAACAGGTGCATGTAATTACAATTCTTGATATAATATTTCACAGCAGGGCCCATTCCAGCGCCCACTAAGAGTAACTGTGAGGACTTACAGCGTTATGGCACCAGCATCACCACCACCACCAAAAGCCCAATTTTTCTACCACTGTTCAACAATGGAATGTAGTATATTGATATAATAGTTCACAGAAGGGTGTTCCAGCACCCACCAAGAGTCACTTTGTGAGCTTACAGTGTTGTGGCAACACCAACACCTTAGGCCCAAATTTCTGCAGAGCATATAGGGCAGGTCCCTACTTTCAAACATCCAACTTACAAACGTCTCCTACTTGCAAACGGAAGGAAACAACAGAAAGTGAAATGAAATCTTCCCCTAGGAAGGGAAATTCTCTCCTGTAAGTGTTGATATGGGAAAAACGTGTCTCCTCTCCACTGATGCTTTATCCCAATCCTTGTTTTACTAAAAACCCCAAATTTTCAAAAAACATTTGTCATTGGGACAGAAAGTGAGGTGAAATCTTCTGAAGAGGTGCACAGACAGCAAAAAAAAATATTAAAGGGGTGATAAGCCTTCCCTATGTTTTCCAAAAAGCTTAAAAATTTATTTTTTGACTGGAGCTACACTTTAAAAATGTACCAGTTCAAAATTACAAACAGATTCTACTTAACAACAAACCTACACCGTCCCTGTCTTGTTTACACCGCCTGTATACTGCTGTTCTGAATATATAGGGCCTGGGGGCCCCACGCCTTTCCTTTTTTTAATTTGGGTACAGGGTTCCCCTTAATATCCGTACAAGACCCAAAGGGGCTGGTAATGGGTGGGGGGGTACCCATGCCATTTTTCTCAATGATTTTCATCCATATTGCCGGGACCAGACATTACATTAAAACTGCAAGCAGTTTTAAATGACTTTTTTTCCATTAGAAATGTCATTTTGTGCAGGGACTGTTCTAAATACGGGTAAGACATGTGCCACTTCACAGGCATACTATAGACACCCCCCAGGCACGATATTTAAAGGAATATTTCACTTTTTTTTTCATTTTAAGCACCATTAAAATCAGTGCTCCCGAAAAAACAGCCATTTTTAAAACTTTTTTTTGCATTGATACATGTCCCCTGGGGCAGGAGCAGGGTCCCCAAACCCTTTTTAGGACAATAACTTGCATATTAACCTCTAAAATTAGCACTTTTGATTTTTAACATTCAAGACTTTAACAGGGTTCTAAAGTGCGTGAAAATTTTCGGTCCGTTCGCAGGTTCTGGTGTGAACCGAACCAGGGGGTGTTCGGCTCATCCCTATGTGCCACACACAAATGTTATCTTTGTCTGTTAAAGCAACAAATCTACAAACCAAGACCACCTTCTTGGGTGGTTGATAGATGTTTCCCATTACGCGTTTCCACTTCACCTTTTTTTAAAGGATGGTGGGTCTAGCCACCTCAGGAACTGTGGAAACCTCAGAATGGGATGCTTTGTGATTTTTTTTTTTTTTTTTTGGATGGTGGAAAAGGGATGAAACATCTCCCTCCTAAATTTCATTCTCATCATCATCATCGCCAGCCTTTACCAACCCTCCTCCTTCACACCACCAGCAGCACAACCCTACTCATCCTCTCCATCAATACCCCAACCCTCCCCCTCCTATTACTCCTCCTTTACCTCCTTCTGTCTCACATGGTTAGAAGCAGGAGGAAAGGGATCTTTCTGGCTCTGAAACAATAGAAAGTTTCCCTCTTCATTGCTGCAGTGTCTGTAGTGGCAGAGATATTACACCCAGTAGCGTGTGCTCTGGCAAGAATCACAGAGGGATTATGAGCCTTTTTGTGGCTTACTATTCCAATCACTTCTGGTTTGACAGAAGCTGGCCTGGGGTCAGTCAACTCCTAGCTTCCTCATCCTTGGTGACCCTCAGAGTTTATGGCCCTGTGTAGCTCCTGTCTCCCAGGCATTTAAACTGCATAGGCTCTGGGGTGCTGGGTGACTGATGGGTATGTCACCACCTAAGGCCATTAAGAAGGGAGGAGAGATGACCACATTATTGCAGTTACCAAAGCTTAGGACATTAACTAGCCCCACCAGCTGAAACCTTGTGCCCCATCCTGCATCCTTCCTAACTGTCATCCTATTTTCTCTGGTGTGCTGTAAAAGTGGTATAACATTTCTGCCCATGCTTGCTGGAACACTTGTTTGTGATCACAAGGAGCCTGACACTGGCAGCATGGTCCAGCTGGTGAAGGGCAGGCATAGCCATCTGGGAAAATGTTGTCTAGCTAACTGCTTCTCTGATGCCGCACATGCCATAAACTGGCAGAGGAGGGTTCAAATGCAGTACCTAAAACTTTTGCTGATAAACTCATTCACAGCTCATGGGAAGGACCTCGCTTTGGCCTTTTCACCTTGGGTGCTCAAGAACCAGGTGCAGGTGTTTTGCTACTGCTGCTTTTTTCATTGAGGTTCTGCTCTTGCCAGGCTGCATAACACAAAGTTGCTGCTGTACATTTCTTCCTATTAAAGTGCTTGGATACTGACTTTCCAGTTTCAACCAAACACGTACATGTAGTCTATATTTTGAATTTTTTTATAAAAATTGAGGAGAATGGGATGGGAAGGGGGCTCAGGGAATGTGGGGTTGCTGTTTTGTAGTTTTTTGGTGCATACTTTTTGACATTTTATTAGACGTAGGCTCCTTCCACAGGGGGAAGGCTCCGTTGGAGTCCACCTACTCAGTGAGGAATTTGTCTGCTGATTCCTGCTGAACGAGCTTATGCGGCTAGCTGGCTGGCTGAGCTTGCCTATACAGACATGACACAGACACAGCACGTTCTCCTCTATGGGTGATCAGATGTAAATGGACCACCCATCCCTTTACACCTGACTGCCATCCAATCTGCCAGACGGATGAGGAATGAATCCCCAGCCATCGCTTTTTAGTGGATAGGATTAGATTAGATGCTGGTGGGTGTCAACAGACACATGTCTGTTGACACCCTCTGCTCCATAGAGGAGACTGGAGGGTCAAATCAGGTCCATCTGACAGGCGGACCCAATATGTCTGCTAGTGTGAAAGAAAGGGAGGGGGAGGCACACCCAAGTGTAGTATAAAAACATTCAATTTTATAACATGAGATTAAGAACACGTAAGGCAAATCACGCTTTCTTGGACTTTGTTTAACAGATATCAAATAGGAGTACTATACATATCATAATAAAATGAATAAACTGGCAGCCAAATAATATATATACATATATAGACAGCCAAATTATATATATACATATATAGACAGCCAAAAAAAATATATATATATATATATATATATATATATATATATATATATATATATATATATATATATATATATATATATATATATATATATATATATATATATATATATATATATACACTGCTCAAAAAATTAAAGGAACACTTTGAAAACACTTCAAATCTCAATAGGGAAAAATATCATGCTAGATATCTATACTGATATGGACTGGTTAATGTGTTAGGAATGAAAGGATGCCACATTGTTTGATAGAAATGAAAATTATCAACCTACAGAGGGCTGAATTCAAAGACACATCGAAAATCAAAATGAAAAAATTATGCAGCAGGCTAACTTCATTGCAGCAACTCAAAATGGCACTCGTAGTTTGTACAAAAACAGAAACGGTCGCCCATGGGACTTTAAATGAAGTGTTCATGCTGATCAGAGAGTAAACAAATATGAGTAAAAAAGTAACCAAGTTTATTTAAATGATACCAAAAGTATCCAACATAGAACATAAGCATGGGTGGCAGATAAATCAGCAACATAACATAATTGTCCTCTAGGTATGATCATAGTAGTATAATGGTATAACATCACAGATTATTAGTAGTACAGACATGCATAGTACATCTCTAACCCGACGCGTTTCGCAAGCTTTCCTCGCATCTTCAGGGGCTGATGTGCATATCTAATATCTGTAACAACAAATAGAATATATATTGAAGTATAACTTATAATTTGGACACACGCATGAGGCCTGAACTGATCATCCCATACTTACTTGTCAGATAGTTGGCCTTGATGGCCGATCCCAAAGAAGGGTCAGCGGGAGACATCTCCCACGGGAGCTGAATGGACGGAGACCACAGCATGGAGGACCGAGGCTGGACACAGGGTAGATGCGGCAAAGATGTGAAAAAGAAGATGTGAACCCATACTTCTCCCATAGACTTGTAGGGCGTACTCACTGTATAAAATGTATATTAATGTAGGTATGAGTATCTAAAATAACAATATATAAGGACGTACTTACTATATAAAAAATGTATAATAGTATGAGTTTGTATATCTAAAATAGGGATATCCTACATGTATAAAGTCATATATACAGTATAAGATGTTCCAAGGTGTCCATGGGAGGAAGCTGATGTGAGGAAAAAAGGGAAAAAAAAGAAGGAATATGTATGTATGTGAAAATGTGAAAGAAATACCATAAGGTGCACGTATAAGAATGAATATGTGTGCTAGTAATATAGTGGTATTGTAAATATGTATACCAAGTATAACGTGCTTACCAATATAGTTAAACCTCTCAAGTGTGTGTTGGAAGAACAAATAAAAGAAAAGTTTGCCATGCCAAAAACCCCTGCTTAAAAGCCCGGACATCCGCTACAGCCTCCGCCCATAACGTCATGCAATTGGCGGTCAGGGGAGGTGGGGACGCGACGCCCCCCCCAACCACGGCAACGCGGCGGCATGCCAACGCAAACCCCGCCCACCGCCCAGGTGACACAATGCGCCCAAATGCATGGAGACACCGCACATTGCGGAAGTCCTCCAAAGGGCACACAGGCACACACTCGGTAGTTTGTATGGACCCCACGTGATTGTTTGCATGCCTAATAACGTTGGGGCATGTTCCTAATGAAATGACAGATGGTGCCCTGGGGTATTTCCTCCCAGATCTGGACCAGGGCATCACTGAGCACCTGAACAGACTGAGGTGCAGCCTGGCTGCGTCGGATGGACCGAAACATAATAATGATAATAAAAATGATAATTCCTTCATCCTTCAGGAACTGGCTGCATACTCTTGCCACGTGAGACTGGGCATTGTCATGCACCAGGAAGAACCCAGGACCCACTACACCAGGGTAAGGTCTGACAATGGGTCCAAGGGTTTCATTCAGATGTCTAATGGCAGCCAGGGTGCCATTGTCTAGCCTGCAGAGGTCTGTGTGTCCCACCATGGATATGCCTCCCCAGACCATTACTGACCCACCACCAAACTGGTCATGCTGAACAATGTTACAGGCAGCAAAACATTCTCCACAGCTTCTCCTGACCCTTCTGTCGTCTGTCATATGTGCTCAGTGGGAACCTGCACTGCCTGCCTTCTGGACTCTCCTCTTTGCTATTGAGACTGTGCTGGGAGATGCAGCAAACCTTCTGGCAATGGCACTTATTGATGTGCCATCCTGGAGGAGTTGGACTGCCTGTGCAACCTCTATAGGGTCCAGGTATCACCTGTTGCTACCAGTAGTGACACTGACCCTAGCCAAATGCAAAACTAGTGAAAAACAGTCAAAAGATGAATAGGGAAAAAATGTCAGTGGCCTCCACCTGTAAAACCATTTCTATTTTGGAGGTTATCTCATTTTTGCCCATCTAGTCTTAACCACTTGCTGCCCTCCCATCGTCAAATAACGGCGGGGTGGTGCGGCTCTCATTCTGGATGTCATATTACGGTGTATAGAACGGCCGCTCTCGTGCGGTGATCGCAGCCGCGCCATGTTGCTAGGACACAGTGCGACCTCGATCTATGCGGTGGCAGCTCTTTAGCCAGTCCCATGTAAACAGGGAGATGCCAGTAATTGGCTCTTCTCGCCTCACACTGACCGAGTGTGAGGAGAGGAGAGTCGATCAGCAGCATCTCCTCACAGAGGACATCTAGACATGTAATCGGGGCATGGATAATCAGTGCCCTGATTACAATAAAGTGCCCACCAGTGCCAGCAGTGTGCCCACCAGTGCCAGCAGTGAGTTCTCACCAGTGCCATCAGTGAGTGCCCACCAGTGCCAGCAAACAGTGCCCACAAGTGTATGCAATCAGTACCCATTAGTGATGCCAGTCAGTGCTGGCTATCACTGCTGCCCATCAATACCTATCACTACTGCCCATCAATGCCACCCATCAGTGTCCATCAGTGCCACCTATCCGTATCGCCTATCTGTGCCCACTAGTGCTGCCTATCTGTGCCCATCAATTCCACCCACCAGTGCCCACCAGTGCCACCCATCAGTGCCCACCAGTGCCGCCTATCAGTGCTCATCATCAGTGCCACATATCAGTGCCACCTATCAGTGCCCATAAGTGCAGCATGTTGGAGCCTCCTCATCAGTGTCACCTAATCAGTGACAATAAGTGCCACCTCATCTGTGCCCATCAGTGCAGCAAATCAGTGCCCATAAGTGAAGGAGAAAAAATATTTATTTACAAAACGTACTGACAGAAACTAAGAATAAACTTAGATTTTTTTTCAAAATTGTCAGTATTTTTTTCTTTTATGAAAAAAAAACCCCAGAAGTGATTAAATACCACCAAGAGAAATCTATTTGTGTGAAGAAAATGATAAAAATTTCACATCGTTACAGTGTAGCATAACTGCGCAATTGTCATTCAAAGTGTGACAACTGAAAAATGGCCTGGGCAGGAAGGGGGTATAAATGCCCTGTATTGAAGCAACATGCAAATGACGTCAACAGAGGAGGGGAAGGTCACAATGCATTTCTGGGTCTGCGTATTGCTGGTCCTTGGCATACGCACTCCTTCGACAGGCAGCGAAGTGGAGCATGGGAAGTTGTATCTATGGAGAGGCATCGGGGCTTTCCCAATCAGAAGCCCTGGATGACCAAGAAAGTATGTTGTCTTTTGAGAGAATGGGATAGTGCCTTTAGGAATGGGGATAAGGTTAAGTATTGTGTTGCTAGAGCAAATCTAAAGAGGGGCATAAAAGAGGCTAAATTAGATTATACAAATAGAATTGAAGAATATTTTAGAGGGAACGATGTACGGGAACGTTGGAAAAGGAAACAGCACATTTTAAATATTAGAGAGATCCACCAACTGGGTGTAAATATTACTGGCTGAAGAATTAAATCATTTTTTCTTACGTTTTGAAGTAGTAATACCCCAGCAAACACAACTTTCAAGCTTGAGTATGGGAGATGCTATATCTGTGGTACATGAGCACAAGGTGCGTCAGACATTCAATTACAATAATGTTAGGAAATCAGCGGTTCCAGATGGGGTCCCAGGGAGGGTTGTTAAGGCACCAACTTGCAGGTGTCTTTACTAATATATTTAATCGATCATTATCATGGACAGCAGTTTCAACCTGTTTATAAACTATTACTCTGATACCCAAAAAAGCAAATATAGATAGCTTGAAGGACTATAGGCTGATTTCACTCACTCCAGTAATAATGAAGGGCTTTGAAGGATTGGTCATTGAACGTGATAGCTGTTGCCAAGAAGTGTCAGCAATGTTTATATTTCCTAGGACTTCTTAGGAAAAATGGCCTAGGGAAACACATATTGGAGTCCTTCTATCGCTCCTCCATTAAGAGTGTGCTGACATACTGCATTTTAGCCTGGTATACCGACTCCACATAAGCAGAAAAAGCTTCCCTTCAGAAAATAATAAATACTGCACAGAAGTCTGTGGGATGCAGATTAGCTTCTCTAAACAAAATTTACAAGTCCCGTTGTGTCAATAGGGCAGGCAAAATAGTGAGTGACTTTTGAACTACTGCCATCTGGAAGGAGGTTCAGAGATATAAAGGTGAGGACAAACAGATTCAAGGAAAGTTTCTTTCCAAGAGCTATCAAGGCCCTAAATGGTCATTTATTTGGGGGTATAATTGTCTACATGTGTGTATTGTGAGGTTGTTACATGTTTACATATGTGAGGAGCTTTTATAGAATTTCATTGTAATTTGCTTTGCAATGACAATAAAGTATTTATCTTATCGTATGTGTGGTGGAGGCACCTGGGCTAGTAGGGTTCTAGTGCCTGCCATGTATGGTGGAATATAGAAAAAGATACTACATTATTGAGGCGCCATTTAAAATAAGGATTATGGTGGCACAATGATAGAATCATATACCCAAACAAGTGATTACAACAAAATGTGGATGGACAACAATTACTAAAATTATATCAATCGATAAAAAATAGGCCATTCCTGATGAGCTTGTTTTACTTCACTCCATATGAGTTGCCCCTTGTATTTTTTTTTGCACCTATTAAACCTGTAAACTGTCTGCACTTAGAGGCAGTTTTCTTCTCTCTCCTGCCCTCTGCTACTTAACTGACCAGATCAATATCCCAGGAGTTTAATTGACTTGATGCTATACTCTGATAAAAAGTGTTCCTTTAATCTTTTGAGCAGTGCACATACACTGTATATATACAGTATATGTTTACATATATAGCAAACATTTCTGGACTGTTGAGAACTGGTTATACCAAAGCCACCTGGACAGGGCTGGGGGTAGCCTGGAATGGCAGAACAGCAGGATTACCCAGTTGGGTGTGTATAACAGAAGAGTGCATATCAGGATTCTTTATCTGGAAAAACATTCATGCATACCCCCAGGTGGGTGGGTATGGGAAGAGGTGATACAAAACATACGTCAAGGCGTGCTTGGTTACACAATCTTTTCTCTACACATACGGTCCATCTGGTTGTCCATGGCTGGCGGTGGAATGCACGCCAGACCTCGTGCTGAGCACGGAGCTTCCTACAGACCCGCAAACACGCTCAACAGCCTCAGTGCCGGGAGAAGGCACTTTTTAATGTAAGGAGCCAATCGGCTTTTTGTTTTTATAAAAATTGGAATAAA